>NC_137701.1:36308805-36983805 GCF_964034855.1 Anser brachyrhynchus
TGATGTTTTACCTCATACCTTAATACTTGCATACAAAAGAATGTAATTTTCAAATTACTGCTTCTTTCACACACATTAGAATTCCTTCCCAAGTGAGAAAAATCCTAATTTTTAAGAGCCTATCCAATTATTTTTATTTTAAAGATCATCTTGGCTAATCAATGACAAGCTGCACAGTACAAGAAATCAGCTGAGTGTGTATTTTTAAAAGTACTATATAATCAAACCATTTAACCAAGCATTTTATATGTCTCAGGCCAAAACAAACCTCTGTCAATAAAATTACAAGGCATATCACAATCTACAACAGATGCTTTATTGAATTCTTTAAATATATTACTCTATTAGCATCAGTTCATGTCACTGTTACACTTCAGGTGAAACCTTCTTAAATGAATACTAGATAAAGGATGGACCTGTTGCTGCAATAGATTTACTGTTATGGATTTAAGAGGTCTCCACTGTATTCACATTACTTTATTACCATTTAGCACATTCTAATTAAAAATAAAAAGACTTCTTCCCTTTGCCTTCTTCCCCTGTGCATTTTGAAGTGATTTAATTCTAAAGAGAAAGAGCAAACGACAGATCAAAAGAAAATGTTAGACTATAAATTACCTGCTTCTCTGGACATATGGACTATTCATTAAGTACGAGGCTGAATGCTAGTTACACTCCATGTCTGTCAGATATGCTAATTCACCTAAACCATTTGACACATCCTGTAAGACAGTAAGACATTCCCATGCTGTCATTTAGGGAATTGCTTCTTAAATGGAACCTCCAGTTCCAAAAGACTCCCCATACCATGCTGGTTCAGTGAATAGTGGCTATAGTGGTTATCACTGGGAGGTGATTTTTAACTTCTAGGAAGGAAAAAATTGTCCTTGCTCAAGCATCCTATGCCCAGACACAGTGTAGACATGGCTGTATCACCCTGACATTTCAACACAGCCCTGCTGATCTGCCAGTGCTGTCACCAGCTCAGGTGGCCCACAAGTGGCACAAGCACAAATCAGAAGCCCTGAGACAGCACACCCTCTGTCTAGTATGTTCATAGGGAAAGTCTCTTTGGAAGAAAGGTACAACTGAGGCATCAAAAGCACATTTACCTGGGCTGCAGCCAGGAGCCAGGGGAGATGATTAAGCCCAGACCCCTTGGGCGTCTCTGCAGGACCAGGGAGCCAAACCTGGGAAGGTGCCTTCTCTTCTGTTGCCGTTAAAAACCTGAAATTATTAATGTTATTAGTGTTGGGCCAGATCCCAAGAATGTACACGATCTCAGCAGGAAATGTAACCAAAAAATTGGTAGGAATTGCAATGAGACTTGGATAGCCTGGTCTTTCTCTTGGAAAGACTCAATTCTACCTCTACAGAAGTGGAATCACTCATACACTGGGCTCCATCAACTCTGAGAGTGTCAGATTGTTTAAAGACACAGCCTGTGCCCAGCAGCACTTGTATTTTATATTGGTGAGACAGAGGGACTACATTCAGATGGAAAAGGAGTTGCAGAAAGAAACTGCTCTGCTGCCAACCTCTAAGTACATTAACGGGAGTGGGCGGCCGGTGCTTCTTCTGTATGTAGGGAACAGCTTGCTATTAAAAACAGGTGAAGAACTTTGTTTGACATACAAAGCTGCAAAGTGCCTACTTTGCCTAAAATAAGGCCTCATTTTATTATTTAATTTTAAAAATGTCCCATTGAATTTGTAATATTTATGCAAAATTACTGCTGTGGTAGAATTGGCATTATTCATTAGTGAAAGTCTTGAATGCTCGTTTGATTATTTTTTTTTTAATGTTGACAATTCTTAGTGTTCATTAAATTAAGAAGCCAATATATACTGGATAGATTCTAGCAAAATCCTGCCGGAATCAGCTTAGCCTTCTCAGCAGAGCTGAGTGAACATAATTTAGCATTCTCCAGCAATTCTTAGCACTTCCCAGGCTTCTTTTCATCAGAGACTTGCCAAAGGATTTTGAACTGCTAGCTTTTTTCTGACTTAGACAAACATCCTGTAGGAAATTAGATTAATACTAGTTCACAATGGAAAACCTTTACGACCCTCTTTCATTATTACTACTCAGATCATCATTCACATCATGAATAAAGATGTGGAGTATTGCTCCTGGAAATGTATTATGCTGCTAAAAGTCTGTTGTTTAAAGCTACCTTAGCCTTGCTGGGAGGACAGAGGTGGAAGCAGACTGCCTTGAAAAGTTTCACCTATTGCCAAAGTGAGCAGATAAAGTGAATTTCCAAAAGACAAACACAGTCTCTCAAAGATACAGGAGCCGGTGCCCTACCCAGGGTTATAAACCATGTTCAGCAGTGTCCCATTGCTTTGCCAATGTGGAGATGGCTTCCGCAAGGCATGCGTCACTCAATATGGGGTAGAGGCTAAACAATCGTAATGAAGATCAGGCAGTCTCATACCTCACCTGCTCTCCAGCTGTGCCAGCGCTGAATAGCACAGCGTACAAAAGAGGAGAGTGGGGGAAATTGTCTTGGCCCAGGAATTCTTTCTTTATGGTCTTTCATAGTATACCAGCATCTCACGTTACATATTTTCCTGGACACTAGGTGGGGACAGATCAAAGAAGCTGAAGTTTAGTCACAGGTCAACACTGCAGTTCAGAATATGTTTTCTTGGGTGGGTTTCCAAGCTAAGGAGCACACAGTTAAAATTTATTGGGGAAGTGAGGTTGTTCCCTACACAATTAGCCTACTAAAAGGACAGATGAAATTTCCTGTACTTCAAACCACTTCAGTCATCTGGGGTATAATAATGAATAGGTTATAATGTTTTAGCATAGAGATGCATGTCAGAGAGTAGGTTTTAACTACTAAGAAAGAATTTGATTATAGAAATTGATGTTACCACTGTCATTTTGTGAAAAGCACTACTGATTCATCATGTTGTGGTAGGAGTCACCAGATAATTTTGTTAACAACAGTCTAAAAGTTCCTTTTTTTTTTTTTTTTTTTTTTTTTTCCTGAGAGAAGGCAAAGTAGTATTTTTGTCTGGAAAACACAGTCTTGTTCTTCGTTCTCCTAAAGAACAATCCTTTGAGAGGATTTGTTAAATAGTTGAGAACTTGTTCCTTCACTTTATTCTCCATCCTTCAGGGCAGTTCCCAGGACAGAAAAGCTTTCTGGGAACTGGACTGTGGTACATGGGTTAAAGTTTTCAGAAGAAGTGATTATGGATTGCCTGCATATGACTTTTCTCTATTACTAGATTGATGTGAATATGTACAAAGTAAGTTAAATTGAGACTACAGCCAGACTCTGCTTCACTGATTTCTCCTCCCTGAGAGCTACTCTTACAGCCTCTAAGGGCAATTCTAGCCCTCATATATACATAACATATTAGAGTGACATTGGAAGTCTAGCCAATTAGTGAGAGCATAGTTCTGAATTAAAATGTCCACTTCTGAAAATTTTGGCTACAGACACTGATTGCTATCACCCTTGCTTTATCATACATCAAGAAGGAAATTTAGCAGTGGTTTTGCATAGATTTATTTGTAGAAAATTGTTATTGGGCCTCATTGGCTGTGGGTATAAAAGATTTACAGTAGCTGGAAAGATGAGGGGAGGAGCTGGAAGTTCACACTTCAGTAGACAGAGGTGCTAATCTTAAAATTCAAGCTACATTCCCATAAACATGAAATATGAGGATGAAGAAGTGATTTGAATTTATGAATAGGGAATAATGTTCTCCCTCTCTAAAACTATCTTACCATTTGCAGTAGTTAATGATATAATGGGTTGTGATTTTTTTTTTTTGACTAAAATACAGTTAGCCAATTCTGAGCTTTTTGAACATCAGAGATGGATGGCATGCAATAAGATGTAATTGTCAATTATTGAAATATATCCATAAAGACAAAGTCATTAAGCATCAGTGAAACTACAGATAGTTTGAAAGATATCTAAATGTTTCTAAATTTAGCCCAATTAAAATAATAGACCTGTGTAAATAAATAAATAAATAAATAAATAAAAAGTGCTCTGAGGAATCAGGGGCAAGAGGGGGGATATGAAACAAGTGATCTAGCAGTCTGTGCTCTGTATAAATAAAGCTCTAAAGATTCTGAGACAAGAGACCCTAATTGAAGTCCATTAAAATCAATGGAGGTATAAAAACCAGACAGGAATAGAACAGGAAAGATAACATACCAAGGGAGTTTCAAAGTACTGAGCATATCAAGGGAGTTTCAAAATATCGAGTGCCCACCTGTGTTTTTTACTGAATTAACAGGAGCTATTGATGATCAAGATCTCAGGAAATCTCACAAATCTGTCTGCTGCTGAATTTTGGCATGAAGCGCTCCTCTAAGGATGTTATTCCATTGACCTCACTCAGCCTACGATTTCACCTCTGATCCTCTGTTTTTCTTTTTTACAACGTGTGGAATATAAATAAGTTATAACGCTGAATCACACTCTTTCTGCAGTGCAAAATTCTCCTATCTGTTGCATTTGCTTCATCTGAAAGGGCAGAGAAAAGTATTTATGTCTATCCTTAGGCTTGTAACTAAGTACCCTGAGAGCACCCAATATCTCTAAAAATACAGCTGTTGTTCAGAGAATACTTGTTTCCACCCCTGTCCTCTCACTGCCCCTGGCTACGAGGTTCCTGAGCAACCTTGCTGAGGAATAGGGACTATTCCTGCAGTGCCAGCTGTTGTGTTCTCAATTCATGAACCAGGTTTCTGTATCAAAGCATTTTAGTTTTATTTGTTTTATTTACTGGCTGCTTTTTAAGTTTCAAGGGTTATTTTCAAGATTTTCTTCCCATGTATGAAGAATGCCATTTTTTCTATTCAGGAAAATCCATATGAAAGAATGTGATTCTAAGTGTTGAAGCTTTAAGAAAAAAAAAAAAAAAGCAGCATGAGATTTATAACATATAATTAAGTGAGATTTCATTGACATATGTTAGAAGAAATCTTTATTTAGTTTCAACACTCTTCTCTCTATTAAAATAATACAAAATCAGAAGTGTGCAGCATCCCCATGTAGTCATTATCCGGATTTACTGTGCTCGGGTACCCAGTTGACCTATTAGTGATTATCACTATAGCCAAAGAGTACTTGTTTCAGGAAGAGCATTGTATTTGATTATAAACTGTAGAATGCATATAATTTTAATATGTTATATTGGCCAGATTATTCGGTCCTTCCTTTCACAATATAAGTAGTCCATTTATTTCAATATAACAAAAATTAAGTTAAGGAAAAATAAAAGAGAGAATGGGTCAATTTAATAGTCAGGAGGCTGCACAGTCTGCACCACTCTTTCTGCTTCACTGAAGGCAGACTGCTGTGATAATTTTAACTCTGCCTGGTCAATGCAAAATGCAGGCCAAATGCTGCATACCTTCCTCGTGCCAGCAGTCCCACTGAGCCCTGGGGTTTATAGCAGTTTCTGCACTCCATCAGCCGGATGCCATGAAATGAAGTAGGATAGCCCATTAATTTCTTTTATTGCAGAAATGGCTAACCGATGAGTTCACCAATTGATGTGCCTTAAAGGGGGATGTGGGAGGTTAGAAATGCACCTGACACTGAATCTTTACATAACAGCTCCAGTTAAAAAAATATCATTAATCAATAAACATCAAAATACATTTTTCAGAGGAATATTTTCCAATAAGAAATCAACTACTAAAATGGCTGTCATAGGTAATATAGAAAAGACTGGAAGTTTTCCCATTTCAAGTGAGATTTTTGGCTAATAAACAAAAGAAACATGATGATTTGGCAGCCAACCTTAAAAGAAATTTTAGGTACATCCAGCAAAGATATGATATGTTATTGTGACAATGAATGCGTTCCTGGGACAGAATTTCTTTTACTTTCATTTGATAGATTAATTAATTCCCACTTAGATGTAAGTAAATGATTCTTTGCAGCACTCACTGGCTAAGTTCTTATTGGATAAACATAAACAAAATTTATGGATAACTCTAAACCCAAGACCTTGGACTGCTGAGAGGACTGTCTTGAGATTTCAGCCTTCAATTCCCAACTTCTTAAAAAGTCCACAGTAAGTAATGATGCTCAGTATATCAGCCTGATACTGCCTCTGCACATTAGCACTGGTTAGATGGTGTCCATAACTCTTGCAGTGCTGAAAACCAGGGTAAAATCAAAAACCATCATGAGGCTTTTCTTCCCCAATAAAAACATTTCCTTAAGTGAAGGTGTATAAGCTTATATCAAAAGAACTGGTCTAACTAAATAGCCATTTGCTCAAGACACTTTGGGAGCAGAACAGAGCAGACAGGCAGAGGTTTTGGTGGCCTGAGTTAATCCTCTGGCTTTCTTCCTCTGCTGGCTTATAGAACACAAGCCCAAAGGTGAGCGATATTTGATATGCTGGCATTAAAACTTGTACCTGTGTATTTTCCCAATTAAACAATTTGAAATTTCAAAAATATCTATAGGAGTAAAGTTTACTTTAGTAACTTACTTGTAAATGCTCAGATGTTGATCTTTAGGCCAGGGCATAAAATTAATACCAAAAGAAAAGTCATGATTGCTCAATTTAGCATCTATTGTATTGATTAATCACATACTGTCCTTGTCTTTGGCCAGATTTAGACAAAATGAATGTGGTCCTGACTGATGGGCTCAGTGCTGGTGTAAGAGACTTGTTGAAGAAACAAAAGCAGGCAGGTATTAAAAAAAATAAAAGAGCAGGCAAACAAAATCACATTTTCACTCAGAAAATGATTTTTTTTTTTTAAAAAAAAAGGAAACAGAAAACAGGCTCTGAAAGAACAAATGTTTTAACAGATATGCAGGCATTTTTAGAGAAAATCCAGACTACAGGGACATTAAAATAAAAATGGAGCAATTTAACAAAGAGAACAAAACATTTCAAGAGCACTAAAGTACATGTTTTACATAATGAAGAATTCAAAGAAAAAGGAGGAAAAGAATGAATTTTAAATACTGTTTTCAGTAGTGACTACCTTAAAGTCTCTAATCAGAAAAAGGAAGCCTTTGTAAAGAGCATAGCAATTACAGCTATCAACTACTATAAGTTCCTTTTTCTCTCTCTATTTCTTTTTCTTTCTCTTTCTCTTTCTATCTTTCTTTTTCTTGTTTTGTTGAGCTTTCTTTTCTTTTTCTTTATTTCTTTCATGTTCATTCTCCCTCTCTTTCTTCTGACACACATGTTCTATTCCTCTTTCATAATTGTTTCAGTGTTTGTTCTTTTTGTTTTTGAGTAAGTTATTCTAGAAAACATCAAAAATATTTCAAATGAATGATGACATACTGAAAACACGTAAAAAACAGTCCTTCTGACAGCCTGCAATACATTCACTTTCCCAAATTGTATTTGAGTTTTGACCATGAATAATAGTATTTAGCGTCCGATTAGGTAACATGACCCCAGTGAAGCAACGTGTCTCGTTACTTGCTAAACTATATTTTGTAGACACAAAGATGCCTTGCAGAGGGCTTAAATGCCAAAGTGCTTTGGCCTCAGGCTGCTGGCAACAAGATAAAATAGGAAATTAGAGTAGGTGAAAATCCGTTATTTGTAGCTGGGCTCTGTTTGCTGGGATTGCAGACTCTGAAATGGAGTCTACATTGGGATCACCCTTTACAGCCATGACATTATACAGGAGATGTCTAATATTACAAATAAGCCCATATTCAACTGCTTGGCAGCTATGATCACAACTAATTATTTCAACATCAAACACAGATCATATATCCCTACAGCAAAAACTCCAGGTAGTTTTAAAGTTTTACTTTTTTTTTTTTTTTTTTGAGTTTTAGTCTGTCTCTCTTGCACTCTCTCTCTGTCATTGTCTCTTTCTTGTTTTCTAAGCTATATGTAATTTATCATTGTAAACAACTGGGAAGTAAATCACCTAGGTAAGGAAGGAAAAAAAAAAAAAAAGGCTGAAAATATTGGTTTATTTTATCTCCTTATCCCCAGAACATGCCAAAATACAAAATCACAAAAACATAAGAAACTTTAAAATAACTATCGCTTCCCTGTTTTGTTAAGTAAAATGCAAAGACAAGAAGGTAAGAGAACTGTGAGAAATGTTGATGGAAGCAGAAAAACTGCTGTTGTATAGTTTACAATGTAAAGAAACATGCACATCTCACCTTTCTTTCTTTTCCAGGTGGTATGATGCTTTGTGACATAACACAACTCAATAGACATTTTTGAATGTCACAATACACATAAGATTTTCTATATAAGACTCAGAATGAAGCAGTGTGTCATTCACATGACAACAATTTTCTCTTTTCAAGCTCTTATTATTGGGGCAGATGAGTTTTTTGATACACCGGTTTGTAACAACATGGCTGATCTCAATAACACTATAAATATCTGTGAAGAAATATGAAACCTCCAAAACAATTAATGTCCATTAACATAATTTCTTTTTCAAGTGAAATCCTAAAAAAATTTTCAAAGGTTGATACATTGAGCTTTTAAAAAGGGAATGCTGAAGACTAGTTGTCCTCTATGGTGTCTGTAGCACCTAAGTCTTCAGAAATGTTCATTTTCATGAGTTACATGGTAGAGAGGAAATTAAAAGTTTTAGACTGAGCATGAAGATTGATAAACTATAAATAATTAGCCAACCATGAGTGCCTAAATAAAAAAATAATAGAATTTTCAGGCTTTCCTACACGAGTGTTTCTTTCATGAGTAGTTCTACTGCTTCTAGTATTTCAACATTAAACCAGAAGGAAAATAAATCTATTCCCTGAAAAAACTTATTGAAAAATTAATATAAAATAATCTTAAATGTTTGTTTTTAAGTAAAAATCTTGGTATAATAAATTTGTCTGTATCTTCCTCCACTAGGGAAAAACAACAACAACAACAACAAAAATGATATCGCTTTAGTGTTTTCTCAGAAGGTCTCTTTTTCCAGTTCCAGTATCTTCAAGATAACTAAAGTCTACAGTAGAGAAGCACTTATTAAAAAAAATAAAAATTTAAAAAAAAAAAAAAGGCATTTTCTTTCAGCTTCTTTGGACTATGCTTTAAGTAGGAGTCGCTTCTATTTTTCACACAGGAATCATTTTCACTCAGTTATCAATACCGACAATTTTACTCGTTTAGAAAACACATGATTGGTTTTGACAGGTCATTGCAAAGTATGTGCCAAATTGTGTGTGGCTCCCAGGCTCTCTGCTCTGATTCCCATCCCAAAACATTAAATCTCCACTTTTCTAGTGGGTCAGATGCCTTAGTCTTCTCCTGAGGAGATCAATTTCCTTGATGCCAGTAAATGAACGAATGAAGACACTGCTGTGTCAAAAATCGTTGCTGTGTACTGGTAGCTCACATTAACGAGAACAGAGAAGCCAGCCAGTGATTCCTATAGTTAACCTTCACACATACACAGATGGGCCTGAGCAAAAGAAAATGTCACAAAGAACAAAGCCATAAAGGCAATATCAGAAAGACAAATGTTCCTGATGGAAAATGATCTTTCACCATCAGGTCACTGGTTCAAACTCATTCAAAAACTACAGGAATGAGGGAGGTTAAAGGATTAAACTTACTGGGAGCCCAAGGCTTTAAAAGAGATTCTCTGCCCTCTCTGTGTACTTAAAAGGAAAGATAAATAAGCAGCAATACCAAAGACTGCCTGGTAAAAATTTCAATTAAACATGAAGAATGTCCTTTTAAAACCACAAGAAAAGAGACTTCATACATTTGTAATATGCTCAAGATAGTAACCTCTTCCTAATGATAAATACGACCACATTTTTCAAAATAAAGAAGGGAGATAAAATATAAGTGGTCAAATGAAAACTGTTCATAGTAACAATAATATGTAGAAAGTGGTGATAATAATAAATGAAAATAAGTGAAAAAGATGCATATTCCAGAAGATAATCTGAGAAGTGAAGCTACAGGGGAGTTGTACATGTAAATCAAGTAAATATTCATGACACAGAAATACTATACAAGCAAGGTCACCCAGCTAACCACATCAATTGCACCTCAAACTTGCCAAAATGTTCAAACCCCATTGCCACTTAAACTGGGATAGAAATGACAATGAGAGATCTTCCTAAGAAATACTAACATTTTTCAGATTTGCCACTGAGCACACATATGAAAAACAAACAAACAAAAAAAAACCTGCATATATACTCACTTACAATGTTTTCTTTACAGAAAATCCCACGACATTAAAATATAGTGGTTTTTCAGGCTCTTTCTCTTCTATATATTCAACGTTTACGGGAACTGCAACATTCAAACTGTCCTTAGTTGCAGAGTTAGTTATAATACTGGGTTTTCAGTAACTGGGATTTCTACATTTTCCACACTGATTATGACTGTCTATTAGTAAAATTATTACTGAAGCATCTTTATAATTTCAGAGAAATGTTCAGTCCATTTTAGACTTGCATAACCTGGGTAAAATGGATAACCTGCATCAGTGTGGGTGGCACAGGTCATGGCATATGGACAGGAAGAAATTCCTTAAGAGGAATTAAGGTGCCTTAATAGAGTTAAATAAATGATTCTACACAACTGGGAAGCAGGAGTCCTACTGACTTTTGTTTTGGTGCTTTGGGAAATTCTTTCTTTTATGGCATATATAAATGTTACCACTTATTTGTTTTGGAGAGGACTGAGAAAGAGAAATGTGAATGTATTTCTGGAAGTCATGCAGCTGGTAGAAAATGGAGGTGATACAGGGACTGGTGAGTACCAATATTTCTGAAGTTCTTTTCTCTTCCTAATGTTAAATAATACAGGTTCCCCATGTGCAATAATCTATCCACCATTCACTGTGTTGAAAAATTATTCATTTATACCTTCTTTTTCCATTAGCATGAGCTTTTAATGTTGAATCTTGAGTTTTGATGCATGGCTTATTGGATAGACGACAAAACTCAGCATGACAATTAGCACAGAAGTAATAAGCAGAATCAAGCTTTCTGGACAGCGCAGTGAGTGGTATGCTCTGATGGATGTATTTTCTAGTTTGCTTGCAAAAACAACTACACCATTTCCTCATGCTGAGTCTCGGTTAGAATTCAGGAGCAAAAGCGGAGAAGTCATTGACAAGTTTCTTCTAGCACAGAAAGTTAATTTAATTTGCTAGTAGACTGGTTTTCATGCAAAGAACTACCATGATACCTGACACAGCATGTTTTCTTCTGTGACTTAAATTGTTTTCACCAGTTCTTACACCACCATTTGCTCTACTCTCCTTAATGGTTCAGTTACCAAATGAGAAAGAGGAAAACACACTCCTATCCCTTTAAAATATCCAAGAATAATTAACCTCTAAAATAAACTTCTAATTTTGGAGGAATCATTAAGCAATAATGGAAACAACAGACTTTTTAATTAAACTTCAATGGGGAGGCAATTCTGGTATTTGCTGATCTTGTCAAATGCCTTGACAGACTTTCCGAGTTTTGCTGGCACTTTGCTACATTTTTTCTTGACCCTCACTGAACTCCAGTTTTATTTTGGGACTTTTGATGTTGACAGAGATGTTCCTAGCAAACTGAATTTCTGTCTCTCTTGCAGATGTTTTCTGGCTGTCAGTGTCACCTTGTGCACTCCAAGTGCATGTTGCTCTCTACTGTTCTTACCTCAAAGCAGTAGATCAGGGAGCAGAGAAGGAAACATCCACCCTTTAAATTTTGCTTTGGGCACTGGCTCTTCACTAATATTTTCTACTGGCCCATCTGAGGGACTGAATTCTCCAAGAGCAAGACAGATTTTTGAAAGAATTCCTGCTCTCTTTCAAAGAGATTGGCCTCAGAAATTTGGATCCTTTTTTTCTGACCACCTTACCCCAAATACTGCTTTGAGGGAATTAGCCTATGGAAGGGCTGACAGGGAAAGGATCAAGGACAGACCAGTAGAAGAAGTACCAACAGGATAAGCAAACCTAGATTTTATTTTCTTTTGTAGAATTTCGGTAGTCTATACAAGACCACAGAAAAAGCATAAAACAGAAAATGGACTAAAGAGTTGGAGGAATAAATTAGGGTGCTAGACACAGTGAAGCCCAATGAGTTTATGATTGCACATAGGGAACAAAAGCTGAAGTGGAATGAAGGTAAGGGGAGCTAGGAGGCTGAAGGATTTGGAGAAGGTCACATGAAAAAAGTGAAGCAGGGATGAAATAAGCCAAGAAATAGCACTGTGTGAGAAGTTGTAAAGAATCTAGCTGTAACAGATAAGTGTAATGTTCTAAGTGTGGGAAAGAAAGTTTCTGGAGAATGACCAAAAAAAGAGAGAGAAAGAGAGAGAGAGAGAAAGAGAAAAGAGTTGTAAGAGCTAGGCTTGTATTAGGAAGTTTGTGAAGGTGGTAAGACCTTAATGGGTTTTCAATGTCTCAGAGAGAGAAGAATGGATATAGGAAGCTGAAATAGGAGCAGCTCACACATGCTCCTCAAATTAAAAATAAAGATAACCTCCATAGTACATTTGGGTGCAGAAGAGAGAGAAATCAGCTGCCAGACCACATCATGTTCAAACCATCTGCAAAGGCACAAAGATGAAGACACTAATATGTGCATGTGTCAGTGATACAGCTCTCTTGAAAATGCTACTGCTGATATTTTGAAGTGATTGGTAGGCACGTCCGGAGACAGTTCCTCTTGAAGATCTCAGCCATCTTCAACAAAACATTGTGTGAAAAAGCCTTATAAAGTCCGTTTGCGGAAGATGCAGCCTGGGTTAAAATGGTATATCAAGTTACTATCACAAAAGGATCTTAGGAAATGACTAAAACTAGTATTTTGAGATTATAATAATATGTGACATAAAAGAATAATTTTTATATGGGTGTGCAGAAAACCTTAGCTGTGAAAATTCTAAAAGAAACAAGTATTTAATGGATTCTGGAAACTAGTTCCTTAAAATCAATGTGTATTTTAGTTGTCATATCTTGTTCATGTAGTTATCCAAAAATTTCAGTTCCCGCTTGTCCTTTGCACTTGCAGTAAAAATTAAAAATATACTTGTGTTATCTTCTTCTACCACTTGTTTAAAGAACAACTTTCAATTCTGATAGAAAAAAAAATACAAAATATATAAATAACTATACATTATTTTAGTTCATTTAAGATACAAAATGCGTGACTTGAAATTTGTTAGTTTCAAGCATGAGGGCCTTAAATTTCTGACCAGGTGATTATAATGGGAATTACACCAGACTACTCCCAGGCATTACATGAAAAATATGCTCCTACATTTCTTCATTTAAATTATGAAAACATTGCAGTTCAGCTAAATCTAAAAAACTTATCCCTAAGTGATCCTGTCATTCCTTTTCATTATGGTGAATTAGCTTAAAGCACACATTGAACCTAGGCCAAATCAATACTTGATTTAAAAAGGAAGAATGGTGAGTTTTATAAAACTCTAGAGGTGTCAGCATCTATACATATACCTGTAAAATAACCATGCATTGCAATAACAAAATTTCTACCCTCAACTGTCACTGAGAAAATATTTGATTAACATTTTCCACAAGCACAAATACAAGCCTGATAAAGAATGATTCAGCACAAAGTCTGTAAGGCCAGCTGCGGCCCATTTTAATACCAGATCATTTTAACACCAGAATAAATAAGTGACCATCTTCTAAATCTGACCTGTTCGTCTCACAGCTCATGTGACTTGCAAAGTGCCAAGTTTTCCCTTCCAAGCCTTCCAACAAAATTGTACATAGCAAAGTCTGATCTAATCCTCCCAAGAGTTAATTTCCACTGAGTTCAGCAAAATGATCACGACTTTGCATATTTTTATCTTTCATTTATAATATAAGCTTTTAGAATGTATTCCTGAGGATAGAGCAAAAGATCTGGCATTATGTTTTTGTGGTTTATCCTAATTTCAGTGAAATCTCATTCAAATATCATGGAATATAATTTTACTCTTACGCCTTTTCCAGTAATATTAATAAGTGTTAACATTAAATTAAGGCGTTATTAAAATATATTAAATAAATGTTAACTAGCAAGATGATTTCCAGACTGAACAACACTTGCACTTTTTGGCCTTCTTGTTACGTAGCAGTCACCAATATCTCTGAATTCTTGAAATTAAGTTCCATTTTTCTTCCTATTTTCCCCCTTACATATTTTCTGCTCTCAGACTTAGTCAGTGGCCTTTCGGGAGAACATCCTCCTTTCTGGACATACCTGTTACAGTGCTGTGTCCATGGAAACTGAAGTCCCAAACGGGCAAGGAAGACAGAGCAGCAGTTTTTGCCTGCTCCAAGACCTAGCACCTAGCCCCAAATCATCTTCTGCACTTGCCTTATCTTGCAGATAATTGTTTGTTTCAAACTATTTTTTTAAATTGGTTAGTTTTTCTCCTAGTTTTCCAGTATTTTTAAAAGTGTAAAGATTGATTACATTTTACCCTTTTCTTTTTAGATGCCATTTGTCACTGTTGTGAAAAACATCAAAATGAAGGCTACTTCTATTAAATGGGAAACACTATAATTCCCATGCAATCTGTCCTTGTATAAGAAAAAAAGAAGAAACAGCCTTTCCTCCATGACTAGATTTGATTTCCCCACATAAACCCACACCTTCACACATCACACCCACACATCATTTCATACAGGCTGCAAAGTTAGTGAAGTGCCAGAGACTGCAAGTAAATATTTTAGAAACAATTGCATTTGTCTCGTGAATTGCACCCTCTGATTAGCTTTCTTATAATCAATCACACTGGTATCTGATTCACAGAAGCTCAATTATGCCTCTGTAAAAGCAATTAGATGGAGACCTTAAAAGAACAAATTAAAAGCTTTGAATACTTGGAGAGAGCAATTTAAAAATATTAAAAGGAAATTACTTTTTAATTTTATGTATTCATCTATTTGTAAGTTAATGAAATTAATGAGGCAAGAAATGAAATGGAAATTCCACGACTTTGCATTTCTATAGTTAGTTTGTTTGCCAGGAGCAATCCCAGAAAAGCCATATTTACTACCAGTTTACAGCTAGAAGTAATAAATACTCTAATTGCAAGAGTATTTCTATTGCATATTTTGCCTCCTTTTTCTCATAATCTACAAATATCCTAAATATTTCCCTGAAGGAGTATCTGCTGGCCAGGAAGAGGCTGAAACCCTACTGTAAAAGTGTATAAAGTGACCCTGGAAAAATTGAGCATTTCTATTAAGATTGTTTTTTTCCCTTCTGCAAACAATATCTGCTCAGCTTTCCGTGTCAACATATCTTTGAAATGAATCATTTGAGAAACTGAAAGCTGTGACATAAGGACTGTGAAAAAAGCAGTTTTCAGAAGATATGTGTGTACTTGAAGTGTTTTCTTCCTACTGCTACAGATGGAGAAAGATTTTTTTTTTTCAATCTTTGCTTGGAAAAATAAGCACAATCAAAATAAATAAAAGAAATGGGATGAAACTTAACACAGAATTCTTTTGCAACCATTGAATGTCTGCAAATTTTGACCAAGCACGTGAGCTATAGATGAACTGAATTCCAGCGATTAGACCAGGTACTCTCATGAGACAGCAGGGCTGTATCTTCTGCTCCTGACGTCTTTCTAAGTACCTTCAGTCTGTGGTGGGTTTTTGGTAGGCTGCCATCCTTTGACATTAAAAATATCAATTATAATTCCCCATCCTAACTCTGGGACAAACTAATCCATATGAGGAATTGATATTTAGAGTTTTAAAGATGCAGGTTGGGCTACTTTGCATATAGTTAGTTGTTCTGTAGGCAGGAACATGTCTCTGGATTAGGGTGGCTACGCTGGGAGATAGTAGGCTCCAAACAGGAAGTAGCAGACAATTTTTTTTTATTATTATTTTTATTTTTTGGCCCCTAAGAAGCAACAGCAGTGGGTATAGACTCAGAGTGAGGGGATAAAAGCCAACAGTACTGAAATGAACCAGTGCTCTTGAAAATTCCCTGCATGAATGTTAGAACGGTGATTAAATTAAACCTTATTCAATTAGATATTTATATTTGATAACAGTCTGAACCACAAGATCTGATTTGATTGGTGAACAGAATGGAAATAAACTCAGTGGGGTTTGGAAGCAATCTGACCTTTCCTGTAAGAATTTGCATGTACCTGTTATATGAAGGCGGCTGAAGTATTGGTGGTTCTGTATTTAACTTCTAAAAGAAAGCAATAATCTGGTCAGAGCATCGTTGTCTATTAATCTCTTTAATATCAACTGTGTATGTTAGCATTTATAGAATGCAATTTGGAAGTGGAGAATTTCAAAATTTTTCAAACTTTCATTCTCATTTCCTGAAGAATTTGGAAGTTAAACAAGTCTGATATTATTGCTCATTAAATTAGTGGGAGTCACATGATTGAGTCCTAAATTCCTTTAGAATAGCCTTAGAGACAGCAGGAAGAGGAACAAGCAGTATCAAAATCTGAATAATTGTATCTATGGCAAAAGGGAATCAGCATAATTATTTAAAGAAAATGGCGTCAGTAGCCTTTAGTAATGTAAAGATAAGTTTGGAGAAAAGTAGAAGAAAACATCATCAAAGCTGGTGCCCTAAACTGATATAACACCAGCTGAGAATATATTTTGTTTTTACTAGAAGCTATGAAATACTTAATTAAAAAGATCATGTTGGCAAGAAGTCATTTTATTAGTTATATCTATTCACAAGCAATTACTGCAGTATTAAACAGGTAATACACCAAAAGTGTCATTTATTGTTATGAGATTCTATGTAGTTTAATGCTCTGTTTAATAATAGCAACAATGATAATATTAAAAATAATTGCCAAATCATTAACAGAAAACGTGTGAGACCATTCCCCATCTTATCCTGCCTAGAAGAAATCCTCCTGGCCATTTTGAGTGGCAAATAACACCATTAGCATTCAGCCAGTGAGCCATTCACTAGCATTTGGATCTCACTGCATCAAACAGGAATGCTTCAAGCCTCTCTGTCTCAAAAGGAGGCAGGTGAGCAGCTCCCCTTTGCTCTGAACCAGGTTTCCCCTCTGCACTGTCACACTCAGCCCCTCATCCTGCAAAACAAGACTGCAGCATACCTTGTGAAGGGCTTCCCATAACAGCATTTTTTCCCGTACCCAAGACTGGGGGATTCCCTTTGCACTGTTAGTTTTCTCTAAGATGAACTTTTAAACCAGATTTCTGCTAAGTAAAGTAACTCCTCTAAAGTGAATGGCTGCAGACAGACATACAGCACTTCAAAAGAAGCAGATATCTGGCTTTAGATGCTCAGTAATCACTCCTTGGTTTGGATAATATAACAAAGGCAGTAATATTTAATAATTTAATAATAAAAGCCTGTAAGTGTGTCTTTTCTTTGTTTCCCCTGTTACATTTACATGTAGACCTTGACCCTAACAGTCTTTCCTATAACCCACTTCTCTTCTGCTAAGTAAGGACCTGCTGTCTCTGCTGACTTGTAAGTTTTCTTCTTCTCCTACTGGTATTACACAAACTTAAATAGGAACCATCTATTTTTAAAATATCCATTTTCTCTTTCTGTCTGCCATCTAAAGCATTTTTACATACCTAACACAGGGATCTTCCCATTTATAATTTCAAGTCGCATTTAAAAATGACTCCAGACTGCCTGCAGCAGGAGAGGTAAGTGTTGCACTGTGATTTTGTCCCAAAATAGTGACTATGTTTCAGGCTGATGGTGATCCAGGTGCTCGAATGGTCATCAAGCTTTAACTGCTTTCAGTTACCAATAGAGAAAAAGATGTCAATGGTAGACTGCACCGGACTTGGTGTATATCGAAGCATACAATTAAGGAACAATTTCAGAGCTTTACCCATAGCTGATAAATTCTACATAAACAGATTCCCTGAACCATCATTGCTAAGTCAGCTGTGAATATTTGTGGGTAAGTGTATGTGCTTACGTAAGTAAAATAAACAAATAAAAAAGCAGATGACATCATACCTTTAGTAACACTAAAATAAATCTTCAGACTAAGAAATTGGATTTAGAGTACATATGTGCAAAATTTGGCTTGAAGTATTCAAAAACCTTTAAGCACATTGACAATGCACAGTAGCAAAACTTTTACTTTCCTTATTTGCAGCAGCCCACTAGTCACACTGAAAATTGCAGGCCGTACTCTGTGATGAACTTGACCTTGATAGGGTTTTGGACCTAACTTGAGTTAGTTTCAAAATTAAAAAAATAAAATAAAATAAATAATATACCAAACAAAAGCCGTTACTATATGTATTATTTTAGATTTGAAGGACATATCTTAAACTTAGGCAAATTTTATATTAACTTTGGTGATCTTTATGTTATTTTTACAAAGAGAGATTTTAATTTCACTGTCTGCAAGCCAAATTAATATCTTGATTTTCTTACCTCCAACAACTGTCAGCATAAGCCATGCTATCTTATTTAATGCTTTCTCATTCAAATTGCCATCATTGCTATTAAATATATCAGCATCTACGTGATTCCAAGTTTATTGGTGCATCTGTAGATATTTATTATTTTTGTATTTCTCATTCCTATTTTTTTTTTCTTGGTAACAGCTTTCTTACCTCTGCTCATATCATTATCTCATAAAATTAATCAACACTAACTTCTGGTCTGTATATTCTCTGACTCACAAATACCATAAAAGCTCTGACATAAGGCACAAAAACAATATCCAAATAGTGATATCAAAATGTATTTATCTTAATCATGCATTTACTTCTATGAAACCACAAATACAATTATTTTTCACAGGGTGGAGGAAAATGTATTACCTTTTAGGCAGAGTTTGAGTTCCAGAAAAAGAATAAACTGTATCTCTCCAATTCTGCTTGTTCCTCATTTGCTTAATGGATGATTATATTCAGAATATGGAAATTGTAATGACTGAATCTTTACTTCAGTGACAGTTTAAGACAAAAAGGCAAAAAGGGCATGGTTGGGAAACCAACCCAAATCTACTCAACAGAAAATAAATCCACAGAAAATAACAAGTTAGCTTTGTCTTACGAAATAAAATAAATAATGGATCCGAACTTTATTTTGTAGTTGTAGAAGTATGAAACGTTTTCAAAATGTTAATTTTGGAAATTGGATGCTCATATTTATTTCATGTGTTGCAGGCTGATCTTCTGCAAGTGGAATCACTTATAAAGAAGAACTCAGAAGCAATAAATTCACAGAAATAACCCCCCCCCAAAAAATAAATAAAAAATAATAATAAAAAAATAGTAATAGTGGAAGGAACACATGGTAAATTCTGCTTTTCTCTTTTCCACTATATTGTCAGCTTTTTCAGTGTAATCTTTGCTACACTGAAGTCCATAGCAAAAATAAATATATAAACAAATAAGAATCCTTCCCTGGAACAAAAAGCAAGCACTTTGTGAAATATGTGACACTCTGAAAATTAAGACCTTGAAAACTAAAAACCACCTTTTCTTTTGCCATGTTTTCTTATTACTACCTCTGTGCATCCTCAGAAACCTTCAGCCTGTTTTTCTTTGAAATTATGCACATTACTGCCTATATGCTCTAAAACTAAGAGCAGAAAAATTATCTTCTTACTTGCAAAGCAGAGCTTTGTAGGTATTATCTACCCACAAAACAGACATAATATAGGTGAAAGCAGCCAAGAACTGTCGTCTTGATCTCCTAATTTTGCTCCAAAATATGCTGGTCTTTGAAAAATAAATAAATAAATAAATAAACAAACAGAAAGAAACACAAACAACAACAACAAAACAACAAAAAATCCAACCTCACTGTAGCTGGAAAAGCCCTCAATTTTCAATCCCCTCAATAAGACAGATTTTTCATTGGTCCCTGCCAATAAAACAGAAAGTTTATTTTGGCCAGTATTCACACCTGATGACAAGGGAATGAACAAAGTCCAACTCACTTTTCACAGGCCATGAAATATTTTCAGCAAATGGTAGCATTACTAAATAAGAACTTGGGCTGGTTTTTAAAGGTTGAGGAATATTGTGTAAGCATGTATCCCTGGAGCAATTAAATCCTTCAAAAGGCAGCCATGTAACAGGATTTCATCTAGAATAAGAAATAAAAGACCTACATTATTGGGTCACTTATAAGTAAATCTCAAATTTCACTTAAAAAAAAAATCCAAGAAATTATTTGAAAAATATCCACTTTATTCAATTGCCAGGCCTAAATATTTCCAAGTGAATATACTGTTTCCTTTGATTCTACTTTGGCACAGACAATATATGTCATTGTAACCTGAATCCTCTCTTTTGTTTCATGTTTAACATCAACAGAAGAAAAAAAAGGCTCAGTTCTATCCAGGTCTCAAAAATGTGTTTTCTGCATCTTTTTGCTCTGCCTCTGATACTGGCAGATCTCACAAGCATAAGATGGTGAACATTGCATCTCCATTTTTCTGTGTTTTCTGAAAGTTTCCCTGACCCACAGCCCTTGTATTCACAAACTGGCAGTTTCAACACATTAAATACTCCCCATCTTAGCTGCCTGGAAAACAGAAAATACATACATGTCTTAAATCTGTGTTAGTTCTCAACTGCTCACACACCTTTGAAGTGCAACTTCATTTTACTAGCTCTGAGTTTAGACAAAAACTCAGCTCTACCTCAAGGATCGCCAGCTAATACATCACGATGGTCCATCTGAGGTTGCTGCCATGATCTCAGGCCCTCAGATTATTCACCCTGACAACCAAGAAGTCAAGTTTTAAATCTAGGCTCAGTGTCATTGACTGCAGCTAGGATTTATGACTGAGCTTTTCCTAAATGCTTATATCAATGAATCATAATTGCTCTTCTGAGACAAGCTGGATTTTCTATTCAAATCTTCCCACTGCAAAATCAGCTGGCTGCCCTTGACAGTCACATTTTCAAAAAGTTTCACTGATTTGCTACTTATACTTGCAAAACATTACCTGTGCTTTTGAACTGTCTGCAGTACAGCAGAGTCCAGTCCTACACACAGAGCAACATCATGGTATCCAGCAAAGGGTGGTTTTGGAAAACAAATCTCACAGTAAACCAGCCCATCATTGACTTAAGAAAGAAAGGACAAGAAGAGCTTTAAAAGTGATTACGAATCCTTAGTGCCATATATCCCTTGCTGAAAGGTCTTATGAAGGAATACATGGACTTCTAAGTATCTTCATATTTCCTCTCTTATTCTTCTCCACTCTATATCAATGACTTCAAATACTGCATGGAGTTGTTGGTCTGTACTATGTAGGTTTCATATCACTGCACAGAGCTGCATATTTTTCATATTAACATGCACTTATATATGAGAAGGCTAGATTGAAACAGTTTATATTGCCCTTGTGGGATATAGTTAATTATTCTAGCTTCCTCTGGACCTTATTCACGTCAGGAGCTTGGCACAGTGCTTTCTCCGAACAAAGTTGTTTCCTCCATAGATGAGCTAAACAGTTATGGTGGAAAGGTAAGTTGCATCTTGACAGAAATCTATCAGTCATAGATTCCTCACCAAGTTTTATTTACTCTTTCAGCTAATATGGACTCTGGTTTTCCTGACTACCTTGAAAGAAAGCTCTGAAATTTTCAATTTGTTTTGTTTGCACTTCATTGCAATGATTTTGGTGAAGGTTAAAATTTAAAACCACTTTTGCACCAAATACAAATGTTTCTTTGTGGCAAATAAAGGCTTATGCAAGCATTTTGGACTTGTCTGGATTGGAGAGGAATCCTTGCTCAGACTGGGAATTTAGCAATTTGTGCAAGAAACAGTGAAATGTTTTCTGACTACGAAAGCAGTGTACTTTTTCATCTCATTTGTTCAGATGAATACAAATGAGTGGGTCAGATGGGAATCTTTATTCTTTCTTTTAAAATATATAGTAATGGAGGAATTGTCAGAAGGCTGCGTCGTCATGTAAGTGCGTTTCCAGCTGAAGGTCTGGCTCTTCCAGCACACTTCAGAGTATCCAGAGAGTCCATATAACCTGCACCCACTCCAGTTATTCAGCAGACTCCTTTAAAATTCTCAAGAGCATGGTTGGAAAGAAACAGAGAAACAAGAAGACATAGGGAAATTGTTGGAGTAAATTTTGAACTCACTGAACTGAAGCTGCTACTTCTGTTATAGGAAGAAAGATTCTTTATAGAGGCCAAAAAACAATACTGTAAAATATGCTGTAGTTCATCTTTGACATCAGAAAGGTGTCTGATGAATATTTATTTTCAGCTTAAAGAGTGTCTGCTAAGGGGATACTTAAGTCTATCTTTTTTCATATGCAAGAGAGGGGAAAGAGGCACCAAAGCAAAGGAAAAAATGGAGGAGAGAGCAATGGCATCTGTATAGAGGAGAACAAGGACATTTGGACAGGAATCTTGAAATAGTTTAATAAAAAAAAAAGTAAACTAACACAAACAACAACAAGTTGTATCTGGAGGTATTAATACAACGTGAAATCATGCAAGATATACAAAGAGAAGATTTAGCATTACTTAATTATATAGAAAATGTGTCAAGAATCATACTGTCCTTTTCTGTATAAAGTACATAGCAGTTACTTAAATTTAAAGGATTCCATTTATTTTTCTAAGTACACATTTCCTAGATGGGAGGATAAAAGAAGGTCAGAAGTACAAGGGGAAAGAATAGCTAGCAAAGAAAGTGAGAAAGAAGACATTAAACTAGTAAAAAGAGATAAATTGGTATATTTAGTAGCTTTTCTTACAAACACAGAAATCATTTGAAAAGAAGTTGAAGAACTTTTATAAAAGGCTAATTCAAAGAAAAGATGTATCTTCAAGTTGGTCAAAGCCTGAAATCAACTTCTGCTTTCCTGTAGATCTACACATCTTTCTTCCAAAATTTTGAAACATATTAAAAAAAAAAAAAATCCTCAGTATCTATTTTCTTAATGTTATTTTTTTTGCAGAGACCCTGATCTGCTTTGATAGGTATGGTACATTTATATGCAACCTCTCAGTGCAAAGGAGCTAAAGCAGAAGGATTTTTTTTTTAGAGTAGACTGCCAAGCCACAAATTTTTGGCTGTGCAAACAGGCTCTGATTCTCAAGTAGGTATGTGCACATGCAAGCAAAGTGTTTCAAATATTTTTAGCTCCTGGACTGCCACCAACTTGTAAACTTTCTGTGTGTTTGTGCACATTAATTTTTTTTTCACTGTAAACCTCCTCACCTTTAGGGAAAAAATGGCTTGAGATTATGTTAGGAGAGTAAACACACCTAGCCCTAGGTCTAGGTCAAACATTGACTCAAAGAAACAATAATTGTGCCAGCAAATTATTTGTGGCACAATATTTGTCACTTGTTTCAAAAAAGTTGAAGGTGAACATGCCCATTCCTCAGCTTAAACAACCCCGGCTTTCTTGCTGTTGCACTGGCAAGAAGGTTCTAACAACAGCCATTTTCAACTCTTTTTTTTTTTTTTCTTCCAACTTCTGCTTTCTTCTTTGTCTTTTCAGGGGGAATTGGACAGCTTCATACTGCAGAAGATGGGACAGTCACTTTGCTTGTGTTCATGTCGCCCCTTCTGCTTGAGGATCATTGAGAAAGACTTAAAGCTTGGGGAATCATTAGTAACTAGCTATCAAAGTATTAAATGCAAGTATTTGTGGAAGCATGAAGAACTGTGTACTGTTCTCATTATTGTATAGGATAATAATAATACTGAAAAAATGTATCACCAAATCTGTAGTGCAGAGCTCATCTCATATATGCAGTTCAGGATTCACTGAACACAGTGACATGTTCTGTTGGTGCTTGTACTAGTTTAAAGCTTAGCTCCAGTGTTAACTTTAATTGCTTCTCAGTTTCCTTCTCATTTTACCCATTTCTGAAAATTTTTTAGACTTATCTTGTTATTTTCCATCCTAAATTAAGAAGACCAGATGGACAAGATGTGTCACAGACAGCCTTGAAATTATTCTGTGTTCTCCAAGCAAGGGATGGAATCCTTCAGTTTTATCATTTATGAGTGGCTGTTTACTTATACTGCCTCATAAGTAGACTTAGGGATTCATTAATGACTAAAAATCAGAGACCTTGTAGCAAATATTTATGTAAACCTTAGAGTAAAACAGTTTTTCACATTATTTTTCACATTATTATGTAGGAGAATAATCATATCAAATAACCCAGATTAAGTTGCGATGTAAATGTGTCAGCTGAGAGTATGCGTAAAAATATGAAGACATAAAACTTTATAGCCAATGTATTTTTAATATTTTAAATTACCACATAAGTATAAAAAATTACTTTGTCTATGTCCTGTTAGCCAAGAAGGCTAGAGGTCTAATGTTTTATCTTATAAATTTATAAAAAAAAAGATCATTGAAAAGTATTCTGATGCAAAAATAATGCAAAACTCTTCACAAAATGAAATTAGACAAGAAGTAAGGGAAATGATACGATATTAGTTTAATGATTAAATCAATCTAGGCAGGGATTGTGCTGCATTAAGGGAAGACATTATATATGCAGGGCTTATTTTCCCTTCCTTTAGAGAGAACTAAAGTATACTTGACTCCTACACCTTAGCATAACATGTAACACAGAAAATGCTATCTTTCACTGTCATTTCAGTAGGAAATGAAAGCTGTTCGTCTTGAATACAAACCATGATACTGTGACCCATGTATTTTTTAGTTTGGATTATTTGAAAAGGCTATATTAGTAGTCACCTCAGCAAATGAATTATTAAGTGCAATCATATCTCCCCCCATTCAGTGTTTTAAGAGAAACAAATCTGATATTATAAACAATCTCTCCTCATCTGCTCATTTTTTACCTCTTTTCTGTACCTATTCCAGTTGAGATTCATCTTATCTGAAGATAGACTGCAGGTAATATAGGTAGCAATCCACTTCAGAGACTTATTCAGCAGCCTAAATATTTCATTATCTTCAGTGGAAAAAGGTTGCAGTTGCTGTTTTTCTAATGCCCTACGGAGTGGCTCATAGGCAGCATGTAACTGAATACTATATGTTGTATTCTCACATGTCAAACTGATAACTTCATCAACATCTTCTCCACCTGAACTAATAATTCTCTGTAGTATACTACATCAGATGCTTTGCTGAAAGCCAAAAACCAAGACATTCAGTTACCTTTTCTCTTCCTTTAAAAAATAAAAATAAAAAATTGCAATATCTAAAAAATCATCATGGTTTAGTTTTAGTAAGTATATAGAGCATTTTACTTTATTTTCTCACATGCAGGTTTTTTTCTTCCATTCCAAATGTAGACTGAGGTGAGTCTAGCAGATGCACAGCAGTGACTTCACATCTTGCCTCAAACCATTTTTTTCTCAAACTCTCCTTCTAGGAGTTGAAAGGGATACATCAAAATGTCTAGACAATGTTTGTCGGAAGTTACATGTCAATAGATAAAGTCATTTAAGATTCTTATGACTTTATTTTAAGTTATTCCCCTGTTACATAACTGACATCATTTTTAGAAAGAAAAATATAAAATAAAAAAACAGGCTAATGAAAGAATTCATTTTTAGACCATGCATATGCAATCTGTTGAACTCATGTCAAATGTTATACTGAAAAGGAGCTTACAAGGATTCAAAGTAATGATTAACCATTGATATGGATGAATGCTGACTGTAACATCAAATAAGGACAGAATGAAAGGGCTACAAGTCCTTGTGCTTCAGGCCATAGCAGTTACCTGCAGTGCTTAGGAGGAAAATACTCTTCTGGCCTGATCTTTCCATCTCCAACAAGATCTTTATACTTCTGAAGCAGGAGCAAGCAATACCTGAATGAGGACAGGATGCTGCAGTAGATAGGCCATAAGAGAATTGTGATATTCCAAGAAACAAATCCAGAAAATCAAACTCATCATTTCAAACCTCTTAATCTATTCTATCATTTATTCTGCCTATTCTGTTTGTAAACTCCATTAAAGTCCATTAAAGAACTATAACACTGAAGGCAGACAAGAAATCTAATTATCTTTTGTTGCAAAGCACCATATGCTTCTTTTAACTTCAAATAATAGAGTGAAGGACATTAGTATTTTAAATGAGTCTTTGATAAAGTTGAACAAGAGAGGGGAAAAAAATCAAATGACCAATATATTCCATATATTCCATAAACATTGTTTTTTACTATATATCTTTACCTGGTCACATATTTATTCTGCTGCATTCAGAATGGTAAATGAAAATATGTGACATGGTTAGTCATGTTTATGTCAGACATCATTTTGCTTCCAGCTGTGGCTCAGAGGAAGTTTTGTTATGCTTTTTTTTTTTTTTTCTGTCTATTGTTATTGTGTTTTTGGTGTAAATGTCTTGGTAATCTAGTTGCAGAAGCACCAGATGTCCTCATTGACTTTTTGAATGAATAAGTAAACTAGAAAATAATAATAATTTTAAAACCCTCTGTATACTGCACACATAAGGGATGGCCCTGTTCTTTGGAACATGTTCCAAATTTTTTTCCAATTGCTATAATACAAAAAACAAAAACAAAAACAAAAACAAAAAAACCACTAAAACAAAACAAATTCCCCCAAAGCAATACTGTCTTGTGACTGACAATCCACTGAACAGAAGATTACTTATTCAAAAGGAGTGAAACCAAGACATTCACTTTCCATCCTGCTGGGTAACTGTGCATGCTGAGGTCATGTGCTTGCAGAAGTGGGGCCATCAGCCCATCCCAAGATGGTCTTCACCTGGGACTTCACACACTGAATGCACATGTTGTCATCATTCAAGGGATTTCCCCAGCCCATATTTCATAATAAAGAGCATTGCTCCCAGGATCCTGAATGGGCATACTGAGCTCATCCTGCACCACCCCTTTCTGCTGCATGGTGATGAGCCATGTGTCAAATGTGGTACCCATTTTTCAAGGGCTATCTGTTAGGAGGTGAGCATTATTTTCAAATGGCAACCCTTCTGGTGGCAAAAACAGTATGGGAAAATAGTTTTGTTTTTTTTTTTTTTAATCTTTCTATTGTCCATTTCTGATTTTTATCTTTTCCTCTTCTTTCATTGTTCACAGGATTTACATGACATTTTATGAGGTATGGGTGAAACCAATTTAGTTGGTTTCACCATCATCTACAGCTACTAGATATTTTTTAAAATACATGATTAGTATTTTATTAACTAATCCATAAATAAATTTAAAAGATAAACAAATGTCTGTTTAAAATATTGAAGTTAGAACAACAAAAAAGTAATTTAAAATTATTTTTGCTTAGTTGCTTGTTAAGAAGAAGACAGAAACTATTTGGCATGTCTGCATGATGAATGAAGACATGGACACAGAGTAACACCAGCACTACTTTATGAAATCATTGCATGCTCTTCTGGGCAATTAATACAAGCCTGCAACTTAGGTGGTGTATTTGAAAGAAAACCAAATAGTTGTTTAGGTATTCTGGTGCCAGATTTCTCTACCACTTTATATACTTTCTAGCCCATTGTTTGGATTAAACTTGTCTAATAGCCCTCACTTATCTGTGTTGAAATGACACACTTATTTAGCAAAGTACATATTTGGTAGAAATTTCAGTGGGCTTATCAAATATTTTAACTCTTCTACCTGTTCCCCAACACTTAGAGGGTATGTGGCTTGCAGGATCAGATTTTTTAACAATTTTTTAGATTTTAAATATATTTAGTATTTTTATGTTACTCATTCTAATTTCAAATTTTGTGTCTGCATTTATATACAACATAAACAATGTACTTCTGGGAAAAAAAAAAGGGGGTTTCATACACATGTCTATATTTCCTCTGGTTTTCTTTTAAAGGATTACTTACATTCTTTACAAAAGAAGTCAGCAATACTTTTTCTCAGGAAGGAAATTAATTATAACAGCAACATCTGGTTTCCTTAAATATATTAGGACTTTAATATTTGATATTAGGTTAAGATCTGAAAAGAGAAATAAAAACTGTTAAATCTTTAACACATCACTTCAATTTCCTCAGAAAGTCTGGGAAAGCAATTCCACCTATCCTATTCATTATATATATATATAAAAAAATAAATAAATTAAATTTGTTCAGCTAACTTAAATATGAAGCATCCTGGTGGAATTCATATGTAATGACAATTTTATACAAGTTCTGCTTTCAGATAAAGCCATAATAACATCTTTGACTTCAGGACGGGTTTAACTGAAAGCAGATCTTGACCACAGTATTTTGGGCAATCTCTCCTTCCCTGTTTAGAAAACAGTTTATGTAGGTCAGTCCTGCCCCAATGAAGGACTAGGTACCATCAGTCACCTTCAATACAGAGTGAAGGAATTGGAAACTAGATAAAGAAATGGAATATTGGTTATCTCAATAATTTTATTCAAAGTAATAATCCACAAATTACAATTTTTAACAGGTCCTAAGAATTTCAGTTTTGCCCACAGAAGGAGAGGTTTAGATGGCTAACATAATCTCCAGACTGAAAAGAAACATCTTCCTAGCTAGGCATTTCATTTGGGTCCTGATAGTTCATTCAAGATCATTTGGATTTTCATCTCTCCACTTCAAATATATTATTCCCAATAATAACTATGGTATTTGCCATTTTTATCTTCTCCTCTCAGTGGTTTTATAAAACTGCTTTTTGCATATATTGGTCTGAAGTGTTTCTTGCAGGGTTTTCGAGTGCATTGAGGGGCACTCCAGTCAATGCTGGCTGGAAGTAGGTGCTTAAGCCACTTTTGACCTGTTTTTTCTTTTTTTTTTGATTTGTTTTCTTTTTTTTGTTTTTTTTTTTTTTTCATTGTTATCAACCATACTTTTGTGTAGTTATTAGCCCATAAATTAGCCCATAAGTGCTAGTCTTAATTGCATGTCTTTATAAAGTCTAAATTCTTCAACTTCATCCAAGAACCAAACTTCAAATACAAAACAAATGCAGCCCAGACTGCTAAAACACTGCAGTAAAACCTTAGTTCATAAGAATCAATCAAGAAATACGGAAAAAAGCTGTTTTAAGACAGGTATGATGTTAGTGCATAACTTATGTATCAGTTCAGTTTCAAGTGTTCCCACTTTGTCAATTCACCATTGCAATAGTGTCCACTTTTACTACTATTTTAATACTAAATTTTGTCTTTTTTTTTTTTCAGGTGGGATAATCAAACTCAGAAATTAATTATTGTATCTGGGATTCAAACCGTTGTTATCTCTATTTGAAGAATGCATTATGAAAAAAAAAAAAAAAACAAAAAAAAAAATAAAATCCCAAGGCTAGTAGTCAAAACTCAGCATACTAATATAAAGTGCAAAGCTTCTCCTCTAAAAGTTCTGTTCCACTTTTAGTACGATACTGTATTTAAGTAAGACTTCACCAGTCCTTCAAAACAAAGGACATAGATACAGCTCTTCATTAGATGCTTTCAAGTGTGACTCAAGTGGATGATGGCAAGTTCCCAAAGTCCCAAGTGAGAGACCTGTGCTGCAATGGGGATAGCATGTAAGGGACTTTCTTCTTTTTATGTCGTCCACTTACACCTTTTTGGCAAATGTCTGCTTAATGTGTAGTTTTAGATCATAGCTACTTTGGAGAAAGACTAAGATGCTAATGAATGAAATCTAACATTTCATTATTTCATTCAACTTTTTTAAAGTTTCTTGTCTTCACTGCAGAGCAATTCTCTGTGCAGCCAGGAAAGAAAAAAGAAGTGGGCAGTTTCCCTGGTGCCCCATATTTCCTGCCAGGACTCCTGTGATGAGATGGAGCTGGTGATTTCTTTTTGCAGCTGCATCATGAAATGGCAAAAAGGAATCCTATGGTACTACTGTTTACAGAGCTCATAAAGCCCTATTGAGATCTCTGTCTCCACATGCCCACACCACAGAATGGATATGATAAAGCTTGGATATTATCCAAACTCTGCTTTCAGTCTCCAGTTTTCTGTTTTCAGCAGGCGAGCTTTTCAAATATATACTATAACAATGTGAGCTCAGGAGATCTTTATTTAAACAAACAGAATTAGGTTGTACAGCTATGTTGTTAATGACAGTTCCTGAAACACATTTAACAGCGATTTGATGTTATTATTACAGCTAAGTAGTTTTCATAAGGCCCCAGTTAAATATTTCTCCACTAACTCATCAAGACAAAGAGTTGACCTCAGCTTTCTTTCAGAGTCCATCAATAAAGCTCCTTGGGAAGCAGAGGGGCCGTTTAAAACAAAAACAAATTCAAGAACTTCCACCTCCTCCTGTTCTATATTAGCTAAACACACCGAGCCTGCAGGGCTGCCCATCCCCTGATGACTCGTAATAGCCGTTTTCATTCTATTTTTAAGGGTAAAGTTGTTCATAAAGGTGGGCTGCCTGCTGGGCTCCTGATGGATTTAAGATCTTGATATTCAGATTACAGTGGAAGTAGCTAAAGAGGAAGGAAAATGCATACTAGTCTTGTTGTTGTATTCAACAGAAACCTAATCACATCAGGCTTTTAGGCTTTTTTTTTTTTTTTCCTTTATCCAAATTAGCATTATTTGTGTTTAGCCTTCATTAGAGAGGTTTAGATTAAGCAGTTGGTTACAGTAAACCCTATGCAAAAAGGGATGTGCTTTGTTTTTAATGCCACACCATAAAAATCTTCTAAGTTTCTCTGCAGAGGGCCATAAAGGCTATATACATTTATAGCGATCCATGAACTGTATTAGAAAGGAAAAAACACAATACTTTTCTATGTCGATTTAGTTCATGTGAATAAGACAGTTATTAGCAGGAAGAAAAAAGATTCAGCAAATAAGGGGGCAACACTGTGTTTGTGGTACAATGGAAATTGAGAAAAGTTTTGCATCCAGGTTATTTTCTCCAGAACACTCTTATTGCAAAGCTCACCACCCCTGACATCTCCCTCGACTCTGGGCTCAGTGTCTATGGTATTCAAAGCAGAGCCTAGGACCTTTGTCCACAGTGCCTGGTCACCCCAGCAGAGCTGGTCTTATTTTCTTGCCCTTCCTGTATGTTGCAAAGAAGAAGCTAAGAGAAGACACCAGAAACACAGACATGTAATTACCACAAAGCACAGCCATGGAAGACGTGTATGATTTTTTGAGAATGGTCTACACCATTTATTTGGTGCATGATCTTGCTGGCCTTGGAGAGCTTCCTGGCCACAGGGAGAGGGCAGTTCCTCTCCCAACAGATCTGGTGTCCCAGAGGTGGCTGGTGGGCTTTCAGAAAGGTTTCTAAATTACCGGAGGTTTCTCTAATACCCTAAAAAAATCCTTCTATCCTGCGTCATTCCAGAGATAGTATTGCTGTTCAAGTCAGTCTGTGAAGATGTCCTGTTATCCAGGATGTCCTTGTCCATGCCTTCTACTTGCCCTCTGTGCTTTTTAGCCTGAACTAATGTAAATCTGCATTCTCCAAAACTTCAAGACCCATTTCCTTCAATCTTCCTTTTATGTGTATTACCTCCAAAAAGGTATGGTATAGATACATTCCTTACTGACACAGCTCTCTTCCAATTCTGGGTACAATTCATAGCGTGAGCTGCTCTTTGCTTTTAACTGAGAGTCAGATTTTTGCATCATGCCCTTGTACATCAGGACCAACAACAACAAAAAAGTCACCGGACACCTCTATATGCAATGACTGGTTGCTGGGGATCTGGGGACCTTGTCAAAGTCTGCCAAAGCCATTTCACTGCCTTGTCAGCATAAGGCAATGCATCAGCAAACAGAGCTGATGCACCAGCAAGATGAGTAAACCCAGCACCAAAGCAGGACAATGATATGGGAATCTCTGATTTCTTTCCATTATCTAAAGAAATAAATACAGAAAAAAAAAAAAGTGCTTAAAAAGGAGGAAGGTATGATTAAAACCTCTCTATAAAGAATTTTAAAGCAAGCAAGGGTTTACACTCTGAATTCGTAAGCAGCTCACGGTGTACTGCCTGAGACTGATTCCTTTCAGCATGCACTGCAGCTACATGCATGTGTTGAAAAGTGAAAAAAACAACATTATGTTTTTCCCTTCAGAAGATAAATCTGAAAGTACTTTTCCCTCTTTAATATACTAATAGGTGTAAAGGATTTCTTGCTACCTTCAGATGTCAGTGTCAGATTAGGATGTGATGACAGAGGACATAAGGTATTGCTGGACAGTAAAATGCCTCTGGCCGCAAGCAAGCCTGTCCTCGTTAATTTTATCTCAGCCCCATCTCCCTGATTTGTCACTGGCTCTGAATGCTTCAATCCCTTCTCTCCATAAAAATGTCTAGCTGTCTCTTAAATTCATTTATGCCATTGCCTTTTATGACCTTACTTGATAACTTACTCTTTGTGTTTTCCATCCTAAGTAAAATGCCTTGCCTGAGTGAATTTCCTCATTGATCTTAATTTCCTAATTTTGAGGTTGTGTGGCTGTCCTAGTTAAACATTTCCTCACCAATCTAAGTACTATATTTATGTTTGTTTACTTTGACTCTCTAGATAAAAAGATGTCTGTTTTTTTGTTTGTTTTAATCTTAAACGGCTGTTCATTTACTAATATATCTGTAAGGAGCCTCTTTCATATTTTTATGCTATATCTAAGTTTGGAATGTTTTAAGAAATCTTACTTTTACATATACTACCCCTACAGCAGGTATCCATCACCAGGGCTGGACATGGGCCTGGTAAACCCAGCCCTCAGCTAAGCAACTCACTTTGGCAATAGTTTCTCCCTAGTATTTTCCTATTTTCTATGGATGGTATACTTTAAACCATCCTCCTCTACTGCTAAAGTCATCAACAGACTAGAACACAGCTTCTATAAAACAATTCCTTCAGGTTGTCTTGATAATTTTAGCAATGTTTGGTATATCAATAAACTTTCTGAAACAATAATAAGAATGCTGTGTTCACATGTACACCTCTAGTCTTCATACATCAGCTTTGGTTATTTGTAAAAATATTTTATATGCAATTTCTACTTCGAGACTTTGCACTCCAGTCTACACAAAAGGCATTATTAAGGTTTTCCCTGTTTCATTTCTGTGAAGATTTCATTGTCCGTCACGGTCAATATATCTTCCCTTAATTTTCACGGAGTCCAGCCAGGTAGGTCATGACCAGATTCTTCTATAATCTTTTTATAAATTTAGAGACTGTAATGAGATCATCATCCAGTCTGCTTTTTCTTTTAGGATAAATATATTACTCCTTTTGAGTCTGTTTCTCGTGTAACCACTCTATGGCATACATTTAGCACCTTATCTTTCCTGAGCTGTTCTGAAAACTCACTGAAATGTCCAGGCTGAAGGTGGTACTTCAGTCTTCGTACTTTTGAGTTAATAGATGATTTAAAAAATACAGTAGGTCCAGCTAAGGTAAATTCTTACATCTTCTTGAACAGAGAGGTCTTCTTCTAGGGCACCGCTGAGTGTTATGGAAGCTAATTCCTATGCACCAGCTATTCCTGCTGCTTATACTGGGGCCTGAATGATTATACTTACTAGTACCTTGGGATCCTACCAGCATCCAGCACACCAGATAGAAGGAGGGATAAAGGTTCAAGGCATTCTTGCTCACTTATCATAAACCATGCAGCCCACTGAGCCTTGGTGGGACATGGAGTAAATCCTCAACAAAACATCCCAAGGTCTGGCCTGGCACCTGCAGCATGCTCTCTTAGAAAGGGATTTTTGTGTTTTAGACTTATTAGTGAGAGAAGACTGTGAAACACTAAACCATAGACTGGGCTACAGCATTAAATAATAATAACTGGTTCTTCTGGTCTAATCTGTGGGCTAGTAAAGAAATAACTACATCCTTATTCTTGGTGTTTAGCGATATTAATTCCTATGTCCCTGTGTTATGTGGAAAGCATAAGCAGAGAACCCGGAGGAAATGCTGCCTTATTTTTCAGTACAGTCTACAGTCTCATGGGGCTGGCATGGTTTATACTAAGGAATGATAATCATTTGTTCTACTTGCAAGGAAGGGAAAAAATAATCTTGGGGTCATTTACCATAGTTGTATAAATAAGAAGATTTGTATGTTGATTTTGAGGATAGATGTAATGGGAATTGTCAGACACATAAGAGCATGCGGCAGCTCATGCTAAGTAGTTAGGCCAGGCAGCAGCACCATGGACAAGGTCACACAAGAGCAAGAAAGATGGTGGGTAATGCCTGTATTGCTATTATTTGCTGCAGGGCTAGCACAACAGAAATCCACTTTGTAGCACTTTAAAATATTTGTTTCTAGCTATAATTTCATGTATGAGCTGCAGCTGCTTCGCTTGGTTGCTGTATGTTCTTCTTTCATGTTTGTAGAAAAATGGAAAAAAATTCTCAGCAGTAAAGAAAGACCTAATAGATAAAGCACAACAGGTAATTTTTTTTTTTTTTTTTTTTTTTTTTTTAATTCTGGCAGAATGGAACTAGCCAAAGGTGACAGTTATAAGGAAAAAAATGCTGCCATTGGCCTGATTTGCTCAAGTCTGGCTGATCATACCAGCTTCACTTCCTCTCATCCACCAAAGCATACCTAGGATGTATTATTGGAATTGCATCCAAATGCTAGTCATTAACAGTTTTACCATGTATATTTATTTTGCACTGCAAACGATAATGTATGAACAACAAAAAGGGTAACATCATTATGGAGGCGCATGTACCAGCTCTGTAGTTCCTAAGCAGATCTTTGTTTGCATTTGAAGCCATACAGCATTTTCTGCTCCAAAGATTTGAATGCAGTAACTGATGTGCTTGCTTAAAATGTCAGACAAAAAAAATTGTTTCAGGAAGTTTAAATCTGGATAATTTATATTTCTATAGTAATTAATAGAGCATAATGTATTCATCATTTTGTGTTTTTTGTTTAATACAGGTCTCCCACACCCTAGAAAATAGCTAGGGCAGAGATGATCTTAAAGTCTTATCCATCTCTGTTCCAGAAGTCAAAATCATGATAGGTATAATTTAAGCAGCCCACCCTGGAGATGGTGTCACTTGCCAGATTTCCTGAGATTATGTGTGTTTTGACACTACCACTTCATACAGTTTACTTGATCACAACTCTGGCACAAACTCTGATGCCAAGATTTATATGAATAAGTATGGAAACCCCCCAGGAATCCATGCAGCTGCCTTTTGCAGCACTTGCAATGGCATATGTTTATCAATGAGCTCCATGGTTTTAGTTGCTCATAACTACGTGAAGGTTGGTGTGATTATTGAAGGAAAGAAAAGGAAAAGAAGATTTAAAATGGCTCTGAGAATAATGTAAGAATATGAAGAGACAGCGCATCTCCTAAGATGGGTATGAAACCCATACTGAAGAAAACAAAGGCAACCAAAAAAAATTACAAAGTTGTACATATCTATGTGAAAGAGCAGGCTCCGTTTGTATTTGTTATATATTAGAAAAGCACGGGTCTCCTGTGCATTCACAGGCTGCCTCAGTAATACAGCAGGAGCTGTGCTGTCCTGCCTTGAGACAGAACTGGTTGCTGTCACCAAGCCTTGAGCATTGTCTGCCCAAACAAACGATGAGGCTGTGTCAGTACCAGACACATTTGGGATTTTATTTTTTTTTTCAACAAAATGAATTGCCATCAGTGGAAAATAATTTATCATAGCTGAGCCCTTTTTGTTAGGAAATACTGGCTGAGCAAACCCTTTTGTCAGGAAATACTTTTCAGCTGCAGGTTCTGTTCAAGGTGAAAAATGTCCACCCTGAAGTAACCATCCAACTGATATCCGGGATGGTCAATGGGGATGGGCAAGGATAGGCCACCTTTCTGATGAGTACACTTTTCTTTCTTCAAATTAGCATGGCTCAAACAAAAGAGACTAAAGTCCTCTCTCTGCAGCAGTCTATGACTCTGCAGGGATTAGGACTTGGTCTTGGAAGGTGGAGGAATGACAGCGAAAGGACATAAGAGTTTTCCCTGGGCTTCCAAACATGAGACCTCAGCTTTTCCAAGAAAAAAATATGTAAATCTCAGTATTTCCCAGGATGGGCAAATTATTCTAATGAGAAAAAAATATATATTTTTTTTTTTTCAGGAAGAAAATGCTTATTCCTTTGTGCTCTCTTTAAACAAGGCCATCCAACATTGCATTGCCACCTGTCAGTAGAACTGACTTAGCCCTAGTCTGGAAACACAGGAAGAGTCAAGGGAAATCAGATACATGGAAAAGGTCAAATGTGTCTGAGGTTTCAGAAGTATTTTTGTAGTTCTCAGAAGCCACTGAAGCAAAGTTCTCAGGAGCCAGTGAATCTGCCAACTTGCTTCTTGCACCATTTGCATTTGCAGACTTTCCCCATTCTAAATTTATTCCATGGCATCCTAAAAAAAAAAAAAAAAAAAAAAAGCATGGAGAAAAAAAAATACTTCAGAGTTTTTTGGAGATTTATGAAGTATTTCCCTGTCTTTTTTTTTTTTTCTGCTCATAAAATAAACACAGTACCTATTGAAAGAAAGCATCAGCTTCTTTTTTCTTCCCTTTTTTTTTTTTTTTTCTTGTCTGTCCTCTCAAATATGTTACATCTTATTTGCAGAAAGCAGGAATTAGCTGAAACTAACTGAAAGAGCTAATCATGAACACCTCAATGTTGGTGAGTGAAAACTGGGCAAGAAATAGTTTTCTGGTCTCACTAGATTTTTTAATGTTTTCTATGTGTATTGCTGCCAGATGAGGAGCCAAAGTCTTGCCCCCTGTTACAAGAAGGTTGTGAGGGTGAGGGAGTTATCATAGGTACAGTCAAAGATTTTATTTTTCTCCGGTTTCATTTCAGTTTTGATTTTATAATGTTTACACTTCACTAAGGAATAACAAAGTAACAACACAAAACTCATTTCCAGCCTTCAGAAAACACCTAAATAGGTTTAGACAAGGTTGCAAGGGGACTCAGTCCAAGCCTTCCTCTCTGAAGAGTTTTACATCAATATCTTTGTTAAAATGAACATTTTCATGATTTCAACAAGTAGATATTTCTCATAACTGTCAAAGCTCTTCCCTGGCTCAGAGTATTGCACAGACCCCAACTCCCAGAAACCCCCTCACTTTGTTCAGGCTTTTTGAACCCTCCTAAAACAAATATTTCATTTTCTATTCTATTTTCTGGAATAGTATCTGCAGGGAGTGAGGTGAGACCCACAGAAAATTGTAATAGTTTAACATTCACTGGACTTTTGCTTCAAAGCCCCAAATACAACAGTTTCTTCTCAGGTTCTCCAACTAAATAGACTTAATTACTGGGGATCTGGAAGAGAGACAGAGATACTTCCTCATCTCACACTGATGATGGGCACAGGCTAAAATCTCATATGCATTTTGGAATCATGTTCATAAATCCATGAACATTTCTGGGAAGCTGAACACGTCATCTGAGCTCCACCAACAGAAGTAGCCATCTGGACATGGTCCTGGGCAAGCTGCTCCAGGTGGCCCTGCTTGAGCAGGGGGTTTGGACAAGGGCACTGCCAGAAGTCTCCTCCAACCTCAGCCATTCTGTGATTGTGTGAGAACAACTTGTGCATGAGCCAGTTGTTTCCTCGGTTCGTTTCCAGTGCACTCCTAAGGAGCCCAGTAGGTAATTGAAATCTTGCTTTATTACCACCCCTCTATGTATGGATTAATGCATTCACTGCAGCCCGTTAGTAAGACGCCAAGCACTCCCCCACTCAAGTAATAGACTATAATATCCCTGATATTCAGGAGGAAACAACAGAATACAATTAAGGACAGAATACGTAATATTCGCTGAAATGAAACAGATTTCCAATCAATTAAACACTCTTCTTTCAATAGCACCAAACAAATAATAAATTTACAAAACTAATCGGTTCAACACAAGCTGAGCTAATGAGTGTCATTTGGGTCACATCCTCAAATTGCAAATAAATGTTATCATTTATCAACCTAACACATTACTCAATAAATCTTCTGCACCACTGTTCATACTTATCAGCAGTGTCATTTAATATTCCTTTCTGATTTAGAAAACTATTTCCTCTGGTGCCTGACCCTTTGTAATGGAAAACTACTGAAAACAGACAGTAGCTAATTCAAGAATTGTATAACTTGGAGCTAAACAAAGAGGGGGACAGTGCTGAAATGCTCTAATATTTGTTTTTCAGTGGGTCTCCTCCCAGGCTGAAAATATTAGAAGCTTTTGAGATAGAAGTTTCATTTAAGGAAATTCAGACTACATAAAATGCAGTAAGAGCTTTTACAGTATGTAAAATCATGGAAATGATTACGCTTTGTCCAGACAAGGAGAGCTACTTTGTCATTTATGCAACAAGGAATTGTGGACACCCCCAGCTGCAGACACAAACTCTCTCCACCTCAGCCACCTGATGTGCTGCATGCATGTTTGTAGACCAGTAATTCTGGTGATTTCAGCACTTTGAAGTCTCTACCAGGAAGGGAATAAAAAAGGAGAGAGCTTCCAAATGCCACCCTTTCACAATCCCCCTCCACCCCAGACAACCAGGTAGGAAACAGGTCTAGCTGCCCCACAGGTGATGCCTAGTTTGTCCTCTCTTTTGTCGCAGTCTGCTTCCCCAGAAACTGCTTCCTTCAGGACTCCCTGCAGACTTTTCTGCCTAGCACAGACAGAGACCTTTCTCTGACACTTATCCATCCCAGAATTGAATTACCCAGATTCATCTTTTTCATCACAGACAGATAAGAGCTTAGCCATAGAGCCACTGGGACACATTTAAGTGGGACATCTTGTGACCGACCTTCGCAAGTGTGCTTGTTTCTGTCTCTCAAGAGCATGTTTATGGTGACTGTCAAACACTAAAGAAGTTATGAACTGCAGTGTCCTCTTTGTGCACTTGTTTTAGTACACACTGCATAGCTGTATACAGTAAATTGGTACAGGGCCACATTTTTCCAGAAGGGCCTTTACTTGCAGCACTCTGAATATTAAAAGGTCAAAAACTGACACCAAGCACAGCTGAGTGGGGTGCACCAGTGGTTGGCTATGTTCATAAGTGAATCTAACTTGCTTCCTGTTTTTGATTCCCTTCTCCTAGCTCCTTCCACTCGATGCTATTTTTCCTATCTCCTGACCCAATTCTGCTCTGAGTAGTGCCCTTTCATTGATCCAGGTCTCCCCTTTACCAGCTTCATCACTCCCGTCCCTTCTTCTTTACAGCTCCTAATATTCTTGTCAGGTTTCTTATTATTACTTTCACCTCAGATCCCATCCATTTCCTATGACCTCACTTGGTCCCCCTCCTTCATTTCCTCCCTTTTAACTCATCTCAGTCCTTACCCTTCATCACTTGGGGCAGACAAGTTTTCTCGTCCCTTACCCGCTGCCAGCACCAGTGCAGCTGATAAGGTGAGACAAGCTTCTTGTTGTCAGTTTAAGGCTTGCTGTGATAGGAAACCCAAACTGCAAAGAGATGTGCACCTGGAGACCCACCACGTGCAGGCTGAGCCAGTCACTCCTCAGTAGGAGCGGTGGGAGTATGGACCATAAGCACCTAATGCAAAGCTCTGGAACAAATCTCTGCCGAGCAGTGGGGAGCCAAGGTCTGGAGAGATTTTCATTTTGGGGGAGGTTTTCATACAAAGTCAGCTAAAAGCACCTCTTTGATACAAGACAGCTCTGTTGCCAAATAACGTTCTCATAGCTATAGCTGGAGATGAAATACAAAATAATGTGACTTAAATTTTGTAGCCAAAAGCAAACATAAGTGTAGAGAATGTCATAAGCAACTGAAAATTAGAGGTTGATTATCGGAACAGTTGGGTTACCTTAACTTAAACATATCATATTTCTCATTATAGTTATGGCTCCCATACCACGTATAAAGAAATCTAGTTCTAGGTAGTACTTTAGAGTAGTACTAAGTAGTACTTTAGAGTACTAAGGAAGTACTCTAGCATATGCTGTTTTACAGTCCTCATGAACTGGCATTAACATATTAAGCTTTATCTTATCTGATTTCATGAAAAACATCTGTAAATAGGTAGATCTGCCATTTCTGGATTTCCATATCAATAAAACTCAGATAAACATTTGAACTGTAATTTTGATCTTACTGCTTTCAGTGAATGTCCTGAACACCTAATGATGGTGGAATATCAAAATGGTATCTGCTGTGCAGATCTGAGAGGGAACTTTACACTTGACTGTTACACTTATGGTACATTTGCATGTTTGTTTATATAATTTAATAAACAGAGAAGTACTATAGATGGAATCTAGCAATGCGTAAATATCTCAGAAATAATATGCATAACATTTATAGCACAGGATAGTCATAACACATCAACCACTATTAAAAACACATTTGCTTGAATTTTAGGGATGCACTTCACACTGCTAAATGTCTTAGATACATTTAGCCAGCCATTTCTAATGTAACATGCAACATTAAAGTTAAAGTAAATGCATTTGCAGTGCCTGTTGACCACTTTAACCAGTTTAATAAACCATTCATAATAAGATACATGCACAGAAGTGTTGCGCAAGTATTGGATAAATCAGCATTATTAAAATAATCAGCCCTCCAACTAAAATAAACACCTTTTCTTTGAATGCTAATATGCGGAAACTCATCTGAGTTATAAGGTCTTTGCACTTTTGGTAAATATTTTGCTTTTTTAGCCTAGTCTGTGTATATTGTGTGTGCGTGTGAATACTTCAGATGAATGTTTTCTAGTGGTATTTACATTTCTGTATGCAGCTCACCTACAGCGGTAATGAACATTTATTAAGTGTATTGCAGTGACCTGTCTTTACTCCAAACAATTTATTTCCTTTTGCACATAGAAACTATTGTTTCCTTAACTAGCTGTATCTCAGCCTGTAGAACAAGCTTCTGATTTATAACTTGGAAGTATATTTAGGTAGTCATCTCACCTACTTCAGGCAACTTTTAGGTAGTCTCACGTATAGTGAATATGCAAGCTATTCCATGACAGTATCTATTTTCAATAACATAGACGCGACAGCTCCAAGCATTCACAATCCACCCTTCTAGTATTTTTTGTTTTACTCTAGTGTATATTTTTACATAGCAGTAGCAAGTAAATTTTCACAGGGGTGTGAACTTCAGACAAATCCCCTGCCTGTTTATTCTGTGAAGATATATACTACACCCTTATTCCTTTGTTAAGCCATTCTTCATTTAATTACCTCTTTGTACCACGTATCCATTACACCCATGAACAACCAATTTCCTCTCTTTGTGCTTTCTGCTCATTCTTCTTCCGTTCAATAGTGAACAGAGCCCCAGTCACTCCCTGCATATATCACTCCACAGCTTCTGCAAACCCTGGCTTGCAAGCCAAGGAAGAGCCAGTTTCAGACAAAAAAAAATTGCCCACCATTTAACAAGACTTTGAGCACTAGTCATCTGGATTTACTCTGCAGGTCTTTAAACTGGTATTGATCATGAGGAACAACTCTGAAATAGTAGGGTTCTGTGAAAATAAATAGGAACAGTAGAGAGGTTTTTTACCTATGTGTCCAAGAATCAAATACTCCATTTTGAAAGTCACTCTGGTTATAATGTCTCTTACCCTAACTTTTTTCTGCTGCTTGCTATTTTCAGTAAAACCTACTAAACGGTTTCTGTGGGGCTTTGCTTTCAAAGATACAGAGTAATGGTTGCAACTTCCCTCAGGTGCCTACTCACCATGGTTACCACATCACGTTTCTGAGAGCTGCTCATTGACTGAGGCTCACATCGCAAAGTCATGGGCTGATGGAGGGAACCCCTATCAGGCCAGAGAAGAAGCCTGGGGGCTCCCAAAGTACCAGAATAAATCAGAGGGTGGCATAAGCTGTGGCAACCTTCCTTTATGTTTCAAAAAGTTATATCAGTTTTTTTTTATTTATTTTTTTTTATTTTTAATCTTGGAGAGCCTGGCAAATTAACATGAGGAAACTATGCAACATGTCTCATGCTATGGCAGGTAGGAAGGTATTCTTGCAAAGTCTTTGACCTTCTTACCCCCAAATTTCTAAATCTTCATGCTGAGCTCTGCCATTTCTTAGTTTTGCCTTTCTTCAGAACTACCTATTAGGCTTAAAAAACATTTGTCCATAGCACTGAGCAAATTATCACAGAATGGTTAATTTTAAACTTTGATTGCTTGAAAATTAGAATGACAAGAATGCATCAATATGTCAGTGTTCTGAGACATGACTGAAGTCTGTTCTCTCACAGTTTTTATGGCTGTGGAAGTCTGACTTGTATGAAGGTACTTTAGATTTATTCAATTATATCAGAGAGAAAGATGTGCTGTGTAGTGTAGTGTCTGTTGACTGGGTTTTCAAGATTACTAACTACTCTGTAAAGATAAGATTCTGAAAAACACAGTCTAATCAGTGTTCTCTCTTGCCATGGATTTTATTGCACACATTGCTTGGCATTAGCAGTCTGTTTTATTCTAGGCTCTGCAGCATTTTGGACATCTTTTGAAACTATTTCAATAAAGTTTCGGTAGAGCACTCAGGATGTTAAGCACATGTTCAGCATTAACAATAATGGGAGTTATGCATGTACTGCTATGGGGGCTACATTTACTAATTACCTCCAAGTTTTTATATTCTAAACCAAATGCATTAAGTGCAGCATTTTCCAGAATGCACTTCAGTTTCTTTCATTCATGCTTCTTTTCTGGTCTCCAGACAGACTGAATGTTCTGATTGTGTCAGTCTTTGCTGTTAAATTGGATACAAATCTGCTCAGATAATTAATCACACTCAGTGCTTATTGTGCATCTTTCTTACTACTATGCGAGCAGATTTCACACAGCTTGTGGTTCATTATCAGATTGCATGAAAACAGCTGATTACCTTTCTTCTCATATAATTACATTAACAGCAAAGCCAGCTTCCTGTCTCCATGTATCCTCGATCACATGAAACATTTCAGGAGAAGCTCATCAGGAAAAATTGCAGTATCTCCCATTATCCAAGTTTCAGTTACCAGTGTCAAGCCCTAGATGTTCACAAACACCCAGTATTCCCATCCCCATAGAAAGAAGAAGTGCAAGAAAGAAAGAAAGCCCTTCAGGTGTCACCCAAGACCAATGGAGCTCGATTCTGCTCCTGCCTCTGCCTGGTTGTGTTTGCGCTCAAGGAAAGAATCTGCTGTGGATGTTAAATTCATGAAGCACCTTTTTCTTTTAAAGCTGCTATTGTTTGACTTTTCTCCCCTAAAAATAATTCATAATCTCTGTTCTTTAGATTAATTTAAGAAGCTCATTCTATTATTTCTAAACAACTCTTATGAAAGCTGGCTTATCATGTTTTGGAGTCCACATGAGAACCCAAGGAGAAAGTATAGCATTGCCATGAGCCCAGAAACAAAGCTAGACTGCTCTGCTTAGTCTTTTCACTGACATCAAGGGATTTGCACAGAGTAAAACTTGGCTGAGTGTCCCTGTCACTTTGCCCAGGAAGAGTCACATTCTGGAAAATGTCGCTTGTCCAACCTCCTAACTTAACGGCAGCAGTCCTGAAGAAAAACATTCACTGCATGCCTTAACAGCTTAATATTCACAATTTATCTGGAATGGCTTCACTGGTTCCTCTGACCCGTTTTCCCCAACTCACCACCCCCCAAAAAAAGTGCAAAGGAAACCTACATTAATTTGGCTATGGAAACATGTTCTCTGTGGACATTTCATTGTTAATTATTAAAACATCCAAAATTACCATGGCACAAGTTGCAAAAGTCACTGACTTTTCCCCCTTATCACTGGGGCTCACATTTTTTTCACTTGCCCATATACTGCTTTAATCTGTCAGTAGCCCCAAGAAAGCTGGTTTGGAGCCCTCCTTCAGGAATGGGTGCCCAGCCTGCAGCTCCATCTGTCCTTCTGGTGGTGCTTCCATGGGTTCCTGTCCAGAGCCCTCTGCCTTCCTCTTGGTGAGCTCCTGTGTGCTCTGAACAAGATGTGGACATTTCTTTCTTCTGAAAGACAGGTGGAGCCTGCTTGGATTTGTGTGCCTGTTAATTTAAAAATGAGATAAAGCTACAGGTTTTACTTTTTAGAGACGAGTAGAGCCCAAATATCTTCACCAATGTAAATATACCTTGTTGATATATATTTTTAAAATAAACTAGAAGTGGTAGTTGGTGATTATTATCTTAATTTTATCTTGACAGAATGTACATTTTCTTAGTTTTATTGGATTGCATAAAAGTGCATGTATAAGATTCTCGTTTCATTTTTGAACTCCCATATTAGATATTGTGCTTTGTATTGAATCTGCATTGAATTATTAATAATTTCCCCTTTATTTGATAAATTCCAGGAAAGGGAAGAAGAGTGGCTTAAATTCTATAAAGAAATTAAGAGCTTTGCTGGCAAAAGATTAACACTGTATTGACCCACTTTAGTATTCTTTTCAAGACTAACATTAAAGGAGAATTCATCATCTAAGCCTCTCCTAAATATTGAGCATTAGCCCCTCTCTGATATAGAAAAATATTGCTACTCTTATTAAAAAGTATTGGTAAACATGAAACAGAGAAAATTTTGTTCTAGATGCTCTAATTGGCTTGATCCATCGAAAATAAACATAGAAGTGCTGTCTCCCAGAACACTGGATAAAATCACCCCTGTTCTCCCTGTGCTGACTTGTACTTACAGCTGAGCAGGTAGATTTTATTCACTCAATATTTCAATACGAAGGACTGCCAATCAAGCATTCATTTCCAGGAGATGGATGAATTTGTGCTAGTAAGAGTTGCTTAAGATCCACGGTTTCTTGTAAATGTTTATAAGAAGATTCCTTAGATCATTTCTGCCCCACAGTGTAATTAGAAATTCTTGTTTCTTACTATACTTGTTTTGTTTGAAAAACAGAATGCGTGAGCAGTTAATATGCTTATTTGCATATGGTTATTCTACAGCACACATCAACAGCTCTGCTCCCTTATGTAATTATGTCAGTTCAGATTTTACCTAGGGCTTCTTCTTCTCATTATGCCTTTACCAGCACTAAATTTCTCCACGTGTGCTTCTACACTATCTTCATAGCCCAATCAGTGTTTAGAGCTTTAATTAAATTGAATTTAGACTCTGCTTCCTTTGTCATGAGTTCAGTTACATTTAAAAAGCTGTAGAGACAGATTACATTCATTTTTATTATACTTTGGAATCACTTCTAGGATCAAATTAACTTTCATACATGGACAAGGCTGTTGACTTCACTGGGATTACATGTGCAGATATGACAATAGAAAACAACAAGATCACTGGATAGGTAATAAAATAAAACACTTTCAGAAAATTGGCTTTCTTTTCTGCTGGGATGAAACAGTGGCACAAAAACAACTCTAATCACATATTTACAACTCAGACCCCTCAATTACTCTCCCAAAGGTTACCTTCAGTTGTCTGTAAATGTGCTGGGAAGGTAATTCCTTAACTAGCTCATGATATTTCACGAACTTTTCATTTTCTTAATAATGATTTTCCTGTAAAATTTTCAAAAAGGGGAAGGTACTTCATTGACTTTGTACTCCTTTGGTATGTCATATGTCTGTTTGCTTACATTTGCTTACATTTAGATAATCCCTTGGAGCAAATAGGGATGGGAGACTTCCAATTAGCCTCCACAATAGCAACTTTTCTCTCGTTATCACTTTTTGACTCCTACATTAGAGGAAAAAAATAGGTATTCGCTGATAATTTCACATAATTTCACATAAAAGTAAAGCACCCTTTGAAATATCCTTATGATTTTTGGACATATTTGCTATGAATGTGAATGTATACCATATTTTCACTGATAAAATATTGTTTTGTTTTGTTTTGTTTTTTCAATGGCCAACTGTATACAAGTTTTGTCCATGCAAACAAGAGCATTATTATTTTCTTTTTCTTTTCCCCACAAAATAAATATGTGAAAGGAGAAAAATCTCTGCCTGCAGATAATTACCCGAGTAAACTAGTTTCATGTTACATCAAAATCTAGACAAAAACTATGTTGCAACAAAAGACATAGCATGGCATAAATAAGAGGGTTTTTTTAATTACTCCTATGATTCCGTGAGATAAGGGTAAAACTACATTTTCAGGTATTTGATGGGCAGGAGTTACATCTTGTAGTATCTACTACAATGTTTGTGGAAATCCAGGATGTTTCCATTTATGTTATTTTGAAGTAGTGTTTGAGATTTCAGTCTTTTCTTGTCTTTTCTCTGCCTCCTCCCACATTATCTGGGACACAGGATTCTCTGACAAATACCTTCTCAAGCCCAGACTGCAATATTTGGATTTGCAGACCTTGCTGCATCCCATGAGAGACACTCAATCTGGAGGCAGCACCAACATTTCCACCTCTTCTTGTTGTGTCAGAACCAAAGCCTGGATAAAACGTCCTCAAAACCAAACACCCTTCTGACAGAAGAACAGATGGACATCCACAATTTAAAATCTCTGGAATTCCACTGGGATACTTAGTAGTATTTCATTTTTGTTGTTGATATTGCTGTTTTATTAAACAGAGTTAGACTAAAAAGTATCATCTCACTGAAGAAACTGAAAATTCTAATGAGTTTTGTGGTCAGGCAGTAATTATATTAGCTTTTCCTAAAACTAGATACATTTAAATTCTCATCTAATTATGTTTTCAAAATGAAGCAGGGGAGTGAAAGGTCATAGTATTATAGCCAGCATATTTTGTTTTCCTCTGGAAAGAGTACAAGAATAGTTTCAATGGGAACAGTTTGAGATTATGCTTGATAATTTGTAATTAACTCTCCAGGGTGCTGTGAGGCCTAATTAATTACTTATTGGAAAGCATTTGGAGATCTTTGGAAGAAAGTTGCTATAGTAATGCCAAGAATTGCTGTTATTGTTATCTTTAGGTGTTTTCCATCCCAAATGCAGTTAGGTGGAAAATGTACCTTTATTACCTTACACTATCTTATGAACAACGCTAATCTGATGAAAAGCAGCATTTAAAAGCTGCAGATAATTTTCTGCAGTGGGAAGCTGAAGATGTTTATTCTGAAAATGTGAATATAATTTATGAATAAGCCAAAAACATAAATTGCATTCAGAAGTTCCATAATAATAACACACTTTATATTCTCCATCTGTAGATAAGCAGGTGCATCTATTTGTAGAATTTGTCTTCTGTTATGAAACTGTCTTCAGTGCGATGAAAGTACTGTATCGTGATTCCCCTGGTGTTTTTAAAACCCAGCATTTGCCCTAAGGTCTGTCAACAGGAAAGTGTCACCCAAATGTAATTAACCCAAATTTATGTAATAATGAAGGGTCATGAAGATATTAGGATTTCTATTTAAATTAGGAAGATACCTCAGTATAAAATATTGAAAAAAGAGTCCACTCCAATTTGTTTTCCAAATTCTGTTTTCTGAGTGGAGCTAACTCACCTATAAGAAAGAATACAGATGTTAGCCCTTCTCCCAAAAGCCGCACAGCCAAAGAAAAGGGCAGCTTCAAAAAGAAAACACTTGGGTTTCCAGCCAGAACATAGAAATGTTCAGTCTTGGTATAGTAACAAAGAAAACTGTAGAGAATTTCTCAGAATTATATATAGACTATTTTTTCCTTTTTTTTTTTTTTGATCTTGCTGTTTTATGCTAGCTAAAGCTAAAACGATTGACTAAATCATGTTCAATAACCCCTAACCTTACCTATATGTTTATCTCAAGTTTTGAAAACCCTTGAGAATACCTAAGTTGTGAAAAATGAACTATTTGTGTTACACTGAAGAATCCAAGGGATAGGAAATATTCCTTAGGTTTGCTCCCTGTGAAGAGCTGACAACCCAAGAGGCTAAAGCAGGAACCTTTTTACACTCTGTTTAGACAAAGCAAAGGTAAAGTCTGAAGCAAGTATGTGTCTTCCAAATGAATACCTGCTCTGGAGAAGGGTGGGTAAAAAGACACCAACATGCATGCTATCTACGGCACCCATAATAACTATACATAGAAATACGGTTTACTAATTGTAAGTCTTCATGTATTCTCCAGAAGAAGTCAGATTTTAAAATGTATTGCTTTTATTATTTATCCCATGTAATAATACATTTATGAATAAATCTCATCATGTGCACAAGACAAATATATAAAGCCATTTTTTACAATGGTGGTGAATGCACAGTTCCCTCAAGCATTAGCTGTCTCTAACAAGCAGGTTGCTGTGTCTCTCTGTTTACCTTGTCAGCAGTGTTCATTTCTGTTATCACTCTTCTGGAAGAACAAAGTTTCTAGATATGCCTCAAAGGTGAACATAATTATGCTGTTTACATTGCTATTCCTACAGGGACCATAAAATAGTACTTAGAACAATGTTTACAGTCATCAGCGAAGCAGAAATCACTCTGTACATACCGGAAAGGCAGAAAACAATGCCCCCTCACTAACTAATTACAGATGGGACCGCGCTGTATAAAGATCCCCCGTCTCATGTGTGATCTAGGTGCTGGGTACTTCGGTAGCCTGAAGCATGCAGCAATTACTCCGTCCATCAAATCAAAATTTCTCTAAGGTGTTTTCTTTTCATTGGGGCCCTGCAGACAATGTGACATACCGGTTTCTAACTTTATATTCAGAGCAAGGAAACAAATAAACTGAATGCAATGAAGCATGATTTAATGCACCAACTAACCAAAACGCATCCCTCTTCGATGAAGGACTTTTTCATCAGTATGCCTTGTTTCATTTGATCTTTACTCTGTTCGGGCCTACGACAAAGCTAACCAAAGCCCATGGAGGAGTTTCACGGAATGGTTGAGGCTGGAAGGGACCTCCAGAGACCATCTAGTCCAATCCACTGATCAAGTAGGGTCACCTACAGCATGTTACACAGGATGGCATCCAGGCGTGTTTTAAATATCTTCAAAGAAGGAAAATCCACAACCTTTCTGGGCAACCTGTTCCTGTGCTCTGTCACCCTTTACCTTCAGTAGGTTTGGGGTCAGATGTTCATGTGGGGCTTGCTGAAAAGCAGACTCTGAGCAGGAATTCTTCTGCAGCACTGCTGGTCCTCCCCTCCACATGGTGAGCCACCTTCCTCTGCATGCACGTGTGCATTGAGATCATAGCTACAGCAACACTTTTGAAAGTTAATTCTGTAAAATATGGAAAAAATACTGATTTAAGACAATGTAGAAAAGATAATTTGTGCATTGCTCATAGATGTAACTCGCAGGTGGTTGGGTATTATTACAGATACGGGTGTTTTCCTTATTTCCTGATTACTAATCACCAGTCAGTCTGTTCTGCTCAAGCTAAGGTAGCTGTGATGTGATTTCATATTCACATTCTTCATGTTGTAATATTATAGTTTTCCTGGCTGACACTTTACATTCATCATGTGGCGACTTCGTAGTCAGCTACCCTTGCTGTTTGCCTGAGGGAGCAGGGGATGCATCAGCTCCGTCACACATACACGGGAACGTCAGCAACAGAAGTTCAAACTAACCAGCCAGCACCACCAAATATGCATCATAACAACCCAAGATAAATCATTTTGGAGAGAGGAAAAATAATAAAGAAGTACAGCATACGAAATGGGACTCTTTGGGCCTTGTTGACACAGCACTGTTGGTTTTGGATGTAATTATGCTGGTATAAACATATTGCTGATATAAAAGTGCAGCTTCGGAGTGGTTATAAGCTAATAAGAAGGAGGACATACCTTCACCATGGTTCACCTGGACAGCACAGGGGTCTGGGGGGACCTTTGAGACAGTCATGCCATGTTGCTGGCCCACGACAGGCACCTGTGTGTCTCACGAAAACCTCAGCAATGTGCCCAAGTCAGGGGAACGAGGAGGCCAAGCCTCTCAGTACTAGAGTGACAGCACAAGAAGGACTTTGGGGCACCATAATTATGTCTTGTGCCATAAGCCATGCGTTGGAAATCACTGTCTAGAGACCAAAATGGTTTTATGGGGTTTTCAATCATTTGACTTCTTTTCTTTCATCTGTCTGAAGGTGAGAGCTGGCGAAGTCACTGAGAACATAACCATGGATAGCAGAGAGTCCAGAGATGCCACCAAACTGTGAATATTGTTCCTAACACAGCACTTTCTGTTGCAAAACTCAGGCCAAATTCAGGGTTATTGCTGTCACATACATTTAAGAGGTGACAATCGTGAAAGAAAGGACATAAGAGTCCACTAGAGGTACAACACACACATTTTCATTTTCACAGCCCATCTGTTAAATCCTGATCTCTTTAGACTTAATTCCAGCCTTATGAAACAAAGCTTCAAGAAGAAAGAAGAGTCATTGAGTTCTGTACTGACACTATTTAAACAGAGACTGGAGTCTGTTTTAGCTGCCACTCTGTTTACAGAGTTTCACATTAAAGAACTTCCCAGGTCTCAGATATATCTATTTTTCATCTGTGTTCAAATTATTACAAAGAGGGAGTTTTGGTGTGCTTGTCTTTCCAAGATACGATTCATATTATCCTCTGAAAACAGAGAAATATTTAGAACTCAGCTCTACACCTCAAACATTAAAAATAAAAAAGTTATTTCTGACTAAATTTGTTGGCGTATATGAATATTTTATTTATTTCTTACTCCATCTTAGACTAAATTCTCCAACCTCAATAGTCAATAAGAAAAAAGAAAAAAAAAGAAAAAAAGAAAGAGAGAAACTTCTCACCGACTTTCAGAGAAGACAAGAAGAAAACTCATGTGCTAAAACCTGATGGCATTAATTCCTGCGCACTGATTGAGCTGGTCCCCACAGAACACCATCACCATGGCTCACTCCTGGGTGTTGTCAGCCGGCTTCAGCACGCTGCTTGCAGGAGTCAGATATGACTTGTTCCCCATTGCGGTGAAATCGCTGTCTGAGAAAAAACTGATCGCACAGTTTGTGCCCCAGAGGAAGCAAAATGCTGGGAAAATGCAGGAGAACACACCAGCGGCCTCTCAGCCTAAAGTACTTTTCTGGGCTGTGTTTATAAATATCTGCTTCTTCAGTCCCTGGGATAAAAATTTTGCATTTTTCATCCATTCTCTCAACTAATTCACACTTCGCCTTGTCCTTCTTTAAATCGTTGCCACAATACTTGCACCCTTCATACCCATCATGTTGGAGCCTCTTGCACACACCACTACTCCCTAATGACTGCTTCATTTTTCACTCCTTCCTCTCTTCTCTCTCCTTTTTTTTTTTTTTTGAGACCAAAAGGAAATCTATGTACCCCACCTTCTGTAACAGGTACCTGACACTTGTCTTCCAGAAAGGCACCCAGCCATGATGTAACAAAGTTAAAATTAAATTTGTCATTTCCATTGCTGTTTTAAATTCTTTTTGTTGTTGTTTGAGCAACACTTTCAATTTCTTTATTGCAATGATATTCTAATTTTTATGTGGATAAATTCATGCACACATTCTCATGTGGACCAGCAGAACTAGAACATATTAAAGAAATCTGTTTCTAGGAAGCTCTAAATTACATTAACAATATATTTTAGTAATAACAATCAAGCCTGGCTCATTTCCTTGGGATTAATGACTAGCTGGGAGAGCTGATGGCCCCAAGAAGTAGTCATTATTTTACTAGAGATTTTTTGTCTTTAATTAGGCAAAAATTAGAAAAAAATCCTGTCTTTTCTGTGTGCAAGAGTAATGACAACATCTCAGGAGAAAAAGTACAATCACTGTAAGTAGGGAAAAGGTTTCTTTTAAATGTTTGATAACCTTTGGTAAGATGATCAGGTTAACATTGTGACACACCACAATTTTCTGCAGGTTTCATCTGTTCTCTTAGTGTTTGCATTTCTCTGATCTCAGAGAGATTTTTGTTGATGTTTTGAAAAAGGAAGCATGTAGATTTTGAGGAACATTTGTAAATATATTGTACACCTTTGGATAATGTTTTGCAACAGGATTGCTTATGACAGGTAGCTCTGCCTGACTTCAAGTTTGCCAGTTGCCATTGAAAATGGATGAGGAAAAGGAAGACTTGAAAATACATAAAAAACAAACAAACAAATAACCTCTCTTACCCCCCCACCAAAAAAAAAAAAAAAAAGAAAAAAAAAGAATTATCAATTATCTAATTGCAAACAGCAGGGAGTTAATAGGGAAAATGGTAACAACAAAAATGAATTACTCAAGAACTGTGTTGGAGAAAACTTGCTAGGGTGGTTAGTGAAAAACTACCAGAAAGCCCACACTGAACAGGAAGGCAGGAAGGGCCTGGGTGTCAGAAGGGGAGGCACTGGTAAACAGCTCCTGAGAGAGCTGCTCCATCCTAAGCATCCTACAAAGACACGTTTCATCAGTGACAAAAAAAAAAAAAAGTATATGTAGGCATAGTTACCACCCTTGATTTGGGGGAAAGAAGAGTCATGGTACTAAATGACAAGGCAGTGCAGACAGTGGTTTCATAGGTAAAGACAAGGGCAAAAGTGTCAGAGAGCAGACTGAGCCTGAGGACAAGTTTTCCTACCAGTATCTGACCAGGTTGCTCCTCGGTTTCTTTGCAGATTTTACACTTAAAAAAAAATAAAATAAAAAAAAGGAGGGAAGAAGCCTTTTCAGAATGCATTGGCAGGAGCCACATATTTTGAATATGAAAAACTTTCCCCCAACATGGCAAAATTGGTGTGCAAAGTTCAGACTGGTTCGATCCCCATTTTCAAAGCAACTTACAAGTTACCACCATCTTGCAGGTTTTCGCTCTCTTTAAAATGTGTTATCTGTAACTTTGAAAGTTATAGCTAGACAGAATTAGTGATCGTGACTATGTTGTTTTCAGTTCAAGTAGACTCTTGGTGTCTCTGTGTTAATTTATTTGTCTTTGCTTTGTGAAATTATGTGCCATTAACTCACTATGTTCTGTTAATCCTCTGCAGTAATAACTACATGCAACAGCCCTTCTGTCTAGTCAGTTGAGATTTGACAGCCTCTGTTTGCTAAACGTATCACTTCACCGAGACTTTGGAACACACTTTTCATATTTCTCCGTTCTCATTATCTAGCTAAGGTCCTTATAACATATGGTCCTATTTTCCTAATTGCATTCACTGTTACACGTCAAACCAAGCTAATCTTTCAAACCGTCAGGCTAATCAGTACAAAATGCATGGCCACTGTTTGCACACATGCTGGTAACAAGAGGGGAACAGGACCTACACAAATCTGAAAATGCCACTGAGTCCCATCTGGGTTGTTTGTTTCCCCTTCATTTTCTAAGATGATCTGAAACGCATCTTCTCTCTCATTTACATTTTCAGAGTAATTTTCTCAGCACAGAGCTAATAGCAGTGGTGGCTGATGTCTATCCAGACAGACCTTCACCATGAGGTGGGACTTCTGCTAGTGATTCTGTGAGACAGATCTTAAAGCGAATGGCCAAAATTATTCAGTATGTTACTATTATTCACAAGAAAATACAATGTATTATTTAACCTCCTCTAAGGCAGCAAAAATGTGGAGATAGTCAGCATAGTAATTACCACCCAGTTGTAGGTTTCTTATTTGGTAAAAATAAAAGGTAAAATGCAGCCTGCAATTTACTTGTCATACCTCTGACATAATCGCAGCAAGCTTGATTGTTCCCCCAGAGCAGGTTAGTCGGGAACATGCAGGTAGAGGTTAGGGGACATATTGGTTTGTACATTTAAAAGTAAACTACAAGAAACAGAGGCAAAGAAAAACTTGATGCTTGCACTGTAAAGAAAAGTTTGGTTCTAGTGCCAATGGATACGTCACAGACAATTCCATCAAGGCTTTATGAATTCAGTAGACTTTAACTGGTTTCTAACTTATCTTCAGTAAATCACCGATTTTTTAAAAATCTTGAATAAATGCTACAGAAACCTGAAGCCTGAGCCATCAGGACTCTCCTGCATTAGCTAGATACTTTGATTTAATCAAGCACATTTCAGCAGTTAAACTCAGAATACCCACACAGAAGGAAGGAACACTCATTGGGCCAACTAGCAATTTTCTGTTGACAAACTATTTTTCTCCATTCACCTTTGAAAATGTCATGAGTTGCTAGGCTATTGCCTAGCCCATAGTAATGAGCAGTGAAGGAGGAAAAAGTCTTTATTTGCCCATATAAAGGGAATGAAAACAGATTTATAGTGTCTTGCTCTCATTTCTCTCACACTTTCCATGTCTCAGATTCAACATATTTGAAATGAGAATTGTGAAACTATCTTCTACAAGAGAAACCTAAGTACTGCTCCATGGAAATGTATGTATTCACACTGGGACTCTATTTAGTGCTTTAGTTTGATCTGTAGTCTAAAGTTGTATCTGAAGTAACATCAAAGCGTGATTTTGGAACAGCTTTTCTTACATGTATTACATGGAGTTGACTTTATACAATTCAACTGATACAACTCTGACTAGAAATCGAGTAGGTAGTGACTCAATGTGAGATACATGGTAGTGCTAGGAAAGGTGTATAGAAGAAAGATAAGGACTATTAGATATAGAGAGCAGCCTCCATGTGGGGATTAATTAAATAGGTTTAAATGTAATCTGTTTGGGAAAGAGAGAGCTTTCCCCCATGACATCCCACCTCGGCTATGAACAACATAGAAAAAGTTAATAGGGATCAATTATTCACTATTACTTACTACAGAAGAGTTTGGGAGGGTGCAGTAAATTAATTTATGTAATTTAAGAAGAGGCAAAGGGCAGCGTTTTTTCATGCAATCACGATTAAACTGTGGAACTGATTATTATAGGGTGTTACAGATGCTAAAGTCATAGAAAGGTTCAAAAGCAATTAAACTAATACAGGGAAGAAATGCACTTCTGGGGCTAATCTGCACAAGACGTAGATACAACCTCTGAGCTCTGAGGGCAAGAGCAGGAGGGCTAAACCGCAGGTGTGCTCTCATTCCTTAGCCATTTGACAGCAGCCACTGCCAGCAATGAAATACTGAACTGATGGCTTTATAGCCATCTTTATAGCCATCTTTATAGCCATGTTATATATTCTGAGATTTCCTTTGTACACAGAGGTCTCTCAGCGGGTATCTCTGACCCTGACTGCTCCACAGCTGTGGGCAGTCACATCCCACCAGCCAAAACCCCGGGGCGCAGTGCTGAGCAACCACCTCATGATAATTAATACTGGTCACGTAAGCTGGAAAATGACATTACAAAAGTTCAGCTAATGGCAGAAAGAAAACAAACTGTAATTAAGAAAATTATATACTTCTCTGTATTTTAGAGGCTCTCCAAAGAAAAGAAAAAAAAAAAAAAAGGAAAAGGATGCTTAGGAGCTTGGATTTTCAGATTCAGATAATTAAGTTCTGCATTAGAGGCTTATTAAAATATATTGCCCAAGAGACCAGACAGAATGTAAGATGTCTGGGTAAAAACTCTCAGAGATAGAGAGAACAAAGCTGCAAGGCCTAAATGACCTTTTACTATTCCTGAATATCGTATGATATGATGTTTGAAAATGAAGATTGCCAAACAGATGGAGCTATTAACGAATTTAGGAAACAACATGACGTATGCTCAAAGGAGCTTTAGGAAAAAACTTGCATTTCATGTGAAATGCTGAGGGTCAGTTAAAATCAATCAAAAGTAGAAAGGAAAAAGAAAGGAAAAGCCATAACATTTCTGTTATTAAAAGCCAGAAGATACAAAGTAATAGCTCCAAATCAGCTGCAGTTTTTGTGTATCTACATGATACCCCCAGCTGGCTCTGGCGGAGACCATAGACTACACATCTTGGAGAAAGCAAATTGAAGCTGGTAGATATATGGCAGAGCTAACTGTCATAGATTATGCCTATATAAGTGAAATCAAATTAAATCCAGGAAAAAAAAAAAAAAAGATATTGAACCAGCAGTCAATTGTTGATTAAGAAAACATCACTAAAAATCTGAAATTTATTTGAAAATTAAGACAGAATTTAACTTTTATCTTCTCTCAGTGCAACTTTTGAAGCAGTCTTCATTTTCCATTGAGAACTAACAATCTTCATCTGCTGCCAGTGGAATACTATAATATGTTAACCTCAGTTATTTACTGCTTAGTGGAAAACACAGTTTCAGTGTGAGACCTGGTCTTAGGCCCTTTTAATTTCATGCTAGCTAGCTGGATGAGCAGTTCCTTGGCTCTTGGAGCACAGTAGCTTGCTACATAAGAGCATATCCAAATAGTTGATGTTACCCATTGCTGTCATGACGTGCCCTCTTTGACAGTGCATGGAGCTTTACAAGTGATGAGTTACTTGGCTTCTAAATCACGAGATGTGCGTTGCTACAAAATTCATAGTTTTCCATTGCACTCATACACATGGAGAATTGTTAATATATATATATATATATATAAACTGCTTAGTTTTCAAGCTGAGGAAATGGTTTACCCCTGCAAAAAGCATTTTTGAGTAACAACCTGCAGTGTGGCAATATGCTTTCAGAAGATGAAGCAACTTATCCCAGCATCCTGACATAATCTTCTGTTTTTTAATGGTGTTAGTATTCCATTTTCTTGACTCTCTATAAGCAGTTATCAACAATTTCATTAGCTAGTTCAAGACCAAAGGAATGGGGTGGTTGATGTCTGCTTTTACAGCCCCTGATGAGGAGGAATCTAGTACTCAGGAATGGTATCCAAGTGCCTGAGGACTGATATTTGCTATCAACTTCTTATTCTTTTTTTTTTTTTCCCCCAAACTTTTTGCTTCTCCCCAGCAAAGTTTGCTTTAGTTTAAACCTCTCAGCTTGTTTTCTGTGGTTGGAAAAAAAAAAAAAAAAAAAAACATGCTCCTAACTGCAGCTCAGAAGAGGTAATTTAGGGTCCCAGGAAAGCCTGGCTGAATGCTGCATGTGTCTGAGCTATTGAATTAGGTCTCTGTCTTGCCAAACTGTACCTGATGGAAAGGTTAGGTAAGCTTTCTGTTACATTTCATACCCACCACACACAAAATATAAATGTTAATAATTTATTAACACTTGTCATTAATATTGCAAAGTCAAGCGTTCATAAGTCAGGTTGTCTGGGCAACCTTCTCTTTTGCTCTCTCATGCACTATATTGATATGATCTGTAATTACACCATGACATGCTAGTATTTCCATAGGACCCCTGACTCATTTGGTGCACAGATCAACCAGGGCTCCTTTAATGAGTGCAGATAGTCAATATTTTATTTCAGCTCCACTGTTAATTGTGTGGTTGTATCATATTCAGCAGCACTGTTTAAACATTGTGCTGAGGACAGACCAACTAATCTCCTCACTGACTTTCTAGCCATATTCATTATTTCCCCATTTTTTTTTGTGGAATGACCATTTGATCCTCATGTCAATACCACAAAGACAGAGCGATAGCCTACTGATTTTGTTACAGGAAGCTGAAGTACAAACAGATGAAGGTCAAAACAGTCTGCTAATTTTGGACGTCCAATTTGGTAACTCTGGGATCTGAGTTTTACTGAGTGCTCAGCATTATATGACTTGAGGTAAGTGCAGTGCACCTTTCCTACTGCCTTCAGCTGCATCTGCAAGTGCTCAGCTGGTCAGGTCACACATGAAGGTGTTGATTTACATCTCCAGAAAATGTTGCATGCAGTCAGTGACCACCGGTAACAAGCAGGTTCCACCCCACTGCCACCCCACTGCCCACCTGCCCTTGGATGTGTGATTTCCCATGCTATGTCGTGCCACCTGGAAAAGGGATACATTTGGGAATATTTCATTTCAACTCTTTAGAAAGAAAAGTGGTGTTTTTGACAAGACTCCATGTTTTTTCCTTTTAAAAAAATGACCTAGGGACAAAAAAAAAAAAAAAAAAACAACACAACCAAAAAATGAAACAGAACTTACCACATTAGGTGGAATTAAACACTTTTGGTTGTCCAAATTATGTTGTGTTTCCATTGTGTTTCTGTGCTGTGCTGTTCAGACTTTCCTTCTCTTCCCTCCTTTTCTGGATCATCCTGAAAAGCCAGAAAACTCACCCATTTCTGAAACTATCACACATTTGTGTTCAGGTGGGCTTGAGCTGGCCTGTTAGAGCAGTAGGAAATGCTGAACTCTAACAGGAAAAAAAGAAAGGAAAAAAAAAGAAAAAAAAATCATATGAAAACTCTTAATAGTGCACTACTAATTCTTCTGTTTCATTTATGTTTTCTTTCAGTGGTTTAATCTCACTTGGTGCTCCAGATCTTCTGGAGAAGCAGGAGTGTGGCTGCAGCCCTCTGCAGTGTTATTTCCAGCACTCCGAAGCTTGCAGCTCAGCACAGGCAGCTGGCAGAGTTTCTGCATCTCTTACACGTGCAGAGTGCCAGGCAATTTTGTCCTGATCCTGCTTTCATGGAATTAAATCTCAAACTTTTCAATGATTTTAACAGAGTCAGGCTTGATCCAAGAAGAACAATATCCAGAGCTTTGTTCAACCTGGTGAATAATATTTTCTCATGGTACTGCAAAAAGGGATGAACTGATCCATGCAGTGACCTCTGTCTTCCCCTCAGTCCCCCCCCTTCTGCCATACAGCTAAACAAGTTAATACAGTTTCAAGGAAACTAAGTTCAGAAAACACAATAAATGGTGTACTCTCTTCCCAAAGCCAAAATAATCTGCATTTGTTTTGGAACACTGTAATGAATCACTTTAATCTTTCCTTTCTTGAGGTACTTTTTTATTCTTTCTATAAATTCCATCCTTCGTGAGCTGCACAGTTGCATTTGAAAACTCCTCAGATGAAGGTTTTAGTCATTTGCTTTTTGGTGAGTAATTGTACTCATTTTCAGCCAGAAGACAGTTAACCTTTTGAGACAGTCAATTGCCCTCTCTATGTACCTATCACTGTTCTTACTGGTAGTGTAAGACTAAAACTTAATAACCTTGAAAAGATGAAGCATTAGCTTTGCTCTGACAAAAACTCACTCTAAGTTTTAAGGCCAGAAATTTTCAAGGGAACCTGAAGGATTTGTTTTTTAGAGAACTATAGTTTAGTAGAGTTTGAAACCTGAATAATTCAGTACTTATTAAATTGCAGTCTATATGAATCAGACAAAATCTGTAGTACCTTTTATATATTTTATTGTAATGACTTATTGAGTTCTAAGACTACTGCTGAAAGATATTGCCAAATATACGCAATGCACTAATGTATATCCCTTTTATCAATTATGAAATCTTGTTTTGCCTTAGAAAATGAATCCTAAGTACTTAAATTAAATGATGGCTATCTTTAACAAACACACAAAGAGATTGTGATTATCTATAAGCATATTTAACTCTACACATCTTTGAAAAAAAATCAATTACAAGAAGCATTATATGCAATATATATACAAAACATATACTGCAACATGATACTCTTGGAATACTATATTTAATAGTAACTTCATAAACACCAAATTATAAAAGACTGTGCAAACACAACAAAGAAATACGAACACTTATCCAGAAAAAGCTCAGGATGACCTTTAAAGATAAGAATTGTCAAAGTAATGTGAGGGGGTGGGCTCTTTACCTGTCTGCCTGCTGTGTGAGACGGGCTTTCAGCACCTTTGTTTCCTTCTGCTTTCCCTCCTCCTCACCCCAGAGAGCCACCAGAAGTGCCCTGTCCTGGAACAGCTGAAACAGAAAGAGATGAGAGGAGATCTGACATGATTAGACCCATCCAGCATCAGAAGACAGAAAAGAGAGGACAGGAATGGTGGGACAAGACCAGCCTGGCCTGCACGGTTATCCTTAGCCAGTGTCAGACTTCTAATATTGCATAGTAGTCAGAAAAAATTCTAGGAGGTGGTTTTGAGGGAAAGGTGATGGGAGAAGATGAATATTATATCCATGACAGCTGGCAGGAGACACACAAAGGATATATTTTCATCTAAAATACAAAATGAGAAAAAATTAGTTACGGGGTTGGTTTGTTTTGCTTTTATTTCTACTAACGAGATGAGGAATGGTCTTTCTGTTTGTTTTGGACACAGAAAGGATCTGTAAAACCTTCTTCACTTGACAGATTTGCTTTCCTGTGTGGGAATAGCGAAAGCTCTGGGAGAGATGGATAAGAAAATAAACCAAAAACAAACAGACAAATAATACAAAACTCACACACACAAAATCCCATTGCCTAAACTCTTTTTGAGTGTAGAACCTAAACATCACCCTATCCGATAGGCTAAACCAATGATGATCTTGCTTTCTTCAGGAAGAGTAGACATAAAACTGCAGTTGCATAGTTAGGTGAGTCTCTGATTCAAATACTTTATTCTTCCACCATGCAGCATGAAAAATCAGACTCTGGGCGTCTTATCTAGGCTGTACAATGTAGATGGCCTTTGCAGCTCTTCGGCTACCTTGTCTTGGTATCTTAACACCCTTCACAGCATAGCCATCAGCAGAGATCTCAAGATGTCCTTCCTGCTCCAGCAGCAAGCCCCCAGACCTCCCTCTCTCTCTCTTCTCATCCCCATTTGCAGCAAAAGATCCCATTTCGAGAAGCTTTTGTGTGGGCTTGAAAAATTTTTAGTAAAATTAATCCTTTTCATAAGCATTCCAAACTTGTAATTCCTCAAATGTTAAGAACATTTACTGCTCAGAAATAGTTTGTAAAAAAAGTTACTTACTGCTAAATCCATCTGCCTGCTTAAAGGTGAAACTTAAATATATTCCTTAACAGCCTCCAAATAATACACTCCTCTGATGTGTCTATTTTCAGATGTTTTGTATTTTTCTGCAATCAAAATTGCAAAACTTTTTAAAATGATAGCTCTGGAAATTATATTTTGTGTCATTTTGACATACTCCTTCAACAGATTATGGAGTCAAGGAGCTAAAAGAACATTAATATTCTTTAGGCAGTCGTTATCTGGCAACTCTTAAGCAATTTCCTTGCCAAAACTAGAAAGAAATATCCCTACAAAGATACTTAAAAAGAGACAATGCCTGCTTTGGTGATCACTCCATGCAAAGCCTTTGTGAGAACTGAATTTAAGAATACATGCTTAAAGCTGGAAGTCATTCTTTGTTCAAATAAGAATGAACTGACCTGAAACAGCATTTCAGCTCCTTTCAAACCCTCAAAAACCTAAAGAGGTAGCTAAAGAAATGTCCTGCATGAGAAAATAAAATGGAAACTTTCGCAATATGAAGTAATTTCTGCCCAGACAAAGAGCACACAGCCATCAAACTCAGCATAAATTATAACCCAAATGCATGTGTTGTAGCACATTAACCGGTTGTGACCTGATCCTGCTGGCGCAGTAATTCCATGGAAACACTGGGGAAAAGACAAAAATGAAGGGAATGGAGATTTTTCCCCACTCTCTCCCAGCCCCTGCTCGACTGCAACAGGAACGCCAGGGCTCAGCTGTACGCAAATCACCCCGCCGTGTTAGCTGGTTCTTTTCACTGGTTTGAAAGAGATGGAGCTTACCGGAGCTCTGCCAAAGAGTTACACACAAGTGTGCCTTATATTACCATTAAGGAATAATTGGATGTTAATATAAAACAAAATATCACTGGCTTCTGTACCATACACTTCTGTTCTGCTGGGTTAGGATTATGCAGCCAGAAAGGAGGTGGAAGTTAATCTTGATAAATGTTAAGAAACAATGCTATGCCATTTGCAATTTAAAATTTTTAATTTTAACCTATTGGGCTGTTCCAAAACACTTCCTTCAATAACTTTTGAATAATTGATTTAATTATTTTCTTTGATCCCATAGGACTTGGTTGAATATTCAGCTTCAACCATTTCTAAAAATGGTTCACTATGTCAAGCATCACTCATTTATCTATACATGACATTATTCTATCCCTTCATAAACAACTTCAGTTTTCCCTGTAACATCATGACAATACACTCTGGGGCACAAGACATTTTGGCCTTGTCTCTCTAAGGACACATACCTAGTCAAGCACAGATCCACTAGGAAATCTGAAATCTTTGTTAAGAGCCTTGCGCTAAGATTTTTATAAAAGAGGTGGCAATTAATGTAACATCTGCTTTGTTTCTTCTTTCTTTCCTGTTGAAAGAGAATATTGATGTGAATAGATGGCTTATGCTAGGACAAAGCAAAGAAACAAAGCTGACTAAGGCACATTCCCAAACTTATGATGCAGCAAATATTAGGATAAGAGCTACCACACCTACTTGTACATTGGTCCACTGCAATGGCATGTCTACTGTCATGAGTTGACCAAAGTAATGAAAAGGCCATAGATACCTTTTCATAATTCATATGGAAATCACTGTAAATGTCTCAAGCTTTGCCTTGCTGGCCTGCACCAGCTGCCGATATGTCTCAGCTAGGAACATGCCCTGCAGACACAGAAGGGGCTGTGTGGAGCACATCTGCAGTGTACATCCACAGGATCAGTCCACAGATGTGGTTTCATGCTGAGCCTGATGTAACTCAGGGGTTTTTCCCCAGCCAGGACACCAAATGTTACTTGGAAAGTGACAGCGGAGAAACTCATGGTAATAGCAAGCAATTTGCACATGAAGGTTTGTTAATAAAACATGCAGAGATCAAGGCAGCCATTGTACACAATGGTTTGGGGAAGCTACACAGAGGATGTTCTTCAGCTCTGAGGACATGTGGAAGGACAGCTGTAAGGGCTGTGTCCCCCTGTGCTTTCACAGCCCAGTCAAGTATTTCTTCTGTCAATCTGCGGTCTTTGTGTTTCATTTGGCAAACTCTTTGGCTATGTGGCATACCGCAGCCCTTTGAAAACCAGTAAAAAAAAAAAAAAAAAGTAGGATTTCTGTATAATCACTTGTTATCTGCTTTGTTAGCTGCTAAGCCAGACAATGTAGTGTCCTTTTATTAAGAGCCTTCAGTGTACACACATTTTTTCATAATTATCTGTTGGGGTTTTTCAGCCATTCCTCCTGACCACATGTTTGGAAACTCAAAATATTTGAAATATGTTTGATTCTCCTTGAAACTTGAAATAATTCTCCAAATTCACAGCAAATAAGGCAATGATTATTATACAACTTTCACGAAATATCTCAGAAAAGCTCCCTTTCATAGTCATGATTTAAGAGGAACAATTATCACTGCCTAGCCTTACTTTAAGGCTGCAGCTTTAACAGGCTGAGATCACTGTGATTTCATTAATAATCAATAAAAGAGGCAATAGAAGTTTCCCCTTCAAGCATCTTATTCACAATGAAGGAATGTTCTAGTTTAAGGCAAAAATGTAATGCAGATGGATGATGACAACATCACTGGAAAGATCTTCAGGCATTTACATATTTTTCTGATTCCAAAACCCATTAGAGAAGTCAGGCACATTTTGCACTCACTTTTGAGTGCTGTGAACACTGTGAATTTAATAATAAAAAGGGTTCCAAGTCACTGCTAGCATAGTGCTAAATGCAACCTGTATTTCTCGTAGTTTTTTCCCCAAGTGACAATCTCAACAAGTCTAGACAGACATTTTCTCCTACATGTTCACTGAATCCCTCCCATTTTGCTACTGAAACACTTCAGCAGCAACCTCAGTGAAACAATGCAGCCAAAACCTAGCATAAAATTATGCTGTAAACCTTCAGTGGATAGTTGTGTGGAAACGTCTTTTTCCACAAATAAAATAATAATAATAACAAAAACACAAACAAAGAAAACACCTCTATTTATATCTTGAACATCTTGCTTTTATATATCCAAATAAAAAATTCATATTCTCTGATGGTATCAGGGAATCGCTTGCAGCCGAATAGATACTTTTAACATTTTCCTGCTAATATTATGATAGTAGCATTGTTATAGCTGTGATGGTCTTACAATATAAGGGAAACAAGGTCTGCAGGGGGAGAGGTAATACCTTTTATTAAACCAGATGATGTAGCTGGAGGAAGAGTGACTCTGTGCCCTGGTAAAAGTTTTGTGCCTGAAAATATCTGTTGTTATTTTTTCTTCCTTTACTGTGAAAGAAATTGGTCTTCTTCCCACAACTATTCTGCAATCACACTGGCTATGCTGGGGAATCCTCTAGCTTTCATTGTCCCTGCCACTGTCTAATAGACTCTGTCTATTGTCTGCCACTGACAGACAATAAAAATTTTACTGTAAATAACAACCAGAGCTTCTCCATAGCCTGTTGGGTGAAGTGTCCAAAAAGATGGGGACAAAAACAGGATTACAGTTCCCCTTTCTGTCTTACTTACATGTGGAGGCAAGCGGCACATACAGAGGATTAAACCCTATCCTACAAGATGCTGGAAAAAAGGAAAAAAAAAAAAAAAAAGCAGTGCAGACCCAGGCTGAACCAGCTGCAGTCAGCGCTTTGCACAGAGGAGCCACTGATGTCTCCCATCCTATTACTCCATGCCCGTTCCCAGCAAATGATGAGGAGCAGGGCCAGCAAGGGGCTGAGCCGCGGTGCCTCAGCTCCCATGAAAATGAAGCTGGGACAATGAGAGGTAACAACACTTGAACCAACAAAGCCTTCCCTAAAGGAAAGGTCAATACGGAAGAAGACTAAGGGATTGCCTTAGTTGTCAGAAGTGCCATCTTTTAATGAAAATGGCAAGCACAAAGTCATTTATTTTTCATGTATTACATGGCAACACTTGTCTTGCAGTCAGGTATCGCAGGCATGCTTTCAGTGCTGTGGTTTTAATGAGGTGCTTGATCCTTGTGTAAAATCAGCACCACAGCCCTTATCCAGCAAGAACTAACAAGGAACTATAAATGGCCCAATTACCAGGCTGAAATGTCATTCACACATTTGTTATCTCCCACACCAACAGGGAAAAATAACACAGAGACACAGTAGCTGAAGGCAAATTGCAATTACTGTCGATTGAACTAGGACTTGCGAAGCTCTTCATGTAATTCAAAGCTTTAAAATTTAACGTGAACTATATTTAGTTTCCAACATCAGCTGGGTTCATTAATATTTTGGTTTAGATTTGCCAAAAGTCACAATATCCTTATTAATAATATTAGCAACTCTAACTGTTGTCTACTTGATACTCTACTCAGTTTTTAACTCTTTTGCTAAATTACTTCAGGAGCTGCAGCACTTGAGACAGAAGATTTCTGTAACACATGGTCAGGGAGAAGCTGGACACTCTTCCTCCAAGTCACTACCATGTCAGTGCAGGGCATGATACCTGAAGAAGGGATTTTGCATATTTGTATTCCAGCTGTTTTTCTTGCACTCAAGCCTTAGTCATCCTCTTGCTAAAGCATATGCTGTTAATCTTTAAAAAACGCTAATGCGATAACCCCATCTAATTTAGATATTTGTATTAGCAGTACTGCAATGCACTGGTATGCCTAAATAAAGCCATCTTCGAAAAAAAAATAATAATTTGTATTTAACATTTTAACTGCCTTATAAAAATATGAGCAATGGCAGACAGTGGGAGTGCTGTGGTCATGGTAAGCAGCACTCAGTTCCTCCCCACTCTCCTTGTTTCTCAGGCACACCAGCTAACCCAAGCATTGCTCTGAAATAAAGCTTTTCCACTTACAGCTAGCACAGTCAATTCCCAGGGAGTAATCTAAATCCCTCACCACTTTCAGAAAAATTTGTCTGTTATATACCTAACAACTGAAGATGACATGATCTTCTATAAAGCATTTCGGATGTAAAGATGAAACAAAACTATGCACTGAATGTCTCATTTCCAAAGCGCGCAAGGAAGCTATAGGAACATGTTTAGATACCAGCACTGCCAAGCTTAAACAGCCTGCTAAAAGAAACAGAAGAGTGCTTGTATTCCCCCTCTTACCGTGAGCTGTCAGCAAACTCACTAATTGGGGCTGTGAAATCGCTTATTGCTGGTTTTATCTGAAAAGCAAAGAGGTAGGGATAAGGACAGGAGCAGATCAGGCGCTGACATGGACTGTGATTCACTCAGTTTATAGACTGATTATGCACTGGTGCAGATCAAATGTTTTCAACGCGTTTCTTCTGCTTTCCAACCAAGAAATATCAAGCAGATTTTAACACATATGCTTAAATTTGCTTACAAGAACAAGGGTGTTGCATTTTATATAAAACTAATTATGGTAATACATGGTGCTGAATGCAGGGAGCTACAAGCACTGGAAACAATAACCATGTCTTATCTTTGCACCTTTCTGAGTGATAATACTCACAGGCTTTTAAGAGAGAAATAACATTTTTTTTTTTAACTTTGGCATAGTTCATTCATCTACAGGATTTCACTGAATTTGGTATAATGCAGGAAGACAGCCTAATTTTCAGCAGTTTTTGGTAAATCTCACTTTACCACCCATCTTACAGAAAAGTCTTTTATAGATAGACCATGCTGTGTACTGTTTGATTCCAAAGTGATTCCCAATTTGATTCCCAATTAAGACTTGAAAAAAAAAAATCATAAAAAATTGTTCATGAGAGTATTGCTACAAGGTGTCTACAATTTGTTAACATAATAAAAAAATAGTTCCTGAATTTTTGCTATTTTTGCAATTCTTAGTATATAAGGATCTACTTACTGCAGCTTAGTAGGTCTTTCCATTTTCTCTTACTTCTTTTGTTCTGTTTTGTTTTGGTGCATGCTTTTTGGAGGTCTGGTGTGTGGTTTGTTTGTTTCTTTCTTTTTTTCTTTTTTTTTTTTTTTTTTCATTGTGACTATTAGGATAGAAGGTCAAGATAAATTACATTTTCTACCCATCATTTTTCTCCTGGAGTATCCTTCGCATCAGCATTTCCCTCAAGCTAAACTCATGCTTCACCAGTTTTTTTAAGCACAACAAGCAATCTAGAGCTTGCCATCTCATAGCAGAGTCAATCCAGCTTGCAGGAGAGGATATTACGTTATGCTTTCTACCCGGCACACATCACTCCCTTGAAAGCATATGCTCCTTTCTGCTGTTTAATAAGAGAAGCTTTGGCCTTTGGATCAAATGTCACTTGCAGTACCTGCTGGAGCCGTAATGTGTATCATGGATTTGCTGCAAAATCCACTACAATTATTATGGAAATTTTCCTTAGGAATATAAGGGTCAGTGGTTCCAGGGGAAAAAAAACAAAGAAACAAACAAACGAAATAATAAACCACAGAAAGACAGAAAGACATCCCAGCTACTGGAATGGACAAGCTACTTCACTTAATTCCCTAAAAGGTGCCTGGGACATCTGGACATCGCGGTCAGCCCAGACTCAGCAGCTTCTTTCCTCTGGCATGTAATGTATTGGAGTATGGAAAACTGTCCACTTGTAACTTAGTTACAAGCAAAAGATCAGAAGTGTTTAAATGAGTGCAAGCGCATCCTTACTTGAAGTTAAACAAGAACTTAATCCCATTGCAGGCATGGTCCCTACACTACAGCCTCACTTGTAGATTAAATTTTCTACAGGACAAGTTTTCAAAGGGCCTAGATTATCCTATGGCTATCTAAGGTATCTAGAGACATAATTAGTAGCTCAAAAAAAGAAAAAAAAGGAAAAAAAAAAAGGAATTAAAACACTCATATTTCGGATACTAGAGTGTATTTGGATTGTATTTTGTATCTTTGTATCCTGAGCTTAGGAAAAGAGCTTCATTAGTTTTTTTTTGTTTTTTTTTTTAAAGCATCTCACCACTGACAGAGACAGATTACTGAAATATATGGTCTTTAGGTCTCATTCAGTTCCTAATCACTGGATCCTGTGATGCAGTCAGGTAACATTTTTCTCTCCAAGCACATTACAATTTGCAGGCAAACTGGGTAACACTTTCTAAGCTTATTTAATATTTCTAGTGTGGTTGTCAGCTGGCTTATGAAATGTTTACCTTTACGGTGGTTTCCACGTTCCTCTTGATGAGTTTCCTCTTTGGAAATTAAACTTATCCATGATATTGTGCAAAGATATTGCCGGTACTGCTGACCAGAAGGAGCACTGAGTTTCCTGAGGCCGTTTCATAATTGCATTTTGGAATACAAATGAGTTTACACTCTGAAGAAGATATTTCATTTGAATTCTTCCCAACACAATTTCTTTTTTAAACTCCATCATCCAATGTTCACAAAGTCTATCCACACATTAAATCCTGTTCTGTGACTGTGCAAAATAATTCTCGTATGGGGTTCAGCCACACAGTTTTGGCCCTGCTTTATCACCTGCACTCTACGCAAGTGAAGGCCAGGTAGAGCGAGGTGGACACCACGTGTCCTGTGTGATGTGCAGGTAAAAGTTGTGCTGTGCGGTGACACTGAAATTGCAAATTCAGAATTCCTGGTTTGCCCAGCTGTGAGTCAAATCAAAGTAAAACAAGCAACAAATTGCAAGTGGATACTCTCCCAGACCACCCAGAGTCCCTCTGATCGAGTAATGCTGTCAGGCGGTAGTATGCATTATTAGAGCTGCCCTACTGTGGAATATTGTGTCAAAAATCTCTGGTAAAGCAGAGTTCTCTACTTTTTATTACTGTTTTGTGACTTGAATGCCCTGGGTGCTAAGCCCCCCAGCGGTTTAGAAAGGAGATTTCCACAGCTTAATATATGGCCCACCAGAAAAAATGTGGACACAAGTAAATGACGATTTTGTCCTTCTTCTATTCAGGCTTTTTCTCTTGTTGGTGGCATTTTTTTCATAACTACTAAAACACATGTGTGCTACACGAGAGTTCCTTCGATGCTCTGGTCTGGACACTTCGGTGTCACGCATTGCCCCAACTATGGCAATCATGAACTTTCAAAGAGGGTTTTTCTACTTTGTCACCACATAACTTCTGCCAGCTCTTCATTATCATCTTAACACTGAATTTTTCCACTACCTGTGTTTATATCTTTTAAAAATTTCTAATCATGATTTCCAGCCAGTCTAGACATGGATAGTTCATTTTATCTTTCTGCACAGTGCATGCTTTCCTGACCCACTAACCATTTTTATAGCTTTTCTCTAAACTCCCTCCAAATTAGTCAACATCTTTCTGTTAATGATGCATTCAGAGTTAACCTAAAAGGTGAAAAAGCATCACTAAATGAGCTCCTTTCTACACTAGCAGTGGCTTAAATGAAAGCAAGTTGAAGTGAAAAAGTTGATTTTAATGGTGCTAGCAGTTGAGTAGAAGTCTGCTTAGATGTGGAGCCACTAGGCAGATGGATGGCTACATGAATTTTAACAGGCCAATATGCTAATGTGGAGACGCCAATAAACAGAACCATTTGGAAGAACATTTGATGGATTCAGGGCAATGTCATGAGGATTTCAATATCTTTAAAAGGTCTTGGAAATTAGAGAAAGACAGAAATGTGTTCTCTTCACACTCCTTAAAGGGAATCTTTTTTTTTTTTCTTTAGGTTTTGTTTGTTTGTTTTTGTTTCAATTCTTTTTGAAGACATGAAATAGCAACCATGCAGTCTTTTTACATACGGAAATGTCAGACCAGGAAAGGACTGAACTAGTTATTGGTTCTGACTGAAGCAGAAGGGATATTTGGGGCAGGGAGTTTGAGGGAGAGAAGGATGTTTTCCCAAATGTGCTACTCCTCTGTATCCATGGACTACCATAAAATTTCCTCTGGTGTTAGAAGTGATCAGTAACATGGAATTGCTCAGCTTATAAAACATTATTGGTTGTGTGGAGAGATTTGTATTAAAATTAAAATCGTATCGAGTTCTGTACATGCCTTGAATATAGCACAGTGTGGAAATATAAGAAACGAAGGATGTGGCTCTTAAAATATCTACTCAAGAAAAACAATAAATAAAATGCTAAAAATGGGAATATATTAAATGCCAGAGTCTAGATCTGCAAATACTAAAGCAAATGTTTAATCATTTCCATCTTAGTTACATGAGTACTAATTCCATGATAAAGAGTCTCTGGCAGGGCTAAAAGGGGAAAATAAGAGCAAAGAAGTTTCAACATCAGATTCAACATCAGATCATGAGAAAACTTCCAATGTTTCCCAGAGCTGAGGATTAAGCTCAAAACATTTACAGAAATTCATAAGAAATTATATCTTCTAATGAAAGGGAAAAGGGTTCTTGTAAATTTTTAATCTAAACTATATAGACAATTACATTAATAAGACTTAATTATATCATGAAATATTTAATGTTTATCTCTATGCTAAATATTTTTTTGAACATAGTTCTCCTAGGAAGATTTGCAAGAATTTTGTTTAAGAAATACTTAGAAACCAAACAGAAACAACTATTAAAAATAATTTTGAAATGTACTAATAGCACAGACCATTGCTTCCATCATTACTTAAAATAAATAAATAAATAAATAAAAATACTTTGGTAATCTGTACATTTTATTCTTTTTGTAAATACAGAGAAAACATAATAAATACTTTGTTCAATATGTTCATTTAATAGAAAAGCAGCTCATAATGTACAATTAATATCAAAGTTTTGGCAGTAATGTGTAACTATTTATTAATGTCTACATTTACTTTGTATTTTGCCAAAACTAACCAGCCATATATTTACTATCATCCACAATGTGACTAGCTAATTAATCCACTTGTGAAATTTCCTAAATTGTATGTTACTGCTATTTTTGTTATTTGGCTCTTCAGCATGACAGTACTTCATAATTAACGCATGCCAAGCATGCCATATTTCTTGCAGGAAATGCACTGGTTTCCCAGCAGTGACTCTGCTTCAACACGGGATATGTCCCTACTGCCCCACAGGTTGGGCTCCAGTTCCCACCGAACATTGGCCCTGACTGTCTGTGCACCTGCCAACTGGTGCTGGGATGTCAAACTTTAATTTAAGAATATTACCAAAAACAGTGTAATACCCCTAGAACAGCTGTATTTTTTTTTTCATTAAAATGAACATTGCTAATGCTGAGGCAGTTTCCTCTGTAGTATCTGAAGGGCTGTACAACACTTTGGTGGCTCAGCCCTCCTAATTTCATTGAGGTTCATAAGAATTAGGTGGCAGAATGCCATCAAGTGATTATTTTTTTTTTTCACCCAAAGCATGAATGAAACACATGTGACGTATCTAACATGCATTAAAATGCATCTAATATGGTCAATAATCAATACCCATAAAGAGGCCCCATGAACACATGGACAAGTCCTTCCCTGGGCTGTCAGCTCCTCCCAGGTAGGAATCACTGCTATGGAGGCTACCCTGAAAAAAATAAGCATGTGTTTTTGTAAATTGGAGGCCTGTTCTTACATTTAATACAGTTAGTACATGTACTGACTCATACCTGTACATATTTTATATATATATTTACATCTAATGCATAAAATGTATACATTTCCATATGCACACACACCTATATCCATATGTGTATACAGACACAGACATACAATCTATACAGAAGCAGAAACTCCAGCCTCTATTTGTCCACCTCCCCCCACACCAGAAATATAGATTATTTTTATTTCTGCAGGGCAAGATCAGAACTTGTAGAAGAAAAAGGAGAGTAGTTTGCACCAACGTGTAGGCACAGAGGGTGCCCACGCAAGGATGACAGGGTTTGGCACATGGGGGTTGCAAAGTGGTGCTCTGCATATTCAATTTCATCAGTTCCTAATGTTTTATTTAATAATTTGTCAGAGGATGAGTCACTGTTATTATTTTTTAATACAAAACACACATGCCATTTTGCTACGGCAATCTCTTTAAAAGTTCTGCTCACAGCATGCACAATCACAGGAATTTCCCACTCTTTGCAACCTGTCTGTCTGTCGGGTCTCACAACAGCCAAGGCACTGCAACTTTCTCTAGATTCGCCTTTCTGTTGTGTTTTACGGATTTTCTCTGCCCTTCCTTCCCGCCACTTTCTCCTGCCTTTTTTATTTATTTATATGTTCTATCATTTTTATCTCTTTTCCCTTTCGTCTATAACGCCTTGCTGGCTTTAACTCACTCTTTCCTTTTACCTACTCTACCAGGCTGCAGTTTTGATTTGTGGCTTTCCTGTTTTATTTGGAGGCCGATAAAGGAGGGAGCAAGTGGCCCCCTGTGCATGGAGCCAGGAAGCAGCACAAGGGCTGGTGCATCAGAACCGTCTGCCCTGCACACCGCACAGTGAGGGGCACGAAACAGAAAAATTACAGCCTCTAGCTCAAGGAGAGAAGCTGCAGTAAAGCATGGGGAGCCAAGAGCCTGGCCTCAGAGGAGACGAGCAAATAAACCTGCCCAGGAATAAGAGAGAGGGCTGCACAGTTTGCTGCAGCTCAGAAACTCCAAATTAACCAAAGCAAATCCTGAAAGCCAGCAGGGACCTGCAAGTGCATGGCAGGGAAGAGAGGAGGAGATGCTCAGAAACCTTTCTGTTGTTGTTCTGCCTCACTTCATTTCTTTAGTTGTTGTTGTTGTTTAGAAGGTAACTAGGCATGTAGGAATGCAAAGCAAACAAACACAAAGGGTTGTGGTTTTTTTGTTGTTTGTTTGTTTCAATTTAAAGCACTCTGCTCTTTCCTGAAAGCTTACTACCAAGAAAAGACAGAAGCAGACCCGCCTCCACTTGAGCTGGTTTGCGGCCCCCATTACATCTGTCTTGGGAGGCAGAACAAGGCACGGGCAGATCTGGTCCCACGGTTAGTGCACAGGGCAGTAGAAGGGGCCAAATTTATCAGATCAAAATCTGATTTTCCCCAAGTCATTTAAAATTTCTTTTTTCTTTTCTTTTCTTTTCTTTTCTTTTCTTTTCTTTTCTTTTCTTTTTTCTTTTCTTTTCTTTTCTTTTCTTTTCTTTTCTTTTCTTTTCTTTTCTTTTCTTTTCTTTTCTTTTCTTTTCTTTTCTTTTCTTTTCTTTCTTTCTTTTCTTTTCTTTTCTTTTCTTTTCTTTTCTTTTCTTTTCTTTTCTTTTCTTTTCTTTTCTTTTCTTTTCTTTCTTTCTTTCTTTTCTTTTCTTTTCTTTTCTTTTCTTTTCTTTTCTTTTCTTTTCTTTTCTTTTCTTTTCTTTTCTTTTCTTTTCTTTTCTTTTCTTTCTCTTCTCTTCTCTTCTCTTCTCTTCTCTTCTCTTCTCTTTTTTTTCTTTTCTCTTTCTTTTCTTTTCTTTTCTTTTCTTTTCTTTTCTTTTCTTTTCTTTTCTTTTCTTTTCTTTTCTTTTCTTTTCTTTTCTTTTCTTTTCTTTTCTTTTCTTTTCTTTTCTTTTCTTTTCTTTTCTTTCCTTTTCTTTCCTTTCCTTTCCTTTCCTTTCCTTTCCTTTCCTTTCCTTTCCTTTCCTTTCCTTTCCTTTCCTTTCCTTTCCTTTCCTTTCCTTTCCTTTCTTTTCTTTTCTTTTCTTTTCTTTTCTTTTCTTTTCTTTTCTTTTCTTTTCTTTTCTTTTCTTTTCTTTTCTTTTCTTTTCTTTTCTTTTCTTTTCTTTTCTTTTCTTTTCTTTTCTTTTCTTTTCTTTTCTTTTCTTTTCTTTTCTTTTTTCTTTTCTTCATTTTTTAAAATTATTTTTAAATTATTTTAAATTATTTTTTTACGCCTGAAAAATTTAGGGCTATAAACTCCTCATACCCTCAGGTGCCTTCTTAGGAATTGATTTACAACTTGTGTTTAGGGAAAGCTATGTCTTAGCTTTAAAATACACTCCCCATTTCTATTTCCACTCTTCCTAGTAGTAAACAAGGCACAGCAGACCTCACCTTTTCTTTGAAACGTGCAGGACAATTACCCACATGTCTCTCACTGCCACCCTGCCGCCAAGGAGTCCCCTTTGGACCAGCAGCCTGTGGGTAAAAAAGTCAGTGGTCAGCCACTGCCATGGTCTCCACCAGGCTTTGTGGCAATCTTTGGCACCAGCAAATCTTGAATTTTCTTACCTCAGACACACTGCCACGTCCATGGGCATAAGGAAAGAGGGAGAAGAGATGGCTGGGGCTGGTGCACCAGGGTCTCCATGGATGGTGCCAGGTTCAAATTCAGACTTTGAAGGCACAGTGAGATGAAAACAAATACCAGTTTAACTTGCTACCTTGCAGCTTTTCCTAGATCATTAAGTCATGCTATAAATAAATAAATTAACCTCTGCCTGTGTTAACTTTGCTGTTCCTTCAAGGAACTTTCACAGCAGCATTAATGTAAATGTGCCAACATTTTGGGAGATTATTCTCATTGCTGATACACCTCATGCTTAAAATGGGAAATATTCTTTCTCAGTGCTTGGATAGACATTTTACAGGTGGCCCCAGCATCCAAGTCCTGCCTCTAAATTCCAGTACACAGCCTTTTAATAATCATCATCATCATCATCATCATCATCATCATCATCATCATCATCATCATCATCATCATCTTTTATCTTTACGAGCCATCTTGGTAGCATCTCTGTATCACAAGCTGATATTCCTCCATCTCAGTCAGAGAAGGTAATCCCTTACATAGGACTCAGTGACTTTTCTGGCTGCAGTGAACTGAACTTTTTTTACACCTAGAAATTAATGAAAACAAAGACACAGCAAAAGAAAGCAAGGGTGCAGTGAAAAGATACCACACAGGCTGCTGACGGTGTGGAGTGTCTGCCCACTCAGGAGCCCATGGAAGTATGTTTTTCTGTTGGATTTTATGAGCCGCTAGATAAATTTTCTCATGAGTAAAAGCATTTGTAGCCACACAATGGAAAGCAAATATAAAAAAGGCAACACGGTCCCATGTTCTGGGCAGTGCAGACAGGTACAGAGTACATCCCACCACCTTGCACATCTCTGTTGGGCAGGAGGGAGCCTCTGTGGGTAGGGTGCAGAATCGGCTTTGGTGAGTGATGGTCTAACTGCATGCAGCACATTTTATGTTCTGAAAACAGAGGAAAATGAAACCCAAGTGAATGCAAAGAGGAGAATAAAAACATGACAATTTTGCAACTGGCAGAGGAGAAATGAAACTAAGATTTGGCAAGAGATCAGCTTTAACTCAGAACCAAACCCAACGGGCACTAGTGATATAGCATATAGCTATTATCCTTACAGTAACAGAGAAAAACATCAAAATAGATCATTTCTTTTGTGTTTGAAATAGGCCTTTGGCCTAGCTCCACACAAGAGCAACCTGGGCTAGATAACACAACCGGCATTCTTGCAATGCTGATGCTCTGACAAGGTGCTTTGTGAGTAAAGCAAGGGAAGGTTTATCATCATGTATCTAGTTATCTGTCCTAAGAATGCTTTCCATTTTAGTTTTGTCATTAAGATGGATTCACTCAAGTCCTTCTTTAGTACCAAGGTAAAAATAAGCTTTCCCTTCAAACACAGCATTTTTTTTCCTATGCATTCACTTTTCAATAGCATACAGGATTGTATACATATACATACATGTATACAAAGTGGGATTTTCACACACAAAAATTAAAGAAAGCTCAGTCTTTACAGTAACACCTGAGAAGCCCTAGAAGAAATATGCTGGTTGCATTTCAAATGTTTTCTGCCATAACAATAAAAAACTTTTCCAGGGACAGATGCTCAAATAAACCAGCACAGCTTCTCTGAAGTGAACTGAGCCATGACTGCTCCAGCTACAGATTTTGTCCATAGCAGATACCTCTGTGGACTGATCCTGATCCTAGCGAAGTCAGCCATGAAATTCCATGTATTTTCCATAGGGCAGAATTGGTCCCAGCATATACATATAGCTGAATTGCTGAAAAGATGAAGGAAAAAAAGACATCATAAAGTTCCTGGTTTGCTAAGCAGATGGTGGAAAGAAGGCCAATTATAGTGTAAAGCATCATTTCACTAAAAGAAGTGTGAGTGCTGGAAGAGCTCTGAACAGAGGGGATTTTGCTCTGCCATGTGCAGTCTCCAGGAAACAAAAGGAAGGGTGTGACTGAAATGAAGACAGGCAGAATGTAATATTTTCCTTTGATGTGTAAACAGATTTAATGCAACAAAAATCAATGAGGAAACTCTCCAAAGGAGAGTATTTTAATGTGTTATCATATTTCACATAGATTTCATAAAAATTCAATTTCAATTATAGCACAGTTTACAAACAGTGCTGTGCCTCCCTGGAAAACATATGGCCATCAAAACTTCAAACAAAATACTGCCAAAGTCGCTCATAAAAAATAAATAGCCATAAGCCAGTGTGTTATTGTCCTTTTAATGTTTGTTGAATGCCTATAATTCTTCTCGTGTCCGCCTCGGCTGTCAGCTTTCTGACACTCAGGTCTCCCTTTTGCTCACCTCCCCTGGAAGATGTCTTGGAGAGAGAATGCTAGCAGGAGCTATAGTGTGAGGAGTTCTTAATTATTTGGGATATTATCTTACATTTCCAGCTGTGCTGCTGCAGAAAAAAAAGGAAAAAAGTATCATAACCACCCCCCCTGCAAAACAGCAGTGTAGCAGCAGCAGAGAGAGGATGGCTGAAGCACGGGGTGGTGCTGCAGCGTCTGCTGGAAGTGGGGAAACAGGCTCTTCCCCAGCAGCAGTAAATGACTTCCTGAGAGCTGTGAGCTCCTGCACCAACTCCTGCTTTGATAAATTAATAACCTGCTCCATGGCTTGGTGTGCCCCAGCCCAGCGAGCTGCAGCCCCTTCGAAGCTTGGCACAGGGTGCACAAGTGGAGTTGGTGTCGGGCACGTTGCCTCTGGTCCCTCTGCAAGAGGCAGGCCAGAGCCACAGAGGATCAGCGAGCGTTATGCATGCAGGTAGGGGTTTATTTTAGTACTTTTGTCAGGGGATTAGATCAAAACGGATTCTGTGCTTCTGCAACACAGGGGCTCAATGATGCTTAATACACTGCGTTGTGCAACAAAAGGGCATTTACATCTTACACAGAAGAAGCTGAAAATAGATCAAGACATCCAGTACTGGCCTCACAGCTGGCTCTTTCCACCTTGGCTAGAAGTTGCAGGGCAGAATGAAGGTAAAGTCTGGGGAAAAAAGCAAAGGTGGCTTTGAAACAGCCCTGACTCACCACACCAACACGCAGCTTTGACAGCAGCGCACCCTATATCCCAATGACCACTGCACGGATATATGTGACAAACCCTTTTTCATTCAGCTGGGAAATAGGCACAGTTCTATCGAAAAAGAAGTGATGCTTTCCCCCTACCTGTTATTTCCAGAAGTGTTATTGTGCAGTTCCCAACTGATGCAGAGAGAAGCTTCATCCAGTAAAACCAAACTCTACCCTTTTTTCAACAGTGACACACCTCTTTTGTCCTTTAAGAGCATCCAGATGTCAGGAGACCAGCTTTGGCAAATGAAGGGCTGCCATGGCTGGGGGAGGACAAGGTGCTCTGTGCCTTGCTGAGCAGCAGCTTTTGTCCCTGTGGTGGGTGCACAGGGAAGGACCTCCCTACAGGACAATGCCACAAGCATGCCTATGTCCCAGGGGCATTTGGAAATATTGGGGGGGAGCTACTGGTTATAATGGTTTTGCACTGTGCTCGGGCTGGAGAGGGAAGCTGGGGATGGAGGGGGGTTAATACGGAGCAAGTGCTGATAAAATGCCAGGAATGCAGCAGGAGAAATGAAAAAAAGGAAATATATGGAAGAAGGAGGACATTATTGATAGCATTAGTGAAGTGTAAGTGTGTGGGAAGAAAACGTGATGTATACTGGCAAGGGCAGAAGAGCTCACAAAACCGATGTATTTTAGTCATGAGAGTGAGGACACTGTGCAGAGGTATTAGTTTTCCTCAGGATACACCTGCCTAGCAAAGACTGCAGTGGTGGAGGGATGGCAGGCAGTGGTGCTGGCTGTGCCTCTGCAAAGATGTTACAGCTGGTACCCGTGAATTTTGCTCTGCTTTCACTGGAACAAAGAACAGACATCCTGCATAAATATAAATAAAAAGAAAAATCCATCCTCTGATCTACCTACCCAGCCTGAGTGTAGGACACAGAAACACAACTCACGCCAGCTAGTCTGTGAATCCTGTGGAGACAGGTCAATGTGCAGCCACCTTGGCACTAACATGCTCCACCTGCAAGGACCCAGGAGAGATGATCACCACCCTGAGCTCTCTCACTCTGCAGGGCCGTCTCTGATGCTGTATGCCCAGCAGGACTTTATGTAATAGGAGAACTGGGCAAAAATATGCATTGTCTGTGGCTCTGCTCAAATGGGATATTCAAGCACCTGACCGAAATTGCTAGATGTCACTGGGACCAGCCACTGACTGAAAAGACCATGCTAGCTTGAGAAAGGCAAATATTGTGGAGATAGAGCTATGAGAATATAGCAGTTTATATATATATACACACACATATATACATATATATATATATTTTTTTTTTTCAGAAAGGATGTAAAATGTATCTTTTATGTTCTCCCATTGACGTTAATATGGTGTCTCCACAGGATGTGTCACACTCAGAGGAGGGCCAAACATTCCCATATCTGCCATTAGGATTTTACAGGAAAACATTTAGCAGAACGTTTTTCCCATAAGTAGTTCATCTCTTCACTAAATGCGCCATTTTGACAGCTTCTATCTTTTATAGGGAAGGTCCTGGGGGGGGAATATGGTCTTATGGCTCCTTGGCCTAAACAGCCATCAGCCATGTGGTTTTGGTCAATTCTAGAACAATAAAGAAAAAAAAAAAAAAAGACTGTTTTCTTATTACAAGCAACAGTAGCTAAGTTCACAGCAGATATCACAGGAATACTAAAATAGATCATTCCCTAAATGCCTGAGAAAGTAGCAATAATTTAATGTTAAATATAAATACCTGACACTTTCAAGCTAGTTCAAACTAGTTTCATCAATAAATATCCTTGTATAGAAAGATGAGTCTCATAGCATATCCCAAAAGAATTTAAAAATGATGGGAAGACTTCATGTACAATTACAACAGCGATAGTATTACAGTGCAGTACAGGAATGTACAATTCTGCACATTAAATATTCTCCTTACAACCTACCACCTGGGTCTCTCCTGCAAGGGCAAATTTATTTTGATAATTTCCAGTCCCCTATTTAGACATCTGTAGCGTCGAGGCAGTTTGAACCCATAAACCACAAATTCACACTCAGATGACAGCCCTGTAGGACATTCGTAGGTGTGCATGTTGACTCAGCCTCTCACCATTAAACAAAACCCCCAGAATCTGCAGCAGTTTGGGGTCAGACATAATGTGCCTTTTTGTCTTCGATTTCCTCCTACCTACCGCATTAGCTGAGCCCCTCATACCCAGGAGCAGGCAGTGGTGGGGCAGGTGGCTCGTGTTTTGCTTCCCCAGCCTTGGGTTTGAGAGCCACAGGAGACAAGCATTTGGGAGTGATCTAGTGCACGTACAGGAAAGCACCAGGCTAGTATCTAAGTGCTCTTAAATATTTAACGAAGAGTCGTGAAGAGGAAATTGGCCACCTAGCTTAACTTGTAAACAGCAGGGCTGCATTAGCTGACAAACGCAGCAAGTGTCTAAAGCGCTAACAGGCAGGGAAAAAGAAAAAGAACAAATGCTGAGGATGAACAAATGGAGGCATAAAAACACCTTCGTTAGCAGGTGGATCGGTGTTGTTGCAGGAGGTGGGAAAGGACCCCCTGGTTGTGGGCCATGAAGAGTAAAGGCTCTTTGGGGCTCCTTGGAGAGTGCCCCATGTCCTCAGGACACAGTGGGGGGAAAAGGTTCGCGTGCGCTGGTCCCTTGAGCTCACTATCTGCCTCTGAAAACCCTGGCTCAGGCAGCAGAGGAACATATCCTCTGCCCTTCTATGAACTCCCCAAGGATCAAAGACAGTAAAAGGAGAAAGCCCTAACCTGACATTTGTGAAAAGGAACATAAAATATCATGGTGGTGGGTAAGCAGTTGGTTAAAACAGACTGGGAAGCCTGAATGTGACGCCCCATGTGGTGAAGACAGTGGGACAGGGACAGGAGCAGGCCTGAGGCAGAGCCTGGAGGACGAAGTGCAAGACCAATACTCGTCAGAACTGGCAATGTCACACAGCTGGCACGGCCAGCGCTGCCACAAGGGCTCCCCGACATCAGGAAACATTCAGGGAGCTGTGGTAAACCCCAAAGGAGGTTGTTTTGTGTGGGCGGCCTTCCCTGAGTGGCCCTGTGCCTGGGGCCTGGGCCCAAGCTTCCTGCAGCAGTGAGGGAGGTGGGAGGGGAGGAAGGCTGTGGTGGACTTTGGACTTTGATGAGGCTACCCATGAGTGAACGCGAAACAAAAGACAGCTGATGGAAACTAATTGTTACATAAAAGAGCTCCGTACAGATGTGTTGAAGACACAGTTATGAAAGCTGCGATTTAACATCTCTTCCAATAAAACCTGTGTCGAATGACAGCCAAGCCTGACACAGTTAATTAAAGTGGGATGCGCAGACACTTATATAGAGACAGCAATAAACAGCTTTTTCAGTTGATTAAAAAGCAAAGACTGAGGCTTTTGACTTGGCACAGAATATATTTGCTGTAAGCACACCTCATTTGCCACAAGTTAGGAGTACTGCTGCTCCCAGCCAGAGGGTGAAGCCCTCGGTGCATTTAGCTGACCACCCCTAGACCAGCAGCAGCGTGTGAATGGGCACGGGCAAATAAATTATAATAAATGACTGACACAGCCCCATGGCTGAAAGGCTGTAATGAGTTTGGGAGGTACCTGGCCGGTGCATGGTGCTAGGCCTCCAAAAGGCAGGAAAAGTGTTTGGAAGTGGTTACACATTTTGTGCAGTGGTTTGTCTTTCCCTTTTCCCTTTCACAAATGCTCCTGTCGGTTGCTAGACAGAGAAAAACTGTGCCAGAGCACTGAAAAATTAGTTTGGAAGCAGAGACGCTTATTCTTGGTGCAACTGGCTTTTGTCATTCATAGTTTTCAACCATTGCCGTCTGCAACAGCATCCTGGGCTTGCAGTATGACAGCCAGCACATATGTACGTAGCAGCAAAGTGCCTTGCCACAACTTGTGTTTATAGCCAAGGAAAGAACAATAGAGAAGCAAGAGGAGCATTATATTCATTCCACAGTGCCTTGTCATTAACAACAGCCTCCTGCAGCCTTTCTTCCTCAGCAAATTGTTTTACTGAACAATTTACCAGGACCATGGAAAACTAAAGGTGGCTGTGGCTGAATTTCTGCTTTCCACCTCACTGGGTTCATTAAGCATGATTAACTCTCTCAGTGAGAATGCCACCAGCTGTACTTTTACACTGTGATGCTGGTATCCCAGGATTTGTGAGCATGGTTTACATTACTCATCTGGATTCCCACACTTACAGAATATTTGTATGGATGGGACATGTACAGTCCAGACGAGAAAAGGTGAGGTGTTATGGTAAAAATTTTGTTATTCATTTTTCTCTCTCTAGTAAGCAACAACACCATATTTTCCAGACGCATCGACATGGTAAACAATGTGGGAAATGGAATCAGAGGGATTCTACTGAAAATACCAGCTAACTGCCAACAATAACATAACATGTAACGTAACGTAACAAACATAACATAAAGTATAATATAACACAATGCAATGCAACACAGTGCAATGCAAGCTACCTGCTGATATCAGAGGACTGACAGCAAAGGTAAGGCAAGTTGTTGGATACAAGGGCTCATCAACAAAGCTAATAATCCCTCATAAATGGATAATAGATATAAAACAGAGTTACTTATATAGGATCCAGAGGGCTAAAAGAGGCTAGAAACTATATGGAAGAGTGAAGGAGCAGAATGGACACATTTTTAATCGACCTGGTGCTGGTTTCAGCTAACAGCCAGAGCTCTCTTGGCTCAGGAGCAAAGCAGAGTCCCTGTCAAATCCGTACTGAACTTAAAAGTAGCAGAGAAAAGCAGAAACTCAAAATGAGCTTTAGTAATGAACCTGCACTTTACTTTTCATAACAATGGATTTTTTAAAAGGTATGTCAAAGAGAATTGAATTTGGATCCATGAATACTGCAGTAAATGATGTAAGTCAAGTTAATTAAATTCTGTCTCCCAAGAACTACATTTTTCCTTCTTCTAGCAGATATATGCTACATATTGTAGTCTTGGTTAAATCCAAGCATCCATTTTGGATCAAAGTATTTTCCCCATGAAACTATTCTGAACAGAATGTATATTTTGGAAAAAAAATATACATGTTCAAAATGTACAACGTACATATTCAAAATGTACATTTTGAATGTATAAAATAGTCTCATAGGCAAAAGCTATAGAGAATAAAGGAAGAATAAAGGAAGATGGTAAAGTAAAGCCAGTGCGAACCAGTTCAAAATTCTTTTCTGTTAAATTTTGGTGCAGGTGCAGGACCACTCCTCACCAAGACCAGCCTTTGCTTTGGGAGGAGGTGGGATGTTGCCAGTCTTTCCCCTTTGGGTGATAATAATTACAGTGCACACCACCAAGAAGCTCTATCAATGCACAAAAGAGCCTGTGGGACTTACCATCAAATGGCCAAAATGTTTCTTGCAGCATTAAATCATCAGCAGTCACAAGGTGTACAGCAATGGGAAAAATAAGTATATCTCTTGGCTTTGTGGAGGAAATAGGGTGATAAAAGGCCCTCTCTCATTTTTGATTTTTAGCCTGTGAGTGTCATTTCACATCCAGATGCCCATCAGCAGTATCCAAAGTTCATTACCAATACTGCTTCTGAAAAAAAAAAAGTACAAAAGATGAGAATTTGTATCAGCAAACCATAGGGCAACAGTGTTTTATAAACACTTTAAAATATATAATTTTTCATTTCTTTCCATTTGAATACTCACAGTAGCAATATCGTGTGTTCTTACAAGGGTTTTGCACCACAGATTTATGCTTTACTGGGAACTACACCGCTACCTTCAGCAGTAAACTTGGTTCAGAAAAACAAAACAAAACAAAACAAAAACCTCACGTGCCCTGACTGCACAGTGAACAACAACAACAAAAAAGAAAAATAATAATAACATAAAAATCTATCATTAAAAAGTGGGTTTGCTACACAGAATTCTGAGCAGTCTTTAATTTCCACTGTACATTTTCACCCCCACTGAATGGTGAACTCCGGAGCTCACACACAAACATCCAATGACAGGATTTTAAATCCTGGGGCATAAAAAAACTGATTTAATCAACCCAAAGCATGTTGATAAAATAGTTAAGTAGATTAGATTAAAATTCCATACTTGCAATGTTTTATGAACAAAGCTGTTTAGTCCTGTGGGTAACATTTTTCTTTGCCATAGTCTAAGAAAAATGCCACAAACAGCTGTGTTATGTATGCTGAATACATGTTACTTATATCATAATAACTGCTCAGTTCTTGGCAAACTCAGAATTCAGAGTACTCATAAAGAGCAAGTTATGTGCATATCCATTTCCTATTAGAAATTTAATTACGTGGAACCAGGCTATGAAAACTAGAAATTTTGTTTCCTGCCCACGTGCCTGGACTTTGAAGTCATCCCTGTGTTTATGTGGTACTTTAGCGCCAAATATTGCTAAATTGAGTGCCACCAGATCTCACACTGACAGAAAATACTCACAGAAGTGCATTTTCATACTCAAATATGAAGCTAAGCAGTACCATGAGCAGTATCAAGTAAAGCAGGTACATCTCAGTGGTGATCGCTGCCGAGTTCCCCCCAGCTTAGCATGAAGAATGATTGGGGAGAATGCTTAAAACCATTCAAAATTGAAATTACAGAAGAAAAGGTAGGATAATGGAGCACTTTGCTTTGCAAGGCTGCTGTAGGTTAGGTCAGGCAACATTTCAGTGGAAACATACTATTTCTATGAATTCATAGCAATGAAAACTAAAATGCGAGATGCCTTTATTATCATAAGCTTCAGTTTCTCTACGTATGCTTTTCATGAATTCCTGTACTTTACGAGGTTCTTATGATCCCCAATTTCTTCGAAGCAAATACACATCTCTGCACAAATGCAGCCTTGCGAAGAAAGTGAGCCAGACAAGGCAGCTGTCCTTTGTAGCTCACGTGTCTGATCCCAAGAGGAGGTCAGCACAAAGTGGCAGCAAGAGCGAATGCAAGAGCCATCAGGCAGGAGAAATGGCAGAATTTCAACTCCTTGGGGCCAGGAAACAGCGAGAGTGCTGGCGAGGGTGAAGAGAGAGAGGAGGGGACTGGAGAGCAAGTGAAGTACCCCTGAAACTGGCTGGAGAGAAAAAGGGTGCAATCATTGCAATTGTACATAACAGACCTAGTGCATTGTACAACTGTAGCATTTGCACAGAAGGATTTTCTTGATGGAAATATGTGAACAGGGCCTTCCTGGGGTAGCTCTGCATACCCACATTCACTTCATAGAATCACAGAATGGTTTGGGTTGAAAGGGACCTTAAAGCCCATGCAGCTCCAACCCCCTGCCATGGGCAGGGACACCTCCCACCAGCCCAGGCTGCCCAAAGCCCCATCCAGCCTGGCCTTGGGCACTGCCAGGGATGGGGCATCCACAGCTTCTCTGGGCAGCCTGTGCCAGGGCCTCACCACCCTCACAGCGATTTCTTCCTAATATCTAATCTAAATCTCCCCTTTTTTAGTTTAAAACCATTAACCGTGTCTTATCACTACACACCCTGACAAAGAGGCCCTCCTCAGCTTTCCTGTAGGCCCTCTTTAGGCCTAGGAAGGCTGCCGTAAGGTCTCCCTGAAGCCTTCTTTTCTCCAAGCCAAACAACCCCAGCTCCCTCAGCCCGTCTCCATAGGAGAGGTGCTCCAGCCCTCTGATCTTCCTTGTGGCTTCCTCTGGACTCTTTCTAATACCTCCATGTCCTTCTTGTGCTGGGGGCCCCAGAGCTGAATGCAGGGCTCCAGGTGTGGTCTCACACGAGCAGACCAGAGTGGGTGAATCACCTTCCACAAACTGCTGGTTACACTTCTTTTGATACAGACGCTTCCCTTGCCTTCTTTCCTGCTCTTTAAAATCCATATTTTAGCAGGGAAAAATCTATATTTTGGCTGAGGAAAACAAGCAAACAAAAAAACATAAAACCCCTAAATGATCAAAAACAAACAATATCAAACAAACAAACACAAACCACAAAAATTCTTTCTTAGAAGGCCTGAGACTATGACAATATGTCAACTATTCGAACCATCCCAAAGAAGGCCTCTGCCTGTTAAAAAACATGTCTTTCTTTCAGCTGCCTTATGGCCTAAGTCCCTCAACCCAAACGAAAATTCAGTCATTATCAGTTCTATAGGAAGAATAGAATCATAGAATCATAAGGATAACACAAATGCTATTTTTTTTTCCTGAAGATTAACAGTATTCAGTCAGTTCTGAAATATCTCCCTCACGCACACACACAAATACACCCTGCTCAATGATGCAGCAGGCTCTTGGGGTATTTATTGATTTTCTACCCTGGTGCAATCATGAAATACGATGGATTGCTCTTCCTGCATATCTATACCAATGTACATCTACGTCTGTCCTTTAACTATTCTATCCCTTTCTTTCATCTTTTGTCTTAATTGTAGCACTGGTACCTGGTGCTACCTGATGGTACCTGAAGGTGAAAACTGTGGATTTTCAGCCAAAGTGCAAGTAGTAGGAGCAAGGTGGTCTCAGGTACCTGCCTCCTTTAGTGGCTGTCCAAATGTTTTTTTTTATTTTGCATTCAGTGCAGTTTTACACCTTGTAGTCAGTCATTAGTGCTAAACTGTTAATGGACTCACTCATCTCGGAAACTACAAATGCAGCACATCATTGCCTTCTTGCTGATGCTGTGAGTATCATCAGACAACTTAATCACACACGTACCTGTGGCTCTGCATTTAAAATACACTTGAATATTGTTGTGCCCATTAAGTGTAGACTGCTAAATGTGTAAAATATGTGACTTGTGGCTTGCCACCATAGTTTTTATCGTAGACATTGAAATAGTACCGTTTTGAAATAAAACACACAAATTAGCACTGGTTGGAGGGTGGGTTTTGTGGTGAATGTTGTACCTCTCAGGAAGTTTTCAATGACTTAGAAATTGCTTTTGTAGTAAACCCACAGAATCATAGTCCCTTTGGCCCGAAAATTGTGAACTTCTAGACTGATCCCCTGTGTAATGTAAGAACTACTTGAATTAAGTCTTTGCTGAATTAAAGCATTATCTGTTTAGAAAGACATTAAGTTTTGATTTAAAGATTGCCAGTGATAGAGACTGTAACAATTACCCTTGGTAATTTGACTGAGCAGGAAATATCCTCACTGATTGAAAACAAAAACCTCAAAACTAAACACAAAATACTTCTATCTGAAACATGACCAAATTTCACTCATCTGATTCTATATTAATCCCATGGATTCAACACTCATTTATACTCCCCTGTCCTGTCTCATGGAGGGATCTCTGATCTTAAGCTGTACTTTGTAGTAAGAATTTTGCAAAGCCATAGGTATTTTGTTTAGTTAATGACCCATTCCAGTTTCACAGTTTAGCTATGCACTTCCTTCAGCAGCGAGTTCAAGATACTATTAAATTTCAGAGTAAGAATTTCATTTTTTTTTACACTCAGGAGTTTTGTTGTGGTATTGGAGTTACTGATTCATTATCTGCATTACTGACTTGATGCTTCAATAGATTCAGCCTGCTGCTGTGAAATAAGGCAGGGCAGGGAGTCAGCAGAGACCTTCCTTCAAGCTAACGAAGCTCAAAGGTCTCTCAGGCCGAAATGATTAGGAATGCTTTGTAAGACTATGCCTTGTTTTTGTTGGTATATCTATAATGGAATTAGATATATTGGTATAGGACTGTCTACGTGACTCTCTGATGCTCAGAGGTTTGCAGAGATATTACCTCTTGCCTTTTTTGATATAGATATAACTTTGATTTTTTTCTTTCTTTTCCTTTTTTTTTCTTTTCTCTTTTTTTCTTTTCCTTTTTCTTTTCCTTTTCCTTTTCCTTTTCCTTTTCCTTTTCCTTTTCCTTTTCCTTTTTCTTTTTCTTTTTCTTTTTCTTTTTCTTTTTCTTTTTCTTTTTCTTTTTCTTTTTCTTTTCCTTTTCCTTTTCCTTTTTCTTTTTCTTGGTCTGCTGAAACACAAAGATATTAGTTTAGAGTTCCAGTTTGGTTTGAGGGACAGTTTCTTACAGCTTATACCTAGCATCAGCAAGGAATCAATGACTGTCTTAATTTACAGAGTAAGATTTATAAGCAAAGAAGTGACAATTTTGAATTCTGTGGTCATTTGAACTGAAGTGAGAAGGAGGTGGCAAGGAGAGCAGCCCCATGTCACCCACCAGCATCATCAGATACCGAGGATGGTCCAGAGCTTTAGTGAAAGAGGACAATACAACACGTTTGGTCTTCATACTGTCACCCACAGCCTGGCTGAAGACATTATTTCAACAGGCTCCTCTGTGCTCATGAGTGGTGGTGCAGGACTGAGATGTGTATGCCACAATGGGGTCATTTTATCAGCTTCATTTTAGCTCCTCACTTTCTTAAAGGCTGTAGAAAGAAGTATGGTTTCTCCAGGATGGATAGGACAAGCACCTTTAAATGTCAGCAGTAGAAATTGATACATACTCATAACAAAGAAAGGACAACAAGTGCTGGAATTGGTTGTGTAAGGACACTGTTGGTACTTCTCTAAAGTGTGAAAGAAATGCCAACAGAGGCTGGCTTAGCTACAGCTGATTCTGTTTTGGAGACACAGAGAGGGCAGATGCCCCCCTGAGGTCCTGTCAAGCCCTGTGATTCTGTATTTGTTATCCTTAATTACATAGTTCCCTTCCTTCAGTGCCGTCTACAGTTTTCTGTCATCTGTAATGAGGATGACTCTGCTTTTCTGTCATTCAGATCTTGCAGAAACATCACAAGTTTTTAAATTTTAATTCGAACTCTACAAATATAGTTAGTACAAATAAAGAGAACAGTTCAGTACAAAGAACTCTATTTCATATTATCTGTATCCATGGAAATCCAGTTAATTTCCCTGATTTTTTTTCAACCTGCCAGTGAACTGCTTCACAGAGAATAGGAGGTAAAAAAACCTATGAAAACATTAAAGAAATAGAAATGCACTTGGGCACTTGGGAATATGAATAAGGAAGGCTTGAAAAGAATTTAGAAAATAAGATGCTGCTGGTTGCTGAGTCCTACAGACTTTGGATAAACGTACATACTCTCTAAAACAGCTGAAAACAAGAAAGAAAAGAATCCCATCTAATTCTTCTATTATATATAATACACGATGTGATTTACTGGCTAGACTCTTTTTCTTGTTCTAATATTCCAAGCAACTTGAAACAGCACAAACCCAAACCTGACGAATATAGAGGCAAGCACTGGGGTAAAACTCTGTTTCCATGTGCTGCACTGGGATGCTGGTAGTGTTTTTTATTTGCAAGCAGCAGAATTTGGGACACCTAATTGAGGACCCCATTGTGTAGCATGCCACATTTAATCCTTGCACTGAGAGTGACACACCAAAAAATCACTGTAATGAGCCCCTGGATATCTTTAGGGTTCAAATGTGCCCCTCAATGCTTTTCAGCCAGCTGGAGGAGAGGAGACCTCTCCTGGTGTGTGCTTTCAGTCTCTTCACAGGGCTCATGTGTCATCAGTGGAGGCTTATTCGGGTGCTCTGTGGAGCCTCTCAAGGATACACTGGGAAGCCAAGGCAACCTGCAAGGGGTATTACTCATTTGATTTACAGTTTTGCAGTACCTTCCTGTGCGGAGTGCCTGGTTGTTATCTTGTACCTTGATGTCCATCAAAGCTCCTGCCAGTTAAGGGAAAATTAGACAGAAGTATTTTTGCAATATCAGCATTCAGAAAAGACCACGTAGTTGCAAGCGAACAAAGCCCCATATTTCAGTCCTATTCTTTTTTCCTTTCTTGTTGTATTTAGCTAGTTTGCACGTTGCCTATCACACACCTTGTGGAATCTCTATACTCCTGCTCACCTTTGAAGCTGCATCCTTGGAGACAATCCTGTCTTGGTGGGCAACGCTTGCCCAGGTAGCCAAGCATCCTTTGCCAGATTTAATCTTGCTCCCTGAAACTTGCTGTTATAAGATTGTGTAGGTGTTCTTAATTAAGAGGCACATTGTTTCACATCCTCTGGGACACAACTATTGCTTTATTAGAGACATCTTCTTTCCTTATGGACTTAATTAACTGCTCTTGTCCCAGTGAAGGGTAACGCTTCCTACACCCTCCCCTTTGGAGAGTCACCAAGCAGATCTCGGTGTGAAGTGTCCTCTTCAGTGAACTTTCATATTTTATATCATGCCGTACAAATAAACATACTTGATGCAGCAACTAAATGGAGTTTGGATGTTTGCAGGTTATTGCTTGCTCCTGGCTGATGAGATAGCAATTAACCACGCTGGAGTGACAACAAGTGTGGGGTGACTGACCTCAATATATTCAACTTTGGTAGACAGTAACAATTGTTCTGATAATAATGATGCCAACAAAAATTGGATGTGATACGGAAGTATGTGACAAGATTCAGGTTGTCATTCTGTATTTATTGGATATGGCTATTTAAACAGACAATATAATCACTTTTTTTTAATTACATTGTCATTATAGTCAATGTTTTGCTATTTCATTTAGTGTTAATGTGCTTGTTAACCTAAATTATCTTATTCCTTTATTAAAACGTTTATATTTCAAATAATATTTTTTTTTTTTAAAAAAAGGTCAGTTTTATAGCATATGAGAAGAAAAATGTTTAATAGTGTTTTAAATTTACCAATTTGGAACCATTCTATTTAAAAAAGTTGAAATATATTATTAATATTTTAAGATACTTTTAGCAGTAGATGTAAATGTTAATGGATAGTAGAAACTTCATATTAGGACAGCAAAAGAAAAAAAAAATTTGTTCTCCTGATCACAGCCCCTTAAAATAACATAGTATTTTGTTGCAATTTTGATATTCCTTAGGTAAGGGCACTGTTGTTTAGTCAGATTGATTAATTCAGTGACAGGAGATGTTCTTCAATCCTTTAACACTTATTAAATTTATATTAAGACTGATCAATGCATGATGAGAGCGGGCATATAGTTTGACAGATAGTCTTAAAACTGGGTAGACAAGATATTGATTAGCCATACGCACAGCTTTTAACTCTCTGGTGTGCTTCAGTCCTGGAAATCCCAAGTAAAGCACTTTGCTTGTGCAAAGAAGTGGGGCCAAAACCACTGGTGGTGGTGTCCCATCAGTCCTTCTTGCTGCACTGTGGGACATGACAGTCTGTAACCCGCAGTTCCTGCACAGTCCTTCAGTGCATGCCATTACTTTTTACTGTCGCCACAGTACTAGGGGATTACTTTCAGCTCTTCGGCTTGCTGTGTCCCAGTGACCTTGCATATTTAATCATAATTGGAAGTCAAGTGACTTTTACAAGACATGAATGTTAATTAGCTTTCAAATTGCTAGAGAGGGTACTTTGTCTGGAGATCCTCTGATTGCAATAATTAATTAGTTGTGCGAGGTCAGCCTCCTGTCTTGCACAGTTCATTGAACGGCATCTTTTCAAATATTTATAAAGATGTTTTAGTACCTATCACTGAAAGCTACATTAATGCTTTAATTTTAAGCAGGAAAAAGGACAACCTAATATTGTCAGACATGACTTAGACAGTATATATAATGGCTATCTCAAATTAGCCATTTTATTATGTTCTTTTTTTTTTTTTTTTCTTCTTTCTCATGTCAATTAATAGCGGGGGGAAAAGACACTTGATTCTGCAGTACAGGAAACAAACCAAAAAAATGAATTAAAGCTGTGATTGTAGCCTAATTAACATTAAAATATTGTTCAGGGCAATGAAGTATTAGGACTTTAGGAATTTCAAGATAATTAGACTAGCTAAAAGTATACGGAAATTCATCGCACGTCTATAACAAAGGCTTCACATCTTCTGAGAAGTGTCAGATAGGACACACCAGGGCAGTACAATGTACGAACCCAATCACGCTCCTCACAGACAAAAACGGAAGAAGGTCACAGTCTTTTTATGACAGACCTATTTTCAGACTGCCTATTGAACTACAAAGTCCCATGAGGTGGATGTGTTTTCTTGAAGCGCAGTAGCGCACCAATGCCAATTGAAAGGCCACCGAAAGAGCCTGGGCATGGGATCCAGGCTGGGGAAGCACAGGCTGCACACCAGCCTCGGGGCTCACACGCAGCGTGGCTCTTGCTGCAGGGCAACTCCAGGCTGCACAAAGCGTCCCTGTTATAGCCTTGCTACTAAAATGAAGTCCAATGACTAGCAGAGATCTGCAATTTGAAAGTGTGACCTCCGCAGCGAGGACAGCAGTGCAGCATGGCATACTTTCATGCTTTATGCCATTTAAACAAAGAGGCTCTGCCCAGTATGTGCTGGGCAACTTAAAATTAATTGCAGCTACATTCCTCCTCCTAGCAAAACCAGCAACTACCATCAGGTTTTTAAAGTAGAGTGTCTAGGAGCTTGCATCCTTAGGGCAGGATATGCAGACATTGCTTTTTTGGGTGGGGTGGAAGGAGAGGAGAGATGTTAGGATCCACAGACATGCCTGGAAAAGGGCAACTATAATCAAATGTACACAAGAGTCTTCCCACCTCACCTCACCTCGCCTCGCCTTGCCTCACCTCGCCTCGCCTCACACCTCACCTCACCTCACCTCACCTCACATCTCACCTCACCTCGCCTGCCTGTTCTTCCTTAAGGACACCTCTTCTGAGACTTTGTTATAAAAGGTGGCAGACCCCCTTCTACCATGTGGGAACATTAACGTTATTTTCATTGCTTTCTTTTCCTTATGAAAATTGGTTGTGGATCAATTTAAAAAGGTGTAGAGCTGCTATACTTACACTTCTGTAACTTCGAAGCTCCAGATTTACAAAATACTCATTTTCATATCATATTTCACCAAACATGAAGAATTTCTGTTGGGCAATGCCCATTTTCATATTGAGCACCCCTCTCCAGCCTTTCTAAAGGCTTCCAGAATATTTAGCAAATTCCCACAGGCTATGTGAGCTTGCTCCCGCAAGAGATGAGGTTTTGCTAACTGTCCTGCAGGTACATTGTGGACAAGGACATTAGCTATGCAACTAACACCAAACCTTTTAATAGCTTGGACTCAGAATCAATAAAACTAAGATAAAAATCTTAAGTTTCTTGCTATGTTAAGCTCACAGTGGCAGTATTAATTCCACAACAATACAGGTCTATTTGCTCCAGTTCATGCTTGCCAACACGAGGAACTACTGTTTGAAATTCAGGACTCATGAGAGCCACCAGGAAGCAGGTATCCCAGGCTCACAGGCTAAAAAGGGCCACCTATGTAATGCCATTTGCCAAACTTCGATGATACCTTAACTGAGCTATCAGCATGCTGTCAGACACCTTTCAACACTGATCACTGTGGTATCTCAGGGAAAATCATCGCTGCCAGTTTATCAAGAAGTCCTCAGAAACACAGGCAGCGAACCATTGCAGAGACTTGCTCCAGCAAAACAAAGGGAGGGGACACACTGCAATTGAACAACAACTTAATTCCTCTCTGGAAAGAAAGGTCACTTACCTGGGACTGCACTTCTTTAAGGTGCTTTGTCTATATGTACACTCACACAGCAAGCATGTCTATACACAAATACTGCAGACAGAGTAGCCATAAGGACACATCTAAGCTTTGCTGCTTTCATAGTATTTTTTTTTTAATTATTATTATTTTTTTCCCACAACATTCACAGCTCCATGTAAACATCTCAGGAGAAACATTTTGCTCGAGTCTGACACACAAGCCAGATACAGCCACTTATCCAAGCAAACGGTGTCTGAGCTGACAGAGCACCCCTTAACCTCCCCTTCAGAGGTATGCATATGTGTTTATTCTCTGAACACCATGAAAGAAAGGCTGTGCATGATGTCCACCAGTGGAGCGTGAGGTCTGGGACAGAAGACAGAAAGCTGCATGTGACATACTCTCTGCTATACCTTTCCTATCACTGGCACCCAGCAACACTGTGCTCTTCACCCATGCCTTCCCAAGGAACCAGAACTTCACCATCCCTAGCTTGAGGTACTGTATTAGCCATGTGAGCTATGCCCAAATCTTCTAGTTGTCAAGTAAGTTAAAACTTTGAATCTTAACATTGTCTCTTGCTATTTGGACGGAGCAAGACCTGATGTAGGTGCTGGGCTAGGGCAAAGCTCAGCTTCTGGCACCAGGTTGCCCACCAGCACAGCTGGGCCTGTCGACACAGGCAGAAACCCATTCCTGAGGCCCTTCCCAACTTGAGTTATTCCAGTGGCTGAACAATGATCTTTTGAGCAGATTGTCTCTTTGGCTAGTACTGCCTTAAATCTAACATGCATATATTATTATCTTACACTAATCCCCAAACACCTACTTATGTGACACGAGATTGCTGCTTGTGCCTCACCAACACGAAACAAGTGAGAAACCATTCCACTGCACAGCTCTTTTCTAAAAGCTTCCGAGTTGAAAACTTGTGTTATGTTCAGATTTGTTTATTTAAGATTCAGAACATTCAGTGACCAGATTGTATTTTTTTTCCCTCCAGATTGAACATTCACTTGACATGTAGTAACATAAAGAGTTTAACAGTAATCCTAGATTAATATATCCCATGAGTTCCTGTGGCAGTTACAAACTTTCCTTTCAACTTACCTGTTAAAATGAGTTTACTCTGATTAAATACACATCAGTTCAGATACTATACATATTGTGTTTGTTTAAATATCTTGAAATATCTTGATAAAAAAAAATTAAAAAAAAAGTCTAATATTGGTTTAGTGGAGATAGTTGTATCTGTTTTTTGTTTTTGTTTTTCCCAGGTAAAACTTGTTCAGCATCCTCCAGAGACCAAGAGACCAGCAGTTTCCTCTATTCATGTATTACTTTGAAGGCCGCTGTCAGAGGTCATGGGAGTCACAACATGTACTAAGTGATGTGCAGCTGGCATAAGGAACCAAAAGATGCTTTATGCTTCTTTTCTCCTTTTTGTCATCTTACAATATGGGCACTAAACTAGAAACCCTTATTTTCATCAGATCTGTATTTCACACATGTGGAGATGGTAGGCGTGATAAATTAGAGAACCAAAATGATAAATTATCATCCCCTCTGTCAGCCATACCTCTGCTCACCAATCCATCTCTCTAAGACTTGAAAAATTCCAAGTGCCTCAATTTCTTTGTAGTGATGCCCAGGGCTAGACAGACAAGTTTCACTGTTGGTTTGCTTGTTCCACATGAAAAATGTCTTAGTTTTTAAAGCTGATTACCCAGACAACCTTTTATTATCAATGTCATTTCCTTCTTTTATCACCTTCTCATCCTCCAAAAAGGAGAAGGAGAAGGAACTCTTTTATGTGAAACAGATTTTTGGAAATGTATTGAAATAAAATTTTATTACGTATGTGACTACACTAGTTATAGTCACTACCAGCTTGATAAGAATAAATTAATTATTGTTATATCAGGACCTTCTCTGTGATCTTGCTGATAGCTGATCAACTTGGGAAGAAATTTTAAAGGCCTTCCACTACAGAGCTTTTCTTTCTTTCTGTAAATAACAGACCCATGATTAGCGAACAAAAAACATTCAAAAATGACAATCAAAATAAATATTCTCAAATGCATTCCTAGTCCCCAAACTGTTTTCATGTTATCTTAATTGTGCAGAATGACTAATCAAAGTAGCACCAGCAGCATCAATCCCGATGTGTAGCTTTGAACTTGTCTTGTCGTACTTCAATGTTTACGCAAACTCTTGCATAGAAGAATGACAGCCTCTATCACAAGGCAGAGACTCCATGACACTGTTATTGTGTGTGAACATACAGAATGTCTTTAAATAATAATAAGAAGAAATCATTAGAGAATTCCATAAAGTTTGGCACAAATGCTTTTTTCATGTGTTCTGTTTAAAGCTTCTCCATTCAGCAAAGCAGTTTGCAATATAGCTTGTATTGAAGCACATCACGTCACCCTTCAAGCTTATGTGTATTTTTTTCTGTTGAAGGAAAATGTGTGCAGTGAACGTAAAAAGTGACAGAGCTGTATCATGGTCACCCAGGAACTTGAAACCATGCCTTAGACGTAGCCTAAACCTAAGAGGTAATTGAACAGTGTATTTCAGGGTTAGATTTATCAGAAGTTCCATTTCCCTGAATAATTTTAATAGCTGATATTCATGGAACCCACAAACTGCTTCACACTGCTAACAAAAATTATTAGTATTGTGGAAAAATAATTTTACCCTGATGAATTCAATGAAATAGTTATAGTACTAGCATTTCACATGAAATGTTATTAGTACTTTCAGGAAAGCAACCACAAACAGCCTTGCAACTATACCCTGAAGAGACGGATGTTTTAATCAGTGATACAAGCACATTTATCCAATTTTTGTTTTCTTCTAAGTTTATGTCAACTTAAAACACACAAGAATCTATGGCATTAAGAACAGCAAGAAGTTTGTGGAAATGTAGGAAGTTCATAATTTTGTTGTTCCTTGCAACTATTTATATAATTTCCTGCGCAAAAATATTTTACTGAATTTATGAGGATGCATATACAGGATACTAATCAGGTTCTCAATCTTCCACCCTTCAGCTCCTTGCATCCTGTCTGCAGATACAGAACTGGGGACTGAGGCCCCAGAACTGGGCTCTCAAAGGATTGTGAGAAACAGCTCCTATGGAGAACCTTGGCAAAGTTAAAAACAAATCAAAAAAATCCAATACAAGAATTATTACGAGGTTTAATTTAAAGATCTTTAAGGCATGGCAGTGGTAGAGCAAAAGAACTCCATCAAAATTCTGCCTAAAAGCTAAAGATCAGATTCTGATCTAATATCCAACATCTAATAACTCCACTGACATCAACTGTGTATTTCTATGAAAATAAATAAATTTAATTTTTAATAGTAATTTACACGTAAGCTAGTGTAAAGTAAATGAAAATGTCTCACTGAAAGGAAACATGACACATCACAATAAAAAAATTTCATCTGGTCTGTATAAGAATTTATGATTTCAAACTCATGTTACCTGCATATCCACTAGTTAAAATCAGTTCTGCCAGAGAATTGAAGATATGAGGATTTCTCCACCAGAAAACAGACATTTCTGAGAAGAGCACATGCTCAGACCTCATAAAAACTATAGTTTTATAAAAATTGAAGGGCCAAATCCATATCTGATGATTTCAACAGAATAAAGGCAGAACCTGTGGAATCATAGCTGTGTGGTATGAAACTATTTAATTTGGGATTTTTGTTCTAAAATTCTATTGACATAATATACAGCTATACACTTAATTTATCCAAACGTGCAGAGCTGCAAAGAACATCCAAATAGAAGTTGTATAAAAAGCAAAAATTGTCATTAAAAAAGGAATTTAGCCATTCGTACAAAGTAATGTTCTTTCCCTTCAATTTGCTTTTCTTTAGTTTTCATTTTAATCTTAAATTTAAAAATTAGTCAACACACTGAATCAAGTATGTAGATTTTCATTTAAATAAGTCAGTCAACAATTTTTTTTGTATAAAGTATTTAACACTTCATTGTAGAAACATAGGCAAAATGACTATTATAACCAAAATGAAAAATACTGTTCAATCTAAAAAAATGTACTTAAACAAGAACCTGAAAAAGTTTATGATATGCATAACATTGTTCAAGCAAAATTGCACTAGTATTACATAAATCAGGAGTTTTATAAAGGCCCCAATATGGCAAAGTTTAGAAATAGGTAGTATGCATGCACAATAGTACAACAAAAATCTCTTATAAAACAGCAGTTATTTTTGTAATGCTTGTACAAAGGGAGTAAAGAGCAACCACAAACATATTTAATCTGTTAGGTTAATATATTATGATAGCTAAAAGTCAGTCATGTCTAGCAGAGGAAGGAAGAGTCCTCCACAGTATATATGTGTGAATCAGTCTTTTGTGCCTTTAAAGTTACGTATAAAATACTTTGATTCAGTTCAAACCTGAAAGACATTGTATCCTTTATTTCCATCAAAATTAAAAAAGTTGAGTCAGATTTTCCTTCTTAGCAACAACAGAAAACAAACCAGGTCAGAGCAAGTGCTGGAAACTGATACTGAGGCTTTTCACTTCTGATAACTAGATTTTGGTATTTTACCCAGACTACTGAAACTCGGGCTTAGGTGAGGTTTAACTAATATGCAATTTGGTTATGTTTTATCTCATCAATATCCCAATTTATTTTTATTTAAAGCATCTGCTGTGTTTCGGATTCCTTAATATCTCTGAACAAGTATGATTTTTTTTTGTGATTGCCAAAACTGAATGCTGTGATTGTGTGAGTGTGCTTAAGGTGTTTTGTGTGTATGCGTTTCCCTACTGCTTGGTACATGTTGAGGAATTATTAATCCATAAGTAATTCATATGATTAAGTGAATAAACATATAATGCATGTGTAGGCAATGCCCTCTTGTGCTCTAGGGTGGCTACTGTCCTAAAGGACTCTTGGAGTTCATATGCTTTGTCCCACAGCAAGTAAGGTTTCAGCTTCCAAGATATATTGTTACTATGTTCTATAAGGTTTTAATAAATACAAAGCTTGTTTACATGGTATATATGTTTAGTATAGCATGTACAGTCACTGAATTTCTGAAACATAATCATTGTGTTCATGCAGATCATTAGATGTTTCATTTCTATAATCTTGTTTACTTCTTGGCAACCTAAAGCTAATTTAAAAGCAAGTTATGTTTGTTTGTGAAAAGTTATCTAGCTTTATCAGGATCTGAAGAGAAATTCTAATGGGCACAAAGAAGAGAGTAGACCATTCAATCATTCTTTCACCATTTAAAATAAACAAAATTACACACTGTACTACAGCTTCCAGACTACATAATGAAAAAGTGCAGATACCATCTTCATTGATTAAGTAGAACCAAAAAAGTTCATAGAAAATAGATTGCTCATTTTCACGCTACAAACGATAATGTTGTTTGCCATTTTAACAAATTTAAAGGTGTGTTATTTCAGCAGCATTGTTATAAGTTGTACCGTAGTGCAGTTTCTTTTTCATAAAAATACCTTACAAATGGTCAGTCAAAAGTCATCAGCAAAAGAAAAACCCAGAAAACATCAACAAAACAAAAAACAGAGGTAATGCTGATGCCAAAACAATTATAATACTGTTGGTACATAGAAAAGTAATCCTTATATTTTATACATTTATACAGAGTATAAAAGGTAACAGCAGATTATGCCACAGTCTCCCTTATCCCAATATCTATTTTCTTTGGAAGGAGTTCTCTTCTTTCATCAACGCTTGCTAAGGAGTTTCGACAATTTTGTCCATCCATGTATAACTTTGCATATACTGGATTGGAGTAATTTGTTGGCTGCAGAGAAATTAAGCATACCTTAGATCAGTCAGATTAAACCAAAATAAACATTTATGGATATGGAAATGGGGTTGTTAAAGCTAGAACAAGTACACATAAAATATAATTGGACATATTTAATAGATACCTGGACTTCTGCAAACCTGATAATGGGTTAATTATTTAGTTCAAATTAAATTCATGATATGAGACATGCTATTAAAATAATCAGTGACATGACATGCAGCATAGTATGATATTAAAACCATAAAAGCAATGACAAAAACAAAAACCTTGAAAAATGTCTCTGAAGTTCACTTGTCCACCTTATTACACCAGAAGATTTCAGAATAGGTATGAAGAAGTTTATAGAGAAGGTGCACTGTGAGACCATGTGACGCGTTTAACAGTAGAAAACTGCAACCAACAGTTTCCATATATTACCTGTTCTAAGACATCAGCATCCCATCAATAGCTGACCATGTTTTCGAATTCTGTGGCCCAAATATACAACATGATTTGACCAAAAATTCAATACTTTTGTAATGAAAATTAAACTTTGTTTAAAAATAAACCAGCATAACTATTAACATATCATAGTATTTACAGATTGAGAAATATTTTCTCAACAAGTTAGGTAGCTTGGACTGTAACGAAAAAATCTATTGAACTGAGTAATACTTCATTATAGGACAAGTCCATTTTTAAGTCTGCAAAGCACTCGAGTATATGAGAAATCTCCTACATATGACAGTGTAAAAGGATGAACATGGATGAAAACTTACTCTCCTATCACTAATGCTAAGGCAAAAGCACTCCCCAAGGTTTATAATATAAATGTCTCAAATAATTTCTTCATACTTTGTGCCTTTATTGTCTTCTAGAAGACCTTTACTATCCAACTAGATATTCAGCCTTTACCTATAATAACTGGAAAGGGTACTTTATGGTCAAAACATTCCTTTCTCATAACCAATGAAACAGTACAAATTTGCTTACACAAATATAAATGTTTACAAAAAGTAGAAGAACAGTAAGACAAAACAGGTAAATGAATTTGTTTGGTGTATGTAAGAAGTGATTAAATTTTTTATTACAGCCCCTACCCCCTCAAAGGTGGGTAGATTTTCTTTATTTGAAAATATGCTGAAAAAAACACTTGGGTAACAAGGAATAAAAGGAGTCCAGAATCTTAACTTTCCTTTTTCCTGTTGATCAAAACTCTTTCTGAACCCAGGGTTCAGATATTCTTTAGGATGGCTAACTAAAGCAGCTACTCCTTTGGGTTAGTTAAAAGCTGCCTATTCTATCTATTACAGATGACAAAGTTACTGCCATGCTTTCTTAGAATGGAGGAAGAAAAAGGTGAGTCACATTTATTAAAAAAAAAAAAGCTACTCTTGTATGTTTTTGGAAATTAAATATGTAATAACTGCTGCTGTAATTTATGAGAGCAAAATCTCATTTAAGCCTGTCTATTCCAATTGAATTGGAGATCTTTACATTTGTCATAATGATTATCATCAGCAAGTTAGGTTTTTTCCAACTGACAGGACTTTTTATTTCTTTGACCATCACTGTTAAGGGTGATAACTACAACAGTACAAAGACTCTTGGCATTTATATAGTGCCTCACAGACAGTAGGCTCTGTCTCCTGATATCTCTTTGAGTAGGTCCTAATGTAGTACAGTGAGGCACAATAAGTAAATGGAGTGTCTTGAGTAACAGAGTTACTGCTGCATATGGACATATATTCTAGGTCTCCTCGTCAATGGTTCTATAGTCCATCAGAAACATCATACCCTCTACAAATTGTTACATTTTCAAACAATAAAGGACATATTACAATCATGCAAGAATGCAAATGGCACAAAAGATGAATATATACTGAGGCATATGAAAATGAATGTCATATTGATATCCCTTTTTAATATTTTAAACTTCAATGTTTGCAAACATCACGCTGAAGTGTAGTCAGTCTGATACTTTAAAAGTAACTACCTTAAGATTTTATTCAAAAATTGATTGAAAGCTGAGCAATCAAAAAATGCATTGCAAATATTAAAGGAAATTGTTCATTTTAGTGTGTATCAAATTCCTTTAAAATGACTTTTTTTTCATTTACGTGGGAACTTATTTCAGCTTGATAAACTTCACTAAATGTCTGTACATACGAATTGAAAATACATCAAGATATATGGCTCCGAATGCTATGCTAACCTTACATAATGCTATGAAAAAGCATCACTTTTCTCACTGGCTTTGCATCCCTTTGTAAAGATACATTTGCAGTTTTAGCTCTTTGTATGCAGAGAGGAACCCCTTATCTCAAAATGAAAATGTATTAATCCCTGTCATTCTTCCTGACATTAAAAAAAAGAAAAACAAAATGAAACCACACACAAGATACCTATATTCTAAAATGACAGACAAACTTTCTTTAGTGAGGGGCTGTGGTGGAATGAAATGAATTTGAATCATCATTTCTCACCCCTGTTGACAGTGGTCCTTTCAAGTCAGAGTTTAGGTAGATTGATGGAGTTGTGTGGGGAAGCTTGAATGCAGTGGGCCCTCCCCCTATGTATCTGGCCTGTATAAACAGAAAAATTCAGTTTCTGTGCTAACAGAGTATTTTCCATGTGTACTTATAATCACTGTTAAATAATGTTTTCAATCAGTGCACTGTTTATTTTAGAGTGTTCAACAGCAATAATAATAATAATTAACAAAAGCTCATTGCATGTATTCTTCAGCTTGAAAAATTCCTGCATTCAGTCTGAGAAAAACATTCGGCATTTTAAAACCATTTTTTCATTAAGTATTAGAGCCCGACTTCAAAATGAGCACTGGTTCAGTTACTCACCCTCCAGGGAGTAACTCCATTTTCAGCTTACCTCTTGTACTCTGCACACTGACTATGTGATTCAGCGATGACATTCCTAGAGCTAACAGTAATCCGGTTATTGCTTTGTCAGAAATGCCACAGAATGATGGCTGCCCTTTGGTGTATGTCTGATTACAGAGCTCTAGGAAAGATATCGCAGCATTACCCTGTTCATCCCATGTCACATCACTCAGGGTGTTCAGTCACTGAAGAGTGCTGCTGCAGAATGACAGCATCCTTTACAAGAAAATGATAATACTTACTAGTTTTGTGTAAACATTTAATCTATCTATCCAGCCAGGACTCTGAATTCTTTATGCCTTTGGGAGTTTTCATATATGAAGTAAGTTAAATCTTCTATGTACGAATACATTCTTTCACAGTTCAAAAGGTAGACTCTATGATAATGTATTTCCATTCAGTATTTGTGACTAGACTAAGAAGATGATTAGGCAACTCAAGGCAGAATGTCTGTGACAAAACTCACTTCACAGTTTAGTTCCAACTCTGTTTTGGTAAAATACAGGCACTAGGAAAGAATATCCATCATCAAGCATCAGACTGCAAAAACAATTGTTAATATACACAGGAAGTTTCTTCTAATGAAACCTAACTTGTCTTTATGTCCACTATGTAGTTAAATCTAAACAGCATCATTTTGTTTCTATTAATGACAAAGGCAAAATCTTTTAAAGACATAAAATAAGTAGTGTTTTGGCCACTTGAAAAAAAAAAATTACCTTTTCTGCATTTACAGTAAAATCTGAGGCTAAAAGACCACCTTCACTGTGATCATGGCCCACCTCATACATGTTATATGATGGATTGCCAATTTCAACATTGATTCCTCCGTTTATAATAGGCTGTCTTCTGATAGTTTTTGTCCTGTAATGCATAAACACAAGAAATAAGCTAGTGACTTAAGCTAGTAGCATACAAGTGTTGAACAGCTAGACCTATTTTAACATTTACAATCTTCTCGGAAGAGATTTAAAAACATTAAATTTTACATAAAAACATTACATTTCAAAATATAATTTTAAGAAAAAAACAAACGTTCTTTATTGAAGTCAACTCTATTTCTCTTCTGAAGAGTGATTATTTAACTGTTGAGAATGACTTCTTCCACTTAAACAATTTACAGACCAGCAACTAGTTTTAACAATTTGGCTATTACTGAATCTGTTGTTTAGGAACAGCAGCATCTGACATCCACGGAGCCTGGCAGGGACAGCATTACTAATGGTACAGCCAGAAATGTATTTTGTTGGCTTTTCAAAAAGAAGAAATATATATATATATATATATTTTTTCCTTCACACTTCTTCACACATTTCTAAAGGACTTAAAAGGAGACATTATCTCAGTTTTGGAGGTAGGTTAACAAGCCTCAGGAGAAAGGAAGATGCTCAGGAACAACCAGCAGACCAGCTACTGGACTGAAGTAGGTGCTTTGCCATCTAAGTCTTCTGAGCCTTCTTTAGTAGGCCACATCAATATTATTTGGAATATTTCCTTGTTAAATCTCCCTCTCCACTACCACGATTTTGCTAAACACAAGAAAGTCAACAGCTCTTCCAAGTGTCTTTATACAGTAGAAATTCCCCAACAACTCTGTACAGCTTTTGAAGAAGTCAAAATATCTACTACACTCCCTAATGTAATTATGAGCTGTAGGGCAGCTAAAAGTCAAGAGAACAAAAGATTCACTGTTCAGTGCTGGAACTTGGCTTTCTGTACAAGATAAATACAGTACTGATGACGAGGCTCAGGATTCTACAGTAGGTACTCTGAACATTGTTTACATCTTCACTACAACTTACACAAAATCGAAAAGAACTAATCAATGTAAATAAATCAGAGTGAACTATAATTAGAAACTGGAAATTCTCCACAGGCTCTACCTGCAGGTATTCATAGACATGAGCAATATTTCTTAATTACATGGTTCCAAAGAAATACATTAATTCTGCTTACTAAGTTCACTAAGTCTCTGGATAAAATTATTAACACTTTTTCAGCCTTGGCAGGATTGAGCAAACTCGACAAGAAAGAACTATATCATCTTATTTACTGCAGGTGGAATACAAACACAGTAAATATCAATTGTTCCAGCAAGAACCAAAATGTAACTAACTAATTGTATCCAGAAACAGGTTTTTTTTTTAATATTCTCAACATTGAAGATTTTTGATATCAAAAAGGTGCACATATTTCAAAGATTTACTTTTTATTGCATACATAACTATAAAAATACTTACCTTCGTTTTCTTTTGCAAAGAAATAATCCAATTACCAGAGTAGTGATCAAAGTCACCAGTAAAACAAGAGGAACAATGATTGCAATGCTTCCTAAAACAGGAAAAGGAAATCTCATTGATCATTCACAACTAAGTCTAATCACAGCTGTAAAATAGTTAAATTAATTTTAAAAAGAATAATATTAAATTAATAATTAATAATTTTTAAAAGAATAATATGTTCCTTACCAACAAATTTCATGTGATAAGCTTCATTAATTTGAGATTTGAATGTTGAAAAAATATCACAGATACTGGTGTAAACACTACCAGAATTTTTGTCAATTAATCATACCTGAGTTAATTCTCACCACACACACACCTCTCCTAAACCCTGCCCTTGTTTGCAGTAATAACATACGAAGGTGCATGGAATTGCCACACACTTTGGGCTTAAGTAGCATGGTCACTGATATCAACTGCCTCCATCATCTTCATCAGTATATTTAAGTATTTAAGTCACAAAAGTAATAATTTAAAAGATTCAGTGCATGGTTCTGATTGAAGAATTCTGTTGTTAGCATTAATATATATTTATTACTTTTATTTGTGGGAGACAAAGTGTAGTAAGCAATATTAATTTCTGTGTGGTTGGCATATCCCTTCCTTTTACTGCATTCTACTCAGGAGCCAGTAATTTTGTTATGTTGATATAAGCAATCAAGGCAACTACAATAATGCTTAATGTAGCAGAAAAACAGTGCACAGATCAGACAGCAATGTTAAAGCAGAGGAGGGAGCAGGGAAGAAGAAAATCAGCTGAACATTATTTTAGCGGATAACTAAAATGAAACCTGAAAAAGTAAGGTCAGCAGCGGTACCCTTCTAAGAATTTCTCAGCTCTTGTAATTCGTCAATAAAAAAAATACATACAAGTACTTTTATGTTATAACAGCTCTCAAAGTGGTCCTTACAGACCACAGGACTCCAGCATGAAGCCAATGTGGAATGAAATGCATTTCCTCTAATATCACAATACTTAATTGGTGGAAAATGAAAATACTGCTTGCTGTTTCATTGACTAGATGGGTTGATTCATGACAAAATAAGATGTTGGCAGTCTGCTCTACATGAAACAGTATTAATAAAGAAATGCAAAAAATGTCCTTGAATTCTACCTGAAGGCTTACTGGAAGCCAAGTCAGATTCTCAGAGGCCTAAAATAAAGTACTATCGAAAAAAACATTAACGATTCTGAATTCACTTCAGCTTATAAAGATTCAACATGTAAAGAACATTAAACAATTGCTATTTTAAGATAGCATTTGTGTAAATACCTGGATGAAGTTCTCCTTTAGGGGGAAAAAAAAAAAAGTTCATTTTGTCTTGGCATGTGAACTTACACAAAAAGCCCTGAAAAACAGGCTACTAAGCCTGAGCTGCTGTCTGGGAACCATGGTGCAGCCTGGGGTCTAGCAGAAGGCAAAAGATGAACAGATGTTTCCTGAATCATAGCAGGTATTCCTTCAACAAGAAATATCTAGCTAGGTTTTGCCTGCTTTTTTGCCTGTTTCCAACTTGTAAGTTTTATTTCACTTGTCTGGATTGCTAGGAAGATTTCATCTAAGCATCAAGCTGACCTGAATAGTGGGCTATTCATTCTCCTGCTCCTCTTGGGTTAAATGTGACTGAGACATATAGCAAGGTACCATCAGCATACTCAATGCACCGCAGGGGACCTTGTCCAGTTTAAACTGCCAATGCCATAGCAATGCCATCCTTTTATGCTTACAGATATGTTTAAAAAAAATACGACAGGAGCTATTCTTATTTTCAGGATGATTTTCACAGCAGGTAAAATTCAAACCTCTGCAGACAGCCAATGCAAAAGTTATGAACTACTTACAACTCTATTTTTGATGCTTTCAGTGGGACTTAAATGGTCAGAGGTCTTGTACTAGTTCTCTGCACAGCAGTGGTATCACCAAGCACTTGTCACTTGATACATTTTAAGAAAAGTGCAGGCTAGCCTTGAAACAGTGAGTGTATGGCATATGGCACATATCCAAACCTTCTCATGAAACAGTGTCAATCAAAATGTTAAAAAAAAAAGGAAAACCTTTTTTTTTTTTTTTCAATTTAAAACAGGTAACCAGCACATATCATATCACAAACTCATATTCTAAAGTATCAGCAGGTTAACATTTGATGAGCGATAGCAGTTATTTGAAGTACTTACTTGTACTAATATTGTCAGACTTGCTGCTTTTGGGAGCTGGCCTCTCACACTGTGTGCCTGACCAGTTGGCTGAACATCTAAAAGGATCCAATTAAGATGGTAAAATTAATAGATGTCAGCTGTTAACACAGTAACCTATTAAAGAGACCACCAGCATCTTCTCAAGAGCTACACAAATGACAACTGTGATTCTACAAAGAAAACAATAAGCTTCATGAAAGGAGTCAACAGTACTCTGCCATAGCACTTAAAACATTCTAAGTTCTTAGTTCAAAACTACAGCTTTGTATCTTCAGTTGCTGTTATTATCACTGCAATCTTGATTCCAGAGTCCTTTTCTAAAATTATTCGATAATAAAATAACCAATCATATATTAATGTATCTTATACCAATTACCGCCTACTATGCAATCATGAAGGAGCACGTGAGCTGTATCCATGCACAGATAACTTAGTCTAGCAAGGTTTATTTGTACTATGTTGTCTTAGGGTCAGCTTTGATCTAGAAGCTCTATCAGCCACTTCCACATTGCAAAAAGAATACTTGACTGGACATAAAGCACCACACGCATCCAGTAACTCACACTATCTATACTAATTGCCTCTTCCCAGGGTGCTGCTGCTCCCCTTTACGCTGAATAATGCAAAGTTTACCACAAAATTGTTCTTACAGACCTGGCTGTAATAATTTACTTGCACAATTAAGATCAATCTTTGAGTAATATTCACAAAGTTACTGAAGTTTTCCTTTTCTTTCTATTCACATTTAAATGTTTTCCTGAAAATTCTATAATAAAATGCTTTATCTTTTATTAAATTTTAGCTATATAAGTACATACATATTTATAGCAATATATACATATGCATGTAAGAGAGTTAAAGCATAAAAAGCTACAAAACTGAAGGAATAGGAGGATCTCCATTGGCTTCAGAGGTCCTTGAATACTGATAATGTTAAGAATAAATATTTTGTGAGCTAGCTACCTGGATGAGCACAAAGTTATTCAGCTGTAATTTCCTTGTGTGAATATCAATATGCAAATATTTCTTCAACTGAGAAGTTGCTCTCCATGCATACAAGCAAATACAAGGAGTTCATGCATGCAGCCTCAGCACATCCATCAGAAAGGGAAAAAAATACCTGAATGAAATCCAGTTGCTTATTCATCCTGCCGTAAATATGATTAAGTTTGCTACAGAACCTGAAACTCTCCTTGTGGAAACGGCAGGAAGTAGTCACTTTTCATCTGCCTCTGTTGCATATTGTGCAGTGACTCATATTTTTCACCGTATTTTTGAATTATTTATGAGTTTCAATACGGGTTATCTTTAGGTAAATGCAGTAGAGCATTACTTTGCATGCAGTTCTAAGAACAGCTATTATCTAGTGCCTTTCTAAGGATTAAATGAATTGCAGAGTTTAGGGCTGGACATGCTTAATGAGCAACATTGTTCTATGATACAAAAAGGTTTGGAAAGGTACAAAACTTTCCAGATAAATATTGTGGAATTAGTCCCAGCTAGCTTTGCTGGTGACGCCTCTGACTCTCTTTTGTCTTTGCAGATCACATGGGAAAGAAGGCTAATTCTTCCCTTTCCTCTTAACCCTTTTCCAGCACAATCCAACATTCAGACAAAACCCTTTACTGGGTTTCATATTAAGTTTGAACATTCTCTGGAAGGTTTCTAATTTCTTTCTTTTTTTTTTATTGTTTTTTTTTTTTTTGTAGGATTTATTATGCACATACTTAAATTCTACAGACATAAGTAATGCACAGATGCTATTTAGAAACATGTTTATTAATTGATAGCTGGTTCAAAATTTTCCTACATAGATTACTTGTGTTATAACTTAGTCAGTTCTTTTATTTATTTAAATTTAAATGCAGCCTTCCATTTCCTCACAGCCAAGGAACCTCCCCAATTGCTAATTAATTACAGAAAATATGATTTACAATAATTTATTTTAAAACTGAAACCAACTGACATGTTCACTCCTGATTACCACCATTTTAGCCCTTTCCAAGCCAAACAAAACACAGTTTTAGTATTTTAAAAGATGTATTTGTTCCTTTTTTTTTTTTTTATATATATAGACCCTTTTTTATCAATTATATCAAATGGAAGTGATTACACTGATGGCCTACCTTATTAAGATACTACTTAAGGAACTATTTTTTCAAAAGTTTACCATTTAACGCAGGGCTGCAAAGAAAGTATCTCCATTCTTATAGACAAACACCTTAAATCTTTATATTTAGTATATTCTATAGAGAACCAAACTGTTGGTATGCAACAACCATGAAAGAAATCTATATTTTTTACTGGAGGTTTTGCATCGTTGCTCTTGAGGTTTCAGTTCAGGTGATTAAAACTTGTTATGAGAGGCAAGTTCCACTTAATGCTATACTATGGAAAATAAATTATCAGAGTTAGACAATACATTGACTTAGTACCTAAATCCTTATATTGAAAGTTTTAAACAATTCTACTGTATAAGAGAATCACTGCTGTAAACCTACCTAAAAACACTTAAAAGAATATAACATAGTGAGACTAGTAAAAGATTCACCACTGAAGTATGCCAAGTATAAGCTTATCAGAAAATTGTGCATACTGTACAAAATCTTAGATATGACACCATGACAGCTGGTGGAGAAAGAAAACCTGCAGCTCTATATGTAGAAAAGAGAGGAACAAATTAAGGTAGGAGGATTAGTAGTTCTTGGCATTTTAATTGCAAAAAGTCAGCAATATTGAAACAGTTCTGAGGAATTCGATTGATGTCTCATAAAAACATGATAGCTAGTTGCCACTTCACTTTCCTTTTCCAAAGGTTTGCTGTCACCAATATCCTTCAATGGGACGGAAGCTGACAGGATGGCAATGATTTTCTTCTGTACTTAGAGGTAAAATGCTTGCCCTTTTATGGTCTAGGAAGGTAATAAAGAATCTTCTTGGGCAGACAGAACAGAAAATGAAATAAAGTCCAAGGGAAAAGTGTTTGCAAGGAAATTTGACACTGAAAATTAGCCCTGAGCAGGCACATGAATAATGCTGGGGTTAGGACATGGACAACAGTTGCTGTAGGAATGTGGGAAAGATTAGTAGGTCTAAATTAGTTTTACTAGTGTTCAGATACAGTAGACATAAGTTGTTCTTAACAACAGACATTTTTCTGATATTAGAACATTTAAACTCAGACTGTTCAGTATCTAGCATGGGAACTGACTTCTGGTTTAATTGGATGCACATCATTTTGTACTTTTCCAAATCATTTGATACCAGGAGCTTTTGTTCTGTAGCACTGCCAAGAGTTTTATGGCCAAAGATATGACATTTGCAACATTTGCAGCATGGGCCAAAAAAAAAAAAAAGGGCATTGATGAAGCAGAAAGCCATTGATTTCATTGCATAAAGCCACCGGTTTCAGTGAAGACATACATACTATCAAGAACTGCACAGAAAGACAGTGATAAAGCCTAATCTGAGCTACACAAACAAATAAAGATGGAAACAGATGGGGATCTTGACAGTGAAGGACAGGTTGGAGTCAGTTGAGTGGTGCAAGGTGCTACAGGTGCAAATCTCCAGTCCCCAACAGAGTCAGTGAACAGATCAAAGAGCAACAGCATCCTAGAGAATGCCAGTATAAATCCCGAAAGTGAATGTAATAAACAAAAGGTTGTACATGGCCTGCTGCCAAGGTCATTAATGAAACTAGCTACGGCTCTCTCTCTTACAATTTAGTTCTACATTTAGAAAGAGGTGACTGCTCAGGAAACACACATTGTGAGATACAGACTGCCTGTGCAATAGGAATTATTTATGCAAAGGAAGTAGTATTGCAGAAGAGAAATGTTTTAAAAACTCTAAACTGGAATTGTAAAGACATCTGACTTATAATGAGAAACATTCAGAATTAAGACATTTACATTTCAGAGAATGATCATGCTGTTGTTACAGAATCTATTCATGAGAGAAAATGTCTCTTTTCTCTATTTTTCTATAACCCTTACAGGTCAGTGCACTGAAACACTCTAAACTCAATTATACGGGCACTTGACCAAAAGGAACCATTTGACTATGAAATGTCTGAACAAATAGAAAAAGCTAGTAAAAAGGCTAAATTGGAGGCAGTGTGGATTTATCCTTTTTTTTTTTTTGTGTGTGTGTGTGTGTGTATATGTGTGTGCCACAGGCACTGTCATAAAATATAATATAGAAGGCATAATATGCAGTTAAAAGTGCTGTCGTAAAGAGCTGCTTTCCAACTCAATACACCAGTGTGTAACAAAAAAAGTCAGAAAGCAGCACTGAAAGATTAGACCAGAAGTACAACAGAATCTGTGAAACAGTCATTACAATACAGAGGTTGAAGGGGAATTGAAAATGTTTCTTACCTAAAAATGTTATTTCTTCATTACAGTAAGTAATATAGTGAAGTAAATTTCTAACTTTTCTTTTTAGTCAAGCCATAGATAGCAATGTATTAAAAATAGTAAAAACATTCAAAGGAAAGTATCCAGCCCTGCTATTTTGAGGACACATTAAAATTCTACTAGAAAATGTCTTCTCATTAGTGTTATAATTCTTTGTAAGATGAGAACACAGAACATCTGGATTATAGTTATTTACTATTTGTATTAAATCGCACCAAAAGACAGAAATTGAAATATTTCACTTTTTCCCTAAAACTCTGTAGAAAGACATAGTATGAAAAAATCTTTGCCCTATACTAAGTCACTGAACTATTCCTTATAAAATAAATAAATAAATAATAGCAATACTTAATAGAAGCAGTCTTCACACAGGGAGCTGATAGTACAGAGTTATACCCACAGACAAACCCCAAAGTAAAGGAATTTGCTGTAGAAGCTAAGGGATTGAAACCTTACAACATGACTTGAAAAGGAAGTACAGGTTACCTTGCTGTCCAAAAAAATAAGAACAGAAAAACTGCATCACCCAAAAGCAGGCAACTTTTCCAACAGAAAATTACTTTTGAGGAATGCAAAGAATTTTGGTAAAAACATACAAGAAAAACTGTGACTTTTAACATTAATTTAATTTTTGCATGACATTAATACACAGAAATCATCATTCACAACTAGTGCATGGTGTTCACTGCTAAGGAAAAAGCCTTGAGATGCATCTTAGCCTCTATGACTCCAAAGTAAAAAAATAAGTGTAATTGTGAACTCCATGCTGTTAGGAATTTGTATACAATACATATACTATTATAATATTTTAATATTATTAACATAGAGTATATAATATTTTAATATTATTAACAGAGTAAATATATAAAAATTAAGCATGTCTAGATGACTACTACTTCGGCTGAAATTACACTGAGCAACCAAGTAAAAGAAAAAAGAATAGACTGAGGTGGTAAAAATATTAAAAAGAATGAGAATTGACTGGATCAATAGGTATATGACAAACCATGTTTCTCTCTCCTTCTCACAGAGGTAAAGTAGTGATGTATGGCAGCAGTTGCTATGCAAGTTTTATCTGAACAATTTTAAACTTATAAAGGATACTTGCATTACAGCCTAGCTGCTAAATGGTCAATGAAGAATGTACATATTCCTGTTTTCCAAGGTCTTGTCACTTTTTTCCTTTGCCAACTACTCCTCAAACATCTGTTTGCACTTAGTTCTTTAACTAATGCTAGTTTACAATACAAACTGAATGAAAGATCTTCCACAATATAAAGTTACAACCTGCTGATTATGTTCAAATTCAAGACATTTATAACAGACGTTTTTTAGTTGAAAAAGAAAGGTCTCAACTAGCACAATACAGTGAAATTCCTGTTGTAATTATAATTGTGTAGCTCATTAAATATAACCTAGGAAAGCATATGGAAAACATTTATTACAAGATACTTGATATATTTTTCTGTTCTATGATTTATACTGCCTGTCATGATTGCAATTGCCTTCTACTCTTAGGCTGTCTTCTCAATGCTGTGATTGTTCTATGCTGCAGTAGCTTTTCTTCTATTCAACCTTCAGAAAATGCCAGTCAGAGGATTTCATAAGATTTCCTTCCTGTCCAGAACCAGACTATGGGTCTACCTTAACCTTTTTTTGATCAGACTCCTGCCATAGTTTTACATTTACTTATGATTTTGCATATACTTATAGTGTCTCTACATACATATACTGCATACGTATATTTACATACTAACTGTTCACATTTAAAGATTTTTAACGAGAAAAATGTCAGGAGAGAGGTACAGCATCACAGGTATATGAGTTTGAGGGAAAGTACTCCATCTGGAGGAACTCAGTCTTTTTTTTCAGATTTGCAATAACATGTACATGTGTACACATGCGTGTGTGCACACACCCATGCATGCATGCACACAAATTTTCTCTCTCCAACCTACTGAAAATAAAGCTCACAATTTATTTACATTTTATTACATTCCTGGAGGAATTATTTATTCTGATATCTTCATATAATCACTTCAAGTTCAAGCTTCTTGTTCTCACACATAAGAAATTGATTTCTTTTCTCTCCCTATGTGTTCTGTATTGTTTCTAACATATTACTCAGCCAAAATCCTAATTTTAGAAAGGAAGTAATTTAAACGTGGTCCACCCTTCACTTTTCAGTTTCTTTTGCTACTAAAGTCACGCTTTCCTTCAAGCTCCTGTATCATACGTGCCTTTTAATTAATTTGAAAGGCCACTGATTTCTCTACTCAATTTGCTCTCAAAGCCATGCATCTGCTTACTGCAAGCAATTAAAGTATCTAGGGTGACTTCTACATTACAGAAAAAAACAGTCTTCTAGTTTAGAAATACAACACACAAAACCTGAAAGCCTCTGAACAGTCAACACTTCTAACCATGGACAACTAATTCAATGTTGTGTATTGTCTTCTGAACTTTCTTTCTTACAGATGACAGCTAGGAAACAGAGGCTCTGAAGTTTAGATACACAGACAATAGCCTAAGAAGGAAGAAATGACTACCCTTTTAGTTAGCCAGCAAAATAATATAATCTTACTTGTGTCACATTGAACTTCTCATCCAAACTGATGCAGGGTTGCTCAAAAGCCCATTAAAGCATTTATAAACTCTCTTTAAATTCAGTGGGATTTTGATAAGGACCAACACAATTTGTGTCTTTTATCAGTTTTGACTGTAAACTTCTTAGAGCAAGAACTATCCTTTGTTATGTTTCCATAATGCCTGGTGCAAGGGTGTTACAATTTTATCACATTTTTGTGCAGATGCTAATAATAATACAGAGTTATAGCAAACTATAGATACGGTAAAGGTATTAAATAAACAAATGTAAGAGAGTGTAATATTCTACTAAATCAGTATCTATTATAGCCATTTCTACTAAAGAAACTGATAGAGTACTGCTTACGTTACAATTAGGGTTGAGCCTGTATATTTGAAAGCTTTTAAATTTTTTCCAACTCTCTTCACTGATGTAATACAAGACAATCTCTCACTAAACCTTGCTTCTCTTTCATGGTGTATAGTTAGGAGATAGATAATTAGTGGGAAGGAAATAGAGATGCAAATAAAAATAATTATTAAAACAAAAGACTGACTGATAGAACAGCTAGAACAGACAGTTTGTAAAATAAATTGAAAAAACATTTCTTGACTATTTCCCATCTGAATCTGATCTCATGTTCATTCTGCTTTCAATGGGCTGATGAAGTTACTGAAGCAATTCAGACATATCTCATACGCTTCTAGTGTTACACGTCCCATTCCCTCAAGATCATTACAGAGTAGTACTGAAGATACTTTTAACAAACTTAATACATGAATGCTAAAAAGACAGTAACTACACATAAGATCATACTGTCTGAGGACTCCCTCAGTGGTACAATTTTCAGAAAAGGTCAAATTTTATCATTTTGATGTCAAATTCTTTCAACCCTTGTTGAGCAGAAAGGAAAACAGAAAATTATACAGGAAAAAAATAATGCTTTTTATATTCCTAAAAACAATGCAAAGACTTAATAATCTAGATCTGTAGGTGTCTTACATACAAAGACAAATCACAGTGTATCCTGCATCTTTCAGAACTTGACAGAGTATTTATTGAAACTGAAGACCAGCTTCACAAATTCTTCCTTTTTTGGTGGTTGATACACAGTCAAAGTGAAGACTTAAATCATTCATAAGCTGGTTAGGTAGAAAGTACAACTTCTGTTTCCAATGTGCGCCTGATATTTGCTGGATTAAAAGTTTTAAAAAAATTGATACAAAGTTTTTTTAAAAAATTAACCCTAACAGCAAAGGTTGTTTAAAGGAGACTAAATTCTTACAGGCTTATGTAAGTTTATGTATGTAAAGTTTATAAACATATATAGTATATATATGTATAGTATAAAAAAATAAATGTTTAAGTAAAAACAAAAAAAACACGTTTTTATACTGTAACATAAGCATGTAAACATAACAACTAAAACATGTAAAACATGTAACATAACAAAAGTGTATGTATAGTAAAGTTTATAAACATATACGGTTCCTCTGTATGATTATGGCTAGGATTGCCGTTTAGAATGGATAAATCTTATTTTCTCTTGTTTTTACTGAATGATAATAAGGGCTTTATTACATACAAAGTATGCATTCTCAACTGATCTGGCTGCAAGAGGCAGAAGAGTTCTAACTGAATTAAAATAAAACTCTCTCTCTCCAATTTCTTCCCTCCAAAAATCATCCACCTGTGACTAGTTAAGAAAAATGTTAGCTCTTAATTGTCTCTCAGAGACCAAGCAGATGTCATCCATAGTGTGACCAGAAATGCAAATTGGAGGGGTAAATTATCTTCTCTATCAATGGAGCAGAACTTACAGAAAAAGTCTTTGAGAATCCTGTTCCATGGCACAATGTCTCTGGGATATTTTCATTCCTTCCTGAAGTCTTTTACTTGATAGTATGAGGTCAGTAAAATTATAAACAAGCTCCAGTTAGAAACTAATTTGTGCCCCAAAGACACAAGATATTGGAAAAAAAACAGTGAAATTTGAGGTTGGCAAGAAGGACTGAGACATATGGAACTACTCTTCCTCGATCACTGTAACTGTCTTTAACTCCATCAAACAACTATTTGCCTCTCTTCCCTTTCTTTTAAGCCAGAAACAATTTAGAAGACTCTCTTAACTCCTAGACACAGACAGTGGCCGTACTAACCCAACAATCACTTTGAAGAGACAACAGGAAGAATAGCTTTATCTGCGATTATACTGTGAATGTGAAGAAGTAAATTATCTACTAAGGCTTCATTTAAACTTCATCTTCTTCTCGTTACTGATTCATCTGAATCTCTTCCTCACACTGAAGAGAAACTTAAATTCAATCTTTCTCTAGTACCTTCTTTTCTTCCATGTTTCCCCCTTTCCACCTTGTAATACATTTAACAAAAAAGCTTCTAAAACTGTATTCAAATAAACCTCCTGAAATGAAAGAGAAAGGACAGTTTAATTTTACTAAAAATCATTATATTGTTAATGTCTGTTGCTACCTTATTTATTTATTTATTTTGAGCTTGGCATATTCACTTTACTGTATAGCACAAGTGTCCAATAAAATTAATCTTGGGAATATTGTCACAGTAAAAGTAAATAGTAAGTAAACAAAATAAGTTAATCACTCTGTTCAAAATGTTGCAATCCCTCCCTCATCTTTCTTTGGAAGACAACCTGCTCAAAAGGGAAGAACCACAGCCTTCATCAACTAAATAGTCCTTTGGATACTAGCGTTTCACCTTCAGGAAGGAAGAAAATTGGGTCTAATATCACTTTTACACAGAGAAGTGAATCTTTTTCTCTCTGCTCTGTCTTCTATAAGCTGTTGTTTTGTACTTTTCCCTAATTATATCTTTCAAAAGAAAAGGAATAGTCTCATTCAGTCTTGGAAAGTAATACCTATCCGGGGATTTCTGAAGCCTGTTTTGTTACTTTCTACAGCTGAGTCCAAAGTGACCATTGCGTGCTCTGGGCAGTGGCTTCACAATGGCTTCTGAAGGTAAAGAAGTATCTTCATCTGTCTATGTGTTTGGCAGCATGAATCTTTTCAGCATCGTTCCTATTCAAACAACCCACCTCCGTACTTCTTTGACTTACATAGTTAGAAAGTAGGAAGAAAGGATTAGGGGGCCTGTAGAACCTGTGATACCTTTCTGTTAGCATAAATTCTTGAAATTGTTGGCATCTGGCCTCATATAGAAGCTCTAAGGAGGTTAAAATTCATGTTATCAACTCAAAGACTAACCAAGAGATTCAAATATGATTTTATATATATATATATGTTTTAAACTGCTTCTCATTTTGGTCAGCAAATATAGTTAAGCCAAAAGATCATGAGAACAGACAATGTCAAAAAATAAACATCGATGCTACTCAGAAAGTTCCTAATTAAATTAACCTCATTGAAATCCTACTGTAATATCCAAAGCAGTTTTGACTCCAGTAGAAACAGAATGTAACCCTTGTTGGCTATAGGAATGCATATTAAAAAAAAAAAACAAAACACTTCATATTTTTCTGTGAAAATCTTACATTAGATAAAAAGTAAACATTTACTGTTTAAGTAATAATTCTTAAAAATTATGAGAGAGTATGTAAAATTCAGAACTGATTCTGAATGGTGTATTTTTATGCTATTTTATCTGTTAAAACATTTCACAATAAATTTTGGACAGTTACTTTCTTGAAAGCTCAGATAATATCCCCAACATATTGGAAAAAAAAAAAAAAAAGAGGAATGGTACTTGCAGTACATGACCTTATAAGCAGCAACATGTTTTGCTTCAGGCTATCTTATTCTTAAATCTGTAGGATGCACAGAAATAGAAACTGCCCTGGCAATCATTTCACATGAATGCTGACCAACAGACCTACCTCTCCATACTCTTCAAAATTTTAAGACATGGTAGTCAGAAGACTAATGTACTTTCTAATGGATTTATGGTAGCTCTAGCCAGTTTCATTGCCTGAAAAGCACCAACAAAGTATTTTGATTGTACTGTTTAAAAAATAAAAAATAAAATTATTCACCATACCTAGTCAGTCTCATTGCTACCTACCAGACAATGTTATCAATCCCCACAGCAGTTTACATTTTCACAAACCATGCATTCAGATGAGATAAGATTAAAGCTGTTGGAGATTTTGTATTTTATCCCAAATCTAGGTCTTTGGCTCATGACTTAAATTCCTACTTTTGCATCACAACTGTTGAGTAAAGCAACGTACATCTAACTGTTATTGTGCATCTCTGTGTATGCCTAACTTACAGCATTTTCAAAGACTGAGTCTGTTTATTTCCTGATAAGGATTAAATTTTACCCTTTAATACATAGACCTTAAATCTGTTAGCAAAATACAGCACACAAGGGTGTCTATTCTATACATTTTTTTTACCAGCAAAGTTATGACGTAGCTCAAACACTTCTGTTTAATAGTTAGTATTTTACAGCATATTTCTATAGTTTACAAAAAGACCTATGAATACAGGCTAAACTCTTGAAAAGGTAGCTAAATAGCTCCCCAGCTTCTTTCCCTAAAGAGATAAGGAATAGTAAGTCAGTTTTAGACTACAGAACATGTGCAATGTCACTGTTTGCTAAACTTTATGCTGTGTAGGATTAAATTGATAAAATATCTCAATGTGAACAATAAAAGCCAAGAAGCAGCCTTTTCAGTATTTTCAATACATTTTTTAAAAATAAAGCTTTTTATTTCTTCCTCCAATGACATAGATACTCCAACAATATGTTTAAATATAATCATCAGTGAAACTATCAAAGGGTCAGTGTGCATTACAGAAACGAGAACCCGGATTAAGTATATACTGTGAAATGTATGTGAATGTGCATGACTTGAACCAATGAACTGTGGCCTGAAATGATGTCACAGAATGTGCAGCATTAAGTGGAAGGTTAAACCTACTTGCATCTCGGTTCATTAAACGCAGTTAAAGTGCAAATTCCCTCATTCTGACAGTAGTAATCACAAGGGTTCACTTTCTGGTCACAGCGCTGACTTTTAAACCCCACAGAGCATCTGCAGAATTTCAGTAAAATAGACCTCTATAAATATTCTGCCTTTTGCTGAACAGATTTTAAATGCATTACATATAATTATGGCAAGACACGCACACATACACAGGCACACACCCATAGATATAAATAAATTAATAGCTTTTTTCATGGAAAGATCTAATCTGACTACACTGAAAAGTTTGCTCATCGAAGCTTATCAACCACTTTTAAAATAATGGGGCTATACAAACTTAGGTGTTCAGGAATCTAAGACTTGTAACAAAGTAGTATTGTCAAACATTCTATGCATTTGTATTGATTGATTCAGTGTGCAATGGTCTTAAGCATGTTCATGACTGTCTTCTTAGCATGGTTAAGTATTGACATATGCTACCACTTTTATATATTGCAAATCCATAAACAAATTAACATATGAAACTTGTTTTCCTTGAGATGCTATGGTGTTCCATATGAATTTGAAAAAGAATAGATCAGTTATATTAAGAAAAAGAAAGGAAGAATCACAAGGTTCCAAAATAACTGTTCTAGGTGTTTAAGCACCTAGACTACTAGACTTGCCCATCACATTTTAGTCTTACATATTACAGCTGTTATATTCTCTTTCTGCTGAGATTTATGAGTCTCTCTAGTCTTCTACTAACGATATTTAAGGAGATCCAAATAACAGGTAAAAAGGGCCAGGTGAAAATAACAATAATAATAAAAGATCCATAGGTACTTAAAGCAAAATAAGGACTATGGTGCAGTTGCATTCCACTGTCTCTAGCCCCAAAGCTGCAAACATTTGTTATCAACTTCTTTCCAATAGCTCAACCCTTATGGTTTTGCACCTTTGCAAAGGTGCTTGAGCATTCATAGGGAGGAACATTTGATCTGTCTCTTACATTGCTCAAGCCACAAAAGCTAGGCATTTCTGTAACCTCCTTGAAAGTCTGAATACAGCTAACACTCTCTCTAAAAACACCTACGTCATGCACATCAACAAATGTCTGCATCTTACAAAGGTATTGTAATACCAGATCGCAGACAAGAGTTTACTTATGTCACCCTGGAAATTACATATATAAGTCTAATTCTATCTTCTAATACCTCATATATTCTCGGAGAACACTGTGACATCTAGGTTGGTTTAAGAAGTGGAAGACTATTCCACAATGAAGCTCTTCTGCAGTGCAGAAAAGATTGGATGATTTATTAGGCAAAAGTAAAAAAAGAAAAAAGAAATAATCCAGAAGTGTGACTCAGTAGCTCAGTGCAACTCAGAGCAGGAAAACAATAATTTCTTGCTATGATGACTACTTCTGTATTTAACATTTAGTAGGTGAAAAAGATACACCATAGCTCTCAAGAAAGGACTAGAATGTAGGCTTTACTACCTCTTAGGAGAGTACCTCACAGTCTAGTCTACAGAATTAGATTTTCTTTGGTATTGGATGTCTGGGCTTAAGAAAAGCATCTTGAATTATTTCCTTAATGCTGGTGTACTTCTGCAGGAGGGGAGAGCAATCTCACCACAGAACAGCCAAGCTTCTACGGGTAGTGTAAAGGTTAAGAGAGAAACGAGATACATGAGCATATCCCCTGACACATAAAGGAAATAAACACTGATATCATTCTCCCTGTTCTCTAGCCATCTGGTTCCTTACAGAAACGTATCACCACCACCTCTGACCGCCTTTATAGAAGAAAAGACTTCATCCACCTTTGAATAGCAGGGGCAGACAACCATCTTGTACATTTGAATTCCATTCCAGAACAAACGCGTAAATGAGCTTTAGATCTGGCCCAAAATTATTAAAAGTCTCAAAACACTTATCTTTATGTCTATACGCACACAATATATAGCTCGTTGTTTGATACACATATTGCAAAAATGTAGACAAGGGTTACAGAAATAGTCAGAAAAAGTACCAAAATATGCAACTGGCATACTTTATTTCCTAAAGAGATCAGAAATATAAGAACTTTAGTATTTGTCAGTGTTTTAATATGGCCTCCACAGATATTTTAATGGTCTCTACAATGCAGGATACTCACAGACAGAAAGGTATATTTGTGTCTGGGTCCAGCTGACATGTACCACCATTGTAACAGTAGCCATCACATAACTGACAGGTAGAGGCAATCTTTCCATTAGTGCAACTGTCATAGTTAAAAAAAGAAATTGCCATCAGTATATTAGTAAATCTAGTGAATCCCATTACAATGATCCATATATTAAAATACTAATTTTGTGATATGTATTAGAATTGAAAGAATTCTAGGTTTCTAACTTGAAAAGCTAGCGCAGGCAGTGAACTTTTTACACAAAATATTTTTAATCTTTCCTTTTATGAAAATAAACTATTATTATATAAAATAATCACTCAGCAATACAGCAGCACATCTTAATTTATATGCTTTCATTAGTATCAATATGTCTTTTTCATTGTCACAGATACTGCAGGAAGAACACATTTTGATAGTGTGGTAAAACTAGACTGTTAATTAAATATTTCTATGGCAATTTTTTTTTTTCCAGTTGAAGACACATTCAGTTTCCTGCTACGTTATGCTTCTCCCAGTGAGGAGTATTCCAAAAGTTGGTTTAAAAAGGCAGGAGCCAGTGAGTTCACCCAAAACTTGGTACCTGCACACTCAAAGGCACTGTTCTGATGTGACCATTTCAGGGGCAAGTTGCTCTGTAATTGATTTTACAGATTTAAAAGATACTGCAGTGTAATGGCTATCAAATATGTAATTTTGAACATAACCCTCTTTTCCCAACACACACACACACACACACACTTACTTGCATACTATGTCATTACTGTCCTTGTTTATTATGCAGTGTCCCCCATGACATCTTATACACTTGTCCACTTCACATTTTGGACCTTCAAATCGTACTGGACAGACACATTCTACGCTTCCATCATCAGAAATAGTACATGATTCAGAATTCACACAATAATGGTGGCAAACATCTGCAAGAAACATGAAAGCTAATTACAAAAAAAACATTAAGGAGTGTCATATAAAAAAAAAAGGAAGCTTTTTTACTTTCTTTCGAAAAGTACAATAAAAACAAAATGGTAAATGAAACTGGTGGCTCATTGAAAACTACAAGAATCAAGAGCCCCCCCAACAGATACGCAATATATTAACAACATAGTCTTGTGAAGTGAAATAGAAATATAAGTTCATAAGAGGTTTTTTTCTTTCTGGATGTCTAACCATTCATGGCATCATCACACATGATACAAAGACTACTGATGAGAAGCACAGCAATGTTAATATATTTAATGGGACATTGGCTGAATAAAAATGTTCTGATAAATGCATATTACCATTAAAAGCGTTATGTTAAACTGAAATGGGAACAGTATTTTGAAATAATTAACTTTTATTTTCATTTGTCCACATATAAAATTTTAATGAAGTTCTAATATTACCATATAATGACATGACCAATAAGTTCTACAAAAAATACATACCGCCTTATCTTTATAGGCTGTGCAGGACTCTATTATCTTATGCAACTGCTTCAACGTCAGCAGGACTGAGATTTAAAGCAGTGAATTCTTTAACTCTTTGGAAACACCAGTAACCATCTCATTTCCCTTTTATATAAAAAAGTTGGCAGACTAAAGAAACTTCTAGAGCTACCAAGATATGTTAATATCTAAACAATTACGTTCATTTTTATTTATGTAAGAGTGACAACTTTCTTTTGACTAAACAGTTTTATTTTTACATCTTGTCATTTAAGCTCCTCAGTGGGGACAAATCACTCCTGTCTGTTTCTAGTACTTCAGTTCTGTGTAGTTAACATTGTGTTGAGCTTTTGGTGGTGTTCCTGATGGACAAATGAAGTAATTAATAGATAAGATGCGTCATTTCTGAACTACGCATTTGTATTAATTCAAATTGTTCCATATTAATAAAATATTAACTTTCTGTCAAAATTAAAAAATTCAAGTCCTTTGAAGATCAGGATATAGCTGAGGACAAGTCAGCTTATTTACAAGTCAGAGTATTACCAAGCTCTTCAATGGAAAATGAAACCTTGGCCATATGGCAACTTCAGCCTTGAATGTGGAATTGTAAGATGTTGTTTTAATATTTTCAACATCAGAGCACAAGTAAAATACCTATGCAGGTGCATGTATCACACTTTGCGTATAAACTGTTTTTAATCACATCATACAAAGACCAAAACAAGTATCTTAGAGGCAACTAATCTTTGTAATAAAGTTATATTAATATATTTCAATAGGCATACAAACCGACCACATTTAATACAGCAAAAAATCATACATACATTCGAATAAAGCAAAACAAACAAACAACTTAGGTGTGAATCTATACACATATCAATAGTTGTCAACCTATACAATTTCACAGAACTGTTATTGGCTACAAAATAATACTCTAAAAGATTGTAAGACTCTTCTTTTCCTAAAAATATTAAGTTTTAAATAAACAAAACCTTTAGTTTATTTTGTATTTTATGATGTGTTTGAGTCTCTCTGTATTGTGGCATTTTTCCAAAGTGTCAGCAGAAAACCCAAATCTGACAATAAGCACTGTTTAAAAGTAACCCTAAATTTACATTTAAATTAATTCTTTTAAACAACAACAACAAACAACAACAACAAAAAGCAAAAAACATGTTTGCAGAAGCATTCAGCTAGAAACAAATTGTTTGGTTTTGGGTAAGCCTCAAGTAAATATTTTTTCTTAATCTGTATGTCTGTCTGGGCATGATTTATGTACTATACTGTTTTCAAATACCCAATTGTGTCTGCAGATAGTTATTTGTGGATCCATGCGGTTTGTTTAATACCAAGTGGAAGAGAATCACAATTACTGCTGGTTTTTCTTTCAAAGGTTTCAATATATTTCATAGTCTCCCAACTGGAAATACATTCAGTTTACTTCAGTACAAATCCTATTTAAAGATACGCAGTAACCCATTCCCTGTTTGACAATCTTTCACTAAAACTAAGTACTTTTTGTATCTAGTAGGTAATTCTAAACCAGACCTTTATAATAGCTAATTTCCCTTCAATTTTGTTTAAATCTAGCCTTTTCAGTGAAGTCACTGAATTATGTAAAGAGATGATGGTTTTCACGTTGAACGTCCTATTCTGCAACAAGCACTATGAAATCCTCTATCTCAGTGTTATAGTCAATGCAAAGCACATGTAGAGAAAAAGAATTTTTTGGAAAATAGGAAAAAAATTCTGACCTCAGAAAATTAATTGATATTAAGTTAGGCTTGCTTGTTAGTAGCTGCTTGTTAGAATGCTACAGACTTTCTAAAGGCATGAAAACCTTTGGATAATAATAACTCAGTGAGAAGAGATCAATGGGTGAGTAAAATGAAAAACTATAGAGAACTTAATATGCAGAGAATCTAAGCCTTAAGCCCTCAGAATTAACCAAGAGTAATACTTAGAAGTCATGATTTTCAATACTATGAGCAGGCAGAAACCATACTTAAGGTGATCTTCGAGTGAGTAGATGAAGGAACATGGAAGAATGAACCTCAAAGCAGCACCGATGATACGCTGCTTACTAGGATTAGAAATAAAATGGTAAAGTAGCAGTTGGAGAAAGTGTTGGCTATTTGTGAAGATAAAGGATAGCAGAAAAATCTTTGCTTTAACCAACTATGTCATTATTATTATTATTATTATTTTAGGAATTCCACCAGCAAAAAATAACAAATGTAAGAACTTTAAGTAGAAAATTTTAATTCAGTGATATTATTACTATTTATGAAGTCAGATGTCTGGGACAGCTCCATTTTAGGTGTTTCTTCATGGAAATACCAAAATTAATCACTTCTGAAAAAGTTCTTTTAACCTCCTATATGAGCAGATGGATATTGTGGAAGCATGTTCAAAGTGTATCACTTTGATACACCAGATCCCATTTTCTTAGGAGAAAGAATAATTTTGGAGCTAAGTTTATCAATGCATGCCACAGATAAATAAGTCAATTCATGTTAAACTTCCATTCTGTAGAACTTCTATTATAAATCCAGGTTTACTAGCGTGTGAAGATTACTTACAGTACTGACATCTGTCTCCTGTATACTCAGGCAAGCAGCTGCAAAAGGGTTGATTTCCAGCAGTGACGCTGCAGGTTCCTCCATTTTGGCAAAAATGATGGCAGACTGTCTGATTGCAGTTTGGTCCTGTAAAACCTAGTGCACAGTTGCAGGTAGGCCTCCCTGTTCAAAACAAATAACACTACTTTATGATAGAAATAAATACAAATTAAAATAATAATCACTACATTAAAGATATATTTTTCATAACATTAGCGAGCTTTAATGTATGAGCCCAACTTTTTCAACTTACACTTGTGCATGTATGGTCGGTCACTGGCTATTTATTTGGGAATTATTTTGAAAGACTGTCTTAGGTAGGAATTTTAGATATGACTAAGCTCTTAAAAACATCCTGACAGGCTGGATTCCACTCAGTTGCAGAAGGTAATATTTGTATAATCATCATTGCAGTTTCCTCAGAGTTCAGTCCATTATTCTCAGAAGTTCAAAGTTTTGTATACATCATATGAATACGCAAATATTTACTAGTACGCTAGTAAGTCACTTTTACATAACATTTTTACTAAAAGAAATATCTGTGGCTGTTCTGTTATCCTGACTCTCTAATATAATAAATATTGTAACTTAAGAAGAGTTGACTTGTATGAGACCAAAGATGTACATAAGGTCCAATATGCAACGTCTGAAAAGTAGTGAAGGCAAGAATATTTGTGCAGAATGAACTACTAGTCTACAGTAGCTTATTTTTAAGGGGTTTTAAAAGTGTTTAAACCCTAATGCATTTTCCTCCTATGATTTTTACCTGTTTCAATTCTCCTATTTTTTCCCCTTATCTAAATCTAATGTCTATGAGATTTATAGCTTTGTTACAACTTCACTGTTTTATTAAACTGTTCCACTTATCACTGATTTTTTAAGGCTTATCTTCTTTAAAACTACATTCTGTATCATGTACACGTCTTTCCATCTCCTGAATTTGCTTCTATATCTCATTTATAATCTTCTCTTCAAGTCAAATGACTTAATGTGTCCAACTAGTTGGTCCCCTTCTCACTTCCTAATAATGTAGTCTCATTGTTGCTTATTTCTTATGATTTTTTTTTCCACTTTCCTTCCCTTTGCTTTCATCATTCTGCATTTTGGGTTTCCTTAAAGTTAGGGTAAATGGACCAAGTTTAACTTTTCTCCTTCCTGGCTTCCAAAATTGGTATGGAGAGATGCAGATTCATCAGAACCTGAAGACACTTCTGGGATAAACGTGCAGACAGAACAGACTTCATTTGAATCATAAGGAATCCAACCTTCTGGCAAGTACAATCAAGATCTTAACTGGGTCCATGCAGACTGTGACAGCTAACAGGCAAAGACACAGAGACACTACATCTGCACAAAGGAGTATGGATAGGCTAGCAATAGTCTAACAGTAAATAGGTATCAGGCAGAACAAAAGGAACGCGCCAATAAGTAGACTACAGAAAACAAACACAGGAACATGAATGATTTATATATATATTGAATAATTCTAAGAAACAAGGTGGGAGAATTGAAATGTCCAGTCTTGAATGGATACATCAATATAATTGGCTATGGCAAATTTGTAAAAGGAAACCAACTAATGGGCTGTTGTAAAACTTGTATGCATTTACTCCTTATCACATCTTTGCTTGTCATGGAATAGGGCTACATGTAAAGAAGTATTAGGGTTACAGTTAACTACAATTAACTACATAATACACACTGTATATACATTCTACAATGCAGAAGCCCTTCAGACTGGAATTGCAGGCACAAATGGAAAAAATTGATTATTGGATTTTTTTAGCGACTGCCCAATCTAGACAATGGTAGGGCTGTGGAATTGGAAAGAGATCAGAGAAAGACAGATAATGCAGTAATGATGAAAGACTCCAATCATCCCTGCATTTACATTTGTAAAACTCCACACCAAGGAAGGATGCAGAAACTAACTTTTAAGATATAAACAATCCTGCTTCATGGAGGCGTGGGTTGGAGAGCACACAAGATAAGCTATGTTTGACTTGGGCCTGACCAAAGACTTGGTTTAAATTGTACAGGAGAGCCAACATATTCAGTAGTCAAAGGAATTAGCATTTATGGGTTACTTTTCCATAATTATTTCTCACCTTTGTATTAATCTAACAGAAAATATTTACTGTTGCCTGATTTGCTGAAGCATTTTGACTTGGTCCCTTCCTTGCTGTATTTGGCCTCAATCATTGTTTCCTCAGTAATTTTTATACAGTCTCTGGTATAGGTATCCACAACTATCAAATTCACATTGGCTCCTGATTCTGCAGCTAAAACTCTGCAATGTGAGACTCTTCTTTTTCTTGTCTCTGTTCTATTTAGTTGGATGCCTAGTTAAAGTTATACAGATTAACCTAAATATGCCATAAACTCCACAATTCTCATTTTCTTCCAGTCTGCCTTTGTTTTAATGTCATATAATCATTTAGTATCATATTCATGGAAGAATTTTTCGATGCAGGTGAAGTACCATTATTTTTTCTACTTTTTCTAAGGCATGTAGAATAATTTATTTATTATTTTTCCTTCCCTAACTTCTTACTCTTTTGTTACATCAAACCCTTCACGTAATTCTTTTCTATACTTTCTATTTTAAGCTATGCTAATTTAAAGTGTTTTGCAAATCATTCTAATGCCCATGAGATCAGTTAGTCTCTTCCTCTAATGAGTACAGCAGGAACAAACCCATTGACTTAAAATAGTTCCAACTAGTTTAATATGCATCAGCCTGGTTATTCATATCTGTCCCCTGTGATCTAAACATTAAATCAAAGATGTTGAACTCAGATGTTAGCACAGAGTCTTTGTTTCTCCCCATGTATACACTTATATTTAAATTTCTGCCCTCGAATCAGAGGTTTTCACATAAACATTCATCCGAATCCATCTTTCAAATAAAATAGTGATAGAACGTAAGTTCGAAATTGTTTTTTATTACTAACATTCCCCTATTTTTTAAACTGATGGACCATGATATTTTCCTAGTTTGTAGAAAAGATTATTCTATTCTTTGCTAATGTAGCCTTATAAATATGCCAAATTGCTGACAGTTATATGAAAATTTAATTCAGTATAGCCTAAACACCATTTTTGTCACTGAATTTAACATGACTTTTAGTAATGTTAATAGTTCATTGCCTATTTAACACAGACTGTTGGCATCTGAAATAATAGTAATAATAATAATGACGTTTTCATCTGCCTTACTCTCATAAATTATTTTGGATATAAAGTGGTTCCAAGAACAGTTTAATAAAACTACAGTATTAAACAAACAATGCCACAAGTTTTCACAGCACAGAATTCAAATATTGATTTATGCTTGCAAAGAAAATACTTACATTAACCAACATGTCATATATCCTAACTAACAACCATTGCATCTCATGCACAGAGAATATAAGCATTTACACTCATTATGAAGTTTCAGGACTAGAACTATGTAGGGACAAAAGTACAAGTCATCTCTTAATCCCTCAATTGTGCCACAACAGACATATTCAAAACACAGTATGGAAAAATATTCACTACACAGTAGAAAAAAATATTAATAAGATAAGTGGCTTACGGAGTGGTGACTTCTTCAAATTCAGATAGCCATCTTCTGGTGTATTTTATTAAAAAAATAAGCAAAAAGAAGTTCTGAATAAAAAAATAATCCCAGTTTTGTTTTTTTTCTTCAGTGCAACCTTCAAATGGTTTTACTGTATGAGAATACTGTCTTTTCCTGTACCTATTACAAATCAGTACCCTAGCCTGCACCTATCCTGTTTAGACCCCTAGCATATTAATCCCAAGAAAAAATCTGTTTTTGACTATCTATGTTGAAAAATCTTGTTTGTAGGCAAGGAGGACAAAATAGCAACATATTTTCAACGTCTCACATGAAAATGTTTTAATTTGAAAGCCGTAATAATAATACCTAGAAAACAAGAGGCACATCTTTTTGTTTAGGATTTCTCCACACTCAATGCATTACAGTGAATACGCATCTTTGTGACTTACTATTCCTAACCCAATTCTTGGATAAACTGAATTTCTCACTACATGTATGTGCAAGTGGTAGCATGAGGGATGAACTCCCCATATCAGTGCATATTTTCTATTTGAAGTAATTATAAATAATAATTCTACACAAATGAATTGCAGCCAAATAATACATTAAGGGAGGACTGATAGGACATATAAAACAAATAGCAAAAACTATGATGACATTTCTTTGAGTAAGCAATGTACTTGTCACTATTGTCTGAAGATTCTCTCTATAGCCTCCTCTCTCTTAAAAAAAAAATACAGAAATTTTAATCTTAACTGTGAAACTGATAAAACAAACAAAAAAAAATCTGTTTTTTTTTTTTCCAAAAGTTTTGCACATAATTTAGCAAGTTAAATAACAATGCCTTATGCTGACCCTGGGATATATAATGTTGGTTTTGGCAGTAGGACATGACCAAAACATGTCAAACTTTTGGCATGGAGATGAAATGTAGTTTCCCCCTTTCTTGCCAAACAAAACAAAACAAAAACAACAACAATAAATCATCTATAAGAAGCTGTCAGAGACCAAAATCTTAAAATGTTCAATTAGCAGAGGCTGTACTTACCCCTAGTCTCCTGTTTCAATTTCCTATATAATAGGAACAGCTTTTCAAATTATCTTAAAAATTAGCTAATTAATATTTTAGTGCATTGTTCCTGTAATATCCAGGTGATTTATTTCTTGTATCTAGTCATATATCTAAAAATCCTATTTGAATTTATTTTGTAATGAACAAAGCTGTAGGGCAAGCGCTTTTGATTCATGCTATTACCTAGACCACAGAGAAATATTCTGCATTTGATATGACCACAGAAGGTATTCTGCTTTTTTTAAGAAAGTACAGCCTTTTGTTTTAGGAAAATAAACACAATTTTTATAAGCTTTTTTCTTTTTTTCTTTTTTTTTTTTTCAAAAAAATTAGATCATCTAGATTAATGCCTGCACCAAGACATAGGTAATTTATTTCTTTCAGTCAATGGTAAATTTCCTACCAGCAATATGTGTATTCTATTCGTTATGTATGAATACGCACAATCTATTTAATTTGCATATTCTACTTGCTGTCACTATTAAAACAATGTGGCACACCATAAGTAATATAAGTAATATCATGTCCTCTAGAGTAGTTATCAGCAGTTTGTGGGAATCACAATAATTCATTTCTCTGATGCTGATGAACCATAATTAGCTTTACTGAACCAACAGTACTGGAGAGAAGCTGTATTACAGTACATAATTAGTAGCCGAGCTGATTGGGATCAATCCCAACAGATATGTATTCTCTCCATGTTGTGAAAGAAAAGGAGAAAAGAACCATCCCAAAATGCATTATTATAATTTCAAAGGCTGTTATTTCCAAGGTTGTTTGTGGGGCTTCTTTTGGGACCCCTAGATCAGCTGCACACCAGACCAGACATCTTCGACCCCCAGTAAACCACGCACCCTTCCTGCACCTTCCCCTGTCCTGGCTACAGGAAGATGTACGCGTGTTGTGCTTTAAGCCAGTGGGCAGCTCAGCACCACACAGGTTTTTGCTCACTGCCCACCCCTTACCCATAGTGGGTTGAGATGAAGACAATAGGAAAGAAAAGGAAATAATAATGATAAAATAGTATACAAAACAATTGCTCGCCGCCTCCTGACCGATGTCCAGCCAGATCCTGAGCAGAGGCAGCCCCACGCCAGCCAACTCTCCTAGTGTTATTGCTGAGGGACGTCCCTTTGGGCAGCCTGGGCCAGCTGTGCTGGCTGTGTCCCCTCCCAGCCCCTGGGGCACCCCCAGCCCCAGCTGGCAGGGCAGCACGAGGAGCTGAGCAGTCCTTGGCTCTGGGTGAGCCCTGCTCTGCAGCTACTGAAACATGGCTGTGTTATCAATGCTATTTTCATCAAAAATCCGAAACACAGCATTGTGAGAGCCTCTATGAAGAAAATTAACTCTGTCCCAGCCAAAGCCAGGACAGCATGCCCCTTGGAAGCTTCCCAGTTTGAACTACTGGGACTGACCAGATATTATCAAAGAACTTGTTTACTTTGCTAGTGTTTTCAGTATGCACCATCACGTCCCCAAACCATCTTGTTTTGTTTACATAACAGAACATAAAATAACAACTGTTTTATATATATACTTATATACTTATGTTTAATCAATTTTTGTTTAGTGGAAATAACAAATTTATACTTGTTTTCATACAAACACCATGATTCTATGTGGTTAAATATAACCTTTATACCATAAATATAGTAAAAAAGATTTATTTATCTAACTTTGTGAACTAGTTAAATCTTGGTATTGTGTTCAAGACACTTATAAAATTTTGATCCAACATTTTTACCTTTAACTGTAAGTAAATAGGAAGTGTATTTGTATGGTAACTTTTTTTTTTCCAAATTCCCATTAATTTGGTATATTGGAAAGTGTTCATTATTATATCCAAACTTTTAATTACACGTCTCAGATGTGTACTTTTAATTAACTGATGACATTTTCTTTGTTCAATTTTTGTAGTTCAATACAACTGTCATAAACTTAAAAATTTTAATTAAAGCTGCCCCAATCTCTAGCTATATAATGTTCACATAGGAATTTGCCAAAAGGCTTAGCAGTAAGTAAACCAACAGTGAATAATCCCTGAATTGCCAGTGGGATTTGTTTAACAAATTAACATTTGTGTGCAGATAATGAGGTTCTACAATTTACCACATCTAGCAAAGATTTAGCACTATCATGTTTTAAAAAAATGAGTAATACTCTGCAATTTACTTAATTGCTTATCACATTCCTATTATATATTAGGTAGTGAAAGAGAGCAGAATTTACACGTTCACTAGAACACACACATTTGCCAGAAGTGTATTTTATATGCTGCGTCATTCTGTTTTTATCGGAAAATGATGAAAGATCTGTTTTCAGGATGTATCTACCTTGGTTTTCTAGTAAGACTCCCAACAACAAAGAAACTTCCCAAGTCCTACAGAAACCTCACAGCAGCTGGGCTCCTGCAGAAGCTCATTTCCCTGTGAGGCTTCCGGGCAAACACCAGCAGTATGCAACCGAACCATCTTCCCTCAAGTCAGGAGGCATGCACCACGGCAGCTTGGATGAGCAAATACCACATCAAGAAGTCCAGATTTTGCCTCCGGCAACCCCAAATTCACAGGGGCTCTTCCATAAGCCCATTGTGGCAGAAATAATAGACAGCAACTGACTCCTTCAAACTGGGAAATGGTGGAAATAGAGCTGCTAAGTGGTCCCTGTGTACTCTACCCCGACTCCCGCTCAGCATGCTGATGGTCTGCCATCGCCATCTACAGCTGCCTCTGCTCACACCGGTGCTAGCCCCGAGGCACACACTCTGCAGCACTGCCCTGTAAATTTCCTCACAGCCCCTAAGCTTTCCAAAGGGCATGCGTGTAGAACACTTGTAGATTGACTCCATTGAGGCTATTTGAGTTGGATAATATAAGAAAATGGATAAGGGCAATCTGATCTTCTACAAAAGACAGATTAAAGCAAGCTGAAATTATCACAGGTCATTTATATTTTGCAGGTAGGATCTAGATAGGCACTAGCACACACGTGGCTGCTCCAACTTCCGAAGAAAAATGCTGCATCACTTTGAACCAAAAAAAAAAAAAAATTGGGAAAATATGTGAAACTCGATTGCAACAGTTAGCAGGACAGTTTGGTGAGACAATTGTATAATGGATCAAAAGCTGCATTAGGAGGAACTGGTTAGGAACATGGTATGCACAGATAGGAACTGAGCAGTAAAATTAAAATGATACTGAGCTGACTTAAAACGGAAATTTTATACTTTCCAGTTGTAAGAGAATTCTCTACACACACAAACAAAAACAGTATGTACCATACTTTTGGCTAGCGGACAGGTCAACCTGGTAGGATGTAACATTGGAAATCTGGGCATAATATAATGCCTGCTCTTGAGTTCTACAGCCATGAATGAAAAGCAGAGGAATTCCTGTAATAAAGAACCTTTGTATTCCTATGTGTTGCAATGTGCAAGGATAAACTAATCCTATCCACTAATGACTCTCGTATGAACCTGACAAGGCAGATCAACTCTGCCTGGAAGGCCGAGATGATGAGAAGGAAGTAAATGAATGCTGGTCTGCTTCAGATTTCACACCCTCAGTCCAAAATGTGAATGGTATGTGCAACCCTTGAAGCTAAAAGTGCATTGACTGAATTCAGTGACTGAGTAACATGTTCAGCACAGTGGTATACCCAACTGGAAAGAAGGAAGAGTTGCTGAAAAAACACCTAAGGAATTAAGCTTTGTTGAGTTAATAAATTACAGTTTTCAATGCCTTAGGGGCATCCAGTTTAGCTTCACTCTGTAAGATATATAATGGCTTTAGTATACCATGGATTAGATTAAACGAGGACATAGGGACATCTCACTGACATGTTAGTTTGTTTCAGGAAAACACAATTTATTGTCTGATATAGATAAGAAATATAGTCTGATAAGAAATAGAGATTTCTTCCTAATAGAATATTTACAGGGTCCAGGGGCAAGGCAAGCAAGGAAAATGAGATGTGGATCAATTTGAAAATTTTATCTGGAATGCTGGATGGAGTCACTTTGATTTAGAAAGATATATGGTCTTTTTTTCCATGTCTCCAGCACATGAAAGTTATGGCACAGGCTTCAAGGCATGGCTACCCTCATGAATTGGACATGGCAGATGGGAAATCTGGTTAAATTGAAATATGATTATTAAAAATTCAATGAAACTTGGAAAGTGGACAGAGCACTGCAGAATACTACTCCTATAAGCAGGTATGCCCAGTAAGAGTCATCAGAACTTTTGACATTGTAAGGACATGGGAGTCAGATGCTCTCTTTTTGCTTACAAATAGAAGCTGCAATTTTAATAGCCAGGTCTCCATTAGTAATGAGCAGGAATGGTACTGTGTTGGCTTTAGCTAATAAAGGCTTGGCATGCTTTGGCTAATTTTGGTACAGTAAACTTCTGATGCAGTTAAAGGTTCAGATTCCCAAAATCAGGCAACTGAACATTGAAATGTGGACTGTGGTGACATCCAAGCTGGCTCTCCTAATACATTTTTGGTATAGGCACGTAATCCTGTTTGAGACCAAGAGGAAATAAGGACAACGTCTGCATCTCCAGGCCCTCTGTAGCAGATGGGACCACGATTAACAATTCAGCAGAAGTATATTGTATAATACACTCATATCTCTCATTTATTCACTGGTGACCAAACGTACTACACTAATTATTTCAGCAAGACTGAGAGATTTCAGATGCTGGATTTAATAGGAAAAAAAATATTCAAAATCCAGGTTATAGCATAGCTGTGTGAGCACAACAACTGCTAGCTGCCTGGTAAAGAAAGAACAAGTTGCTGGAGGTGAGTGAGCCCTATGGCTACTGCCAACTGCCAAAAGAAAAGGAAAAATAAAACCCCAAGGTCCAGGATTCAGAACTGAGCTGTGCTATAGGAGCTAAGTTACTAGTTATATACAGCCTTTTAACCCCACAAAAGTATCAATTAAATGCCAGACATTTAAAGATGTGGGAGTAAATATCCTCTATTCAGATGAGAGTGAAGTTCTGCGCATCATTTAAATCACCCATGACTGTCTTTCATTCACTTGCATGTCCTCACTAAACGTGTATTGATCTCACTAAATTGATACAAATCTCTGCTTATCATTTGTGTCAGTAGTTCCATTAGCTGTTAGAAGCAGTTTCAAGTACAATTAATCAACTTCAAGTTGATTGTGCAAGTAATTCTTATTTTCTAATATTTAGTCATTATTAATAATATTAACGATGAAAAACATTGTTAACCCTCAAACACTCAGAACTGAAAAATCATTTGTTTAACATACAACAAATTACCAGGTTTGGATTCACTTGGATTTTTGCTACCACATGTCTGTAAATCAGAAGAGGATCCACAGAAGCCAGTATAGTAAGTGAAACTGAGTTACTAAACTATATAAGCTAAATTAGTAAGAATGTTGAGGAAAGCATTAAGATGTAAGCCCCCTCTATCACAGAGACTAAGATTAATTCTGCATTACAGGGAGGTCCCTTTGTGTTAAACAGACACAAACTCCTCTTCTACAGTCCGGTGCCTGTACTTCCCTTTCAGTAACGAGAATGTTGGTCATTTCAACACAAAGGAGAAAATGATTCTACTGCAGCACCTGACAGGCTTCTGAGAAGAGACAAGACATCAAACTCCTCCTCCAGCTGTCCTGTTTTTAATAAATATTTAAATGTTCCTTGGAACAGAAAATAGAATTCATCTTCTGCTTTCTCACATAATTACTAAATTTTAGAGTACTTCTTAACACACTTTCCCTTTCTAGCCCAAACTATTTAATTGAAGTATACAACCTAGAACAGCCTACATGTTAGGGACATAGATCAATTCCCAAATATGCACATTTTGACAGTTAGGATACTCTTCCTTGAGGTAAGAGATGTGATTTCAAATTCCTCCAGGCAAACAAAGGATTTGAATTCTGATCAACCAATTCTTCTTGAGAATTAGATTAGGAAAATGCCTATTTTGTGAATTCCAGTAAGATACTGGGAAAATTTAAGTCACACCGCTTTGTAGCTCAAAGAAACAACTTGACATGTATGCCCAGTAACACCTAAGTCCTTAGCAGGAGAACTGAGATAGAGAGAGGACAAGATGTATGGGGCTTTTCCAGATGTGATTTGACTTGACCTTACAATTTACAATTCCCTTTTCACACCTCAGTATGTGTCTTTACACTGAATACTTACATGCTTGCTTTTGTGGGATGTAGTTTAGTTTTGCCAAAACACTGAGATACATGAAAGGAAAGCACTATTCATTATAAAGGATATGTATAGTATATACTGATATATGTCACAGAATGTAAGTACAAACAAAGGAAAGAAGTTACAAAGATTAAGAAATCACAAGCTAGACATATATTCAAACACTTAAATTACAGTAGGTATAATAATATAAAGCTGCTCAGAAATATTTACCAAGGAGAGAGGCTCCACAGGTTCCTCCATTCTGGCAGTAATTGTAGCAATGATTGGTTTCACACCTTTCTCCTGAGTAACTTGGCCAGCAGTGACATCGGGGATCCCCCTTCTCATTTATAATGCACTTTCCTCCATTTTCACAGGTTAGTTTGCAGGTATCATCTGTAGCAAGAGCACACAACTGTTTTCAACAACTCCCTCTCACGTGACTGGCAAAACAGAGCCTGTTCATATTTTAAATGGAGCTACTGATCTCTGTCAACGTGGATAAATAAATAAATAAATATATGTATGTATATATATATCACTTATCATAGAAAAAAGACACCCTTAGAAGACCGTGAGCCCCCACTGGAAAGGCTGTTAAGATCTCCAGAGGCAGTGGGAGCTGTACAGCAGGGCTGGAGCCTGGTATCATACCAAGGTACCGGCACGGGCACGTCTGCTTGGCAGCTAGCTGTGCTTCATCCAAATGATGCGACATGAAAACTGACCTCCTGAGGACAGCAGTTATTACGAATTCTTGTTTGAAGCTATCATTCTTAGTTTAAGAAATGAAAAAATGAATTTTGGTTTCATCTGTGGGATCTCAGAAAACTTCCCTGTCTTCTGGTGACCTCAGCGTAATGTGGCTTGCCTTTTCCTATTTGATTTTTTTTTTTAATCTCTCTTCCACTCTATTAACACCCTTCTTAATTAAACTTTATCCAAAATATTTAAAAGGAAACTAGTCATCCTTTAAATCCTCCTCATAAATTGATGTTTGCATACTAACTTGTTGCTCTTAAACCATGTTTTCAGATATATTATTTCCTTGCCTGATTATTGCACTTTTCTCAAATTAAGCTGAAACTAGACAACAAACCTCAAAGTTCTTGTGGAGGACTGAGTGGCACTACATCACTTCAGGTGTTTACAGTGACAATACTAAATACCATATGTTCTTCATTTTTTGGTATCTACCCTATATATATTTATCTACTGTAACAAAGCTACTTTGTACTTGGAATTTTGAAGATGCCTCAGTATTTTATTTATTTAGGTGGTTCATTAAATCCTTTGATGTTCCATGAACCATTCTTCAGTGACTCATTATAGAAGTTGGATATGGATAATGTGGCATAACTTATTGGAGAAAAGGTCTATTTTTGTTTTGCTTATCTTATCTGTTTTACTTATCATTAGTCATGAGTTTATAGAGCAGAGCTTAGTAAAAACTGAGCAACAGTACAGACAAGTGCTCATTTTTATGAACCTTTCTGATTGCACATTAAAAACATCAGTTATAGTTCTCTTCTAGACCAATTCTGCAGAGTTAAGATGCAAAATTTGAAAAAAAAATCAATTATGACAGACATTATTAATTCATCAGAATAATAAAATATCATAATGCATATTTATAAGAATGAAACATGAACTACAAACTTCAAAGTTACTGTAATCACACCGAGAAATACATGCCTTCATATTTTCAGGAAAATATACTGAACCAAAAATTGCCCACAGTGAAGATTTCTAATCCAACTGCCTTTCAAAAACGTAGATATTCACGTCTTAGACATTTTAAATGCAATATACGTTAAAACTTTATGCAATGGTCAATGGTTAACCTGGAAAAACATAAAAGTTGTTATATTTTCCATCATAATGAGATTACTAAAATTTGCTACTGGTTTTGTTCTCTATTCAACAGTTTGAATTCAAGAGTTTAAATACAAATCTAATATGAAATGAAGGAAAGTAACCACAATAATTTTGGACTTTTAAATAAACAACAAACTAGGACTGAAAGATGTAATGGATAATCCAGTTTAAAGATACTATGTTAGACTTTAACAGTATAGGGCTTTTAATGCTGCTGTTTTGTTGTCTGAAAGTAAATACAAGAGTCAAATTACTCTTGCTGATTCACATCAGCCAAGTACAAAAGAGGATCAGATGCCTTTGTGTGCGAGACAAGATCAGAATGATCCCATAGGAGAAAACAGGAAGAAAAAAACAATACAGGAGAGAAACACAGAAGAATTGTTATAAAAAGCTGAACACTCTTAATTTGAATTAGTGAATAAAGGCCTCAAGAGAAAAGAGTTGAGAACATCTGTAATATGCATTTACTTCTGGAACAAAGCAAAGTAAAATAAATCAGAAATACTTCTATCTGGAGTCAATCCAATACTAGTTAGAGCTAGCAGGAACTTGGACTCAAAGACCTCTCAGCTGTTCTTTTCACTTCTAAAATGTCAGAAGTAAATAATTTCACTTGTTATAGTACTTCCAGTCTAGCTACTGAATCTATCTAACATGAAAAAATGTAAAGGGTTACAGGTCATGTAATTTTATCTATTTTCTTCTAGCCTGGTTACTTATTCTTCAGCTGCCTTGATTTGTCTAATCAATCTTAATACATCTTCAATAAAGATCAGAGTAACTTTGATTTGTGGTTTTTCTTATGTTTTTCTTCCTGATATGACTATTTGACAGAAAAATTAATGAATTTATGGCCTATTTGCGCTCTTTGCCTCTTTCCTCTAACTGAAAGTAAAATCTTACACAGAAGAAACACTGAAAAAGCAGCAATACAAAGCATTCTGAATCTCACTGATATTTTTTCCTTCACTTGTCCAATTTTTTGTGTTCCATCCCTCTCCCCCAAACACACACATACACATCTTTCATTGGCATTTCTATAACAACCTTTTCTTTCTTGAGAAAAATGAATCTTACTTTTTGCTATTTTTTTTTCCTCTGAAATATCCACTGATTTCCAGACTAGCCAGCTAAATGGAGAGATGAGGCACATGGTTAATGAATGATAGTCATTGGCACAAGAAGTTTCCCTTCCAACAGTGGAAAATAATCATCTCATGGAGCACAAAAGTATTTGTTCTTGACTATCCTAAAGAGAAGTGCATAATTCATACTTTCCTGAGCTGAATGCACCTATTAGGGAGAAAGTACAGAGTTCTAATGTTATGCTAAGGTTGTGCAAATTTTTCTGTCTCTCCAGATGAGAGTCTTAATATCTATTAGATTTTTTAGAACAAGTTGTAACCTCTGAATTTTGTCTGAATGCTGTATGAAAGACCTTGATTTCCCTTCAGATTTTTTTTTTTTTTTTTTTTGCTTTAAAAAATCCATTTGGTTTACAACCCTAGGTGAAAGAGAAAGGGCTAAAAAAAGGATGCACAGTGAGAAGAAACTAACACCTGCTTTAATTTAACCCATTTTCTTCAGTTCTGGGATATATCACTCTCAATGGTATACCTTTCTATAAATACAGAAAATAGTTCTGTAATCAAATATTTTTTCAAACCAGAAGGAGACGTCTGTGTTTTACACTGTTTTATTTGGTATCTAAACAATCTGAAAGCAGGACAGAAATCAAGAAGCTAGCATATGAACTGCTATAGCTTTGGCTAGTACAGCTCCCTGAGGCAGAATTTGTGGGTGAAAAAGAAAGTATACAGGGATTAACCTCTACGTTCCCAGCCAGAGCACTTGGTCTGCCTCCACTCTTGCACAGTGGGCAAGTCATCCCAGAAATGTGCTGAAGGGAACACCGTGATAAACTAATGTTTCATCTCTCTTCAGAAGCAATGTCAGATCTGAGTCTTTACAATTTTTTCTCTGGCTTTTCATCCAGTCAAGACAGCATAAATATTCCCTTCTTAAAATGAAAAGTGATAAATATTCACCCCCAGAATACTGAACTCCTGGAAGTGTTCTGTTACTTTTACTCATTCAGCTGTGATACACACTGTCTTCCTCCAGTGCTAGTCTCTACATTTCCATCCTCTCGGTACATATTTAGCATCACTGTTCTACAGGCAATTAGATACAGTGAACCTGATGGATGCAAATCAAGTGGTCTCTCAGAAATATGAAGAGGTACTCTACCAATATGAAATCTAAAGAGTAGCTTCTAAATTGAAAAAGTTGGGCTTGCTACAGTCAAGAAATAAATCACACACACACACATAAAAGTTGTGCTCTGTCAGTCATAACCTGCTTGGGAAAAGAGAGATGGAAGTTTATCTAAGAACTCACAGGAAATCACTTTCATTTTATTATCAGACCATTCTGAATGATACAACACATGTATATTGCAATAACTCTAGCTTGAGAATGCCAAATTAAACCCCCAAACTGTTTTTCAGCCGTTGTAAGAAATGTTGGTAAAACAGCTGTCTGGAGCAATCTGGATTCAGTCTTACAGAAAGCCACTTTAGAATTCCTCACATAGTACTTATGAAGAAAAATCAATTCAATGGATCAAGACTTACAGAAAGGCAATTCTGTTATGCAGAATTTGAAGACTCACCTCAATTTTCGTTGGTTAAAAATCAACAACAATCTAATGAACCAGAATTTGAGTCGTTTTGGGGGTATAGTCACAAGAAATAGAGCAAGAGCCCTAAAGTGGTTAGACAGCTAAGTAGTAACTATGGGTCATTGAAAATAATTTTTAGATTGTACTGTGTCATCAGAAAAATAAATTTTATTGAAGCATTTCAGGCTTCTGATGACAAGTCAAAAGTAGTCAGGTAGAAAGGTTTCCATCTCAGATGAACAAAGAGCTGATACTTGGAGGGGCAGGAATTGTGGATTCTCTCTGAAGACAAAGGGTATTTAAATAGATCTGTCTTAAAAGTTACAGATCTTGTATAGTATACTAATACTTTCTGTCACTGACTTCTCAAACACAAAAGAAACCATATCCTGTGATTTCTAGAACCTTTTAAAATCCAAGCTGATTAGGAATTCATTTCAGCTGTATAACTACATTAGGTTTGGCCTTAAATACAGTAGAATAATTTTAGAGCACTTAACACTCTTCTTTTATGGGGAAAAAAATGTATATATAGAGAGCAAGAAATCAGTAGCTATTTTACTATGAAGTCTAAATTTCTTCTGTTTTGATTTTAGAGATTATTAGATATTACCAAAAAAAGGTCATTTTAGATAAAAATATTTCAGTTGTTTTTTCTTCTTTTCCTATTGCTTCAAACTCATTATAATTTGCTATGTTGCTCTTACTGCCTTTTAACCATTGTTGCAGCCTAAGCAGAGCTGTTTCTTGAGGGTCTTTTATTTTTTTCTCATGAATGTCTCTAGTTTAATTTGAAATCCAAAACACTTTTGACCTTTTCAAACCTCTTTTGGTCAAAATGTATACACATCCATTTTTAAATATAATTTTGTATCAAATCAGCTGGAAAGCTCGTTTTTATTTTGATGAATATAAACAGTTTTCTGAATCAGGCATTATGCTTTTTCATATTTAGTTTCCATTTCAAATATGTAATACTTATGATGAACAACATAAAATAACAAAACTCTGACTCACAGACAGGCTAAACTCTTGCTATGAAAAAATTGACCATTTCCTGCTTCTCACAGTTTTCAATACCTACCTAAAAGGCTCTGATCAATGCATGTTCCATTAACCAATGATTTTCCTTCCGGACAAGCACATGATGCACCAGAAGGGTTGAGTAAACAGATGAATTCACATGTCAGATCCAAGCATGGATTAGGCACTGTTTCAGAAAAGAAAATATTTAAAAGTTTATTTTTGGTGGTGGCAGTGTTGTTTGTTTTTTTTTTCTTTGTTTGTTTTTGTCATAGAATTATCCTGTGTTAGAGAACTGGGAAGAAGTAAATAATCACAAAATTCTGATACACTTCCAGTTTCTAGAATATCAACAGCCTGAAGACAGTGAACACTCACTCAAATGGCAGTGCTTGATTCAGACCATGATAGAATTTACTCCATCAATAAGAAACATATTGGTAATATGCAGTAAAAACCCTCATTTGTATTCAGCTCTCTTCTAATTTTTTTATATTCCATTCACAGTGTGGGTACACAAGGCAGGCACTTGTCCAATGTCTCTTCAAATGAAAGAAAAGGCATCGAAACGTAAATTTAACTTATATAAAGAAATATAACTAAATCTATTTTCATTTTGTACAACCAAGATATGTTTTACATTTCTACAGCTGATGGTTACTTTAAGGTTTTGGTTTATTTTTCTGAGGTGAACTTGCCAAATATTTAGTTTTAAGTATTTATGCTTACTCACAGTCCATTTGTTTGTAGCGATGAAAAATCAAGGCACTTTTTGCTTTATCAACATCCACACTTAGGTATTCTACAAGGCTCTTGCCAAATTTGTGTACTCTAAATGCACCATTTTTAGGACCTGCTCCATATATGTAATCCTCAAAAATGTCAATTCTATGTGGATGCAGTAAACCTTAAATAAAAATAATACACACAAACACATATTCATATACAAATAGTAAACAGTTTTATTTTAATAATAACTTATATTGCACTGTAATTACAAGCTAAAAGGCATTATTATTCAGTGTGTGCAGTTTTTACCCACAAAGATTGCCTTTTAAAAAGCAATCTTCTTAAAAAGAATTCTTTCCATACTATGAGCAACTAAATGTGTAGCTTTGTATTAGCTTTCAACCTCAGAAAATGGTTGAACATTGAGAAGCAGGGAAACCCTACAGGAAAGACTAGCTGATGAAAGACTACCTTTTATACTACACATATTTTAATTCATAACTATGGTAAATAAATGCAAAATAAAATGCAAAGCTTCTACCAATTCCTCATTTTTAGTAGCTAGTATCTTCCAGAAGCCTCTGGTGAATTCCAGACTGGTAGTTAAAATGCTCTCTAGCACCAGATGTAATATCATCCCAATGAAAATCCAATACCAACTGCCAACTAAGCTTTCCTCAGCATGCTTTCAAATTTTTGAAGTCTTCAATGTTCTTTCTACTAAAATTTCACAAAATAATGTTACATATATCATCAAATTATTGAAAAGCCAACATGCAGTTGTTTAAAAGCAAAGTTTGCTTGATCAGAATCTCTTTTCTTCTGAAAGAAACTTTCCCAACTGACATTCTTTTAGCAGAATTCTGTGATTGTTAACTGACTGGAAAGCCAAATTAATTTTTTTTCTCCCAAACTGACCCTGGTCAGATCTCATCACAGTCTACAACTTCCTCATGAGGGGGAGTGGCGAGGCAGCCGCTGATCTCTTCTTTCTGGTGACCAGCGATAGGACCCAAGGGAAGTGTTTGAAGCTGTGACAGGGTAGGATTCAGAATGGATATCGGGAAAAGGTTCTTCACTGAGAGAGTGGTTGGACTATGGAACAGGCTCCCCAGGGAAGTCGTCACAGCACTGAGCCTGCCAGAGTTCAAGAAGTATTCAGACAATGCTCTCAGACACATGGTCTGATTTTTTGGGTGGTCCTTTGGCAACCCAGGAGTTGGACTTGATGATCCTCGTGGGTCCCTTCCAACTCAGATATTCTATGACTCTATGATCTATGAACTTTACAATTCCTATGCAATGCCGAAAGCTCCAATTTCTAACTAGTTAAGGTCTTCCTGCTGCAATGCAAATTCAAATGAGGCTACAAAAATATTTCTCACAGTGGTATTTAATAGTAACTAAGCTAACTATTAGGTAACAGTCTTGGAAATTTGCACGTATAATTCTGTATTTGTTTCCCTAAAGTAACTTTATCAGACTATTAAAAAACTTAAATACGTATTTGTTCAGATAATATCTAAAGTATTATCTACAAAAAGCAATGAATATTAGCTCTTAACAGTGAACGTTTTTTTCTTACATAGTTTCTCAGTATAGTAAAATTTTTGCCCAATAAAACAGAAATCATGTTACATAAATCCTCTTCATACCTTGTTTACTGCTCACGGACACAACTGAATCAGAACCATCAAAAAGAACACTTCCAATAACAGATAATTCAAAATCAGCCCAGAACAAACGCTGACTGAACTGATCAACTACAAGACCTAAAAAGAAAAAAAAAAAAAAGTTCAACCAAGTATATAAAGGTTAAAATTTTTTTATTAAATCTACAGTTTTCTATCATTCATATTCCAGTGATAAAGATGACAATGAAAATACAGGCTTGGAAACCAAGGAATAAAATATAATATCTGCAGCTTAAACATTCCTTGAGTCAACTGGTTTCTTTTACTTTCTTAAACTTACACATCCAAGGTCAGTACCTCAGCAAGTAGGGATATCTACCAGTTGGGAATATAAACATAGGATCTAATCCCGTCATTTTCTCTATCAACAAAAAAAACTATTTTGTCAATAGATTTCTAACCAATAGCACTAGCGTGACTGCATGTTAGGAACTTTAAAGCATTCACATTTGACGCTATATTCTGAATCTATACTGTTTCCACAAATATATATCTAACTATGTATTTGTTACCACCAAAACTTCATACATAGTAATTATTACAGAACTAAAAATAAGATTATTTTAATTAAATTAGGTTGAAAGTGTTGCAAGAATTAAGCAGCAATATCCACAAATGTGTTTACACTCATATATATGGAAAGAGAGCAAAAGTGAGAGAGTGAGAGTACAAACAAGTATAAAAGACAGAAAACAATGTGACTACTCAACCTCTAGGCAATAACTAAATAGTTAAATCGAGCAGTCCATGTTACTCTAGGGGATGCTTAAATGATTAATATGTCATTTTAAGTCATGTCAAAAGCTTCAACCTATAACAATATTTGAACCATAAAATAATTTAATTCAGAGCTTCTGAAGTTATAGTGTATTTTTAATAAGAATGGGAAGTATTTTTCTTCCTATTTATGTAAGTAGGTAAGTCAGAAAAAAATACATCAAAAGAAATTATACATAACAGCAAAAATTCTCATCTTAAGGTCATAAATTAATCAGCTACAGATAGATGAGAGGAAGTAGAGGATGTGTGATGCATAAACCAGTGAAATATGTTTCTATTTGTAATTCTGTTTTTTTTAAAAAAAAAGTCTTTAAAAGAAACACTAGAATTCAGACATACAGTTAAAGAGAATAATTTCTGGTAAAATAGCATCATAATGTGTTAACTCTGGGTGTTATAAAGTACTTGTAAGAGAGAATATTTTAGAAATAGTTCCCAGTCTCCAGCTTAAAATTATATATATATATTTTTGCATTTTAGTAAGAATACTTAAATATCAAAAAAAAAAATATCTCAATGATTCCTTCACAATACCAGAGATAGCACATAGTAAAAAAATATATATATATTTTTAGAACTATATTTACAGATCTGTGCATCTGGCATGTTCACAATGTTTTATAAAAGAAGCTCAGCAAAAAACAAGCAAGAGTTCTGATAAACTAAATTATGATCTCTTTCTGTCCTAATCATCAGAATCTACTTACTGAATTTATTATTGACTATATATTATTGTGTTTCAAACTTGCCTAGAAAAGAGCATTAGCTTCTTCTCCTCAGAGCTTTCCTTATCACGGAAATAATGCCTTAAGTTGTTATATTTCAGTCTAATCATGTCAATAAAGAGAGGGTATGACCTTTGTAGGGTGAGTGTAATTTGCATATACAACTCCATAAACCCACCTCAGCTAGGGACTTAGAAGTCTATTAAAATATTACTACTTGTGGTAGTGATAGTGTCAGCTAACTGACATTTAGATATTCAGATAGTAACCTCTAGAAAGAAGCCTGTATTTCAATAGATATGCATAGCAAAGTTGGACAACCCCTAATTTGCAATACAATAATAACAAATTATCATTGTATGCGTGAAGAAACATCAAATATTGCATGAGAAAATGGGTTGCAAACACATCATTTGTGGTTTCAAGACAGGATGCTGATATTTAAGAGAGAACCATTTCATTATTGATTTATCATTTCCTTTGTCAAAAAAAAAAATTTACTTTTATCCTGACAATGGAGTCTTAATGGTAATTCATAAGATCTCAACATGCACTGTCAAGCTTCAAAATATTTCTGTAAAATACTGAGATAATTTTGTTGCTTCTTTGAACACCTAAAACCTCATTTTATATTATTTTGCAGAGTATTCAGGAAACTAACTGTAATAGGCTGTAAGACTTCACATACGGTCTTAGAAAACGTGTTTCTCTGCTAACTGGTGTTCCCTTAATTGATTTTGCTTGTCAAGTGTTATTGAACAAATCATTTTTTTTAAACTGATTTTATATAGTCCTTTGGTACTGCTTTGTAAAATTAACCAGTTAAGCTTTGTTACAAGAGTGTAAGTCATATCAAGATGCATTGTTTGAAAAAAATAAAGTTTTTTTATTAGTAGCTGCACATCAATAACCTGAATATATATTAAAAAGTATACAATAAATATATATTTGCAAACTGAGAAATGAGAATTCAGACAAAAAATCCACAATGAATTAGCAAATGCCATGTGATTAAGAAGAATGGATAAGGTGCACACCTGTAGGTCTTTGTAAATTCTTTTGAACCAATATCCTCCTCAGTGTACCATCCATAGATGATTCCTCTATGTGAGAGCGATCCCCAATAACCGTCCAGTACATCATCCTAAAAGCATTACACATAAAAAAAAAGAAAAAAGATAGAAGCCTATACTAAAACTCAGAACACTTTATAGATACTATTTTTTTTTTTCTTTTGTGAGCAACCTACCTGAAAGATGGGAGATAGCTCACCCTGATTTACATACAAGTAAACTGAGTGGCAAGGTTAAGTAAATGACTTGGAAAAGTTTAGACATTAGTGGATATCATTTTGTTTCTCTTAATTTGCATCGTTATTTGAATTACAAAACCAGAGTAATGTTGAAATATACATACCCCTTTTTAGGATTTACAGCAATTGCATATGGTTCTCCTGCGATACTTGTTAGGAGTCTTGTACAGTTAGGTCCATTCAATTGACCTACATTGATGGAATATCTCAGACTAGTCCAATGAGTTGTATAGTAGCTGAACCAATGCATTCTGGAATGATCGGTCCAGTAAATATTTCCAGCAATCCAGTCAACAGCAATGCCCCTAGGTCTTTTGAATTCTGGACACTAAAAGGAACAGATGTTAAAGTCAGATTTAATGAAATGATCATTCACAGCAGCTGCATAGTCACAGATTTGTATTGGCAAGGAAGTTTTAGCTTTAACATATATGGTGAAAAATTTAAAAACACTTCAATGGAAAGACAAGCTCCACCTGTAGGAGTAAAAACAGTGGAAGCAGACTGCTCATAGTTCTACTCAACAAAGAACAAGGCAATGGTTCAAAACAACTGTTTCATCAAGTCTTGGGCTACCTAAATTATTAAAACAGCACTTAGGCATGAGCTACATGAACTACTAATGCTGAAGCAAATAAATGTTACATATCGAAATTCCAAATGAAAGTAAAAGAAAGAACTGAGATTATTATACTCTATGAAAAACTATGCTATGCAATCCCTACCTAATCCTCCCTCATTGGAAATGTTTTTTGAGACCATTCTGAGTTATGGCACCTCAGGAGTCTGCCAAGGAAAAATAAAATCACTGCATTCAGAACACTGCAAAAAATTACCTATGTATTCTGCACAATATTAGTATGCAATAGTAAAGAAGCTATTGAAGCCCTTTTCCTCCCTTGCTGTTAACTGTAACTGTGCTCCACCATCAATTAAAACTAGAGCTATTCAGCTTCACACACAGCATTTACAAGAGTCTTGACTGATTACATCTTTGAGATTATAAACCATCATATCTGGTTTATATGAAATCATATCTGTATTATGATTTCACAGTTATGATTAAAGTCTAGATCCTAAAATACAGTCCTAAGGGAATAAGATCATACTGCAAACTGGAGATACATATGAAGAATATTCTCTGAAATTTACTAAAATTCCTGAAGAGAGAAGTAAAATCTATAAAATAGGACTACCCAATTATTTCTTACATGAATGCAGTATATCACCAAAAATTAATACTTGCATGAACTAAATACATATAAAAATTGTACACTGGTTTACATATAATTATATCAAGTTAAGTTATGAACAAAAAAATTCTATTCTTTGACAAATGCAGCAACAGAATGCTAGTAAACTATGTAACTGAAATCAGTAAAGAAAATCCTAAAATAACTTATTTTCCTTGGGTATCCTTAATACTACAAAGACATTTGTAGACTTTTTTTTCATCATAAAATAAAGGTCATTTCAGTCTCTAGGTGAAGTAATAGGACGTGCAACAGTGCATTTAGATAGCCTGCTGTTTGTAAAACTTTAATCCTGCAAAAATGTCATAGAATGCATGTTATAAATGTAAACAGAACCCCGACTTCCTATTTAGATGAATATTAAACCAGCAAAATCAACCACCAAATTTACAAATTGGTACTTCTTTAAAACACAGGTCATAGTAGTTTTTTTTAGTTAAAATAATACATCATAAATCTTTTTGCAAAATGACGATACGAGCAGGATATGCTTTCAGAAATACAACAAAAATAAATTATTCTTTCAAGAAGTGTAGCATCTGAATGCAACATTGTTTTTTTTTTTTCCACTCGTTAAGTAATCCAAGCATAACTCAAAGAATTTCAAGTAAAAGACATCATACCTGAAAATGTGTTTTTTTGATTTTTTTTTTTCCTGATAACCTTTCATTGCATTTTTTAATCTAAGATCCTTTTAATCCGGGATAATATTCATGAATCTGTGTCTAGAAGACTCTCATGCCTGGAGATCTCCAGTTACTATTTTGGAGACCATTAAGATTAATGACTTACCTGGAAGCACTGGACTACAGTGCTGGAACTACACTGGACTACACTGGAACCAAATGTTCTTTTGGGACAGCAGCTACCATGGCCAGCAATGTCCCTTGCCTTTCTTTGGACTGTTCATGAACTGCTGTTTATAGTAAGACTGCCTTTTTTTTTTTTTTTTAACCTGGTTAACACATCATGCAAGTTCCCATGCAGTGTGAGGGGTGGTTCTCAAAAAGCTGATGAAAGCGGATGAAACATGCAGAAAAACTTCTGGAACGCTGATCTTTCCTCATTCTCAACTATACAGGAGAAGTGAAATTCCAGTAATGCTGGGATTCATATTAAAGATCAAATTAACAAGGAGATAACCATACGAAATGGAAAGCAGACAGCTGGTGTAACAGCTTAAAAAGGGAGAATAATAATAATAAAAAAAACTAGCTGATGCTACTGCCGTTTAATTCTCAGTTGTGTTCATTAAGTTTCAACCTAGCTATATCATGTTTCTGGTGTCTTATGCAACTTCTTGTACTGTCTACGAAAATTACTTATTGTAAATGAGCTTTTACCTAAATAGGTTATTTGGATTATGTTAATTTTAAAGAATGATTTTTGCATACAGAATAAGGCTGAAAATACAGGAACGAAATCCTATTTTCTACAGTTCTTTTAGCCCACTCTGATGCTGAATATAATTTACTACAACTTATTAGAAAACCTGGGATTTGAAGCTTGATAACCTTTTATAACGTTAGTTTCTGCACATCTACTGAACATGTCAGCCTGACCATTTTTTATCTGAATTGTTGCCTATTGTAAAACATCTTTTAAAGGTACATAAATAAATAAACCTACAGTAACATCTTGGATTTGGAAATCGTTTTGATATAGTGATAGATTACATTTAGAAATCAATCTCTGAAGCCGAATTTGATTGGAGGAAGTTTGTTACACATACAGCAGGAACTCATCACCTTGCAATTCTCAGCATTTTAACTAGAAAAGACAAATTAAAAATATAAGTTCTATCATAAGTACATCTGAAGAAGTATTTTTGCTGTTTTCTTTAGAGATGTTTTTGGTATTGCATTTCTGTAGAAAAAAAGAATGATTTTTTTTTAATGTATCTTGATTAAAAATAATATATTATCCAATAATAGATAACAATAAAAATAAATTAGAAAAGATGATACTTGAGAACTCTTAGGCTTTCACTTATGAAGACAGAAAATTTCCTTAACAGATGAGCATCCCGGTAGATGCAAATATTCACCAAACCACTGTTTGTATTACATAAGTAGGATCATTTAAATAACATATCTATCTGATACCAGACAGAGAGGCTCTCCTAAGGTCATAATTAAACATCATCCATACAGAGCTGCTGCTTCAACGTAAAGCAATAACTTAATGCTGTTACCTTTAAGAATAGTAAAAACATTCTGATGATATGCACAACTAAAAAAGAAGCAGAAAACCTGTTACTGTTCAAATCAGTTAACAGCTGAAAAGACCAGTGTAGATATTCCTTAAATATTCCTTGAGCTTGAATATCTGCTATTGTCATCAAGAATTTGCACAGGAACTCTCCTGTACTAATGGTATCATGGTGTGTACTGGAACATCTCAGTGTATGGATCTGAGCAGGATTTTTTTTCTTTAAATAGTATTTATTAGCACTTGGAAAACATCTTCTGCATAATTAATATACCGTGAGGTAAAAATACACACGTCAGTTCCAGTAACCTCATGAAACACATAAGTCACAGAAAATATTTGTGAGGGTAACCTGGAAAATTTCTGTAAACCAAACATTATCATTTTATAGATTTCAAACTAGTCGGCAGACTTAGATACCACTCTTACTTCATATAATGTGCATTAACAGAACATATTTAAGCTATGGTACGTTTTAGCTGGGGTTAGTAGAACATTTAAACCATTTTTCCATTTAAAGCAATGGACTGAATTCCCCATGACCCGGGGAAAAGCTGGGAGTACATGGGTAGATAGCTATATCATAGGAGTAGTTGAGGGCCCTTGTTAAGCTCTCAGAACAGTGAGCCTGGAGAAAGCTTCTAATATACTGATTAAATACATTACAAAACCTATGTTTTTCTTCCTATTATACAGTACAATTATTTTAATGTTCAGCTTTGTGTTCTCTTCCATGAAAAAACAGCACTTGAGTTTAAGTGGCAAATCATTGTGTTGAAAATTCACCTCAGATAACTTATATATCCTCTCTCAAAGGATTACACCAGTAAACAGCTGCACCAGTTATCACCAATTCACTTGTATGAACTTGATCAGAATGTAATCCTCTTCTGTATCTGCCAATAAACTCTGAAGAGTTGATATTTACTATTTCTTTTAATGCTTCAATTTGTGCCAAGTTTAAACCCCTTTTCACAGATAAATATAAGAGATACTCGAAGCTGTTCTCTGAGGAAGGCTCTTGATATGCTAATTCCATGGAGCAATTTCAGTTGAGATGTATTTTCTGCATTAATGCAATTACCTGAAAATGCAGGTGAGTTTGTTCAAGTTTGCCATCCTGATTTACATATCAAAGTCTAGATATAAAAGTTATAATGTAACCTTTGAAAACTTATCCATTAAAAACTTGAGTTAAGTATAAGGAATTTTCAAGCTTTTTAAAATCAAAATTTAAGTGACAGTGCTAAAGCAACACTATAAATTAATTAAATCACTGATCTGCTATATATATGGCAATAGTATTTGAGTATTAATGAGATAATATTTGGAAAATATTCTGAATAGGTTAATGCAGTAAGAAATAAATGCTTCACAAATATAAATGCAAGGTGGTTGGAATTAGATGACCTTTAATGTCCCTTCCAACCCAAGCCATTCTGATTCTATGATAAATGAAAGGTCTCCAACTTATATTCAGATATACTCAATTCTGTTCATTTTCCACATACAGATCTGTAAAAAGCTTTATATGGCTCGGATGAAGCACCTTCACAAGCATCTACCATCTACCTGAATTGTTAGACGAAAATGGTATATAAAGAAAAGCATTTTTTTTTTCATGCAACACTGGGAAAGCAAAGCTGTATTTTGATAACCTCAACTTAAGAGGAAGTGACTAGAAAGTATTCTGGCATAATAGCAAAACAGTAACACAAAAAACAATATAAAATAATAGTAATTGTAAGAACATTTTTACTTTATTCATTTTAAACATGGAGACAACATTGAATCAGTTAGGAAAATTTGAACCCCTGGACTATTAAGAAGTCTCAAGGAAGTTTATGTTCAATTTTATGGATTCATAATAAAGCACAGATCCATTAAAGATGTTGTGGGCCAACAGACTACACTTACCTTTGTAGGAGTTGACTGGATATTAACCACGAAGAAATAAAATAAATCAATAAAAATAACAACAACAACAAAAAGCCCAACGCGTTCATTTCACAAGACTTTACAAGTTTGTTATTTTCTTTACGTAAGGAATTTGATACAGAGGTTTGTCTAGCAGGACTTCTTAGGTACAGGTATCTGCCACTTTCATATGAAAAAAAAATATCACAGTAGAATTACTCCACATTTTCAGTGAATACTTAGATTCTCAAAGTATCCTGCCCCAAAACTTGAATGACATACGTGACCAATAGAAATGCTAGGAATAATCTTCTGTTTTAGATCTACTTCCCACACATATGCTATCATAAACAACTGTCCACTGGTGCCTACATCCTCAGGGTTTCTGCTCAAAGGTCAGAAATGTCATTCACTTGCAAAGGTAATTTTCTTGGAGGAAAGGTACTTAGAGCGGGTTTCAGATGTGCAAGATTTGAATGACAGATGAACGATGACTGTTGCTATTGGTGTTTATTGTACTGGATACAAAAGCATTCATGTAATGTAAGCTCATCCCTGTTAACTCTCTTAATTTTAAGGAAACAGCTAGAAAGATGTTCTTTCTAACCTCACTTCTACTGGCCAAGAAAAAAAAAAAAAGAGTAACTGAGTAACTCTCCTTCTGCCATCACATTTAATACAGTCAAAAATCTAAATTTAGAGCATTGCAGAAACACAGACATACAGATCATGTTGTTATCTTCAGTTCAGCACTAACATATGCTTGAGAATCTTCTACATACAGGTTAGGTAAAATGAATATCAATCTGCACTTCATTTGTTTACAAGTAAAGACTGCTTGAAATTACCCTAGGTTAGAAAAATCCACATTTCTGCAGCAAATGGCAAAGTGACATTTATACTCATTCAAAAATAACTACGCAGTTAAGTAAATAAAGGAATAATTACTGCTTTCGTTTTTAAGTGTTTCTCATAGATTTTCTAATATTATTGTTTACCTGGTCACTATGGAAATCAGGCCTCTCTTTGGCCTATCTAAATTTTCTGTTTTCCAAGTATTTGAAATTCATGCCTTTCTTTAAACAATATCACATATATATATATATATTATAACCTCTCTTCTTTTCTCCCTCTTAAAAAAAAAAAAGAAAGAAAGAAAAGTATATATATACCTTCCTAGTACACAATATTTCCAAGTTTCTAACATATTGGTTATTTCTGTGTAGAACAATTTTAAATACAGTTGTGTTCTCCTAGAGCCATGATGAAGTCTGTCAAGAGTCTTGAAAGGAAAGGCATAGTAATTTAATTCGACACATACTATTTGAATAAAATAATTATCAAGTAACAATTTTAGCTTATTAAATCATTAAATTATTATAAACAATTGGAAAAGAAAAATAAATGGAAATATATTTGTTATTTGTAATCTTTGGGTTTGTTTACTTACTATCAAGCCACTGTTACTTTGCCTTCTCTCTCGGTCATGAAGTTTTTTGTAGAAAATTCCTCCAGGATTAAACTGAGTACTCCAAACAATCATGTTCCCTTGAAAATATGCATCCATTCCAGTTATCCTTGAATTATGTTCAATATGTGATATTTGTTGATGAACATCACTGTAGTTGAATGGATATGCAAAACCCAGGATGTCAGTGTCATTAGCAACATAGAGAACTTGATCTTCAGAGCCTAGGAATTATTATAATGAAACAAAAATAAGGTAAATGTCAATTAAGGCAAAAATCAGTGGTTTTCACTCAAGTAGCTTTTTGGTGTTTATCTGACCATTTCTTTCGTTAAAAAAACCACTCATGCTCTGGACAATAATTGCAACTCTTCATACTTTGATACTATTATATGACTTCAATGTTCTCCAGACTCATACTGTATATATTACGAAGTGTGTAATGTAAGAATTTGAGCACTTTAAGCAATATACAAAAATAGGGGATATTATGCATATATCCATAACCCACATCAATTGCTACACATTTTTAAATGCATGTTGTGTCTAAAGGGTCCTAAACAAACACAAACATGCCAATAGGCATTATTTTAAAGTGCTCTAGTATCTTTACTGAAGAGAGTGAAGCTTTGAAACTGACTACAACAGAAGCAAACTGGACTAGAGTTGCTATAGAACATGCACAGTAATGCCTTACATCTCAGCATTTCAGATAGTGTTTATGGATACATGTGAATGTGCAATATTTATGGTTATCTAGTTACTATCTACATTTGGATATCATATATGCTATTCATAAGAAAGATTATTCTGAGTTGTTTTGAGAATTACTTGTGTGTATTATTCAAGAAATATTTATCTAAATATTGATTATATATGCAACACATCAGCGCTACCAATGATGTACATAATAAATGATTTAGTATAGCCCATTTATTATAATTTCTGTAGCCTTACCTTTTGCTACACAACTGTTATTCCTCTCCTTATAATTTTTCTCACATGTACATTTGTATGACCCTTTAATGTTATTGCAATGTTGGGAGCAGGCACCAAATACCATACACTCATTGATATCTGTGAGGGAAACAAATGCAGTTTATGAATCTATAGTCTAATACTATCTATTATTTAACTGAACATCCTGGAAAAATGCAAATGAAGAAAACAAACTCATAAGTATCAGTATATCTTGCAACAGTGAAAGGAAGCTTTCTGCAATTATTACTAACGTTATTCCCACTGTAATCAACACACCTCAGAAAGACATGTATATATATATTTACTATTTCTCCATCCTTCTTATATAAACCTATAATCATTAGAGCTTGAAATCAACTTTGAGAATGAAAATGCCTGCTACAATTATTTCCAACACATCTACCTCTGTTAGACCAAAAACTAAATGATCACCTGTTATTGGACAACCTCCCATGAATGGCATTTTCTCAAAAATCAAGTTATTAAGCTTTTTTATCAAGAGTCTATTCACTTTGACAGTCCCATTGAAGTGATATGCACTTTTTTCTGCAAGTTACTGTTCACCAGTAAAAAAGAAATTTAATTCTTAAACTATTCTTTGGAAGGTAGAAGTACTTATCTTTAATTATAACATCCTTTTTTTTCTGCTCAATGTGCCATCATAGATATTAAGACATGTTTTCTAAGGTATTTTACCTTCAAACTATTTATCTTTGTTTCAATTCTCAGTTTTATGCATCTTCATTATTTTTAAGCATCCAAAGTATTCTCACATATATATTTAAAAGCCGGTCCTAAATGCTCAGTTAAATATTCTATTAGACCATGAATCATCCATTAAAATCTTAAATTAGAAATTCATTTAATATTTGTCCTGAACCTTTTGACATTCACAATCAATGTTAATCTTTGATAACATCTCCAGGTATATTCATAACTCTATATCCTGTAAGTCCTTTCAGTTTCTTATCTCGGTTTCTAAATCTCACAGCTATGAAACAGTTTGGGAAGAGAAAAAAAAAGTGATATGCAACCCCTTCTTTAGCATAAAAAATGGACTACCCAGCTGACTTTTAATACTTTACAGTAAAAGTGATGGAAAAGGTCTGTACCTTCACATTGTCTATTTCTCTTGTTTCTCTGAAATCCAGGTTTGCATTGACACAGCAGAGATGTTTTTGTTTGATTACAGTATGCATCATCTCCACAAGGATTCACATTAGCTTCACATGTATATTCGGTGACACCTAAACATAAACAAAATGTCTAAAAAAAAACCTGATAGATTTGTTTATCTGTTAAAAATGACATTAAAATAACAAAAAAAAGTGACAAATTTATCTTTCCGTTGAAAGATCAAGGTAAATTTTAAACAAATATATGACATTACAATGTTTATCTACTTATGCATATAAATTGACACTATTTAGTTGAAATACTGTGCTTCACATCAAGAATTTAATACCAAAATTTATCTTGCTGCAGATGTGAAATAAAGTGCAATCCATTTATAGCTGATCTACTCCAAAAAGAACTACTCTAAACGCTCTAAAGGCTATTGCAACTTTTCCTTCCTTTTGCAGAACATCAAACAGAATTAAAATCAAATAACAATTAGCTGCCTTTTATTTTTTATTTTTTTTTTTAAGACTTTATCTGTTTATATACACTGTACAGGTTATGTTATTTTCATGTTACACTTCAATGTTGTTGAAAAGGTTTTCAATGGATGAAAGTCTCAGTTTATTCTTTATTTTCTGCTACAATCATGAAAACAAACTGTCAGAAAACTCACTTATTTTGCAGTCTTGCTCATCTGAACCATCTCCACAGTCATCAAACCAATCACACTGTAGTTCCATTGGAATACATTTCTTATCATTACAAGCAAATTCATCTTTTTTACAAGGTCTTGTTTTATATGCGATTTTATCTATGTAATTACAAATGAGTAAGAAAAAAAAAACAGTATTTAGGCAGTATTTAAGCTTTTTAAATTATTTTAGACACATGTAAATCGAAATGACCATGAAGCATTAAGCAACTGGAAATTATTTCAAGCTTAATTTCTTTCAATTTCAAACTCTGATCTACTAACCTCCAGTTAAGCTTTACTGAAGGACAAGCAGATCTCTGTAACAAAGTTTGCCTTCAGGTTGTTTTCTTTGATCTGAATGCCTTGAAAGGTAATGTCACCTACCACAGTGATCTTCATCCGAGTTATCACCACAGTCATCAACCTCATTGCAAATCTGTTCGGGTCGCAGACAAACTCTGTTGTTTCTACATCTGTACGGCCTTGTTGGAGGGCATGGAAACTTTACTGTATATTAAAAAAAAAAAAGAAATCAGCTACTACCCAGCTAGTATTCTTGAATCTTCTTTAATGTCTCCTTATCAAGGCAATGAGCAGGCATGGGAACACAGCTGTCCTTGACATACGAATGGTACTTTTTATGTTCTGATACCTAATAAAAGAACACTTAAGCAAAGTTTACAGTGTAAGTTTTTCATTTCAAGAATGAAATTATTTTGTGTGATATGGATAATTACACTTTTTTTTTTTTGAGAATCATTAAATATGACTGACATAAAATAAAGGAAGTGGCAAATTTAATGCTGATCTGTATTTTGATGTAGAAACAACTTTTTCCCATCTATGCACTTCCTCTAAGAAGATTATTTTTTCACAAATATCTTATCTGAAATTATATGAATAGAAGTAACAATGGAAAACTGTATCAAATTGGATGTGCTCAACAATTGTTTGCATTGATGATTCCATAGATTGTTGTTCAATGGAATGTTAAAGTTAATTATAGCTGTAAAAGTTAAGTATAGCTGTAAAAAATATTTTCAACATTAATTTTATTAAACTTGACTGAACTCATTATGAAAATAACTTGTAGCTGTTAATCTAGGATTTTTTATTTTCCAAGAACTCTGAGAATTTCAGTTTTACAGTGTTTCAGATTTATAAAATTTCAGTTTTATAGCTTCTGTGAAGTTATTTTATTCGCGATTGCAATGGCAGGTGTCCTGAAAGCAGGAGCACACAGTAAAAGTTTATCATAACCTTATATTCCCTATTACCTGATAGCTGCTTTCTCCCCTGTTTCCTCATTGGCTGAGTACTACAGGTTCACAACCTATTTGACGCGCTTCCATATACGTAGAATTTAATTTGACCAACCATTAATTTCTCCTTTTTCTTTTTTTTTCCTTCTTCTCTCATGACTAGAGGGCCCATGATTTTTGTTTTTACTGATTTTGCATGGCTCATCCTGTTTTTCTTAGCTATCCTCCTTATTTTGGGACAGTGGGACCTTCCCCTTATCTGCTTAACATACTCCACACTGCTATGCTGCACAATCACTTTTGAATATGCAAAGTTAGTGGAATTTTCCACTGCAAAGACACCTTCTATTGCAAAACCAACTTTGTTTCTCACACTATCTAATAGATGATGTCTTTTGTTTTGTGCATTTTTGGAAAAAATGGCTTTGGTATTTCTAAAGTTTTGTGATGCTAGACTTCTTAAAAAAATTACTCAAGGTAATTTCTATGTAATGTAATAATACATTTAGCATTTGTTAAAGAACTGTTGTTTTTAGAATAAACAAGTATACATCTACCAGATAGACATAACTTTAAAAAGGCACGTAAGTAATTTCTTATTTGACATCTACCCTGTAATTTTAACAAAGACTGTAAACTGAAAAAAGAGAGAGGAGGGGGAAATTATATCCAGTTCCTCTGTCTAGAGTTTTCACTGACACAGGTAACAGTATAACGCAATATGAACTCAGTATTTAGAAAGTATTACTTTGCTTGTATGCTCACATTTCAAGATGATCTTCTAAAGATCAAATGAAGAAAACTTAGATGTGCGTGTCCTTATACACTTAGGTATTTACATGTTATTTCTAAATCACTTACTGGCGTTACTACATTGAAAACACTGAAAAATTTAATGCCATACCACACATTTCAGCAACTTCATCAGAGTTATCCCCACAGTCATCCTCTCCATCACAAACCCAAAAATGCAGTTTGCAGAGAGAATTGTTGCACAAGAACTCATCAGCTCTACATATACTTCCCCCTGGAAGGAAAGAAAGAAGGCAAAAAAAAAAAAAGGAAAACAGAAAGACAAAGAATGAATGTCAGTTCTTGATAAAATCAGTAACATTATTACACATACTATCTGCAAAGGATAACACGTAGTGTAACTACATGAACAAATCCCACATGTAAGAGTTGAAGAAGCAGAGGGAAATACTCATTGTACTGTCTTCCTTGACCATACGCTTCTTCCACTTTCTTTTCATGACTGTTATATCTAGCAATTTCTTATTTGGCCTGACTAGAAAGATAAGTTACCAAAGAAAGACAATGAAAACTCACCAGCTATAAACTTTGCTATTAGGGTAGATCTAGACATATAGGTACAGAGTAGATAAGACTAGGTGACCTCTAAAAGTCTACTTCTTTTCTTATTGGGATATTTAGCAGACACAAAACACATCAAGAATATTTTTTCCATACAACTTTGGTATTGATTGATCTCTGAAGCATCTAACAAAACAGAACAGAGTGTGAGAGCTAGAGTGTTCAAGCTTTAAAAATGCTTCAAGTTGGATTCAGTTTTAATATGTGCAGCAGTAAGAAGGTATTTTGTTTCAAAGATGTTACAACTAAATTTTACCATTACAATCAATGAAGTTATAGAAACTTCTTGAAGTCTTGAAGTTCATTTTCTACAGAACATATTTTTCTGGTAAATGGATTCTCAGTTTTCTGAGAAAAGTAGAATACAGAAGTAAAAAAAAGAAGAAAAAAAAAAGGCCATGTACCTGCAGAGCAGGAAACAATGAAATTTTTTAAGATAGCATCAAAACTCTCCTTGTGGCTTTGCTCAATGCATTACATCTATTCTAATAGTTAGATTAAGCTCCAGTGGCTTACTTGTTCACTCAGTGCCCTGTTCACACCCCATTAAAATGAACAGAAGGGTTTCTTTCACCATAAAAGGTTCAGAACAGGTTTATTTTTTTTTTTTTTCCAGAACATTAATTTGTATGAAATACCCACTGTGTAAGAGGATGCTGGGAACTCTCATTCTATGTTACTGAATATGAGTCACTTCCATTGCAAATATAAGTTACAAGCAGTAACAGAAATTTTATTTATTATTATTCATGGAAAAAATATAATCCAAGTTGTTTTTTTTTATTACAGAAGACATGAATATAAATAATTGTGTGTATAATCACAATAAAACCACAATACTAGTTGAATCATAAGACTGAAAGAAACTAAAAAGTTGTATTTTTTAAACATGCATTTGTGGGCTACAAATAAATAGTATGGAAATTGTTTCAGAATGCTATAGAATAAAATTCCATTTTTGTTTGCTGTATTTCTAAAGAGAAAAAAATAGTTATCAGTGAGATAAACTGGCATTTGTTTTATGTGATTGCTCTGCCTGTCATAATTCTTTTATAGAATAGATTTCTATAAGAGAAATCTTAATTGTGACATAAATACAAAGTATTATAGCAATAACCAACTAGGCAAAAGGTTTCTTATTGCATTATAAGCAATTTGCAGTTCACAGAAGCTTCATTATGCCATCCAAAGAATAATGTAGGCTCCAGATAAAATAAGTATGTTACTACTTATTTACAGTTCATTGCTTTTCAAAGAGATATAGGCTAGATATTTGTAAAGGCAGTTTTAAAATGGACTTCTAAAAGTTCGTTGATTTTTCCATCTTTTTAAAACAGTTCATATTTCAACACTTCCAAATATGATATCTGCTCTTTGCAACTGAACATCTCTGGAACAGATTTCAGATTTCTTCATTGTTATTCCTTTCTTCCATATTTCATAATTTTCTGGTCTTTCAAACTAAATCATCCTATATAACCTCTTCCCCCCCTTCCCCCCCCAAGGTTAAGCATTGTGGCTTTGTAGTTTTATGATACAAATAATGGAAGAATATTTTGCTCTGCAATTGCTTGCTTCACCTCAGATTATTATTGCTTACTTCTGTACTGCATTATACCTTTGAAAGTACACACAGATCATATGACTCTAGATGCCTAATCCACAGAACTATACTCGAAAGAGAAAGAAAAAAAATAAAAGTCTGGAAAAATAAAACAAGAAACTGACAAAATGCTGAGTAAAATTTTACTATGATTTCTTTGACTGAGAAGTTCTGTCTTTGCCACAATTATTGAGTTACTACACTTAAAAGTCTTGTGCAGAGTTACACTGCTACTGCCTGGTAGTTAAAGAAAGGTTCAATTTAAAAAATAAATTCAGAAATAAAACATTTTTCATGGTCCTAAGCTCAGAAGAAATACTAGGGGGAACTTCAACAATATTTAGTTGCTTACATCTATGCATCTGTGTCATATATGTATGCAAATATATACGAATGCACAATTGAAAAGGCATATTAGAACAAGATTTCTGAATTTTCATCAACCCTGAGAATTAGACTAACAGACGTATTTCTCAAAAACATTTGGAAGCTTAGTATAACCATGAAGGTAAACCATGAAGGTATAAGCATAGTGTTTAGCTTCATGTGAATCAACTTATGTGCATACTTCTGTTCTATTAGGAGAGAGAATTCAAAGCGTGGTCTTACAGTTTCTGGTTAGATGCAGGATTTCATCTACATGAAACAACAGAATATTGGGGTCTTATTTATTTAGCATTTTTTCATTATAATGCATGGTTTTCATCTTATTGTTGTAAGATTGTTTTAAATAACAACAGTCTAGTAATAGTGGATGTATTACTGATTTCTTTGATGATAAAAAAACCAACCTTGGTCACAGTCTTCTTCATCACTGCCATCCACACAGTCATGGATTCCATCACAAAGCCATCTGACAGGAATACAGTAAGCCTTATTTTTGCATCGAAATTGATCTTCTTTACATTCTGTTACACAATCCATCTGTGTAAATACAGATGTGAACTGATTATTAATGAATAAAAATGACAACATACTTAATGACAAACTTAACAAAATTTACTGACGCTTTTTCATTGCCCTATGTATTTAATAAAATACAGTTGTCCCTGACAATGGAATATGTAATTTAAATAGTTACTGAAGTCCAAGTGAAATCGTAACCACACTATACATGTTCTGATAGTGCTTCTGTTGCTCAGCATTAGCAATGGAATTCGTGGCTATATTTATATGTCTAAAGTGAATTGTCCTGAAAGAAACAACCCTGGACATGAAGCCAGTTAGTACAAACTGTCTCATATCCACATCGATCTGGACTAGAAACCTACAGAATAGATTGTCTTCACCTGCACTGGGTAGCATTTAGCTCATGCAAACTTCTGGCTCTAAATGGCACCTTTATGGCTCTGAGAAAAAACAACTATTTTTGGTCTTTTTTTCTTAAAGTTGTTCAAGAAGGTATTAGCGTTTTAAAAAAGATATCAACAGTGTAATATCTAGGAAGAGTATGGCATGAAGGCCCATGGAGAGTGAGGTGAGTCCTAGGATTATTCGATATCTCAAGGACAGAGGGAGGCAAATGTGACACAAAGTCATCCATGTTGTGAGTACAGAACAGTCTCTGAAGCGAACTGCCCCAGAATGACATCCAGGTGTTGATTTAGGGGAAACAAACTGACCTATTTGAAAAGAAGGACACACAGCAAACAAACATAATCCACTGTAAATACAAAGCAACCAAAATCATGGGGCTAACTTATCTGACAATGTTCAATGAATGCAGAAAGAAAAAAAGTGTCTCTATTCAGTTCAAAAACTGTTACAAAATTCATGTCATACACTAGAAAAATAAAATTATCAGTTACCTCATCAGATCCATCAGCACAGTCATACTCCCCATTACATTTCAAAGATGCTGAAATACAGCCTCCACTTGCACAGACATACTCACTTGAAGAGCAGGTTGGAGATGCTGGTTACAAACACATATTTTAGCATTAAGAAAAAGATAACTTATGTATAAGCTGCCTTATGATTCCATGTCTTTATCTGGTTTAACACAGTGTGCAAACATGTATTTATAAGTGACGAACTTTTCCAAACTTACAAGGAAATATTTGACAAAACTGAATTGTCTCATCCTAAGTAAATTATATAATGACAATGAAAGGATATGTGTTTTATCACTGAGAAATTTCTTTTTGTGTTTTCCTTATGCTTGGTAAGGATAGCAACTACATATATACACATATTCATGTAATTAGTATATTATAAAATGCATACTTAAAGTGGGCCTAGGTTTTACGTAAATTATATAAATGCTAATAATTAAACAAACTTAAGTTATATGAAACCGCAATTTTGGCATGTATACATTATTAAAGTTTAAATAAATACATATTAATCAGTTTTTATTTAAAATACAAGTAGACATTTTTGTTGCATTGGAAATCAGGAGAGTTGTGTCATAAAATTCCATTAGCTTCATTAATGCAGATGAAGCTTACAAAAATATAATGCAAATATAAACAACTGAATTTTCCAAGACAATAATAATGAAATAAAACAACAAATTTGCTAGAGAAAACCTTCGTGTAAGGACTAGTAAATAATGAATGAACACCATAAAACAAAAAACCTCCAGATACCCTAGTAACATGCCAAGAGATGCTGGTATTCTCAGAGCAAAATTTTGTAACCTGAATTATATTTCACTAAAATTAAATAGCATTCCTCTCAACAAGTTTCATATTGCGTGGCTGTATATAATTTTTTTTAAAAACATGAGTAGGAAGACAGAATAATACAAATTCAAAAGAATGAACTATATCAGACTTATTTGCACTTCTCCCTACTCGCAATGCACAAGTAGTCAAGTTGTTGACTTATTTTCTCCTTGTTTCATTCTGATTTATTCCTTGTTTCATTCAGTTTTATTTGTCAGCATTATATAAAACAATACCTGGTTCACAATTTTTCTCATCATCCCCAAGTTTGCAGTCTTCATGACCATCACATTTCCATTTTGCTGATATGCACTGACCGTTGGAACACTGGAACTGATCCCTTGAACAGCCTGTTTCACAATACCTCTGTTACAATAAAAACAATGTGTATACAAAATCAAGAGTTTAATATAAACATAGGTAAATATACAGCTAATCAGAGAAATTAATGGCCATAACCCTTCACATTATTAAATATAGCAATGCCTTATAAAATAAAATATCTTTGTAAGTATGATCCATGAAAGGTGGGAAGCATCTGAGGTCCAATACTAGCAGGAAAGGAAAGGGGACAAAAGGAAAGAACAGGGAAGCTGCAAAGCAAATATCCATGAAGCTTCTGCTACATAAGCAACAGTCTACGTTTTTTCAACAAAAAACATAAACCAAACAAACCAACTGCTGGTATTGAAAGCAATAGCTCCCCAGCTAGGACAGAAAATGTATGGAGGATGGGAAGAGGTTCAGATCATTGATGGGGCCAAAAAGATGTAGATACACTACAGATAAATATGACTTGCTTCTCCTTTTAGAACTAATTAAATAGGTTCAATTTAGTAAATACATATGTATTTATCGACTCATGTCTACAATTTCCATTACTGCTTATTAAAACAGTCATATGTGGGAAAACCATGGTCAAACAACATAAAACTACCAATTTTCTCAAATGTTTCTCCTGGAAGAAACCTACCTCATCTGAGCCATCTGCACAGTCATAGTCTCCATCACACCAGAATCTTGCTGAAACACAGTCTCCATTTGCACAAAGAAAGTCTTTCAAAGTGCACGTTTGAGGCTCTGAATAAAGAAAAGTAACAACCGAAAGTAGTAAATCTCTGTTTATTAGCATTTAGATAAAAATATTTCATATAAAAAAATCCCCAAACAACTAATCGATGAATTACTGTAACAAAGTCAAAAAACCACCAACTCTGAAACTCTCAGGATTTTTTTTATCTATAGGATTTTGTATTGTTAAAATTTAAATTTAAATTTAAAAAATTTAATTTCATTTACATATAAGATATTAATGAAAATACTGTCATTTCAGTTGTCAAATTTCTTTAGAAAATAATGTGATGATGAATATATAAACATTATTTATTTTAATGCATGCATGTTATCACAGGTTCAGTGAGAGATACCACAGGCTAGAAATTTGTTTTGCACTCATTGCTATCCGATCTGATTAGAACTAAACAGATCTTTCACTTTCAATCGCTCAATAGTGTACCTTTTATCACATACCTTTTAGCAAATATGTGTGTCAAGAATTAGCTTCCCCTGTGCTAAGCATTCAGGGGAACAGTCTTGAGATGGTAAATGGAATACCTAAGAAGGAAGGTTCGGAGTTTCAAGTAAAATAATTCCGTTTTCAAGCAATTAAATATGGGACGAAACATGACAATTATCTACTGACTGAAATGCTGACAAAACTGTTAAAGTGTTTTAACAGAAAGAGAATACAATGAGGTGAAAAAGTTAATGGACAGCATACTTTCATAAAAAATACACTATTGTCAGAACGTTAGAAAACAGAAAAGAAGTAAAAGTAAGAACAAGGATGGAGTTTTTAAGTAATGTCAGAGAAAACAGAAAGGAGATGTTAGATAAAAAGAATCGTAGGAGCTTACAGATGGACAGGAGACAATAAAAGTTGGAAGGTAAATGGGATATTTTTTGATAAATTGATATGTTCTTCTATTCCCTAGGAAGAAACAAAACACAGGTAGGTCTGAAGCCACTATAAAAGGCGGACACAATAAAAGGGAAGAGCAGACAAAATTAATTCAAGGTACAGGCAAAGCAAACAGAAGTAGGCCGCAGGGAACGATGGAGTAATCGTGCGAAAGTGAGATTTGTTGCTTCAGCCTATTTACTTCACTGTCTGCATAGCTCTGCATTTTTGCTTTTACTGCCATGAAAACACTGGACAAGGGATCAGAGTGGAAGATTCTCCCAACAGAATACCATGCACTTTCCTCCTGAAAATGAGGACAAACAGCTGGTAAAGGGCTGAAGGGCATGTCCTATGAAGGGAGACTGAAAACACCTGGGTCATCTAGCATGGAGGAAAGAAGGCTCAGAGGCGACCTCATGCTCTCTACAACTTCCTGAGGAGGGGAAGTGGAGAGGGAGGTGCAGATCTCTTCTCCTTGATAACCGATGAAATGTGCCAGGGAAGGTTCAGACTGCATATTAGGAAAAAAATTCTTTACTGTGAGGGAGGTCAAAAACTAGCACAGACTTCCTAGTGAGGTGGTTGATGCCCCAGGCCTATCAGTGTTCAAGAGACATTTGGACAATGCCCTCAATAATATGTTTCAACTTTCAGTCGTCAGGCAGTTGGACGAGATGATCTCTGAAGATCCCTTGAAACTGAACTAATCTGTTCTAAAAGACACTGGAAAAAAAATGAAGTCCCTCTGGACTGTGAGCCATTAGATTAAACAAAGGTACAGAAGAGATAATTGAGCAAAATTTAATTGAGCCTCTATATGGAGCCTCTTGACTGCCACAGTTTTGGGAGCGTAGGACTGAAAAAGCAACCAAGGTTTATTTGTGAGAATATTTCCATTGGAGGAAACACTGCATTATGTAAATAATATAAAATCAAGAAAAAAGATTGATTGGTAGGATCTTTTCAACAGAGAGCTGGGAAGAGTTCAGGCAATTGGCAAACAACAACAACTAAATCAGTGGAGGAAGGGGGAAAAAGAGAAAGGAGGAGAAGATGAGAGCAGCAATAGATTGAGTAATGTTAAAGGGTCTTTAAATAGCAATGGAAAGTAGCAACATGCCTGTTTTTGAGAAACATAACAGAGTGATCAGGGAAAAGCTAAAACAAAACAAAACAAACAACACTCCCATCCCACACCCAAAATTAGAAACTTCCAATTTAGAATTTGGCAAATACCAACAGCATGACAACATATTAGACATGAGTCGCACAGATCTATGGTAAAGTCAAACTAAGATTTTTTTTTTTTTTAATAGAAGTCTCCAATTTTATAAATCAAAGACTGTCTCAAGAAAGGAGTATTTTTGATGAATGTTTCAGCTTCTTCATTTGTTTTCCCCTCACTTCATAATTAAAAGCCAAAATTACCCTCTTTGAAAGTTTTTAAAGAGGAATTTCATTTTTCAGGTAGGCACAACTTTTCATTTTGAAGCTGTAGGAAAATAGGAATAGAAGCAGATCTACACCAATTTCATCAGTTCTCCAGCAATGTTATTTTTAAGCAAATCAAAGGTTAGCTTTTATATGGATTCTTAGATTATATACATAATACTAATTTTCTCAAAGCAAAAGTTCATTGTATAAATGTTAGCAAATCACTGACATTTGATCCTTTTTACTGTTAACAGGCCAGGAAGAGGAAGTTCAAGATATGATAAATTATGTAAAGGAAATACTTTGTGGAAAAACAATTCATATGCAAATAAGCATTTCTCATGTTTCTATACTTATTTGCAAAATATAAGGAAATACTTTTTCTATACTGCTAATGAATTATTTATAAACAGAGATTTGATTCTGCAAAAATGTACACAATGAGCTAACTTCTCATTTCTCTGTTTGCAAGAAATATTTCTTCTGCTGTTGGAATACATCTCTGTGATTTACATATGAACACAGAAGAGCACTTTCCCATCAGTGCTGTGGCTGTTAGTGAAAGGAATAAATATTAATAGATCTCTGTATAACCAATAAAGGACAGCATCTTTCAGCTTCTGCTTTATAAAAGCACTGAAACTCCTTCCTGAGAAGAGCATTTTTGAATTATTAGAAAGAATCTTATTTGAAACACAGAACATAAGATGATCTCCTTTCACATTTTAAAGTTGGAAAATTATCTGTAGAGCCAACAGACACTTTTGTTATCAGTTTAAATGATAACAATAATGGGACCTCATAAGAAAGATTTAAAATCATTTCATATTTGGGGTTCAATTTCTTATTTAATAAGCATGGATATTGCACTATCATGAACTGACAGAATTTTATTAGGAGACCGAGGTACTTGCATACAACTCAGAGGGAAGAACAATTTTTTTTTTTTTTCCTTAAAATAAGATATGAGGTTCAAACTTATACTGTACTTTTTACCTGTATTAGTGCAGGCCAAACATGTTTGCTCCTTATGAGAATTCTGTATTTTGCAACAGCTGTTGCAAAGTCAACTTTTAGAGAAACTAATTTGTATAAAAGGAAGGGTGCAACTTGTATGTAGAAAAACAGCAGCAACATAAACATGGGATGGGAGCTCTTCAAACAGAATGAGTTAGGAGTGTATATTGACCTCTTGATTCATTCAGGCATTTGGCAGCCCATCATACGGACTTAGAGGAATTAGAGGGACATACTTAGGCCATACTTTCTTTCAAGGCATTAAAGATTCTGCAGATACAGAATGGAGCCGTTCTGTAAAATGCAAAGCAAGAATGAACGTAAAGCAAAATTATATTACCTAGAGAGGCCTTCAAAGAAGTCATCCATGTCTCAGTTCTTTTGCAAATGTTTGCTTAGCAATCAACAGAGATTTTGTATTCTTGGGTAGACTATCGTCAATAATAAACAGCTTTAGCCTATTACACAGGTAAACTGTGTATACACAGACTGTGTGTATAAATTGTGTATACACAGGTAAATTATCTCAGGTAAATTGTGCAAAATATGCTGTTCTATGGACTCTCTCTGTGGAGAGTGTAATTAAGATAAAAACCAAGGAAGAGTCATACATGTAAAAAAACAGGGGCCAAGTTAAAAATTATGGGTGATGATTACTTATTCAATGGATTGTTTCGTTGTAAAAGTTAATTACTTTACAAAAGAATGGTAAAGATGGGAAAAAGAAAAAAAAAATGTATCCAGGGGCTCAAGAGATTTGAAAGAGATCTACTGAGTTTTACTAGGTATACAAAGCACACACGGATAAGGAAAATCAATGAGCTAAAAATATAAGTTGAAAGAATACTCAGAAGACATTTCTGGCTTGTCATTGTTTACTCTGTCCTAGCCACTGACCACTACTGGGAACAAGCCAGCAAGATAGATCCCTGGTCTGAAGCAGCATGTTTATATATTCTGCCAGAGCACTGGCTCTGGCAGAATAGTGATGATGCAGTAAGTGATATTTGTAGTAGCTATTCTCTGTACTGAAAGAACTAACTTTACAGATAACTACATGATACAAATATATGCCTCGAAGTCTCATTTTGTGAATGGAGGTCTGTGCCTCACTGTAAGAAAAGGATGTAGCTGGGGTTACTGTATTCATCGGATATACTACCAGATAATTATGTGGGAGTGAAACCTTTCAGTAAGCCAAGCCAGAGTACCAAGTGTGATGCATCCACATAACATTAGTGGAAACAGTATTAACATGACAAAATGAAAGAGGAGGTAAAATCAAAACCATCCTTCCTTATAAGTCTCCACTGTTATACAGCTAAAAGCAGTAGCATAGACCATCCTGCAGAATGAATGCCTGTAAGCACAAAATAGTTAATCATTTTTTTCTTCATGTATTTAATGTGATTTTCAACACAGATTCTAATTTTTTATTTTGCTATTTTTTCAGCATCATGTTTAATCAAAACAAAGGCAACACTTGTTCTTTGTTAATCTAGGCATAGGACTGGTAGATGTACATAAAAGAAGAAATCTTTAGTACACATCATTTTATTGAAGTAAAGCCTTTACTTGCCTTTAGCTACCACTGAAACCTACCTGCTTTTAGAAAACTGACACTAGGCATGGTCATATTTGCACCAAGTCAGCTGAACCTTAAGCAGTGTAAAGAATACAGAAAATTTATAGCACTGTCCACTCAAGATCTACTCACAATGACATTAGGAGACATTCTAGCTTAGTTTCTTTCAATATGTTAATTTAAATGTTTTCACTCAGACATTAAATAATTGCTAGTTCTCATTGCATTTAGGATACAAACTTATCCATGGACAAAATTAACTAATTTGTTTTCTTGACAACTTGTAAGCGCAACAAAACAGCACTGAGAGGATTATCCAGCAACCGTAATATTTCCACACTGATTGAATGCATGTCCTTCTACAGCATTATTACATTTGCTTTGCTTCAGTGTTTACAGTACTTTATATTTTCTTTAATTACATTCAATAAAACATTGCTGGTGCCTTCTTTTGAGCAGGAATAAGACTCATTACTACAGATTTTCCCATTTTTTTTAAGTTCCCTGAAAGAGAAAATATTTTTGCCTAATTTCTTTAAAAATAACCCAAAAAACTCTAACAGCAAAGTCCCCTTCCAAAAAGATAATAATTAACTGAAAAGAGTTAAAAATACATTCTGTTTTGTTTAGTGCTAGCAATCTGTGCCTTTACCCTCCTTAACAATTCTTACTTATTTGAGAGGGTCAACATGACAGCAGGCAGCCTTCATTAGGATTAATATTTTAAAAAGGTTTTCCAGTTTTGAGCATATTCACTGGAAAATTCAACGGCTACTTAAAAACATTTATGGCAAGTTTGGTAGTACTGTCAGTTACACTGTCTTCAATGTAACCACTGCTTCTTGTGTGTCCTTGTCTAGGTTCCCGTTAACATGGCTGTCCTCTCTCTTCCTTGAACTACTCCTGTCAAACTGCTTCTGATATGAAGTTGTGGGAATGGGTGTGACATCCTTCACTAGCTTTTTGTCAGTTTTTTGAAGGAGCACAACACTTTTGCATTCATCTATATAAAATGATGTGTTAAGAAGTTCATTAGATAAGAACTACAAAGAAGTAAACAAATAAGCCTGGGAGGATAGTTCACACTGTACATTGTAAGACAAATACAGGTAAAGAACAAAAAAGTCTGGAGATGCTATGCCAGAAACACAGTCTTAACAGACACATCTCTTTGCATTATAGCACTAATAATTTTTCACCCCAGTGTGTGATATTTTCTAACTCGCTCTTTTTTGCTGCTGATAACTTCAGGTTACTATTGTATGTGAAAGTAAATAATCTAGATAAATGTACATACTTGAGCTGAATTTCTAAAATTCAATGAATTCATTCTGTATTCTTGAGAAACAGCTCATTTTCTGATATAGCTGCCTGAAAAGGCCTTTGTAAAGTCATGTATGCTATGAACAACTTATCATAATGTGCCACGCAATACATTTTGTCAAATTCTTTTGAAGCTCTAATATATATTTGTTTCATTGAACTTTATTCTATAAGTGGCCAGACAGCCCATAAAGAATTTTCTACATCTATTTTGAACAACTGAACAATATTATGAATTTTCCCAATGCTTCTGAGATTTTGAATTTTACAACTGTGCCAGCCTACTGTATTTAATTTAGACAGCAGAATAAGGGACTTAGGAAGAAAACAGTTAGGAGAAAAGGATGCATTTGACAAGCAAAAGAAAACAAAAAGTACCGAAAAGCAAACACAAACTACAATTATTCACTACACAAAGATCTGTTTAACGCTTATATATTGTAAGGTTTGTTCTGAGAATTTAAACAATTTTAGTTTGATGCACAGGTTGCATCCAGGTACTCTCAACTCACTAATTCTATCCACTACAATTAACTACAGATTTCCTTATCTGAAAGTCTGGAGAACAGCCAAGAATGGAGTATATAACTTAGGTATTGGTGTGAACACAAAGATGGCAAGCTTAATAAATAAATAAATAAATAAAAAAGAAATTGCTGAATAATTTCTCCTACATTATTTGAACACTTGTTTTTATAACCTTATTCTATGACAACCTAAACTTTACAGAAGAGAATTATCAGTTCTGGACAATAAATAAATACCACTTCACACATGACAAAATTTCAAATAAGATGCTTGATACTTGTTTTGCAAACAGTAGTAATGTTTAGTGGAGGTGGGCTTTTTTTGTTGTTGTTTTCTGTTTTTAATTTTCAACTTTTAAAAAGATTATCCGGTCACGTAGATTAACACTGCTATACCAAATCCATGTCTTTCTTTGATTTTTACATGAGCATAATAGAAAATAATTTCTTGCTATTTATAATAGAAATAGAAAAAATCTCACCATCACTAATACTCAATTCCGAAATAAAATCTCCAGTGAAGCTAAGGAAGCTTTTGTGTGTTGTCAACAACACCTGCTTCCCTGCCCCACCTCCTGTCCAGGTTTAACAATAAATGGCTCTGAGTGATTACTGAGACAGATGACATTTTCCTCTTTACATGAAGCATTTGCATTTGAGAACTATGACACCATTGCTTTCAGTAACTCCTTTTTTTTTTTTTTTTTTCTGCAAATAGATAGTGATAAAAAGGCATGTAAATCCACTTAAACTTTCAAGCTAAATAAGCTAGTCTTCAGACATCCTCTACCTCTGGACAGCATATCTTGAAAGGGAGAAAGGAGCAGACAGCATTTGCCCACCATGAGAATGCCTAGTTTATTAAACACTCTAGCTTTGAGGTTATTACCTCAAAGACGCTAAATACACATTCAGGATATACAACCAGAAATATGCATTCAAGATTGTCTGAACAAAAATATATTAATTTCTTGGATTTCTAAAAACAAAAGAAAAAAAATGGACAGAAATTGTTTGCCAAATGAAGAGAGGACACTTCAGAACTACTGCTGGAATTTCCCTCTTGAAATATTTTATAAAGACAATGATTGCAAGATGAAAGAAACCATTATGAATTTGTCATTGCCTCCTGAGAGCCAGATCTAAAATAACACACTGGAAGTGGTATTACAGAGATTTATTAGGCATTGAAGTTCCTAATGGGTGGGAGAGAACTAGATTAACCAAGCTACTTTCAGTAACAAGGTCGACTTTTTAATCTAGTTAAGTATAATAGAAATGGGTTACCAAAGGCACAAAACATGGCAAATCATCTAAGCAATATACAGAAGGTGATGGAAAGATAGTGTTTGATCAAAAACGTGTTTAACAAGTTGTTAACAGTATTATTATTGTAATTATTAAACAGTAATTGTTTCTTGTTAAACAGTATTTCTCACTATGTTTTACGTTTCTTACCTAGAGATAATAGACATGAAACGTAAGAGTAACTCTGACAAAGGTAAGCTAATTCTGATACTATTGATTGTGAATTCATCAGGTTATTGAGAAGTCACAAGTCAGACCTTTTTATTTATTTATTTATTTATTTATTTTTGTAGCTCTCATAGAGAATTACAGATCTTTAAGAATTAATAAAATCGGAAAATTTCAGCAAGGGACATTTTTGATTCTGGTTGACTGATTTTCAATGGATCAGGTGGCATTGTAAGAAAGCACATATGTGCAATTTATCCGAATTTTAAAAAATCCCCATACATGTTATACTGACTGTATTCATTGTAACATGCACTTAGGTAAAAGTTACTTACTACAGTTCTCTTCATCAGAATTATCACCACAATCATTTTGGCTGTCACATCTCCAATGATCTGGAATACAGTTGTTGTTTTTGCACTGGAATTCATGAGGCCCGCAAGTTTTTTTATCTGTAATTAGGATTAATATCATTTACATCACTGCAGAGTCAAAAGTGGAAAGATTGCTACTGAACACTGACACGACAATATTACCAAAAACCTTTCAGAATGAGCAACCTAAATACTTAAAAAGTTATCTTCAGAACTAATTTATTTCTCATACTGCATTCTTTAAGATTTTATTTATTCACTCATACCAAAAGAGATATACTTATAAATTTGGTTATAAAATTAAAATAAATACTGTAAAAACCTCTCATTTAAAGTGAGACGTGAAATTTAGAAGCGATGCACAGATTAGCTCGGAGAGGTTAACAATTGAATCTCAAAAAATACACTGACTTTTTTCTTGAATCTTACTGTAAGATTGCTCTACAAAAGATCAGATCACAGTAAGCTACAATATATATATATTTAAATGTACATAATATATATTTCTCTACAGCTATGTTTACATGCAATTATTTAAGACTAATCATACCTAACAGAAAACTTTGCATTTTGCTTTATATTTTTATCTTTTGTCATCTTGGACTGAAAGTTTGCTTATACAGAGGAAAAAAAGCACATAATGCTAAATTGAAATTAATTTTCTTCATGCAGTAAATTCTCAATGAGATTTCCTGTTTACAGAATAGTATCATAGCCAAAGCCTTTCGGGGATGCATGAACATTCTGAACTACTCCAGCAGGAAGGAGCTGTCTCTGTGTTTTATTTTTTTATTTCACTGTGATGATATTTCAGCAGAAATTTCTTAATTTCCATTCAGCTATTTCATAACATCTCAGATCAGACTTCATGTTCCTATTATGACAACTTGATAAGTTCTAATAACTGTCAGAATGAAAGAGAACTGAAACATTCACTTAAGTCAACCTGCTTTTTCTGCCTCTGAAATAGAAAGGATGATGTCCCAAATTAGAGGTATTACATTTGATGCCATGGCCCAAACTGCTGCTTGTTGTAGTTTGCTTTAGGTGTGGTTCTGGAACTAGAGATATACAGCAAAAAAAATTTTGAATATCAAAAAGGTGGAGGCAAACAGCGACATAGCTCCTCACACTCACAAATTTGTTAATTAAAATACTGCCTTTTGCATTTGTTCCCCGTTCTCTGCCAACATCAAGATTATAAACAGTTTTCTCAAAAAATACTTTTTCTTATGATGTTTCTCAAGACGACAAAAGTAATTCATAGATAGTCAATGATAGTTCAGTCACGACATTTCAAGTACTTACATTGGCAAACAGTTTTAACTTTGACAAACAATCTTAACACTTTTAACATTATACAACACAAACATAAGAAAAATAAAAAACAGAACTCTTGCATTTCCACCTGTAGCTTTGTAAAAGGTGGTTTCAAATCAGAAACCCATCCTACACATTAAAGTACTTCTAGTAAACTCTATAGTCCCACATCACCTATCTGCCCACAAAATGAGTCCTAAAGAATAGTCACAGATCATATATTATTTATTCTTCCATATTGGACAGACACACCAAGATCTAATCAGTAATACACAGAATGCAGAGATAACATCCTTTCCTTCGGCCACTTGCTAGGTTGAAGACAACATGTAAGATATCTTTTCTTATTCTTTATAAAGAGTTACCTCATTCTCAAGGACGCTAAATCCTTTTTCTAGGATTGCCTCTTTACACTTTTGGAGAAAGGCTGGATTTTTTTTTTTTTTAATTTTTTAAATATCTATGTGTGTATTCTAAATGTATGATTATTAGTTGAATATTAGTCTTTCTTCTTCCTACTCTAATTTACCTAAAACAAACACATATTTAACTCTTTCTTTTAAAAAATACTTTTTATATCTGCAAGGCTTTCTTCACTTGAGAAATCTGAAAGCTTTTTATTCCTTTGGGTTGACTCTGATCTCTTATAGCAGCTTACAGTTGACATGTCTTATGGACCAGATTTGCTTGTCTTTTATTTCCTTCTTCACATTAATGAGAGCTCAGGAAAACCCTAGGACAATAGAACAAAGATATAACAAAGAGAAATATTTGGGAAAGTTGTGTAACAAATATATGATCTTTCAGACAGAGCAATTTATTCAGCTCAAAAGAAATAGTGCAAGAGATTAATTTTTGAATTGTGGAACCCTGAAAGGCACACACATATTTGTCATTGTTGTCTTCAACACTAAACTGCTTTGCATTTTTCTTAAAATGAGGCTGCCCGAAAATGTGGAAGTTCAGATAGGAATGGTACAAAGAAAAAGAAGTAAGTTACGGTAACTCAATTTTTGTATTACTCTCTTTATTATTGACATAGATTAATCTATTTACTGTAAAGGCCCCTTTTCTTATATTGTGTGACTGCCTGAGGTAGCTGCTGGTTGGCTGGAGTCCATCTTCTGTACTTGTCTAATGATACTGTATTTTAGAAGTACTTCTAAATGAGCATGAAGAAAATGGGATAAAGACTTAAATTGAAAACAAAACCCAGATGATTATACATACAGGCTAAAAGCACATTGATACCAATACCAATGAAGTAAAAACCAAAATTTTGCCACTAACTGCATTACACTGCAGTTTGGGGGATTCACCATCATCAGGAAAAACAAACAAATAAAACAAAAACAAACAAAAAAACACTTTTACTCTTTAGGCTAAAAATTAATATTTAAATAAACGAGGAAGCAGAAAACAGTCATACTAACATTGACACATTATGTGAATAGAAACCTTAAATACACGTAACTTTTAAAGCAGATTATAATCACTTTCCAACACTGAACACAGCTTTCTTCATATGCTAACCCCAAAAGGGCCTTTTGCGATGTAAAGGACTAAAGATGTGAGTAAGGATTACCATAATTTAATGGCTTGTTTTAACTGTCTGGACAGCAGGCATGAATTAACTCTACCTATTGTTCTTTGAAAAACACCACATGCTCATTAATAAGCATGCACTTCCTAACTGCTTTAAATTGTCTGAGTTGAAAATGAACCATAGAAGACTAAATACATTCAGAACAATTCTAACAAATTCACTCAATATAGTATTTCCAATAACATATGGTAGTAAACATTTACTAAGCAATATATACGTGACTATGGGACACTTAAGCAAAGAAGAAATTACCCTTTATGCAAGTTTTGCATTGCAAGCATTTTAAAAATGAACTATAAATGATAACAAGTTAGTATTAGCACCAACATATGCATATCTTTATTACACTCAACTTGTAGCTTCATAATTTAATTTTCCCATAGTTTGTTCATAAAAATAGCCGTCTTTAAATACATTAAAAAACAAACAAACAAAAACACAGACGACCAAATCTTGTTCTAGCTAGTGATATAACAAGATCATTTAAACATATTTCAAATCCTAAAAATAAAGAAAACTTTAAAATGTGATTAAAGCCATCTTGTTCTTGCATATGTTTACTTATTAGATGAGTGTGCATAACAATCACGACTGGCATAGAGATTGTGAGTAGGGATAAATTTTTTCCTTCTGATCCAACACAAAAAGTAATGGCATTATATTCAGCTAGCAAATTTAAAATAAAAAGGGAGGGGTTTTTGCACAGAGGTTCTTTCTATTGCTCTTTCTATTGGCTTTTGCCAATGATGAATCACAAGTGTCTTAATTTTTTTCCTGTTCAATATTAGTTTTTTTTTTCCCCTTAATTTTCCTTATTTTTTTCCCCGCTCTGCTTTCAAATTTTGTGCTTTGCATATATTATTATATGAACCTTTTTAAAATTCTTTGTTCCATTTCAGTTGGGCTTGAATGGGTTACTCAGAAACATGAATCAACACTTTGGCAGCTGGGAATGCCCTTTATGAGTACAGCTCTTGCACTGACATCTTTCCTTCATCTTGCCTGTAGATGATCTGCCTTCTCAAACTACCATATTTAAGTACACAAACTTTATAAGTATCAGATGTTCTTGGAGAAGTCCTATGGGGTTGCTGAGTTTGTGGGATTGTGTGATAGGACATGTCTCACTGAAGCATACAGACAGAAGCAAAAGTTGGTCATGTCAAACTGCAATCTGCTCTGGATCCTTTTGTCCAGTCAGTCTTAACACCTAATTCTCCATTGAAGATACCTCTGTTGACAAACATTTAAGTCAACTTCGTACTGGTCTTTATTCTGAGTTACATTTCCCAGTATATCTCACAACACTGACTCTTGTTGCATGGAATAAAGTAATTCATTTATTACAAGATCTTTTTGCTACATTGAGTGTCTTTCTTACTCCAAAATAAAAAGGTGATGCAGAAATTATACTGAATAATCTACTGAAATTATACAGTAGATTATAGCAAATTATGACATTTTTCACTGTTTATTAATCATAAAAACAATAAAGTATGCAGAATAAATTGATGAAAACTGGATAATTCTTTAAGAAAAATCATGAAAGTTATTATATTCTAGATGAGATACTACTACTTTATTGGCTGGAGCTATAAATTAGTATAATATAAAGTGCATAGTTTACTTATCCAACAAGAATTGTAAGAGCCAGACAAAGCTATCATACCAGATAGGTACTACCATACATTGGAAGAGGACATGTTAAATGAAATCCTTATATACTTTTGCTACTTTTTTCAACAATGTCAAGCTACAGTCATATTCAAAACAGTAATATATTCTAAACCTGTGTCATGCTTACCACAGTTAGCTTCATCTGATCCATCAGCACAATCAGGGTCTTCATCACATACCCACAGTTTAGAAATGCAATGTTTAGTTGTTTTACATTGGAAGTGGTCTGGAGAACAACTGTTTTCAGCTTTAAAAAAAAAAAAAGGATTTAAAATTAAAACAAGAAGTTTCTGCTTATATTCCAAACACGTTTTGTACGTAAGGTTTAAAAAAGAAAAAAAAAAGTAACTTCCATAAGAAAACAGTATTCAGGTTTATATTGTTTATAAATTCATCATCTTTTTAATATTATTTTACACACAACAGCAAGATCTGAGCAAGAATTTAGAATACAAAAACATCCTCACAATAAAAACACCCTGAGTGCACTCATGGATTCCTTCTTCTATCCAAGCAGTGAGAACACTGCAACAATCAAGAGCCTTTTCACAGGGATTCCTCCTCTAGTTATTTATCATGAAAAGTTACTTGCTTTGCTGATTTGTTTCCTACAACATTCAGCTCCACAGACTAAGAGGAAAGTTAAGTTCCTGCCTTAAACCAAGAATCTGCTTTCAAGCCAGCATGGGTGGAATGCTACTTAGAGTGGAATGCTACTTTAAATTCATGTAGTGAAACATGATTCTACCTCAACTAAACTACCTCACAAAAACTTATGCCAGATCTTACTATTTCTTAAATTCATAACAGAGTATAAAGGCAAGATGAAGGACATATACCTGGACTGGACTGTGAACCAGTTATTTGAGACCAGATGCATAAAGATTTCTTTAGAGATAAGTATATGTACAAGAACCTTTAAATTGTCCTAAATTGAACTGAACACAGGTGAAAAACAGCATGACCTATTCTCTGATAACATTTTCCAACATGAATACTTGTCCCACTTTTACCTAGTGAACTCCACAAAATTTTAACAAACTTTCCTATCCATGTTGAAAAGCAACTTGCTACTTGGCACCGATGTAATACCACTGATACTGATATAACAAGGAGACATGCTTGTTTCTTTCTTGGGTTTGGCAAAATGAAAAAAAATGTGTTTGTTAAAAGATGGTGTATTATTTCTTTCAGCGTCATTTCCATGCATCAATTTACAGTGCTGCATTTAAAAAACATGTAGACTTGGATATGCTGCTAACTCTACTTACAAAAAGTAATACTTCTCAGCTAGGATACCCCATCAAGAAATTTCAGTGTCTACCTTCCTCCATTTTACATGTGGAAAGCCTTAAGTATATAATATGACTTGTTCAAGGTCACTTAAGTATAAAACCAAGCAGTGGCCAAGCTGAGAAAAGGTCTTTGTTTTATGAATGTTAGTCTGGTGAAATCAGAACAAGATAGATAATATCAACTATTACCTGTCTTGTGACAGGAACCCTAACCACCTTGAACTTTGAGGCAGACTTAACCCTCCCACTTTGGGTAGTCTCTCCTAAGGCACTTGAAGAGTTTTCAGAAGCCATAAACTAGATTTTATTAGAATATAAACTAGCACACTTAGTTTTCTTAAAAGAGAAGCTCATAATGTTTAGGTAAGACAATAGTGTTTTGTTTTTTTTTAATTATTATTTTTAAGTATATAATGAACCCTTCCAGCCCCCTACCTCATGCCTTTGCAGGTGGGTTGATAGCTGATTTTCAGACAATTCAAAAGCTTGCTTTGTATCACAGCAGACTGTCCTATCCCATCCTAGTGGAAAACATTCCAAGGAATTCACTGATGATCCTGACCCTATTCCTACCACAATCCTTGAGCACTGCCGTGCTGTGGACTCTACTGCTCTGATTTCATTTTGCCGGGTTCACCTCATGGTTTTGGGAACCTTTCATGTAACATGTCCAGATCTTTATAACGAAAAGAGCAATCTCCCTTATCTTCTGGAGGTGCTTACCTGACACCACTTAATCTGTTTTTAAAGAAATGTGACATGCAATAACAATATTGTTAGAGGCTCTGCTGCGCTGATTGTAAGATGCCATTAAACATGATAACTAACAAAGCCTTTGTATCCTTAGCAACCCTTCCCTTGGAGAAGGACGTGTTCTTTCAGAAATGCAACACATGCAAACTTTGAGAAAACTAATTCTGAAAGTAGGAATGAGCACTTTAGATCAGCTGTAGATCTGATTAATGAACTGAGTGAAGGACAGAGATGTATTTGAAGACAACAACATTATTTTAATTGCAGAATGATCAAAGATACTACCTATTCAATACATTTCCATTTAAAAACTGAAAATATTTTCTCTATTTGTCTCTGAGAAATATGGAGTGAAACTGAATTTACCGAAAGATGTATAAAAAGATGAGTAAATGGAAAGTTGCATAGATAAATTAATGAAGTCCCCGTAGAAAAGGGAATTGAAAAGGTAGAGAACTATATCAATGAAAAGGGATATAGAAGGAGCTATGGATCTACAAAATACCCAGTAAAAGAAGAAGAAAATTATTTTTCCCTTTAAATGTGTTGCCGAAAGCCATGGCAGATGAAAGCCTCAAGAATATGAGTCATTTGTGAGGTGGTTAAGAGTAAAATGGATATTTCAGCCTAAGTCAGAAACCCAATTAAATGCTTGAAATTAATTTATTTACACACCCCTTTTCTTTGCAATGACTTTTAAAAATGAAGGTAATAAATGACATTTTACCTTGTTCTCTTGTATATAAAGCACTGTACATCAAACAATCCAGTGCATTAGCTGCTTTGCATGTTCCTCACATTACTTTGCAGAGGACATTAACATTATTTTACATATTGTATTTCAGCTTCTGGTTTAAAATCAGCTACAGTTGTCAGAACAAAATTTTCTAAACAAAACTTACGGCAGTCTCTTTCATCTTCTTCATCACCACAATCATCCTGTCCATTGCATCTCAGATTTATTGGAATACACTTCTGATTCTTTGTGCACTTAAACTGACCTGACAGACACACATGTGTGTCTGGAATTTGAAAGAATAAAAAATATTAAATTAAAGAGATTAAAAGTTAAAGATTAAAAAAATTTACAGATTAAAAGTTAAAATAAAAATACAAATAACTTTCTTGATAGCACGGCATTTATACCAGTTTAGCATGTTTCTTAAGTCTTTAATACATACAGTCACCTACCGCAGTTCAGTTCATCAGAATTGTCCCCACAATCATTCTCTCCATCACAGATAAAAGCTGGAAGAGCACAAAGTCCAGTTCCACACTGAAAACGTCCTGGCTGACATCTGAATTCAGCTGGAGAAAAAAATGCTTATTAATACTATTGGAAGAATGATAAAGTGTCAATAGCGTTGTTCTTTCTCAAAAGAGCTATCAAAAGTATTTGTGAACATTGAGCCTATACAGTCAAATAGAAATCTAAGTAGATAATAGCAAATAAAATGTACGTGTACTACTGTAAAATTGATTTCAAAGTGTGAGATTTTATATTCACGTAACTGTAGTTATAACTTCCTAATGATATGTTTATCATTACAATGCTCTACAGGTTGATGCTTACTAATAGTTCAACAGAAATTTGCAATTTAGGATATAAACATTTCAGTTCAAGTGTGCATTTAAGAAATTTACTATCTCACTCTAATTCCACCTCCCATGAGTCTACCACTGCTTTTTCTCATAGCCACTGCCATTTGTGTGAATGAGCAATTATGCACTTCTATAGCACTATTTTCTATAAACAGATTATAGCTAAAAATGTTAATCTTACATACGGTGATTATATATGTTAAGGTTTGCTTCAAAGGCCTTTGCAGCAGAAAAAGAGAACTAATAGCATTGTAAAAAAACATGGATTAGAGATTTCAGTACACAAAATTCAATGAGCTGTTACTTATCTGGAAGACTATATAACACAGAGTTTTTTTGTGTTTATAAGCTTGAGGGAAGAATACAAGAATATTTTGTTTTATGTAGATTAATTTAATAGTATTAAAGAAGTTAGTGACGGTGACTGAGAACACAGCATCATTAATAGACATTACTGTTCAGTAATCTAGTACACTAGACAGGTACTTTTCTAACAACTAAGTAAACCAGCAGCCAGCTGCCATCAAAACAACCATCCTTTGGGATGCTGAAAGAATCATCATTATTGACTTCCAGCTGTCTACAATTCAATGGAGGAATACTACAGTAACCTACTATTTGGACTATGGGAGGCTATTGAGAAATATGCTGTATCTTTTGTAGTGTGTCAAAGTTACACAGATGCATGAAAAATGTTCACTGCATAAAATCATTCAGACTGGTGGTGAAATTCATCTCACCAAACTTTCCTTTGACAAAGTTTATAAAACTATAAAATGAAAATGTTTATATAAAACATATCATGAAAAATAAACAGAATCTTAGTTGGAGTCACATCGAAAACGTTGCTGTTTCAGGAAATTGCATTAAATGATACCATGCAGCTAAACCTGTATAATTGCAATAAAACATAATCTAATGAAAATTGTAATATCACATTTCTATTGCAAAAATAGAACAATTAAATTCAGCAAAAATTTAGATGGAATCAAATAAAAAGGAAAAATGTGTTCTTATAATTTTCCAAAGATCTTAAGAGACACTTAGTAATCATGAATTAATGAAAATCTTACACAGCCTGACAGACAAGACTCTGTGCCCTTTCTAAATCTGACAGAGACCAAGGAAAGCAAAACAGTGCTGCAAACAAAAGCTTTCAAAGAAAATCCTCTTCTTAACATTTATAAAGCATTATATTTGGTTTGGACTCTACAGACAAAACTGAGTTCCAAATGTAGAATGCACTTACGGCATTCCTTGGGCTCATCAGAGCCATCCCCACAGTCGTCAACAGTGTCACATTTCCACCAGAATGGAATACATTTGTCAGTTTTGCAACGGAACTGGAGAAAAGGAGAGAAAGAATATGTTGTTTTTTACAGGAACAGCATAAACTATAAGAAATTAGATTCATTTGATTAAATCATTGTTCCACTAATAACTTCTGGTTGTTGATTTTATAAAACCTGATCTAAAAAAAAAAGTGTGTGTTTTTGGAGATGTATTGCACTGAGACTTCAGCTGACAGAAGTCACTGCAGTTTCAATGACATTGCTACACTCATAGTTCCACTGATAAAAAGCAATCACTGCATTTTGCTGCATTCCATGACTTGATCCTTTAAGATCTTATTCAGAACAACCATAAAAACAACATTGTAATTTTGTTTTCACTGAAAAAAAAAACCACAAACAAAATAAAGGGTAGAAATGATTTGATGCAATCTTCGAGGGCTAATCCTAAAATCAGAGTTCATTATGTTAGGGAGAAAAATCTGGATAGACTATCTGCACCTTTCAACAAATGTGTTTCTTACCTGGTATCTCTATGAGCACAGAAGGGAAGGAAACCAGCAAACTTAGATGTGCAAGACATTTAATTTTCTGTGACAGCATATTTTTTTTCATTTCTTCATGTTTTAAAAAATATTAATTACTCAATAAAACTGTGTTTAAGAGGTATATAAAACTTGGTACATTAGTTCAGTTTTAATTTGTCTGCCAAGACTGTTCAGGGTGTCACTGCCATTTATACATTGAGCAACATCATTCCCATACCACACAGAGACATGCTATACAATTGGTTGGATCTAAATTCAGGCATGTAGCAAAAACAAATTGCTCTATTTTATCCTTCGGTGCATGTTGTTGTATACCACTATCAACCTCTACTAGACAAATACATCAGCTCCAGATTTTGTTTCTGTCTAATCCAGTATTTTAAGAGAGTACTTATCTGGATATCCATACTCTAGGAGATTATTTAGGAATGGGTGTAAGGCTGTTGTTCCGTTCTACAAAGGTAAGCATATCAGAGTAGCTCAGCAGAAGGCCTCCTGGTGTAGGAAACCAACAGAAACTCAGACAACTCTCATTCTTTCTACTTTCTGTTTGCTAGCTTGGCCTTTTTACTGCCTCATTGTTTTAAAGTACCAGCCACACTGCTCACCACAAGGCACTTCAAGCCATTAAACTGACAACATAAATTTAATTCCAGGAAATGGGTACTAACTCTTAGATATTTTTACACTGCATGGAAATACTTATGATCCCTTCTAAATCTGGTATCCAATCACTTAGTAAAATTGGGGGTCAGAGCCATGTAGGTGTGTGTGGAATTACCTTAAATGGCCTTCTAGAGTCTGATGTATCTTGTACTGAATAATTTCTTACATCAGATTAGCCATCAAAAGACATTGAATGTCTGCCTGTGTGTAAAACGAGCAAGTGTATCAGCCATCCAGCTGCTTCAGAAATGGCTAACAGTGGATGTGTTTTCATGAGTGATTATATCATCAGAATAACTAGAATTTTACAACAAAATCTGAAAATCTTTACTGAGCAAAGTATGTTTTTGCCACAGACCTCTGCATCTGATGCCATTAGGCTGACAAATTATCAGAGAGTAGACAGATTTCAGAATTAGAAGAAAATGACTAATAACCAACATCAATTTGTAGTTGTATTTCTGCAGGCAACTTCTCCTATATAACCCCTCTCTCCCTCCTAAGGAATGCAGAAGTGATAAAATATTACTTTTGGAGGATCCAAGATACAACGCTATCCTTCAAATCAGGTTATGAATTAATAATTTAGAAAGGAGCCACTCAATCAACTGTTAGCATGTAAGTAAAATTAAAACAAACAAACAAAACAAAATAGAAAGTGCCTTTTTATTTTAATAAAATAAATTTAAGAAGGTGAATATATGTGGAAAAAAGATTAGGTAAGACATTCTTCATTTTCTTTTATTCTTTCTTTTTGCTCACCACTTAATGGGAAGTGACAGACAGAAAATCTAAACATAAAAGATGCAGTGAACAAAGTAAAACCACAGAAAGCACTGCATTATGGTAACAGAGGAAGACACTGGGAAGGAATCTTAACAATATTACTTGAATGAACTTGTACATCATTATAAAATGACGACGATAAATTGAAGATGACTGCTATTCCTTCAAAATGAAGAGTAAAACCCTTTCGTTACTGAATATGGACAAAATGCATCATGATATGTAATGTTGTAAGGTCATTAGCATACATATAATGAAACTCAACTACTAGAAAAATTAAAGCTTTTAAAGGCCATATGTACTATTACAATCAACCAAACTAATTGAGTAGAACAGTCCAAAGCCTTTTATCAAACTGGTTCTCTTGTAAGAAATAAATCAGTATGTTCCAGTTAATCTAACTTAAATCTTAAGAAAATTAATTTATTTCAAGTCATAGGGAATCCATCTCCCATAAATAATTCAATGTTTTAATTGATACAATTTTTAAGTAATTGTGTATTTTACCACTTTTATCTACCTAACTGGACAGCTCAGTCCCATCCTTTTCTTGTATCTTGTATTTGTGTAAAGTTTGTTCATGCATGAATACCCTCAAACCATTTTGTCATTTTATCGTTCATGTTTTATATATATATATTTTTTTTCAAAGCAACATTTATGGGTTTAGTAGCTGTATTTGCTCTAATGACTGGAGGAAACATCCACATTTGACAGGGAGCAAGTTCTGTGCTCTCTGTGGAAAAAAAAAGAAAAAAAGAAAGAAAAAAAAGAAAAAAAAGGGCATTTGAAAGTAAGTCTATTTTCAACTAATAATCTTGAAGATTAAGCACTTTAAATGTGTCCATGAATTTCCTAGTCTTCAGGTGCTTTGACTGCTGCTTCCACATTTCATGGACACCAACCTTCGTTATTTAAAAGCAGGTGAAAACACAGTAAAATGCAACTCTTCTCTACATACATATACACTTACCTGACTGGCAGTGCAGTTCGATAAACATGTCTTGTTATCTGCAGCAAGGTAAAAGTTAGTGGGACAGGCACAAGTATGCATCTTGTCAGGGGCTAGAAGGCATAAATGACTGCAACCACCATTGTTTAGTGTGCACAGATGTTTAGACACTGTGGACAGAATTGGAAAGTTGTATCAGAGACTATTATTTCAGTTTATTTCAGAGTATCTGCTTTATAGAGGAAAAATGTATTACACACTTTATTTTCACAAAGGAATGTTTCATATCAAAAACAAATCAAAAAAACATATCAAAAACATATCAAATTTTCCTTTTGCCTTTAAGCTATTCTTCTTTTTTGTATGGAACAATTAGTTATTACTAAGGATATACATTCAATAAAAAAAATGATAAAAAGAAAAAAAACTCATATATATATATAATGAGACAAAAAATTAGCTAATCTAGATCAAGTACCAAATTGTATTCAGAATTCAAACACATAGACATCAGGAAACAAGACACAATCATAATGCCTATATTTTCTGACCTTTTCTCAGTACAGAAGGTTTCTAAACAACAGCATTGTTCTGCATTATTAACACTCTCACACTTTTGCAATAATAACGCTAAATTTCTTCATAACATAATGCTCTGATCTTGGTAACTGTTAGCTTGAACTCTAACGTAATTTAACCATTGTGTACTTCCAGTCATTAACTATAAAGCTCTTTGGGTATTTAATCACTGAACGAGACCAATCACATTCATTTAATACTAGATATACTTACAACATTAATCACATATCTATATTTTAAAAACTACTGAAACTTTTGAAAATTTCTGAAATTCAAAATAAAACAAATAAAAAATAAATCATTGCTGATAAATAATCTTCAATTAATTATTAATTCAATTAATTCTTAATCTTCAGTTAATTCAGTGACTGGCTACTTACTAAGTGAAACACATGTACATGCTGCATGGAAAACATAGAATAATTACCATCAGGTTGTCTATAAGAATGATACACCTGGATGTCTGTTATGGTGTGCCAGGAATTAATCAGTGACAGTCTGTCTAATCCAGAGGTTTTGTGGGCACGGCTGAGTGATTTGGTTTTCCCGTCTGTCCAGTAGATGTAGTCTTCAAACAATGTTAGTGCAATCACCCCTGGAATATCTTGATTAGGGACTGTAAGAAGAGATGCTAAGATTAATGCTCACTCTTGGAAGACTGCCAGCTAAAATATTCCATACTGAATGGGTTGACAGATACAACTGCCATATAATGTCTTGAGAATAATTATCATGACAATATGTCAAGCCTAAAGGGTTCTTTATTACCAGTTACGAGAAAGATGGATGAGGTATGTGAGCTCTGCTTGCTTGGAATTAGTTGGCCCAATCAGTGTTAAGGAAATGAAAGAATTCCAGTCAACAAAAATCACCTCCAGATTCTAAACCAATCACGTTAAGTTGTAAAGTCATACATAACATAATTATCACTTAACCTAATTTTTACAGAAGGCCAGTATTCATTTGCTGTCTTCGGAGAATAAAAGTTATTAGAAAACACCCAAAATACAAAGCATACATCCCCAGATGCATTGTATTTAACACAATTTAAGGCAATTATTATTATTTCATTTTGGCAAAATATGCTGACAAGTGAGACAGGGGGAAAAAACATTTTATTAAATTAAACATAACAGTAAGAGGGCATATTGTTTATTCCTAGCATAACCAACCATACAGTAAAAAAAAAAAAAGACACAAAGTAATAACACTCTATTGTTATAATATCACAAAATTATAAGTCAACATCACTTAAAAAAGGATGAAAGAACAAAAGGGAGAAAAAAGCTTTGGAATGTTTTTTATCCTACTGTATGCTTGGACTATTTGTTCTTGGTAAACACACACAAAAAAAAGGTAGAATTCAGCTTATTTATAAACTGTATGTAACTGTAATCATAAATGTCACAGGAAACATCTAACTACAATGTTCAATTTGTGTATTATAGTCTTTTATCACCGAATCACTCTACTACTGATAGAGCTAAAAAGGCAAATTATAGAAGTTGAGTCTGTCATTTTAAGCAATATATTCTTAACATGTTTACCTTGTTTTCTTAGATGACGATAGCTTCATCTTTCTACCTGGAATGTGCTCAAATAAGTTTGGCAAATCCTAAAGTCTCACTGGAACATTACATAGTTCACTGACAACTGATGACCAATACTTGTATATGGAATAAGAATTTAGCAAATGTACTTTTGTGTACAACAGTCTTTCCTACACAATGAATGCCAGCTTAGAGTATGCTGCCTTCTGGTCCTGAAAACAGATTCACAGATTCACAGATTTCTCTAGGTTGGAAGAGACCTCAAGATCATCGAGTCCAACCTCCGACCTAACACTAAGTACTCCACTAAACCATATCCCTAAGCTCTACATCTAAACGTCTTTTAAAGACCTCCAGGGATGGTGACTCCTTGCTTTTTAGACCTGAAATTATTTTCCTTTCTTGTATGTTTGCACATTCCATAACCATCATACTGAAGCAATGATACTCTTATAAAGTATCATTGTTATAAAGCTTCATAACATTTCTGAGAAATTAGTCAAATTGCATTCATATAAAAATATCACAATTTTGGCACGTATTACATACACAGCTTTGGCATGGTTCTCTATATAGTACAGTGTCCCCAAGAAAAGCTCTTAGTATTTCCCTTATTTGTAAAAATCACATTGTGAAAACGGTGTCTACAAAATGGAAGTGAGTCACTCTCCATGTTGACTGTTGCTATCCCATTTGTCTTAGCAATGAAGGAAAGAATTCTTGAAGAACCGTTATTTTCAGCTTTACCACCAAAGCAACAAGACAAGTCAAAGAAAGGAAGAACATAGAAACTATAAGCACAGGTATTTCCATCATACTGGTTATTTTCCTCAGGGTGACATTTTGTAACCAATGGACTGATCAAAATACATTGCAGGAAAAACATCCAAGACTCAGGAAAACTCCAAGAGGTACAGTAGGGTTTGTCTGTCCACTGGAAAACCCATAAGCATTATTATCTAATTGTATCAGTTACTTGCACATTAATTTTACCCTGACTCTGCTCTGGTGTGAATTAAGTAATTCACTCTGTGGGGAAAATAAGCTGAAGGCTAGACAACAATACACAGCCTCACCCTAGATTTAGTACAGTGTGTGGGAGAATCTCCAGTACTGAAAACATTGGAGTGACCTACATAACCCTACATCTAGGCACAACAGAGACTAAGCAGTCAAATGCTAGTCATTACTATTTTTCTAATGTTCTTTCACTTAACATAAGATTTTTTCCACTTAAGATTTTCCTTGAATCTTCTTGAGAGATTCTTCAAGCTTTGCACACACCTTTAATAATGCTGAGTTCAGCTTAATACTGTTCCAGAAAAGGTATGCATCACTAATTTTAAATAAAGTGAATGATCTATAAAATGCCTTAGCATAATTATTAATTGGGAATACTAATTACCATATCCTATTCTTACAGACAGATTACTGTAATTAATTAAGGAAGCATAGAATTTACACATTCATGTCAGGTGGAATAAGGAAATTACAATTCTGAAATATGAGTTAATTAAACTCTGTGTACACACATGCTATATGGAAGAAACATCTTTTGGTTTGAATCACTACACAGTATTTCAGCAGATCCCTGAAGAACTGGACCGCTCTGTGGCCACTCCCCTCATGTAGTTAATTCATTAAATGTAAGTCATTCAACTGTGTTATTACTGTGGTATTACCTTTACCATGGGATTTTGAGTACATCTGGGCACAATCCATCGTGCCATCTTTATATGACTTAGTTACAATAAACTTAGACTTAGGTACAACATACTCAGCATTTTTCAAATTTTATGTATGTTTTTATTCAATATTTATTTACTCAATATTTATTTATTCAATAGCATTTGCTATTGAAAGTTTTCTTATAGCCTCTGAGTCATATGGTTGTGTCACTGCAAAAAAAACTAAAAGACAAGCAGGAAACTTAGGTTCATCTGCTAAACTGCAGAAAATTCCCCGCTGATCTTAAAGGATAGTTTCTAATGAGAAATGCAGACCAGACTGACAGAAGAAGCTGGAAGGAACTGCAGAAAGAGAAGCCGGTACTTGTAAAACACTGGACTGTAAAACCCTGAAGCTATTCACAAAGCCATTTATCTTACTTTTATTTGAGTTCTGAAAACATCTTTTCATATAAATTATGACCCTTTCTGTTACTTTTGACATTAAATTAAAGATGTCAAAGATACCACTCCAGCCTTTCTAAATTTAAAAAAAAAAAAAAAAAAAAAGTGATGTTGCCTTTGTCTGTATTCTCTTATTCTGATCACAGTTAGGATTAAAATCAGAACAAATGGGCATGTAAAAGCTTTAACGCACATAAAGAGGATTTACTTGAGACAATTATCTTGATTTGGTCTTCTGTAATACTCCCCACTAATGAAAGATACCTGTAGCATTCATCCTCTCTTTGGCCATCCAGTAATTATAAATAAACATCATATCCTGAGTACAGATATATGAGCAGATGCTTACTTTCCTTTCTGTGTATATCTGTGGGTTGTCATAATGACACACAATCCATTCAGAAATCCGAGTACACAATTCATCTTAGCTTCAATGGATTATGAATCAGAATCCAGATGAAAATTCATATTCATGATCTAAAAAATATTCAGGAGAATAACATACTGTTTCAATTCTCTTATCATGCCTTACTAATAGGGAAGCTAAGTAAAATGTGTAGTGTAAGATGCTAACTACTACAGTTAGAGCACTGCATTTCAGAAAACGACTGATGCAAGTAGATTTTTCCTTGACCTTTTCCTAAAAATAATTCTGTAAGCACCACGTTTAGAAACTTGTCTTTCATAAAATATCTTAAAATCAAAACCAGAATAGACAATATGATGTAGCAGGTATTATATAATCTATTTATGTTCTTTAAAAGAAACATGATGCAGTGTCACAGTGTATCTGTTTCTAAAAACTGGATTTTGCACATAGGTCAAAAGATGAAACTGTCAGGGGCTTAATCACTCTCATGTTAGGGTTGTATTTTGCTGCTGCTATTTCTGACCTCTACATTTTCCAGAATAACTAATCATGAAATAAGAATGGATGCTGCATCCAATCAACAATGAAGCAATGTGAGTCTCTTGAGAGTAGTTCAGTTTAAATATTTGACATGTAGGGTGAGAAACTGAAGCCCCCACAAAACAAAGCACCTTCTTTTCATCAATGCTGCTAAATGAGTACACATTCATATCAGCCACTTATCGTGGAAGCTTTCTCTTTGAGAAGAACTGCTTTTCCAACTGAGTATAGAGCCAAGCTCATACATTTTAATGAAGGAACTTAGAAATGATTCTGTACGTAAAGGGACCCACAAGTTCACTCCTGAGCTCAGCTACACCTGCACGTAGGAGGCATACAGGATAGCAGGACCATTCCATGGGAACCATGTGGCCAAGCGTATACACACTGAACCCTAAAGCCGTGAAAGGAGTGATGGCATGATGATTTCGACTGCTGAGCAGGAAGTCGTCCTAGCCAAATACTGATCTAAAGGAAATAATGAAACAGTACTATAAACAACTCATTTGGTCTGAGAATTTTTTAACCCCTGAGTGACTTCATAATTTTAACGGGTTTCTCAGTTAAAGTCAAGATTTCATGAAGTGATGTTCAATAGAAACTTGATCAAAGTCAGGACCTTGCATCATTTATGGCTCTAAAAGACCTAAGTCTTATGACTATGAAGCTTGGAGAAGTTACAAAAATAAATAATAATAATAATAATAAAAACACAGGGAAGCAACGAAAGGACTATTTTATTTAACATAATATGTCAACATGTTAAATAAAATAGTACAAACAAATGTAAATAAATATATATATATAAAGTAAAATACATAGAAAGTAAATACAGTATCAATGGATGGAATTATATAAATTTTATTCCAAGCTGATCGTAAAAAGCAATGTATTTTCTTTCAGTTGGTACATCTGTAAAGACTGAGGAAAGATTTTATTAAAAAAAAAAGCACACAAAAAAAACCCACAGATATTTAATGGCAGTTGATTCTGATTTCTTTCACTGCTTGAGGAACAGTACTATCATAGTTCTATCATATCCCAAGCCAGGGGGGTTGGAACTAGATGATCCTTAAGGTCCCTTCCAAACCAAACCATCCTATGATTCCACAGCTGAATATTACTTTGCTTCATTCCTTCATTGTTTGATATATTATAAATAATGGAACATCAGAACTGTTGACACCAAATAAACAGGTTATAAAATCTACAGTTTGTATCAACTGTGAATGACAATAAAATGTGATATAATTTTTATGTCATATTTTTTGATGCAACAGTAAAATAGTCCCTCATGTTTGTTCTTTGCCTCTGGGGACATCAGCATTCCAAGTTTTCCAAAATCTGAGGCAGTGACAACTGTTGATTTATCATAAATGTATGTAGTTGAAGAAACATGCACTGTCTTTTTTCAGTCTCTTAATTCCAGAGAAGTTCAGTTACGTTACTGCTCTACCTCTTCATAAATGGCATACATTATTTACATGTTGCAATACTAATTACAAGTCTCAGAGCGTACATTACGGAGTGAACTATACTTGTAAACAGGAGAGCAAGACTAATTGCCCTCCTTTCTTTAGCAAGCACTGTGAAGATGGACTACTTTCTGCATAATCAAAGTAAAACCAGGTCAGAGTCATAACAGGTAAGTACCACCACCTTCCCTGTATCACCTATTTTAAAACATTTAATCAAGGTGTCTACTTGCCAGCCCATCAGTACAAAAGTAATACACTCTGTTATGCACAACTTCTTTAACAACTATGAGGGACGAAAAACACAGAATGCGAAATCACCACTCTAAGTCATTTGGGAGGAAAACTGCAAATGAAATTTGTTTTTGATTCTTTTTCCTACCACAGCCTTGCTCCGTATTACAGATGGGTGATTCCCTTGCAATCCCTTCCTTTTCTAACAGGCCTTCTGCTGCTCTTCTCTACAAGGGTTTGATCTTATACAGAAATAATGAACTCTCTCGCAGTGGGAGAAGATGCTAATCTCAGGTAGTGCTTAACCAAACAGGAAAAAAACAAAACAAAACAAAACAAAACGATGAGAAATTTCATCAGGAAGTGAAGCCAGTAAAGAGAAGGAATGCACAGGCCTATCAGAAAGCTGGAGGAAACTGGAAGAAGAAATATAGGTAGGTAGTAAAAGAGAGAAAAAAAAAAAAAAAAGGGAGGTTTGCAACACATCGGAAGCGGTGGGGAAAAAGAAATGATTAAAAACTTGAACACAAATAAAAACGATAATAGATAACATAATAGAGAGAAAGAGCTGCATGAACTTAAGGGAAGAAGAGACACATAACTCCACAAGAGGCTACACGATTCTGCAGATGTTAGAATCGCGTAATCGACTTAAAATGTCTTCCTCTTACATATTACACTAGTTTTGATTCAAGAATATAAATTAAAATGCTCTATGTCATATCTGTGATAAAAATGTCTACTTTTTCTTGTTTGAACAATGTTTCCTTCTATTTTCTGAGTACCCATAAGCATAGAAAGCATACATTTGACTTCAGGGGTGAAAATAACGTTATCCAGGATGTTTTAACTACAAACTTCAATCACTATACTGAAGAAGCCATACAGAAGAAGTGAACATCAAATTATTTCCAAAAGTAAAAGCAAATACTTTACTAACTAAAATGAACAAAAAATGTCTCACTGCCAGCTGGTAAAATCATTCTATAATCACTATTACTATACGGACATTTTCTGTTAAAAAAGAAACCTGTCAAAGTCACTGAGCAGGAAAAAAAATAAAAATAAAATAAAAATATAGGATATATAGATTAATTCTAGTAATTGAAATCGTTTCACAGATACATATATCCAAATGCATTTTTAGAATGGTATTACTGATATTTTTACTAACAACATGCACATGCACACATACTCTTTTTTATAAATATAATATATACATCACACAAGCATGCTGGATAAGTATGGAAGATCCACGTACTGGCACTAAATGGTAGTATGCCTTGCCAGTCAAAAATCAATTGTCAGGTGTCCCAAAACTACTATCAGAAAAGAAGCAGGAAATCTGGACAGAAACAAATTCAAACATCTTAAGATACAAATGTATCAGTGGCATTAAGGCTGACTATTAAGTATGACTTATAATGATACCATGAGCAGAGACTAATAAATTTTCAAAAATCAGCTTATAAAATCAGTTGATCAAATCTAGGACTGAAATATTGTACCGTCCAACTTTAAAATGTTTTATTGCTTTTTTATTTAGACGTGAGCAGTTATTTACATGCCACTGCTACCCTTTAGTAGTAAAGTACAGAGTAGTATGCTATCACAATAGTGCTTAAATCATTCTCAAATACATACTAGTCACAATTAGAGCAGAAAGACACATAATGTGCTAATGAGTTTCAATTTTCAGATTTATAGAAACCACTTATGTGCCTACCGCTCTCAACACCTGGAGACACATGTATCGCTGCAGTTTCGATATTCATCCCCACTCTGCCTCTCAAGCTGTTCCTTCCATCACCTTTGCTTCCCCCATGCTCCTGCCCAGATTCTCCCCTGCCGTCATCTAACTTTGAGTACATAAACTGCTAAGCCCCTTTTGTTTATCTCATTTATCTTCTACCACATGTAAATGAGCTATTCAACATTCTTCACCTTTCTTCATTGAGAACAGATGGCTGCCTCCCCTTTTTGATTGCTTTGATATCAACAAGGAGAGACACCGTGACATAAGAAAAACTGAGTTTTCTGTTCTCTGTTCTAGTTGCTTTCTGACAGCGGTATCTGCATGGAAATTAATGCCAATCCCTTAAAATTTGTGATGCAGTATGTCCAGCACATATGGAAGCTTCACTGACTTCACCAGTAAATGTCCATTAAGATTTTAATGAGTATGTAGAAAAAGTATTTTCAGAGGCTTATAATCTAATGAAATTTTGGCATATTATCGCAGGAACAACAGAAGATATAGAAACCAACCCATTGGCAATCTTCGTAACGTGGGCTCCATAAACCAGAGACTGGAACCTTAGAGTAAGATAACTGTGCGAAGTGACTTTAACGTAGGAGAACCTATATATTTTTCCTGAATATTATCCTTTGACAGAGATAGAACACAATACAATAAAATACTCAGATTTAGGAAGACATATGAATTGGAGATTTTTATCTGAACAATTATGAAAACTATGACTCTAGAACCTAATAGTAGAGGTCAAGCAATTATTATGAGTTTGTGCTAACAACAGATGCAGCTAACACCAGATGTGGTTATAACAAACAATTCCACAGATGCCATGAAAGCTGGAAGAAAACTTTTCCAATATCAGAACTACAGTTTGTCTGCTGTTAAAAATTTTCTTTCCACACTTTTCTAATTTTTCATCTATTTAAACTGCAGTTTAAATCTGAAAGGAATTGATTTCTGTAATCTGTTAGGACAACTCCATAAACAAATGGATTTACACTGCTATAATACTCGGGTGGCCGAGTTTAAACTTAGACACAAATGTTCTATTTCTACCTACAAAGCCCCTGAAATTAGTAATTCTTGAAATTACAAATGCTAAAAATTTAAAAAAAAAAAGGTTAGCATCCCCGAAAACTTTTTACTTAATACTGTAAAACTTGCACATATTTAGAACAATTTTAAAGTTTGTAAACACTCAGGCTCAGGTAGAAACCAATTTTGAAGACAAGGATTTTTCAATTTAAGATAATATAGAAAAGTTTCTGTCTGATAACTATATTACAGCTAACAAAGTAATTTCCAAATACACAGTTCATTTAAAGGCTTAGCACATTTTCATTGCTTCATGTCCATGCCCCTGTAAGATGAAGCAATGAAGTGCTCTAAAAACTTTTGTTTTTAGAGTGTAAAATATCAAAGAATTTGGCACAGTTAAATTCTAATCTTAGCCCAGAGGAGTTTCCGTACTTCCTAAACTGGACTATCAGATTCCATTTTTGTATTTTCAAATTCTCATCATCAAAGAGTGAAATGGGAAAATGGTAGGTACTCTGAAGGATAGGAGGAAGGATTGCTTGTGTGAGGCAATCTGATAGCTAGGGAACTGCAAAGCTTGCGTATCCTCTGGGCAATGGGAACCAAAAGCAGCTGTTAAGTCTGACAAATTCTTATTTTTTTTATTTTTTTTTAAAGCTCACAGAAGTAAACCAGCTTAGTGCTTAGCCAGATTAGTGCCTCAATGCTTGCTTAATCATTTACTGTGCATAACATTTGTGAATGCTGCAGTGCTAAATTGGCTAAGCTCTAAAGACAGTTTACATAATCACACATTAAACTTCAAATAGATAAGCAAGGTCATTGCTGCCCCTAGCGCCAAGAAGAGCTCCCAAGTAGGGTAAGATTTCTGGCCTAGTTAGCATGTTTTCAAAGTTCTTACTAGGACTCTTGACAGTTATAAAAGCCCCCTTTTCTGTTGAAATGCTGAGGAATTTTACAAGAGGAAAGCAGCAGATGTTCTCTTTTCCCAAAAAATCTTTAAGACTCTTAAGAAAGAAATAAAAATACTTGTTGTAAAAAGTGTTACCATTATGATCTACATTTCCAAAATACACAAAAACTGCAGTTGCATGCAAAAACAGTCGTTAGTTTAACAGACACGGTGTCAAAAATTAGCCCCAAATTGTTCAATTTCTGTAAGTTTCTAGCACAGACTTTGCAGTTTTCTGTGTTCTATCTCATACAAAAAATATCTCTTTATGATGTATATTCAGATCTATCCATTCTAACATCAGACTTATTTGGTGGATATTGTGAAGTCTCTCTGTCATTTTCTGATACTTTTCATACCAGGTCATTTAAGATTCAAAAAACATCTTTTCAGAAAAAAACTCAGAGCAAACTAGCTCTATCCTCAAAGGTCAGAGAAACAGGTGAAAAAATACTTAGCTTACGCTACTTAACTCACAACAGCTAGCACTTCAGGTTGCATTGCTCACATGATTCCCATTTAGACTTTATCTGCTGCGTGAGTATGTATTTTATGCTCACCATCTGTGCCTTTATCCTTCTACATATGAAAATACAAAGGACAGAGTAAGCTCAAGCATCCATTAGTTAACTTTGACAATAAAAAGTGTCTCAGAATGACAGAGGAAAAATAGACCATGAAATCCATGTGAACAATACATCTTCAAGAAATATAGTTATCACAAGCTATGAAACAGATCTTTCTTATTTAAGTGCTCATTGACAGAGATTGCAGTTTCTTGTATCAAAAAGCTAGAAGCGATCACTAAGTTTTGTTTCCTCTAAATCCCAACCGCTGAACTTCCCCAGGTTTCCCTTATTAGGGCAATTCATTTGCAATGGTTAAATGTTATTTTCCAGAAATGTTTCTTGTCTTGTGCTGAAACATGAAGACATGAAAAATTGATTTGAAAGTTTGTTCTAAGAGAAGCAGGAAAAATATTCTGATTAAATACAAATTGATCATTATGAAGTAGCTCTACAAAATTCTCAAAGCACCTTTTAGAACATCTACAGGCATGTTTGATCTACTTCAGATGCCAAGGATTCTATCACTTATTTGTTAAATACACAGAAACTTTTGTACAACTTGGTTTGATAATTGTATTTTGCGAGAAGCACCTGATAACAGAAAATGACAAACAGTATTAGCTAATGAGAAAATCTTCCTCTCACATAATTTAAATACTTCAGGATCTTCCTCTCAAAGCAAAAGTTTCTTCTCGCTTGAATCTCTTACATGTCATCTGTAAGAACCATGTCCTTAAAAGTATTGTAACAGGTTTACATAAAGTCACAACCACTTATGCAGTTTGCCTCAGACATTTAATTGTTACCAAATTTTTATGAATTTTCATTCCAAAATCATCATAGTAAAACTTACAGGCCTAACAGCCTACAGAATGTCCAGTAATGCTTGATTCCTAACACTTTCACTGTAATACTTATGGAGTCAGACATGCTCCTTAAGTTATGAATGCATTCAGCTGTCTAAAACTGGCGGCAGTGTTGTTAGCAGGGAAGCTGCTCTGTACTGCTACCAGCTATGGCTTTGTGACAAATTGCTTCTCCAGATTCATGTTATCTTCTGGGGGAGTGATCAACTCTGTGAATATAAAAGCAGTTGAAGGTGATTCTCACTCAAGCAACAGAAACCTGTAGGCTGGAGACCAAGGCAAAGGACACCAAAGACAGTGAAACTGGAATTTTGCAGGTATCTTCTCAACTGTACTGGTATGAGGACATTTTCTGAGACAGAAGAAAAAAATCTAGAACATTCAGACTGAAAGAGAAAACTGAAAAAGATTTGACCACTGCATTTGGATGTGGACTAAGAAAGAAACATTTCCACCATTTCCTTCTTTCCCTTGAAAGATCCAGAAAGAGGAGTAAGAGAATAATTGTATGGAAACTAAATAGCAGGATAGCAGAATGTGGAATAACATGAAGAAGAGTATGGAGCCTTGCTTTACCTGTCAGAAAAATAGACTGTCAGCAGGAATTCAGCCTGCAGACAGGATATGTCTGAGCAACTATTGCTTGGCTGAGCAGGTTAGGACCATTAAACTGTCCTGTGCTCACTACAAAAAACATGGAAGTTAATTCTGAGATTAATGGGAATGTTTACAGCTCTCATAGCTATTGCTGTAGTCTCCCCAGTTCAGCATTTCAAAAACTGTTCATTATCTATTTATAACTTACTCTTCTTGAACACAAGAGCTAGAAAACATTTTTTCTATTTTTCCTTTCAGAACAAAGCTCCAATCTGGAAATAAAGTACTCATTTCATGAGCTCTGGTTCAGAGAAATCCTAGAGGCACTCAGTATGAGATAAAAGCCCCCAAAAGCCCAAATACACAAGTTTTACCAGGATAACAGCAGTTCTGAAGTTTAGGTAAAGCTTGTGGAAGGAAGCTCAAGTAACAGTGTTTCATCTTAGCAGAAAAAAAATAACCAAAACCAAAACCAATTTCATATATTTCAATTAAAGTTTAAGATTATACCATAATTATACCATTTGGAATATGAGAAGTACTCATCACAGTGTAAAACTTTTTTCTAAAACACTTTATAGATAAAAGACTAGCTTTCTAATCATCTGTTAGGTGAGAAGCAGAACACAGGGATAAAAATTAGTTAATTACATAAGTATTTCAAAAGTTATTATTTTATCCATCTACCAAGAAAGCCCCAAATTACATTTGTAATACTAGTCTGCTTACTGACTCATGCTGAGCAGACTAATGGGCTTTCCAGACCTTCTCAGGCTGCTTTTAGCCACATTGTAACACATGGCACACAGGACATATTCCTTCCACTTTTAATAGTCAAGTTTCTCTGGCTTTATAACTTGGTCAAGTATATACTACAGCACAGAATTGACAGGGCAGCCTTTGATTGCTGAGTCTGTTCCTAGAGTTTTTGTTTTCATTTGACATTTTTTCCATGGGCAAGTTTAAAATGTGGAATGCATGTTTAAAAAGGATTCATATTCACCATAGATAAGGAATATGAAAAGCAGCTTTTAAAATGTTGATAAAAAGGAAAAAGTGCATCAAAATAAAGTTGCAAAAATGTTTTAAAGTACTGTTTTCACATGATTCTAAGTAATATACAAAACGTTTCAGTTTTAAAATTACCAAAAAAAAAAAGTAATTAGCTGTTTGACTAACCTTTATGTCTATGAGATCCATCCATGTCAGAAAACTCGATGTGATTTTCATCAGCCCAATACAGTCTGTGGTTGACATAATCTATTGTAAGAGCCATAGGTCTAGATATCTGTGTTTCTATGACAACTGTTTGACTGGAGCCATCCATACCAACACGGCCAATGTGAGGATACTCACAGCAATCAATCCAGTACAAATATCTAAAAACAAAATACAACAGCTGCTTGGTGATGAAAACAGAAAAAAAAAAAAAATGTAATTAATTTAGTTGACGTCAAAAATATATTGGTAGTCGTTAGTCATTCCATGATGTTTCCACTTTCCAGGTAGCTTTTTTAAAATTATTTTTTAATTCATAGAACTAGGTTAATTTTCTGAACAACAGTTTTATGTAAAATATTATAATATTTTACAATTATATTATATTATAGAATCATTTATGTTGGAAAAGACCTCTAACGTCATCAAGTCTTAGTTGACCATCACCATCAACTGTTAACCTAGCACTGCCAAGTCTACCACTTGACCATGTTCCTAAGTACCACATCTACACATCTTTTGGCTACCTCCAGGGATGGTGACTCAACTACTTCCCTGGACAGCCTTTTCCAATGCTTCACAACCCTTTCAGTGAAGAATTCTTTTCCTAATATCCAACCTAGACCTCCCCTGGCACAACTTGATGCCATTTCCTCTTGTCCTATTGCTTATTGCTTGGGAGAAGAGACCCAAAACTGTCTCTGTAACTGTTAAGAAAAATGTCTCCTGTCCCTATAGCTCTCATACCAGTCAAGAAAGCAAAAATAGCGGTGATACTCAAAACTTCAATCAGAATGCCAGCACAGATTAATAAATAAATTATGCCAAGCAAAATTACTAATTACTGAAATTAGCAACTACATTCACCTTTTAACGAATTATTTAAATTAACTAGGCAGTTCACTGTTGTGAATCACTGAATCACTTACAACTGCAACATCACTGTTGTTGCAATAAATTTTTCAAGCCTATTGACCATTTAAAATTTTTAAGACCCCCTTAGCAGTAAGTGAAGTTTATTGTATATTTAAAGGCTTTTTTTCTAAAGTTATATGTGGACTACGAGTCTTCTCTCTAATCTTCCTTCCTCCCCCCAAAAGCCTGAACTGCTATCTCCTAGTACTGAATCAATCCAGTTATTAGGCTTTTGTTAAAATCAAAACCCTAATTTTATAACGCAAAAATAGGCAAAAGCTATCTTCCAGTTAAGAGGGTTGAAACATTTTCATTCTTCAATTCACATGCAAGGCCTATCAAAGAATGTCTTCCAATAAATTATAGCTGAATAACCCAACTTATTTGGAATCTAGCGAACACAGAAAAGAGTGACAACAAAACAGTTCACTTCAGTGAATAAATGAAACAAGCTGCAAGATTTATTTGTCTCTCATACAATATGAACCTTTTGTTATTCAGTATCCCATTCATTCATTAACAAATAAATATGATGATATAATAATTGTTGTTAATGCATTTTAGACTACTGATATCCAGTATAGCTAAAAGTCAGATAATAAAAAAATAATTAGTGCTTCTCTTCTGATTTTATAAAAAAATATAAAATTAAGATCAAATATTAATTACTGCAGAACTGTTTCTTCATACCCAGCTTGAGGATCCAAGGACAGATCTCTAGGAAACTTCACCCTTTTGCTCACAAGGACAGTAGGGTATAAGCCATTGAGTTTAGACACTTCAATAATTCTCTTTTCGGTATCAGACCAATATAGATTCTTCCCAATCCAATCAACAGCCAGTGCATTGGGAACAGCAGTATTGTGGACTACCTAGAAAAGCAAAAATTAACCATCTAAATACTGTGAGAAGGAATAAAAATTAAAGAATTAAATATATCTGAATACTGAGAGGTTGGATATATGATACAGAGAAATACAATGTGAGAAAAACAGGTATTACTCCTTGTTAAACAATGACACTTCTGAAGTAATGACACCTTTGAAAGTAAAAACAATGTGACACCATTTCTTATAGTCAGTGAGAATGGAGAATAGCCTGATGTAGTAAACACCAAATTTCCAACTTCTTTACATTATGCACTAAATTTTAACAATTTTGTATCTTTTATTTTTCATCTTAAGTTTGTAATGTTCCTTTTGTCTTAATAAAAAATACATACTTTTTTTTCCCCTTTACTACTCTGTTTTTCATAGAACTGAGATGAAGCTTCTTTCTTGGTAACACACCCTAAAATATGTCTACTTGTTAGCTCACCACTTCTTCTCACACTACATTGGCGTATATTTCATTTTAATATCACACCAGTGTCATACATCATGACAGATACCATGAGGGCACATACCTTAGGCAAAAAGAAAAAGCTCACCTGGTTGGAAAGTAAATGCTGTGCTCTTATGGTCAATGTTCATTTCGTAGAAGGAAGAGGAACTTTCTAAGAATTAGTTCTATTTCAAAAAGACTACCTTACTGAGGAATAAACTAAGGGATGGAAGCAATTTAGTGCCATAATGGATAGACTATGATTCACTGACTTGGGATGTGTTATTCTCAAAATTTCTGATGACCTGAATAATTCTGAGACTTGAACAAATATCTCTAGACATACAAGACTACAAACCTCATCCTGACAGTATGACTCAATCTAGTCTGGCTGGGAATACTTCACGTTAAGTATTGTCTCAGGCTATATTTGAATATTCCCAATCATCTCAAAATGAGAGTCCAACTTCAGCTAAGCTTCAAAATTCTACTCCTAATTAGGTCTCTGTAACTAGAACTTAAGTAAAAAAAAGATTAAAAATCACAGGGAGCAACATTGGAAAATATTTAAGATTTCTTAAGTACTAATAATGGATTTATTACCATAGTGAACATTCTAATTTATCGTCATCTTCACCACTAAAGGCATATGCACTCAAGTATAAACTTTACATGTAAACATTATAATGTACTACTGAATGTCTGATTTTAATTTAATTTACCATATGAAGACATTGAAAATCATTCAAGAGAAGAGATACTGTGAGATACTTTACCCTAATTTTATAGTTATGAATATGTAAAAACATCCTTTCAGGTTATTACGTTATTTACCACCTTATAAAATCTTTCTAAAATTAGATCAAGTTGTGCAACATTTTTTTCACGTGAATAGAATATTTTATTTCCTAGTACCTTAACATTGCCAGCTTCACTGTTTTATAAATGTGCGACTGCATCAAAGCTATGCAATGCAACATGGGACATTTCATGTACAAACAGACAGATCTGCAAACTTATATTTGGCTTAGTTACACTGTCTAGAAGCATCAACCAAAGTAATTAGTGTCTTTTCTGATGACTTTTCTTTCGAAGGATCACTTTAAACTTATTCCAGTCACAGAAATGACCAGTGTGACATTTAAAGTCTACAGACCAGCTGACTACAGCATTTTCCATAACTTCAGTATTTCAGTATACTTACACAGCTTACCAACTTAGACTTGTTTTTTCTTTGGCTTTCTGTAAACCCCACTGCACTAACAATTCAGTCAACTGTCAGTTAAGTCATACAGAATTTAGCTCATAAATACAATCCTCTTAGCCTTTAACTCTATTTCAGACAAGATCCAAATGCAATTAAATTTTACTATGACTTGCTACCTCATGCCATGTATGCGTATGCATATACCCAAACTTCTCAAGTTGGCTTACAACCATAAAGGAGAATTTTCCAAAATACTCCAAAAAAAAAAAAATACATCTAGCAGTAACTTTATTAATCTACAACTACCTTGATGTCACTTCCATTCAAACACATTCTGTTTATCCTACTGCCATTTGGTCTGCTGGAATCAATCCAATAGATGAACTCTTCTCTATAGTCAAAGTCTATTGCAATCACATTATTTAGCCCCTAAAAAAGGAAAAAAACAAAAATAATAATAGTAAAAAAATCAAGCCAACTTATTCAAATAAGTTTGAATATAAAATATTTGATAGCATTCAGAATGCAAAATATACTGCATACAACAGTCATCAAAATGCTTCACTTTACTATTATTTTTGAGTACCTTTTTTGAGGTACTTTAGTTTTAAATAATCAGAAAAAGACAAAAATTATAACAGTAATAAGTATGGTGACAAATAACTATTGCACTTCAAAAATTCAGATGACGTGAAACTAAATGAAGTTGTGATATTCTTCATTTCTGATATTGAAATTAACGTTATCAGTAAATGTATTTATCTTTTGCTCAATCTTTTTGTTAATTACTACCTTTGGCATTACTCTAACAAACAAGAGGGAAAAACAAACAAACAAAAACCAATCTTGCAACAATTTTCACCAAATGTAAGTGTTATAATGCCATCTCACAAAGGAATGGAAGTAAAATACTATCCTATCTTGTCAGCTCTCTGGAAAATGTAAAGATATTCATTTTGTAACAAACTCAGAAATAGCATAACATTTACTATCTTTAGTGGTTAGTTTTTACTATTTATATAAATGAATCAGGAATTAAAGACTGTGATGTTCAAAAAAGCATAAATTTTAATTCTTGAATAAGGTTTTCAATTCTCAGATGCACACACACACATATATAGCTAGTATATATATATATATATACATATATATATATATATATAAAGTGTGAAAGTGAGAGATCCAGCAGGCATCTGGAAGTCTCCTATGGCTCCAATTACTATGCCAATATAACAAAAGAGAGTGGTGATCGGAGATGAGGTAATCCTATAGGTTGGAAACAGTAGTCATGTAATAATGGCTTTTCATCCCAAATAGAAGATAGGAAACAAAGGTTTTGCATTCAAATGATGGCCCTCATTTCCTTATCTGAGAACTGGAAAGCCTTGTCCCATAACCTGCTTAACATTCTACTTGTAGTGAATTCATGGTTATTCTTAATATTATACAGAAATGTTGTTATCAATCAATGATGGAGCAGCAGTAGTAAAAAGAACAGATGCAGTTTGCACTTTTAAAACCATAAGATCTTTTCATCAATTCTATTATCAGCCCAATGACCTTTTACTCTAAGGTATGTTGACAACCTCCCTCGTTAATTAAATTCATACTTGTAGAGGGAATGCTCTGGAATTGACAACTCTAAAATAAACAACTAAGAACAACAATATTTAATTGCCCTGAAAGTAATATGTGGCTTATCTGCAAACTACAGTGTAATAAGGTAGATCTATCTTTTGAGCAAAACTTAGAGGAAAGGAGTGATCAGGCAGCACAAACCATCAGTAAAGCCTGAAATGACACAGTGTTTCAAAAATCACATATCCATGCACACATAATTTTAGTAAAATCAGTTGCAATTCTGACACTTGTAATTGTGCTACAAAAAAAATAATCTGTCTCTTTTATTATTACTAGCAAACATGTACCTAAAGATAAAGCTGCACACCAAATTCTTAACAAAGGAGACCAAAGATGAATCATAAGACTATCAAAATGTATAACATTCTGGAAATCAACGTCAGCAATTTGTGAAAAGCTCTATACCTACATATTTTAAAACACTGAGTAAATTTCTTAAGTATGCAGGCTGATAAAAGAATTTGAATGCCTTCAAATCTTTTGTTTCAAGTGTTTTATTTTGGGTGAGTTTAGTTCCAATATTTATCAGAATATTAGCTGCATGTAAAATTGTTTCTGTATATTTGCAACAGAGTTCTCTGTCCAGACAATATCTCTTCCTGCTCTGCATATCACTTTGAAGTCCTCCTAGCATTATTCTTTTTCTTTTCTCTTCTATCCTGCTTTAAGAAGGAATGGTAAAACTTTTAGATGGCATCAGCTGCTTTAACCTCGCATCTCAAACCTGTGGTTTTATTTGTCTCTGTTACATGCAGCATACTGTATCCTAGTCCATAAGTTGTGGTCCCCTTGGTGCATCAATAAAAAAAATAAATACAGGTAAAATCACTAAAAAGGAGGAGGAAGATTCTACCTACTTTGGCTATGGAAACCCTACAGGTTTTAATGACTACGAGTGAAGGAAATGGAAGGCAAAGAATACAGATGAGATGTATTTTGAACAGTTGAACTTTTTATGTACATTTGAAAAGAAAAAAACAATAAAGGAAAAAGCTGGCATGTAACAACTCAGAGAAGACTGAATGAACTCCTGCTTTCATCGCCTCTACTCTGAGTTTATATGAATAATTGTTAGAATGACAAAGCACAGATCAAATACACAGAGAAGGGAGGTTTTGCTCCTTTGCCAGAGCAGTTCTGGTATTTGCCTTCATCTGGCAGATGTCTAAGAAAGGGTTAGAGCTGATCCATCGTACCATTACAAGGACAAAAAGATGTCCTCATGAGGAAGACAGCTCACCTGTTCTGCTGGTATAGCTTCCTCTTTTGCTTTCAAATCTGGATGTTTTCAAAAATGCAATATTTATAGGATCAAAGGCCAGAAGCTTCAAAAGTTGATATATATATTAGACTAATGAATTGATGTGATTCAGAAACCACAGATTGTCTTCAATGGCTGGAGCTACATTGTCCCTAATGTAGTGAAAAGGAGTCCATTAAATTCAAGACTAATAAAGCTCTGCGCCAATCTGTCAGCACCAAGCATAAAGAAATTTTACTGTTGCTCCCCTCTTTTCACAGGCTTCTAGTAATAGATATACCAGCAAAAGAGGAAAGGCAGTGAGATGTAAATGAGAGGCAGTCAGAAGGATTTCAGAAGAAAAAACAGATTTTAACAAAATGTTTCCTATGCTTAAATAAATTAAAATGATTAATGTAAGATGGTTAATTTTGTAATTACTGTTGCGAAGACCTAAACACCTTTCTTGTGACATTAAGATGCACAGCTTACTGACACAAGAAATCACAAAAAACCTGATGCTATTGACTGGCATAACTGATTTGGAACTCTAATCTGTGGTAAGTAACTACACTTAGGTGAAGCATAGAAGCAGAGCAGAAACTGCTAAAATGATAGCTCTGTACTTACTGGGCAACTTTCTATTTTTGTAGTTTTTTCAAAGACTTGTTTTGCTTTGTTTTGTTGTTTCCTGTCATAATAATTTAGAATAATTACACGAAAAAATCAGATTTAGCAAAAGATGCGTGTTCATGCATTGTAATGCTGCAAATATTGGAATCGAGTTTGTCTAAATTAAAAAAATAGATTTGGATTCTGACAGTAATTATCCCAAATAATACATGGCCAAATATATATGTATTTTTTAAAAAAAATAAAATATACAAATTGTTCAAAACATATTGCAGTGGAAGAGGATCACAAATAACATAAATTTTCGTACATCAGAATGACTGACAAAACAACTGCCTGAGCCTTAATCATCTCAATACTCAGGTAGTAAATTTAAAATATTAGCAAAACTGTGAAGGTACTGCAGTTGTTCTGTGGTGCATACAATGCCAATTGTAGAATGATATTTCTGTCAGTTGCACACTTTAAATAAAAATAAAAGTATCGAGTTAAACTTAGAGCATGGTACTATGATTATACCTGTTTCAACAAAGTGTAGTTGGATCCATCAGTGCTAATTTTTCTTATTTCATGATGATCAGCCAGAATTAAGAAAGGTTCCTCATCTAAACCCCGGGAGAAAGAATATATTAGACTAGCTTTTACGTTAATTTATGGAAAATCAGGAATACAATGCTGAAATACAGATGGTTTGAAAAATAAATGTTACATGCTCTGATCAATGTTATGGATGAAAGAAATATTTAAAACATTCAAATGTTCCAAGAAAGATCAATGATGCAGTATAAAAATGAACAAAGCAATCAATTAGTATATCTTCCAATGTAATTTAATTTTTTGCCTTTGGAATATGGGAACCATACTGTATTTTATGATAATTTAATGTCAGCAATTAAATTTGAAATATATTTCATACCACTTGTTTTAATTTGAACATTCACTTTCAAATTATCACTATTATTTTTTTTCTGTTGCAAACCAAATACATTTTGTCCATTACTTTTTGAGACCTCAATACTCTGTATATTTTAGATATAAAGAAACAGATATTTGGATAAATCTTGACTTTCTAATTCTGAATTTATGCCAAATTTGGCTTTTTTACCCCATTTTTCTAATTTATCAAATAGTATTCCTTCAGATTATGCCATCACTTTGAAACATCACTGACAAACACAATGTTTTTTGTTTTTTTTTAAGTCTTTGTTTTCATTCTACTAACTGAGATTGATACACAAAAAAATAGTAATAATAGAAAATGTATTTATGATTTTTATCTACTGCTCATACATTCTGGGATCTAATGTGCCGTCAAGCCTATTCTGCTCTTGTACTAAATACTTTGCCCCACCTCACCTATATGGTTAACTTGTGAGACATTCTTCAGTTCTTCATGATCTGAGGCACTATCCTCAGCAAAGACTGTTAGTGGGTTGTGAAGAAAGGCTGCAATCTCTGTTCTGTTGTAAAGATCTCAAGGCAATTTATACAAGACACCAGCGTTATGCTGAATGTTTGCATGTTGGTAGCTCCTCTCAGCACAACCATCCTTGCCACACCTCACACAGCTTTGTCATCATCGCTTTTGAAGTCTGATTTATTACAACTCCAGTATACAACTGTCCAACAATGTCCTTCAGCTCCCCCTCTCATTTGAGCACTCTATGAGTTCTGAATATATGAGTGGCTTTCAAGGCGTGAGATAGGAGTAAAGTAAAAATTTGATCCTGTATCTCTACCCTCCCCCGTGCTTTCACTCATTACTCTTGGAAGCACCTGGACAAGAATTTTGAGGCAAACAGAGGTTCCAGTCTTCCTATCATTAAGAAAGAAAATAGATGGTTTTGATAAAACAACAACCAGCAACCGACCAATGAAACAAAAACTCTGCAATGCAGGAATCTCCTCAAGCCGAAGACTGCACTATGAACAAAATCCAGCATAAAGCAGTAATGGGGTTTTTGTTTCTTTTCTGTTAACATTTTGTTCTTCCTTTCACTGATCTAATGAATCCTACTGACTAAAATACGTAAAAATAACATCAAGGACATGGACAGAGGTGTGAGGAAATAATCAGTGTTCTTATATATCTTGAAATGTACTGTGTATTACAGATGAGAGTTGAGGATTTAATATGCCACAAGAATAATGGAATTTCTTTTGCAATTTGCAATTTCTGTTCTATTTTCCTGTTCCTCCTTTTCCCATGCACATGTTGAACATACTGGGAAGTCTGAGGGACTATTCACCAAAAATGATTTGAGTACAATACATACTAAAACCAGAACTTATTATCACATTCAGACATTGAATCACATTCCTACTGTTTGTTGAAGAAGTACTGTGCTTTGAAGTAACTGTTTATCTTGCTTAAAAGGGGAACAATAAAGACCTTGGAGTTAAGGAATGTCACAAATTATTTTGGATACAGCTGTGAATAAAAAAAAAAAAAATAATAAATTGTGATACCTGAAAGGGATTTACAGCCATTTGGGTTATCAGGCTGTATTTCATACCCTTCTGCACACAAGCATTTGTAGGTTCCATATGTATTGATGCATTGCTGGCTACAGGGAAATCCAGATGAACATTCATCAATATCTATACATGTTTTGCCATCATCCTTCAGCTGGAATCCAGGCCAGCATTTGCACTGGGAAAAAAAGAACACAAATATATTCATTTTGAATTACTCGCTGACTCTGTTATCTTTTGAATGTGTTAGCATCATAAATTTCTTTATGTAGCCTCAGGTTTTTAAGTAAAATTCTAACTACACTGCTATTCATACTGTTAACAGGCACACATAACTACATTTCTTGTCAACTGATGGTGAGATCATAAATATAATTCCCTGCCAAATAGATATCTCCTTAGAATAAGTAATTATTCTTTCAACATTAACTGAAGCAGAAGTAAAATGCATCTTTTCAAAAATATGGAAAAAATCCATAAAATATAGAAATTTTCCCTAAAAATATGGGGAAAAAAAAAACAACATGAAAATAATGACACATGGCCCCCTTTTGAATTCCTTATTTTCAAATGCACATGGACTTTTTGGTAAGGTTGATCGATGGTTTTTAATGCTTTTTTCTTGAATATTGATAACATCCAGCATTCTGTGTAACGGATCCGGTAATGTGAATGAGAACTCTGAAGCCAATTTTTACTCGGGTCTGATGATCACTGCAGTAAACTGATTGCATGCAACATCAGTGATGCAAAACACAACTGGGTAGAAACAGGTGAGAATGGATGAGGAAGTTAATATCAAATGATTTGAATCGGAAAAAAGTTCTAAAGGCATCAAATATGTATCAGAAGAAATTGGTGGCCAAGTGAAGTGAGGACAAAAAGGAGAGTTTTTGAAACATACTAGGGAAAACGAATTATAGTATTAGACAACTATTATTTCAGAATATTACAAATGTCAGTAAAAATGCAGAAATGCCATACCACTTAAACTGAGATTCTCTTCTGTATTTCACAGAAGACCAAATGATGTTATTTCACATAAGTTTCAAATAAATTTACTTGTATGTAAGGATTAAAAAAAACAATAAGTGAAAGATCTTCAGAATTTTAAAACTGCAGTTTTCCTTACGTATTTAGAACTGGGCTAACTCCTCAGAACTGCAAAGAATTAATCTCTGGTAACTTAAAAGAGCTATAATCATTAGATATAAACACTATAGTCAAGAAATGAAGAGGCTTTGAAATAGGAGCATATTTTTATCAACAGACAATTGCATGTCAGGTTACTTGTATTCTCTGTTTTGTTCTCTGCAGAGACCCATCATATGGTTTCTACACAATCACGCTACTACAACTTTGCTACTACTTTGATTCATCTAGCCTAGTCTCCATGGCCTTCAGATTCATGGTTTCAAGGGTTTGACTACCTAAGGGCCTAAGCCATATTGGCCAAATTCTGTTTAGATCTCAGTGAGCCAATATTTTACTAAAAAGATGAAAAGTTTGGGTGTGTGTTAGGGATACTGCAGAGCTAAAATCATGAAAAAATGTCTCTCATAATCCACAGCTTCTACTTACAGGTTAGTGCAGTGATTAGGGTTTACACAATACACAGGAAGTATTCTTTTCTACATATTTCAGAACGCAAGAGTAGATTCAGGAAATTCAACACAAATCACATGCAGGTAACTACAGGTTTTATTCTGAAACTAAGGCAATTGTACTTTGTTCAATTATGTTAGTACCTTTGCCTTAGGAAAAAAAATGGAGAAAACTTCTACTCCTGCTATTCACTTGTACGTTTGATTTTTTCACAAATGAAAATGAGACTATTTTCAGTGCTCTGTACACATCAGTATAATTTGCTACACACAAAGAATTGTATGCTTTTGTCAATAGGTTTAAAGTATGTTTTATACCTTTTTTTTTTTTTTTTTTTTTAAATATTTATATATACACGTGGCAATTATTTGCTTACTGGAAACAAAACTTTGAATCTTCTCACTACGGTAGGTAAACCACTTCAATACAAGCCACACATCACAATGTGTGTGCAACACATTGGAGTTTTATAATAATCATGCAATAGTTAAGAAACAGGTAAGAATTAAGAATTTGCATTTTCTAACACCATATCTTATATTCACCTTGTATCCAACGGGAAGATCCTGACAATCTTGAGAGCAGCCACTAACTTTCTTACTGAGGCATTCATTAATGTGGCAGCTTTTCTCATCAGAACCATCACTACAATCTTCTTTGTTATCACAAACATCACTTTGAGGAATACACTTGCCATTTTTGCACATGAAAAAAGAGCTGTTACATGACTGCTCTGGAAAAGAAAAAAGAAGACACAACTTTGTGTAGTTTATTAGTATTTGGAATTAATTTTCTGATGGATCAACTGCAATATGTGCATGTAAGATCAAACAGTTGTGTAAAAACTGAATGTTCATTTCTTATTGGTAGTATTATAATACCTTTTTACTTTTCAGTATCTGCTTTTTCACTGTTTGGAAAACTTAAAGGAACCTCCCATCTTTGAAAGACTTGGTTGAAAATGGTCAGTGTATTTAAGAGACTGACTGCCTCTCTTAAAAGATTACGAAGAACAAGTTAAAATGAAGTAATGCAAATTAGAAGCCTAATAAATATGTTAGATATCACGTATTTGATGTAATACAAATCAGCAGCACAAAAAATTACACTGATAACACTGAAGATAAACTTTTACTATCATATAGAACTAAATTTAATTAAAATAGTCTGTACTTCTTTAGGAGGACTTCTGTAATTAGACTCAAAAGTTAGATTTGGAAAAATTAAAGGGAGAAGTAAAGTTGAAATACAAGATAAGTGTAGGGAATTTTCCTCCTGTAATGAGTGACTTAGATTAGAAACAGGTCAGATCATTAAACAGGGAACGATGCTAGACATAGCTACAGATTCACATATTAACATCTATATCATACAAATCCCAGGGCTTTGAAAGATTTTAGAATTCATTTGCAGTTTTTGAGATTATCTGAAAACTCTTGTGTATGTTCATAACATTAAGATCTTCAGTAGAATTGTCAAGAGACTGGTGGCAGAAGCTCCCTATGCATTCCCTATGGTTTGAAATTTCAGCAATAACATGAGGTCTATCAAATAAATACTACTGTTTTGGGTATGACTATTTAATTTTCACACACATTAAGATGTGACTATAATGTAATGCTAATTTTATCAAGGATTGGGATTTTAGGTCTGACTTCTATAGATATAGGTAAAATGTACCTTCCTGATTTACAATGTGAGCGCACCTACAGCCTCACATCTTGGCAACAGGTCAGTTCAGTTACATTCCACATCTCCAAATCAGAATCACAATACTTAAATATCAAGCACTTATGTTGCCTTACCACAAAGCAAATGAGTGATTTCCATCAAAATCATTATAAAGGCCTACTATGCAATAAAGCCATAAGATCTAGACAGCAGAACTGGTCTTTCAAAAAGCCATAGAAAATGATATTATATGCAGACCACTCAAAAAACAGTCAGACTTGAGCAAATTTATTCATGCCAGTAAAAAATATCAGCAAACCCAATCATATCTGCTCAGTAAACACAAACCTGAACTTTTGCATTTTACGTTTATAGGTGCCTCATCAGAATGGTCTGGGCAGTCAAAATCACCATCACATTGCCACTGGGAATTTAACAGGCATCTTCCATCTGCACAAGTGAACTCTCCAGGATGACAGCGACGATATCCTAGAAATATAGTAATCAATTACTTCATACTTTGCTTAATATTTTTGACATACAATTTTGCATACACAAACCAATTTAATTAAAATTGTCTTTTGTTCTATAAACAGATGCAAAGCATTATATGCTTACACACGAATGTCTACCAACAAAGAGAAATCAAATAGTTGTTATGCAGCACAGTATAGTCATGAAACAATTCCCACCTACGCAAAACATATTTATGCAGCTCTTACATAAATACATTTTCCTTTAGAAGTAATTTAACTTTATGCTATTATTAGGAAATAGCTTTCCAACAGACATTTGAGAAATTACTATACCCACCAAGTAGTTTTTACAACATGTTTACTACTCATAAGCTTTCCCTTTGAAACATTCAAATAGTAATCATTTTAACCATTCCAAGCATGCATTTTCTAAGACTTCCACAAAATTAAGATATATAAAGTTTATATACTTTAAAAGCTAAAATGGATTATTCACAGAAAATTGTAATATATAAGCAGATATTTTCTTCTTATAACACATCTGTTTAACCTAGAGTTTAAAAACAACAAGCCAATAGAAAAATCTGGAAGAGTCAAATTTATTTTTTCCTATTTGGTTTTGAAACATGAAAGTTTCAGATGGAAAATGACCTTCTATTTGAAAGATATTTACTTGTAAGATTCATTACACCAAACCAACTACTAATAAACTTGTGCCTGTTTTGGAAAGAAAACTGTAATTTTTCCTGTATTCTATGCATATAAATTCTGCCTCAAATTACCTGTAGTCCTTGAAAAGAATCTTGAAAGCAAATTTTGATTTATTTTAAAACTCAAGAAAAAAATACAGAGTAAAATGGTTATAGAAGAAGAATTACATAGCTATACTCATCCTGGTTATAAAGAATGATTTTGATTTTTTTTTTTTAAAATCCAAATTATGCAAAATCATGTTTAAAATTATTTCCTTTTGGGAAAAAAAAAAAATCTCCAAAAATTTGATTCTTCCAAGAAGCAAATTTAAATTCTAGTTACTACTGAAGCTTTGATTTAAATACCCAGGTTGTGAACATCTGAAACAAGCAATGATAAGAGACAAATTATAGAAGTAGAGTTAATATTTGTCCTTCTTTTCTAATTACTACATTTCCTGCTACATAGCATAGCTTTTTTTTGATAGCAGATGGGACATGACATTTGACTGCCTGGGATGAGGTATCACTACATCAAGAGCTTTGAACCTTTTGTATCTTTAGTTATCATTTAGAAATGTGTTCATGTACTATTTTCAAAATGCAATATGTTACAACATCAATTACAATCATCACTTGGAATACAAAATAATTCTGAGGCCTCTGAGGTGTTGTTTTTTTTTTTTTTTCCTCTCTCTCTTTTAACATGCATCATGCTTGAAAGAAGATAGGCTGATTTGATATTTGATGCTTTTTGGTTGTCTGAAACACCTTTGACTGGGAGTTTTTATAAGCCAACAGTTTTACCTCAGATCTGTAATGTTTCACAAAGATGTCACCATCAAAAATTTCATTACAAATGTGAAGAACAAGGGCCTCTGTTCTCTTCCCAATTTAATATTGCCTCTTTTCTGGATGAACAGGATATAAATAAATTGGGAACTAAAATAAGAAAATTCTTGCTATTCCTATATTTGTCTTTTGATTAGTTACATAAAGTATTTTGTACAGATTATCCTTGAATAGGGTTCCTCTTTTCTTTTTTTTTGAAGAGCATACGAAATGCCTTACAACATCAGACAGTGGCTCATCTAGCCCAGTATTCTGTCTCCAACAGCAGCAATAGGAGATGCATTTTAGGGAGAATATATTTTGTTCTCATGCTCTCCCCAGCTTGAATTATTTTTATGTTTTTGTTTACAAGTAATTAATTATTTAGATTTCATAAACAAAACAGGATTATATAATGGAATTAAAATTTGTTTCAAATAAATTTTCAAGGGCTACAAGAATTTTTACAATCTGTTTAGATGCAAAATCTGATACAAGTTAAAACTGGTTATTCTAATTGCCCGTCCTATTTTTATATTATATCTGAATTATTCCCTAGGAAAACAAACAAATAAATAAAATATACCCTTGAATAATACAGATGAAAAATAATAGTGTTTTAAATAGAATCCTCTAACTTAGCTTTTAGAAATGTATGTCAAATGAATTTTTATCCCACTCAGTAGACAGCGGATGCTGAATAACCATATAATTTGGGGGGATATCAAGATGCAGATCTAGCAGAGCTCTAAAATCTAATAGAGCTATAGTTAGGTTACTTAGTTTGCAGTCAAATAAAAAAGTAGATATCTCAGTGAAATAGATGGTTAATTTTTACATCATAACAGCACCTTAAAAAGTCTGTTTTGGAATTTACTTCCTGCTCTCTACAAGTAGTTACCTTTCTCATAAATGAATGTATCCCTTCCCTAAAACTACATTATGAGTTTACCACACTGTTTTATCCTAGTCACACACTACCGTGTGTAGTTGATTACTACCTAACAGAAAATCGCACTGAAGCACTGCAACATGTAACAGATGTTGCTGTAGATTTCAGTTTACTCAGTAGAAATTAAGTGGAGCATGTTCCTGAAGGCAGGTCTATATTACAATTAGTTCAGTAGTCTGTACACTCCTTCTTCTGTTGCTATTTCCTCCTTCTGCCCCTCTCCAAAAGTCTGTCAAAATACTTCTATTTATTTGTTAGTATTTTAAGGGACCATGCATGTAGATGATGCTATAGAAAATATAGAAATATATATATATAATAGAAATATATGAGCAAAAAATTGTAATCATTTAGAAAAAAATGCACTTATTTCTGAAGTTTTTGAGAAACTGTTCAGTTCTAAATGTTTATTAAAGAACTGAAGACTGCTTCCAAGTAAAATCTGATCAGAAAAGCACTCCTCCTACTCCCCTGACTCCTCAGCTTGTTCATGTAGTGCTAAATAAAGGAACAAACCCCTAATGAGTCACTTCCTATAAAGGGTTCTGGCATACGGAAACTATAGTTTATGCTTTCACTATTGTGTGGGTACACTCTCAAAGACTCCTTTTGGCAAAATGATCTAGATAGCAACAGCTGTTAAGATACCAATGTCAGTATAAAGTGTGCACTTCAATCACCCAAAACAGTCAGTACAGGTGCAATGGGGTGTGCATCTGACCTCACAGAAAGCTACAGTCCTCGATGGATTAGTGTGCTGTAGAGAGCAGCAGGAGTGCACTCAGGTAGAGCTCCCACATCCCCAGGAGATGTGCTGCAGGGCTACCTGGGAGCCCAGAGGGCACATATGCTTGCAATGCCGTGTGCCAGGGTGGGAGGGAAGGTGCATTTAACTTCTGTGTGTATGTGTGTGTGTCCATGGGTGTGTGTATTCAGAACTCTGGGGGATTAGTTACAGGAGGGCATTTAAAAATGAGTAAGGTATATTAACATTTTACAGGTGTACTCTGATTTATCCATTGTGTTGTTGTTATTTATACCAAATGTATAGTTCATCGATATCCACTTAATTGTATGTCATTAATAAATCAATAACCTGCTTTGATCCTGGTTTGGTTTAACTACATGAAGTAAGCAGTTTTTCATTACAACAACTTATTGTCATCAACCGCTCCTTTCAAAACACCACGTAGTTTACTTAAGTGAAAAGGAAAAATAAAGTCTGATAGGAAGTCTGCATGTTTGATCTGCTTTTTTCTAGGGTAGCTAACTACACTGGCAACCGCACCAGTGGCATGGCGCAGTAAGGATGCAGCAGTAGAATGAAATAACTGGTAATGAGAACCTAATATCCACAGTAGAGGCATTTCAGGATTTCACTTCACACTAGCTCTCCTCTGTTCCTGTGGACTTCCTGTCCATTGCTGTCTGAAGTATACCTACTATCTGGCTCAGTTTCAAAGGATTTTGTTTGTTTGTTTCCCCCTATCATTTTGTTTGCTTCAGCAGTGCTGCATGTGTGCCAAAACACCATATGTGGGGGTGCCTGGGAGATTCACTTCAAAAGTGCACTCCTGATCTGACCTACATAATGTAGATGCAGCAGGAATCACTGCTTCATCTCAAAGAACCAGGAGTTATAGATTGCATGTTTTAAAATTATTTTAAATCTTATTAGCAAGTAACTGTAAGTCACAACCATAGGAAATAATTTGTCCTTGCAGCTCCAGCTCCAAGTTAATACCACTAGTTAATGTTAAAACAATTATAAAAAATGAAGAGGGTTTTTTTTTTTATATTATTTTTTTCCAATAGTGACTTTAAAGAAGCAGACCTTGCAGGAGACCCTGTAGTTAACAGTCTGAAATTTTTCTGTTTATTCAACTTTTATTGTACTTGCCACATTCCAGTGATTCATCTGATCCATCTCCACAGTCATCATCATGGTCACATACAAACTGTTTGGGAATGCAGATGTTGTTATGGCACATGAAAGCATTCTCATCACAAGTGTTATTAGGAGCTAAAGAAAATACAGTACATAAAAAAAAAATGAAATTGAGAACAGTAAGGTATATAGCCATTTTCTTACAGAAAAATGACATGAGAAGTAGCTATTGTCAGTGTATTCACTGTAAATAACTTTAGCTTTTTGGATCATCACACAATTAAATGGCAGATAAAGCTGCTCCTAACCACTAAGATACCTAAAGGATAGCTAAAATCTCACATAATCCAAGACAAAAAGGTTTCAGAAGTTGATGCTGTCTACAGCTAACTTAAGGTTTGCCTCTGAGAAAAATAAAGTTAGTAAAGTACAGGTTTCTTTCTTATGTTACTCTGCTCCTTAACAAAAGCTCTTTAAAATCCATAAATACCCCAAGTCCAGCCCATCTTAGAAATAATATATCATAAAATATGCATAAAGGAGGCTGTAGCGAGGTGGGGGTTGGTCTATTCTCCCATGTGCCTGGTGACAAGACGAGGGGGAATGGGCTAAAGTTGCACCAGGGGAGGTTTAGGTTGGCTATTAGGAAGAACTTCTTTACTGAAAGGGTTGTTAGGCATTGGAATAGGCTGCCCAGGGAGGTGGTTGAGTCACCATCCCTGGAGGTCTTTAAAAGACATTTAGATGTTGAGCTTAGTGATATGGTTTAGTGGAGGACTTGTTAGTGTTAGGTCAGAGGTTGGACTAGGTGATCCTGGAGGTCTCTTCCAACCTAGATGATTCTGTGATTCTGTGATTCAGTGCAGAGACATTTTTTCTGTATTTTTAATCTACACCATTGTTATATACGTAAGACAAAACCTCTAGTGAAAGTACTACTGTAATTCTGACACATTCAATACAAATGTATTTCAGAGGACTGTAAGCAATACTTTATAGAGCAGGACACGCCAACATCTGACCAATTAGCCAGAAGAAATTCTGAGCATCTGGGCATTATAAAGGCAAAAGTATCAAGAAAAGAAATACTATGCATTTTAACATGCAAACATACCACAGCCTGCTGTAGAAAGTTCATCACTTCCATTAGGACAGTCTCTTTCTCCATCACAGAGCCAGTGTTGAGGAACACACGCATGGGAGCCTAGGCAACTGAACGTCTCCACAGCACAGGTAACTGAACCTGAAAAGATGCTATGTGTGAGTGTTCAACATGGTCTAACTGCTGTTTGCTTTGTTTTGTTGTTGTTGGTGGTGGTGGTTTTGATTGTTGTTGTTTTAAACATAAATGGTAATGACTGGGGAAGCTAAAAGAAAATTTGGTTTGTACAGTATGATAAACATACAGGCCAAAACTGTATTTTACAGTAAAATTTTGACAATCTATTCTCTCTTCTGTTCTTTCCATTTACTCTTTCTTAATTCACTGCAAAGAAATTTAATTTACCGTACTTCATGAAACCTGTCCAACAGAATAACTTTACTGACCAATTTTGGGCTTTATGTTTGACATCATGCTTTGGAATGTCTGAACATAGGAACTCATTTTATTATCCTCATAATCCTAACTTCACTATACTCTATGCCAGGAGGCTGCAGGTATCCAGATCTTTCACGAGACAGCCCCATATGTCTAGAAAAGAGCAATACGCACTACATATAATAGTAGCGGAAGTAAGAAAATCTTCCACAGTTCCAATGCAAGGAATTCAACATACTGTTTGACTAAATCTGATATTATTATTATTATTATTATTATTATTATTCAGTTTTTTCTCTATACAAAATATTATATCCTAGGATTTATTTTACTATTTTGAGGTAAACATTTGTTCAATCCATCAATTAATCTTCTTAGATAAGCTAAATATACTTTATTAACAGAGTATTTTCTATTCATTTTAATTAGAAATTAACAAAATAGTAAAACAAATTCAAAGTCTTCGTTATTTTTTTTTTGGTACTACTTACGCAAGTGAAAGAAAGCTTTTGTTTATTTATACTCATTTGACATTTTTGGATGCTTCTGAAATCAAACTTCAGGCTAAATAAATAATGATTATGTAAGGTTCAAAAACACAAAGTCATCTTGATCTCTCTTTTCTTTTTACAATTTAGAATGGTCCCCTGTTCCTATGAAGAAATACAGCCTTAACTCCCACTTGGTTACTGTTGTGGATTTTTTCCTTTTCAGGACAGGGCTTAGAATTTTGTGGGTGGGCTTTCCTCTAATAGATCTACAATGTATTGTCAAGATACCAAAAGAAGTAATCCTGAATATCCTTCAAAGAAAAAAGTAACAAAAATCACCGGGTTGTAGTGACATTTGGTAATTTGCTGGCCTTTGTCTTCTTTCCTCCTCCCCCTTTCTATTTCCTGCTCTGTGTTTCCTATTAAGGTTCAGGCCTTGATGTTTCTTAAGGTTTCACATTGTTAAATAGTAGTCCCAGATGCCTGTCTTCTCATTTCACACCTGCTCCCCTGATCCTGTTCCTAGGGGGATGAGAGACAGACAGAAATCTTCCTCTTAAAAAGACACTGCCTCCAACTCTCCAGTCTTCACGCTGACCTGAATACCATGAAAAAATGTACTGTAGATGGAGGTCAACTTGAAGTTAATGTAAAAACTCATTATAACAGTATATTTTCTATCTTCATCCTTTTCATTGGTTAGCATTTCTACATACGTGTTGATTAAGAAATTATTTTAACAAATCACAACTCTGAAAACGAGCTGAAGAAATTTATCTACTTAATGTAATGCTTTCAGTAAAATAATCATAAATAACGATATTTTTATTGTGTTATCACACATGAAATATATAGCAAAATACTCTTTGCTGAACATACTTTAAATAAGAAGATTAAAAAATATTTAGAAGTTAATTTTTTTAAAGAAAAATCATAAAATACAACAGACAAAGATGGAACCAATTTATAAAATATCATGAAATTGTATCAACAGTGTAATGACAGCATAACTTGACACAAGTGATTTTCCTTCTAAAAGAATTCACTAAATTTTCCACTCAACTGAGTCTCAGATAAAAGTAAAAATTTCCTGTAAAATTAAAGTATTTAGGGATTTGAGAGGATGCAATCATGTTTATGCAATCATGTTTACAACTGTATATACAAAAATTTAAAGGGAATAGCAGAAAGAGTTGTGAAAACAAACAAACAAGCAGACTTTTAGAGTCTTAAGGCACCTACCTACCACTGAAATATAAAACTGAAATAACGATACAGGTATTTTACCTCAGGGATGGGAATTAGAGAGAAGTTTGGTTTTGCCCATGGTGGCATGCCCCTCACGTCCTCACTGACAGACTACACACAAATCATATAGTCCCCACAAAAAGGAATTTAGCAAGGCTGTTGGCAGGGGAGAAGATATCCTCTATCCTTTAAGGACACGTTCCCTTTCCACTACCTTCATGGATCACTTAGTATGTATGATCTGACATGATACAGAGCTAAAATTATTCTACTTACCACAAATAGCATCACTCTCATCTAAACCATCTCCACAATCATCCTCACCATCACAAGTCCATTGTTTAGAGATGCACTTGTTTGCAGAACAAGCAAACTGATTCCATGAACAGGACGTATCTAGGAATGACACCAACCACTTCATTTGTTAGGTTCAAAACAGCACTGTGATTCCAGCAGTTTAGCCAATGAATGGATCCTCAGCATTGCTCCTTTCTGTCCTCCCAACTGTACTGTATTAATACACTCAAATACAGTATAATCCTAATCTCTGTATTCCAGATGTTATCAGTTTATCTAAGAGTTTGCATTCGCCAATACATTTTTTAAAAGGAGCAATTAATTAAATAATGATAAAACATTCAGAATGATTACATTCTAATATTTGAAAACATTTTGCTAGTGGGAAAAGGACAACCTTTAAAAGCATAAAGCTGATTTGTGTATTTTCACATGGATGTTTTAACTATACTGAACTGCTTTATTTTGGTAATAGGACAGAGATGGCACAGTCCACATTTTCCAACTTTATCCTCCTCTTGGTACTGCAGTATTTAAATGAATTTTAAATATTTCATGTTCTTTTCTCTCTTTCAAGAAAAATAAGGATTTTAATCTGAAAATGAAGTATTAGGGACTTTTTTTATATAGCTTTATATTCAATCTCAGAGACAAACTTGCATACTTCTTTTTGTTTTTAAAGTGTGTCAGTGGTTACAGAAATAAAAATAAGATAAAATGCTCACCACAGTGCAATTCATCTACTCCATCCTCACAGTCTTTCTGCCCATCACAAAGCCAGGTGTTCAGAATACATCTTCCACTAGGACAACCAAAATAATTTTCTTCACATGTGGGTTTGTTTTGAACTGTGATAAAATAAAGAATGTAATGTAAAATGGTCTCTACTAGTATGAATAGGAGCCTAATACATTTCTGCTAAATTTCTGAATACTGATGGACAACAAAGTGATCATGTTTAAAAATGTAAAAAAAAAAAAAAAAAGTTATATTATTGTTATATTATTTAACTGATAACTAAGTACTTTAGGGAGCTGAAATACTTTGGAGAAAAAAGAGAGCACAGCTTCAATTTAAATTAAAGGGACCTACAGATGAAAGTATTAAGTATTTCCGTTAACAGATTTTTAGGTCAGGTATATCAACACTGCTTGTTTTTTTACACCAGCTGAAGAAATTGTCCTTCTGTTCCATCTGCCAGTACCTACAAGATAACTTAACTGGGGCAGTATTCTTCTCACTGGGATAAGCTATAAGCTTGACACATGCTCTGTTACCATTGAATTACAGTACTGACATAGGAGCCTGAGATTTAGATTTTGTCACAAATGGAAAAGTTGTTCTTCCATGCTTTATTTCTTTGTATATGGTGGAAGTCATTTGAGATTTATTTGAATGAATACTCAGAAAACAGACATGGGGAATGAAAACGTACCATATATTTAGTTTCAAGACACAAATAGAAGTATTATTCTAATGAGCAGCACATATTTTCAAAATCTCAAGTAAATTTGTTGCCTGTGAAAACCCAGGCAATATGTACTCATTCTGAAGCTCTCTGCAAAGGGTTCTATTACTCCTTTAATGTATCAGGGCTATCTAAAGTTGTTTTGATTTTTTTCCCCTCTTTTTCTCTCTCTTTAAGGAAAAAAAAAAGTTATGATATTTATGGCTTCTGCAGTTGTATGAATATAAAAAAGGATAAAGAAATAAATAGGATGTTTATGATGGCTGGGTAGAAATTAAAGACTGTCCAAGTATAACCACCCCTAAATGAATATTTTGCCTTAATTTTCTGTAAGAACAATGACACTGAACAAAGTTAAGATTGTTAATGAGAATTATCATATTCATAACAGAAACAACACTCAGAAACTTAATGTGCCACAGTCAGTCAGTTCTGAATGAAATGGCAAAGGAAATCACAAGCAGGTTGAATTGGAATGGTGCTGCTTTCTAATAAAGGGAGGAATGATCCAGGCAATTAGTCACACATTAAAACGATGGAACTTTTGGCACACATTTGGAAAGACAGGATAAAGTAACACAAATAAATGGACAATGCAATAAAATGCAGTATTAGTTTACTTATGCAACATTAATTTACTAAAGCTATAGCATACTACCATTAAAATCTTCTTTGGTATGGAAAAAAACGTACAAACAAAGGAAATACAGTAATTCTAAACTATTTTGAGCTCAAATACATGTAATACTAAAGAATGACTGGATAATCTGCAGAATTATGGAGATTAGAATGAAAACTATAATTTAATATGCATTTGGCTATAGGGAAGATGAATGTTCTTAATAGCGGGTTTAATTGATGTTAGTGCTGAAGTTCTAGGTATCCTCTGGATCCTTGTAATGTTTTCATCAATAAAGTTGGCACAAAGTAAATGAGAATTCTAATAGGTTTTAATGATGCAATGGGATTATCACTAAGAAAAACAGAATACTAAATGGAAAAAATCAGATGATGTTAATTACTCAACTAGAAAAAAATAGATGATATTTAACAATGTAAAATTCCAAGTTTTATTTGTACTAATTAATAACATTAATTATTAGAAAAAAGAGAGATACTGGTTGTAAGGAGAAGATTACAAGTTAACTAGAGCAAGTCAACTATGAAAACAAAGAAACAAAATTTCTTGTGGGATCTTTCTCTCCAGTGCTACTGCATAGGTTCCAAGAGTAAATCTGTTTCAACACTAATAATTTACGTTATCTTTTAATTTCATTAACACTATGGTCATTCTGACAAAAATTGCTAAACAAAACATCATGAAAGTGCAGGCTTTCCCTCAAATTTATATTATATACGCATATATCTTGAAAAAAGTATATTTCTAACATGTTAGTATTCTGATCTCATGAAAAATTCAGTCGCAAAGTTGGAATAATAAGACTCTTTAAACTGTCAAATACATTTGCTTCTTGTTTCTTTCATGTAAGATACTCTTCTCAGTCATTATTTTTATTATTGGCTGTTTGCTCATACCTATTGTAATAATATTTCATGAGTCATCTTTCAAAACTCTAGCATTATGAATTTATTTAACTTTTTCTATATGTCATAAGGGTGTAATGTTTTTTCCACAGGAAAGTAGAAAGAGAGAAAACCAAGACCCATAGGTTTGTATGTAAAGTAACACAATTTCCAGCAGTAAATACCTCTTCCTTTTCTGGAAGCCTACTACCTCAGCCTGGGGACAGGGACTAAGGTGTACCACAATCTCTTTGTACTGGCTCAAGAGCGGAAAAATCACCGAAGCAATAGCCCTGGATTCTACCCTGTCAGCCTACACCAAGTACCTCAACAAAATAAAAGAGAAATTGAAAAAAAAAAAACAAAAAAAAAACAATTCAACAAGGAAAGAAATACAATCCACTAAAACAGTAGTTAATAAAAGTTCCTGAGCATTTGTGCCGAAGCTTGATAAGCTTGATATTTTAATGACTGATGTTTTACTTAGATAAAAATGAATAATGACAGACCTAACCTGGATGAAACACGAAGCTAGATATTACACTTGTCTTCAGAGAAATGCATTAATTTGTAATAACTTGCATTATCTAATGAAACGTAAAATAAAAACCGCAGAGAAAAATTTCATTAACATATTTATCTCTACATTAAATATTAAGTATTGACTGAGTAAACATTTTGCAACATATTTAAAAATAATATCATAATATATTTTTTTCCAGAAATTTGTGTATATACACACACAAACATATATATATATATATATATTCTTTTTGACAGTTACCTGGGCATTTTAGTTCATCTGTGTAATCTCCACAGTCATTAGATCCATCACATATCCATTCCGGCAGTATACAAAGTGAAGTAGAATTACAGCTAATAAATCCCGTAGATTTTATTCCAAGTTTATAGAAATAGGCACAGTTTGTATTTTCTGGAAAGAGACAATAAATTACTGTATCATACCTAATACAGACTGAAAGCCTTATTGTTTGCTTTTTATGTTTAGCTTGAATTTGCACAGACCATGCAGCTGTTGGCATCCAAGTAATGACTATGAATTATCCACTATATAACAAGGAATAATCATGGAACAGATGCTAAGATGAAGCACAGACAAACACAAACTTACCACAGTTCTTTTCATCTGAAGCATCTGCACAATCAATGATCTGGTTGCACTGTGATGATTTTCCAATGCAAATCCCATCTGCACAACGGAACTCTGTTGAAGCACATGTTGAATCTATAACGTATGGTTAAAAAAGATATAAATTCATGTACTAAACAGACAGTTCAGATGCATATTATACTTTTTATACTTAAAGCTTCTACCTTTTAGGATGGGGCCTTCAGAACTCACTGTACCTTCCAAAGCTAAAACTTCAGTAGAAATTAGTAGGCCTAATAAACTCAAAAGCATAGGTTTCTCATTTTTAAATTTCTTTATTGAGCCTAAACATCTCTCTTTAGATAATCCACCTCAATTTGAGATAATCATGTGAGAAGGAAACAAGCACTTCCAGCACCATTTATGAATCTCTTAAATTCTTTATTTAACACCACATAGGGGTTCTTGCCTGTATGCTTTTCTCTCTACTCATATTCAGCTGTGAGATTAAAAACCACGTAGTACTTTCAGAAAAATCCTAGCCACTAGAGTTACATGATTTTTAGATATACATTGCATAATTTCTCCTCCAAACTTTCTGAATTGTAACGAAGGATTTGTGTTGTCTGCTAGATAATTTTTATTCATTGACTGAAGCACAATATAAATATTCATGTTTTAAGATATAAAAAGAAAAACAATTTCAATATAAAAAGAAAATCAATTCTGGTAAGTTTTACAAAGGACATAGACATTGTCATGCATCTGAGAAGCAAAGAAACAGAACATTGGCTACTTCAAAGAAGAAACAGTGCAGCAGATGCAGAGAAGAAATAACATAGCATATTTTTCATCCTTTCCATCTGTGGCACATGTACTACCTCATGTATCACTTCATGGAAGAAGCTGCAATAGTATTTTTGGAGTTTTCCTTAGCCCAAAAAACCTCTCCTTGTAGAGGACAGTAGGTGTAAAACCAAACTCAGTCTTGATAATCAGTCCCAAAATATGATCTCTTAAACATACCAGTGTGCACCTGCTCTTGTTTTTGAATTATAAAGAAAAAATCCAAACCCCTGTAATTCCAGTAAAATTATCTGCATTTTCTAATTACTTCTGTTTACATATGAAGTATTTACAGAGTAAAATTCTGAAACCACCTTGGAAGTAACTGCCATTTACCTTTACAGTCAAATTCATCAGAGTTGTCACCACAGTCATTTGCACCATCACACACTTTGTTACTTGAAATACAACGGCGATTAGAACATGGTTTGAAACCCTTTCGACAGCCTCTATTTTCTGGAAAAGGAGCACATAATTTTATTTAGACATTTGATACATTAACAGAAATAGCCTTACATTAAAAACAAACACACATACTCCAGAAAGACATTTTAAGTGAAAATGCATTTGAAGCTACAGAAAAAAACTTCTGAAATTGTTTTTGTCCAACACAACAACTTGGACTGATAAGCACATGAAGAATGATAAAGAATAATACATGAAAGCATGATGAGAAAGAACAGAAGAATGGCAAATAAAAGAATGAAAAAAAGGAAGTCTAACTACAAATTTTCATTATCTTGTGATGCTAGGAAAAAGAACTGTTATAAATTCTGATCAAACAGCATGAAAAATCTAGATTGCTAAAGTAAAACAAATCTGCCCTAAGCCAAATTCAACAATACTATGGAGATTAAAATAATAAAAAATATTAGCATAAAAGTTTCATACCTGACAGACATCTGTTCATCTACAGGATTAAGTATGCCTTAATTTTTGAATACTAATACTATAAGTATTGGTATTGCTTAAGTAAGTACACTATTGAAGAATGTATTAGTTTTGAGTATTCAAACATATCTAACATGTAAAGTATTTCCTGAAGCCCTAAGCATTGTAGAATTAAAGCCACAATTATAAACAAAGTTCATAATGTTCATTGGACTAGTTAATCAGTAATGAATCCAGCATCCTGTACTTCATCAGATTCAGGAAGCAACATACTCTGCATGACCTAGTGCATGACAGAATTACATCTCTTTTTCTAATATGTAGCAAAAAGTTCTGTATGGTTGATTTAAATCAGGCAAACGTTACACAAGAATATTGCAAACTAATATAATGTCCATCACAAAAATATGTGGCAAATTCATATAAATACAAATTGTTGGATCTTGCATTTATATTTTTTCAGTATCAAAGAAAAAGTATAAAGTAGTTTTAGCAGCTCTGTAAACCTGAAACTGACTTCTGATACATAAGACAACTACTCTGGAACAACAAAAAACAGTATTTTGAGATTCTTCACCAGCTGTAGCTTTCTTTCTAATTTGTTCCCATATGACTTTCTCTCTATTCCTTCAACCTACTCTCCTCTCCTAAAAAAGTACAGGAAACTATGAAAACTTAATCTTTCTGCTATGGACTGTGAATGAAATCAATGACTAAAGCTAACAGTAGAGCCACGTATGTTTAATCAATATAGAAACATACATGGCTGTGGTTTTTGTTTGTTTGCACCATGTTTTGTGCTGTAGAAAATAATTTATCTTTATGTCTAAGGAATAGACACAAAAACAAATATGTTAACACACTACTTAGTAAGACAACCTAAGAAGGAATTCATGGATATAAGTCATTTACCCTTCAGGTGATTTGAAGCAGTCACCTGTAATTCAAGGGCTTCTGCCCACCAGGTAACTAGCATTGTTTTGTATATTCTGGATTCTCATTTCCTTGTCTGATGTGTTTCATTTTTTTCAAATTCAAACAAACAAACTTCCTTAGTTATTTAAAAGTAGATGATCTGCTGGAATGTTAATATTAGATCGACATGAAATGATTAGAGCAATTATCACCTATCAATCTGGAAGGTAACAGGATGCTAAGTGAAGATGAAAGAAGAAGACAGCATCATTTCCAAACTGTACTCAGATGGTTGGTGTTAATTTTTTCAAATGTGGAAAAATAAATAAATAAATAAATAAATAAATAAATAAATAAAAGCTATTCTGTTTCTTTTATCCAGTATCAAACTTGGCTATTAAAATGACAGAAGTGAAATCTGGGAATGACAGAGGTGAACTCTGGGAGTTAAAGTGGACATTTTCAACTGTGGAGGAGGCAGGTATAAACCTACTGGTTTTGAAATCACATGAAATTGTTCATAGGGGAAACAAAAGAGATATCAAGGCTGGATACGGAACAAAGTACAGACCAAGAAATGGCACACAGGTATCAAGGAGTTTTCACCTAATATGCAGGACACAGGGATTCAGTAAAGTGACTTAGTGAGGTAGGAAAATTATCTGAATTGCAGTGATTCAGAAGCTGTAGCAGGCAAATTCATAATTCAGTTGGACACACACACACACACAAATAAATAGAAGTGATTCAGTTTATTATTATTAGGACAAAAAACATAAGAGCAGGATAGAACCATTTGGGTGAAATATGAAGGTAAAAAGTAGATGGCCCTGTATCTAATTTGTTGCAAGATGCAGACTGATTGGTGTGAAGAATAATGTTAAGATATAATATTAAGATATTATATCTTAAGAAAGATATTAACTTAAACAGAAATTTCTGTGGAAAGATTTATATTACACAGCCATTCTTGTATTTTATACTTCTATTTTAGTGCTTTCAATGCACAGAGAAAATATTACTAAACACGGGAACAGAAATATAGATTGTTAAACTAAAGCTGAAAATACCGTTGTTTTTGTTGTTTCTAAGCTGTTTCCAAGCTGTGTTTTTCCTAATTTTTGTTTTAGAGACAGAAATATAAGAGCATTTGAGATGCTTTGTATTAAATATAAGACAGCTAATACATGAAGTTTGCAAGGAAATACCTTAAAGGATAATTAATTTTGTCCATATAATGTCAGGGTTTTTTTTGCTGATTTTTTTTTTTTAATCAGTAATTTGGCATTTCCTTCTTGTAGTGCATTTTAGTGAGTATGCAAGTAGATATAAGCAAGTAGAAAGTCAGAGAAACCAGCATAAAATTGTATAACCGAAATAACATAAAGTCAAAAAAACTGGAAATACTCACCACAGTAAAAATGTTTCTCATCAGACTTGTCTTTACAATGAGCAATGCCATCACAAGTCAGTTGATAATCAATGCATTCACCATTTCCACATTCAAACTCAGAATACATGTTGCAAGTAGAATTTTTAGCTAAAAATAAAATATATCAACACATTATTTTTATACCTGTTACCCTTAGTGAAACTGAGAGCAATATTTGGCTGCATTTATATTAATCTCCTCCACAGTTTTAGAACACCAAATTACAAAAAAACCCATAGCATCGAAATTTAAAAGCTCCCACATAGTAGTGGCCTGCTAGACTGATAACTGATTTGTACATTTTTTGATATTTCACAGGAGTGAGGACCAATATCTAAATAACAAACACTTCTCAGACATTTCATATTGGGGTGGAATTCCAATCCACGGTAGGAGAGAGCCTGTAAAAGATTATATATATATCCATGAATAGAGAGAGATCCATGAATATATGTGAACAAGTAGTGAAGCAAGTTAAAGGCAGTGACTCTGATGAGATGATGACTTTGTTATTACTGTTCTCAACATTTCTTTACCTACATGCTTATCCACAGCTTGTATATAATCATTTCTTAGGAGATGTTTAAAAAGCTCTTCAATATAGCACATCCAAGAGCAAGAAGTAAACTCTCAGCATTACCTAGTGGTTAATTTGGACTCAGCTCTGTTGCGGTGTACTGCACAGCTGCTCAGCGTGTACACAAGTGCCAGGATCAATGTACTACACACAATGTTAAAGGGATAGCTTAACACACAATGAAGAAAACCTGTTGTTTATACTTCACTTCTTTTTATTCAGAAAAAAATCATTGGTAGACATGAAAATTTTGTGTTCTCTCCTTTTCAGAACAAATATTTTATCTACTATTTTATAGGAGAGATGTACATTTAATATTTTGACTTCTGCTTTCCCTTGCATATTGATTTTCTGTTAGTTCAGTTAAAAAAAACTAAGAAAGTATTGCAGTATTTACACAGAATGATTTGGTTGTGGACTTTGTTAAAGTACGTTTGCTATATATGCATGGATCTGAATGAAATATCAAAGCTGAGAGAAAGGAGAAGTATACAGGACAAATCAAGAGGAAGAATGGGGAAATTATATCTATTTAGTATGTTTTGGTTTTTTTTTTTTGCTTGTTACCGTTATAATTACTTCTGCACAATTTCAGGAGGAACAGATGTCCTCTACACGCAAAAGTCAAGCCAACATAATTTGAAAATAATTCTTGATTTCAGTCAAATATGAAGAAAAACACAAATATGGATTCCAGACAAGGTGAGATCTGATCCTCAATATAATTTATAGAGTCCTTTAAATTTCAATTATGTTATCACAGCAATGCTTTATCCTTCTTTTTTTTCCCCCCTTTTTCAGCATTGTAAGAGGTAAGATATTAGGAAAAATCATCCTCAGTTAGATCTGTAGTTCATCTAGTTCAATATTTTAGACTGTAATCTTGAAAGAAAGTCCCCCCCCCCCCAAAAAAAAAATCTAAATCAAAATGTATGGATAGTTTGCCCTCAGTTGAAGTCTGACAGTAAACCCTTGTATAGATTGCTTCAAATCCCAATTTTCAGAAACAAAAGATTTTAATGCCTTTCAGAACTGTTTAGTTGATTACAAACAAGTAGTCAGTGTAGTCTTATTATCCATATAATCATCCAATTCCTCTTTGAATTTTACTAAAGCTTTGTCTCAAGAATCTTCACTGGCAGTATGTTATGTGTACATTTCACATCCTTCCAGCACATAGTTCCATGTTCATAAACACCAATTCCACATAGGGAAATTGTGATCTTAGGAAGCTACAATGGATGACCACATATTCTGAACCACTGGTGAAACTGAAAAAATAGTTATTTCTTATTTTCCTTATGTGTTGAGACATACTGGTTCAGAGGCAGCATGGAAAGATGTAGGAAGAAGAAAATTTGAGCAGAACATTGTCAAAACAAAACAAAACAAACAAAAAACCAACCAACCAAACAAATAGAAAACATATTTCCAAGTAGTCTACCCACATATATTGATATATTGGCCAACTGCTCAAACACAGACTGCATGATTAAGTACGACAGCCTTAGTTAATAAGTTACAATTATTTTATATATTTTAGGACATGTGTATTGGGTTTATGTGGCAAGGTTGTGGTAGTGGGAGGCTGCAGGGGCGGCCTCTATAAGCAGAGCCCAGCAGCTGCCCCATGTCAGGTACGGGCCAGTATCAGCCAGCTCCAAAGGAACCTCCTGCTGGCCAGAGCCAAGCCAATAAGCGATGTTGTTTGCAAGTCTGTCAAAGCAGATTTAAGAAAGGGAAAAAAACCTGCTGCACAACAGCAGCTGGGAGAGCGAGGAGTGAGAGCCAGCCCTGCAGCCCCCAAGGGCAGTGCAGCAGGAGGGCAGGAGGTGCTCCAGGCACGCAGCAGCAGTTCCCCTGCGGCCTGTGGAGAGGCCCCTGGTGGAGCAGGCTGTCCCCCTGCAGCCCATGGGTCCCACACGGAGCAGATCTCCACGCTGCAGCCCGTGGAGGAGCCCCCGGTGGAGCAGGTGGATGTGGCCCGGAGGAGGCTGCGGCCCATGGAGAGCCCCTGCAGGAGCAGGCCCCGGGCCAGAGCTGCAGCCCGTGGAGAGGAGCCCACGCAGGAGCAGGGGTCTGGGGGGAGCTGCCGCCCGTGGGGGACCCGTGCTGGAGCAGTTTGCTCCTGACAGATGGAACCGATGGTACGGACCCATGTGGGAGCAGTTCTTGAAGAACTGCTGCCTGTGGGAAGCCCACGCAGGATCAGTTCGTGAAGGACGGCATCCTGTGGGAGGGACCCCATGTGGAACAGGGGCAGAGAGTGGCCATGAAGGAGTGGCAGAGACAAAGTGCTGTAGACTGACTGCAGCCCCCGTTCCCCGTTCCCCTGCGCTGCTCGGGAGGAGGAGGTGGAAGAAGGTGTTTTTAGTTTGTTTTGAACTTCTCACTGCTCTCCCTAGTTAGTAATAGGTAATGAATTTTATTAATCTCCCCATGCTGAGTCTGTTTTGCCTGTAACGATTGTTGAGTGATCTCCCTGCCCTTATCATTGTATTTTCTCCCCCTTTCCCTTTAAGGAGGGGAACTGAGAGAGCAGTTGTGGTGGAGCTCAGCTGCCCAGCTGAGTAAAACTACCACAACATGAAATGAAAGTACTCGACAGAAAGAAACTGCAAATATGAAATGTTAAGTAGAATACAACTACCCAAATTGGAATTGAAGGAGGGAATAAATATTAATGCTTTTTAACCTCCCAAAAGTCTTGTGAGACATAAATTACTTAAAAGCCTGTTATGTGCTAAGCTTTCAAAAAATTTGTAAACACTGCTAGAGCAATTTTTACAGTATATATGAGCAACCAAATTAATGACTTGGGTCAACTATCTTTGCTTGTGATAGTCAACTGCATCACACCACAGAAAAAGCACTGCATCAGCTAGTATTACTTACTCACACATCTGTTATCATCTACCAGTATTCTATCCCCTCTACATGAACAGTTCACTCGTCCGTCAGGAGTCAGAAGGCATAAATCATGACAGCCACCGTTCATTTGTGCACAAGGAGATAATTCACCTGAAAAACAAACAGGAAAAGATGGACTCTGTTTTATTAAATTTGCTTCAACGGCCAACATCTTAGAGAGAGCAAAGATCACCGTATTTCAGATTTATGGGTAATTGGTTCATGTTTTATCAGTCAGATGAAAATGTCAGCATGCCTCAGAGGCTAGCGTGTTAAAGCTAAACAAATGGAGTTATTTTGAATATAATCACTAAACAAAACCCACAACATTCAAAACCGCAGGTATTTGACAAGAAATGATTTAGCTACTATCACAAGAATGCCTGTAGCAGACAGTGTCCATTCAATACTATTTAGTTACATGGGGAAGAGGTTATATCGCACCATTTGTTAGCAGTTCATACAACAAGAATTTATGAAACGTAAAATGTTTTAACTTTATTAAAACTAAGTAAAATTCCTGAAACAAGTGATATGGAATCAATAAAATAGTGTATTTTCTTTTGTAACTTACAACTGTTAGTATCATTGGCAACAGCAATAATGCCCATTGGCTGATGTGGGATATCAGAACGAAGAACTTTTGTATCTCCTCCTGTATATTTACTGGAACGCAGAATAGCTCTTCTCACCCCATCTGACCAAAAGATATAATCATCATATACTGCCAGGCTGAGAAAGGTGCCTGGCCCGGATTTAACGATTACCTAGAATACATAAGTACAGAAGAGGAACATGAAAAGGACTGGTGTCTGTGAAAAAGAAATGTTAGTTTCTTAATAGTTTTAAACAAAACATTTATTCTTATATGCTTACAGCACCTGGAAAAATGAGATAACACTTAAAATGTCTTAAAATGACACTACAAGGGTTAACTAATTGATACTTCAAAGTTTCGTAACTCCAGGTTTCATAACTCTATAAGTAAAAAAACACAATTTAACTAAATGCACCTATAAAAATACCTGCTCAGTACACTACCTGCTTAATAGCCTAAACAGAACAGAGAAAAAGAGATACTGTAGAAAGGCAGAAAGTCTACAAATTGTGTCTTTATGAATCAAACTGAGAAGCAAGTTTCAGAATTGGAGTGTTTGTCACTATGATGACATTAGAAACTTGAACGCGACACACAAAAAATGTTTTGTGTTTTAAGATCAGCAAATTATAAAAAAAAGAGGTCCTCACTCGCCATACTAATTATCAGTTTAAAGCCTAGAAAGAAATTATGAATTGCAGTTTGAATGAAAACTGCAGAAATACGATTATTTTAATTTGCCTAAATATCATCTATTCTAAAATATTTTCATATATGTTATTTCTTTCTGCTTATTGGAATGAAAAATTTAACATGTACAGTTTCTGTTCTGAAGAACGTAACACATTTGTAATCTGTCCTCTAGTTTAAAATTCAATTTTGTCTGAACAGCAGAATTACTGGAAGGGAGTCATTATTTTTTCCATTAGAATTTTTGAAAGATAATGAAAACAAATAATATTCTAAACACACGTGTTGCATTTTATTCTTTTATGTTTCTCTGTGAAAATTAGAGACTATACTACATGTATAAAGTTGGAACAATTCTAATCCAGGATGGCATGAAAAACTTTATTTATATATCTAGCTTTTGCTTATCATAGGTAAGTTGGGATAAAAACTGAAAAAGAGTATCTTAAACAACCCAACAGAAATCATTCCTTTTTATAATTGCCAGTGTTCAGCCTATATCTCTACCTAGGCTACCATGTTTTTTTCATCTCCTATATGTCCTTTTTCCTCTTTCCCAAAGGCCTTTTAGTAATGGCATGAGTTCATGGAAATCAACGTGAAATATAGAGGATAATTATTGACATACACACAGCAACATTTGATGAATTTGAGCTACTCATGCTGACTGCACATATGCACATGGGCTGCACGTTGCATGCAGAGCCAGCTGGTACGCTATTCAGCCTACCTGCCCGTGGGTGATGTGTGCCATGTTTTTTAAATGATAACAGGAGAAAAAAGTAATATGGTCAATCCCGTATTAAAATAAATCTTTGTCATCATGCAAAGAAGTCACCTAGTATAGAGGACATCTAAATTCAATTTCCTGGAATAATAAAACATTTTTTCCCACTACAACTCTGCCTTCAAGATTAAGAAGGTGCCCTAACTCTGCAGTATTCAATGCTTCTCCATGCTAGAAATGAACATGTTTAAGTTTCTGAAAACCAAGCTGCAATAGTAAACTTGCAGTGTTCCTGCTACTACTCACATTTGCAGTTTAGATGAAATAAATATTTAAGCAACTATTTATTAACAGACCTGGACTTTTCAGCACCATTCAAATGGGGAGTATTTATCTCTAAAAATTGTGACTCTTAACAAGGTTCTTTGCAACTACATGTGTATTAATTACACAATACTAATTTTCAATATTATGAATGATAATGGGAATCCTCATCGAGTGTTAAATGTATGCCAATCTCTATTACAATTTCATGAGAACGTGGTTTTAAAAATAATCTTATTCTCCATATCCTTATAAATTATTGTTGTTTTTTAATTAATTCCTTCTTTCAGTTAATTTTTGTCAGGTTACTAACGTTGCACATCAAGATATTTTTGCAAACAGACCCAAGTTAACACTGTCACATGGCTGTCAGCCAGCCATCTAGCTTGCATGCGTTAGAGGACTTTATTGCCACTCTTTCATCAATTTCAATCTTAGCATTAATTTAAAGAACTATTTAAATAAAGCAACTCACCAATGATAATTAAGTGAAATCCCTGGCAAAACACCTTAGCAAGCTTAGAAGCTAGGGGGCATTTTACTCTTTGCATTGGTTCTGTACTTCTTCTGACATCGGCTGATGGAAAATACAGGCATGTGGAAATTCAAGAAACATATGTTCTTTTTGATCAGATTTGCAACAGAAAAGAATCAAGAACAGAACATTCCCATTACAACTAATATATTTATCCTGCTGAATAGAGAAAAATAAAAAAGCCGCCAAAACTTCACTTCCGGTACCGTTAATTTCCAAGATTATCCGCAATTCCAGCTGCTTTTCAAACACAGAAAGAACAAATTGCTTAAAAAGTCCCAAACCTAACAATAAACTATCATAATTAGAAGAATAGGAGACAAAACATGATGAACTTAAATGTCTAGGTGGCAGATGCAGCATTTTTTTTTTTTAATATTAACCTTTTTTTCTGCCCTATTATTTCTTCTAATTCTGTTTAACAAAATCACACAAAATCAGTAGAAATTTATTAGATAGTTTCTCTATAGAGAATGGGTTAAATCTTATTTTATTACTTGACAAACAGTCAATCTCATTAAAACATCTGCCTTCTGGTGGACATTTTTTTTTGTTCAAGTTAGTTTCCATATCTCATAATTTATTAAGATAGAGAGAATAAATCAGTGTGATTCTTCAACTCAGAACCATGTTCAGGATCTGCATCTTTTTGTAACTGGTACTGACCAGATCTTAGTGAGAATCTTTTCTAAGACTTTTTAACACATTCTGATTTTAATGGAGTTAGACATTCTTCATTTCTAATTGCTAATAATTTTGCATGCTTTATCTCTCTTTTAGCTTCCTTGGCCAATCTCACTTCTGATCTGCCTCACTGAGTTATCCACCTACTTCTTAAAGTAACATTGGTGTCATGGTGAATATCTTCCAAGAATTGACCAAAATTACAATACTGTCCTCAGTCACACTTGTCTTTCAAATAAATATAATGACATGTCTGGAAAGTAATTTGAGATGTCAATCATAAAGTCAAGCTTTTCGTAAATGCACAGCGAAACCTTTAACTTCCATTTCTGTATTAAGTGATCTGATGGAACAGACATGATAAAATGTTACTGAAAATGGAAGTTGAACACCAACTTCAGAACTATTTTTGCTTAATGGCTTAAATACAGAATTCTAACAATAAAAACACGTCTTAGAGAAATTGAAGGCTATAATTACTGAAAAATTTTACATGGAGAAGCCTCTAAAATGCATTTTAACAATCAAATCTGTAGGCCCACAAAAACATAACTGAGAACAAAACATTGTAGTCTGGATGTTAGAAGATAACCAGACTTCTGTTTACAGATCACTAACTATAGTTGTAGGTTCCAGATCTGTAAAACGTTACAGGGCATACAATATTGAATGAGAAAAGAAAAAATAAAATAAATAAAATAAAATAAAATCAAAGATGCAAAGATAGTTTACAATAGACTGGAAAAAAAAGTTCTAAAACATAAAATCAGCTTTATCAGCTCAATCTCTGTTCATGCCTAAAATGTTATACCTAAAGCAACACTAAGCAACCAAATGTGGCTGTGCCACAATGTGAAATCTAATGGAAGGCAGGGTCAAAAACTGAAGAAAAAAGGGAAGGGATTGTCAAAAAATGACAATTGCCAAATTTATTTTTAAACAAAGATCTGATGAAGTAGAACAATAAATGTATATATATATAAAAAAAAAAAAAAACAACTGCATATTGTTTAAGTAAGAAAAAGTAACAAATATAACAAAAATAACCTTCCAAACTTGGAAGAGTACTTCAGCAACCACATATTAAATGAACTCTAACACTCCATTTAATAGATACAACTCAATACTGCTAAATTATGTTCTATCCATTCATTGTACTAGATTACTGTGGTGAACAGAATAAAGAAAGAAGCAGCTACCTGAAAGAAATTCATTATATTACATTAGCATTTCATGTTCTACCCTACAATTTCTATCTTTGTTAACCTAACTGAAACTAGAAAGCATCAAAGCAGACACAGTGAGGAAACAGGTAATTGGTTTAAAGTATTCTTTAGGGGTGGCTGAGAGCAAGACCTTGCTGAAAAACCGCAGAAGATCTCAGACCACCACAATGCGGGAATAATTTTTACTTGTATCATCCTAATGTTACAGAAACCGGATATCTTGCCAGGCTGGATAACATACCAAGAATGAAACACTTCTGCCCTAGAAATATTTAACCAGATCAATAATACAATTTCATGGTTTGATTCTGGCATTCTTAGTAAGAACACATCTATGAGGTGATGAGCAACTCTGATGAAGCACTGCCAGTGAGGTCAATACAGCTTAAGTGAAGATTTGAATGAAGAAGCATGATATACATGACAATACCAAACTAATGCAAGAAAAGAACTCGGGAAACACACACAATTCCATTCTCCACGTTTATCCTTCTTTTTGTTAGCTATGTTGAAAAAGACAATATATTATTTTCTGCCTGAACTTCTCATTGTTATAAAATTTAAGCTCCTGATTACCCTCTGTTCTTCAAGGGATATATCAGTTAAAACATCTGTGAAAGAAAATTTTGCTGGAAAGTTTGAGGAAATTTCATCATGTATACCTTGTAACTTTCTCATACATGTTCTCCTGAATTTTATTCTGAGGTAACAGGTACCTGTACCTGACACATATGGTGGATCTGATTAACTATTTTGCTATATCTATATGTTTCTTGATACAGGTTGCAATCAAGGTTTTGAAATTCTTTGCAGTTTGACGCTAATTTTGGAACCATGGTCTTGTAAACCATATTCTGAAGGTATGACTATATATTCCATATTATCTAGCTCCCATATTTTACATTATTTATAACATTAAGAAAAGGCAAATAGCTGTACATATTAAGCATGAAAAGATAAATACCCTAGTTGACTGTGTTAGTTGTTATATCCTGAAAAATTGTTTGCCTGTCATAACACGTTGTGTGTCATCGTACATGAAAACTCAGATCAGCATTTTTGACAATGGAGTTAGTTGATTCTCCCAAAACAGGTATTGGTATTGGATAACAGCGATAGCTATAGAATAGCTTTGTATAAGTCACCCACTACAGCTCCCAAAAAAGACTTCAGAATGCTGTTGTAACTTGTAACAGCAAATCTTACTACTTTTAGGAGCTTTTTTAATGTAACAGAGGAGAGTTGAAAGTGCAGAAAGACAAACAAAGAGATGATAGACTAGAAGAGGTAGAAGTGTCAACAATAAATGCCTGAAAAAATTAAATGACTAGTTTGTCTTGCTGATGCAAACTGAAAGCCAGAAGTCTTGATGAAAAAGTGGAATTTTAGTAATGGTTTTTGCAATTAAACTACATCATCTCCCATTTCATGTTTGCAATGCATATTTTGTTCTATCCTGCGCGGATCAGGAAAGCAAAACTAAACACCAAAGGAAAACAGAAAAAAAGGAGCAGAACAAGACAGAGGTATGGACCAAAAAGTGAAAATGTAGACAAAATGTATGGGAAAAAAAATCAAGTCTAACAGGAAAAAATAAATAAAGTGTAAGAAAATGATTTAAGAATTCCTGTTGATCTAGAAGAAAAACATAAGAATATCCACTCTAGAAATGGGTATTTTCTAGTAAAACATTTAAAGCACAGAAAATAATATTGTTTTTAAATTTACTACTAATAAACTAAACAAGGTGTTTAGTGACACGTTCTTCATTTACTTTATCGTGCACTTTGGGAGGTACAAAGTCCCTGAATGGAAGGCCTCATGAAATATGAGAAATGTAGAGCTAAACATGCAAGAATATTGTGAACACAGATCAACTACCTTTAACATATTCCAAGCAAAACATCTACTTAAGCTAATTGAGCACTCCAGCACCAAAATGTATGATGATAGAAGAATAAAGGAGTACAAACATATTTTAAAATTGAGATTTAGAAAAGTAGAAAATAAGATTTGTAGAGTAACACACTCATAAGCATTACACAAAAGAAATTCTTGTGGTTTCAGTAAAGTTTGGCACACGAAGAAAAATTATGATTCTCCTATGAAAAGTAGAGAATCTCTCTCTGTCTTTTACTTACTTCTACGTTTTTCCCCACATTTTTCAAGTTTATACAGATTTTTTTAGTGCAGTGGTGCTTCAGGGCTAATACCAATGTAGAGAGTATGGTAATGGTCTGCATATTCAGAGTTTCACAAATTGGAATGTGTTGAGTTAATAGAGCACTACTTCTTGTTCAGAATTTTTTTCAGTTTAAGATCTAATATACAATTAATAGTAGAAGAAACATTATTTTTGTAACATTTTGTTCATTTTAAAGATGGTAACAAATGCAAATTGACATTTCCAGTGAATATATTTGTGATTTATATTTTACTTACATATCTTTGTGATCCATCATATTCACACCTCTCAATTTTTCCCAAGCTGCCATCTGAAAAGTAAAGTTTCTCTGCCCTATGATCAATGGTAAGTCCATTTGGTGTCAGAATATCTGTACTAATGATAACCTGTGCATTCTTGCCCGAGAGGGTAGATCTCATGATGCTTGGGAGCTGCTCGTTCCAGTTAGTCCAAAACATTAAGCTGTATTAAAATCAAAATAATAAAGAAAACCGTAAGATACATTTTATGATTTAATTCTCTTTATGGAATGAACAACAGAAAAAATACATGCGAAAGGACTGGTATGTAAAAGAGAGATAATAAGGAATCGAGTGACCTTGGTATGTTCTACAGTGGGCACATCAGGCCCATGGCTGATGTTGAATAATGGTAGACAAAATGTTATGGAATGAGCTGTGGATGTAATTTATACACTCATCGAAAGTGGTGTGTGGGGGACTGAGACTGCCCATTTGCATTAGCTGACTTTTCTTGAAACCAGCTTGGATTTTTTAATGTACCATGAAAATGCAATCAATATTTGATCTGAAACATAAAAACATACAAAATGTTGTAGCTTCACTCTGTGGTTGCTTTAAAAAAATTATACTAAAGTTTGTCTTCTAAAACAAGAAATCCACTAAACCTTCATAGGGTACAGCTGTATTAGATGACTGAAATAAAGAAGTGAAAAAGTGCTGATGTGTTCTTGACATTAATTATAAAATCAAAATTTGGTAAAGTCTTCATCATCATAATACTTACTTTTGACATTCATCTAGAGCTAACACATGTGGATGATCATCTTCAGACATTGTTATTACTGCTTCCCGGTTGAATGCTCCTCGACGTCTCTGGTCAACGGTGTGCCTTGTAATTGAGGATGTGGTTGAACTGGTCCAATACAGAGTGTCCCAAGCTCTGTGATAAGCAAGTCCCTCCACTGACCCAACATCTGGAAAACATGGTTACAGAAAGAGCAAATAAAACTCCTTCTGAAAAGACCTTTTCTTGTTGATGTTGATCCTGCAAAATCACAGAGTTGAGAGAACCACAGAATTCAGCCTACTGGCTCCATCAGTTCCTTTATACTTCCACCTTCCACCTGTTATTTAATTTTTTTTTCCCAAAACCAAAGTTAAAAAATATTTAAAAATATGGAGAGCAAGATCACTCTTAATATCCTAGTACCGTATTTGTCAATGCTAGCATTTGTTGAAATAATATTTTCACTACAGTGTCTCCAGCAAATACATTAGAAATAATATGCTTTTATTCAAGATGGCAGTAAATTAGTCACAACTTTAGACTTCATATTAAGAGAAGTCTTGGGCATGTTTTTACTAATTACTTGTACTATTTCACCTTATCTTTGGATGTATTTTGTAACAGAGATACACATTACATTAATAGGGATCAAAGTGTCCTGTTACTATTATCTGAGTAGGCTTTTATAAAACACCTGAAACACACTGAAAAAAGACCAGCTCTGAATGCTGTAGCATCAATACACTGTTTTAGTAAGCCACAATACCACACACTTTCTTTCTACATAAAAAATGTGTTAGAAACAAAAGCAAATATTAATAAGCAGCTAAAACATATATTTAACATCCAGAAAAGATAAATTGCATCTGATTTCAGTGTATAAAAGTGACAGACTGTGAGAATTAGTAATTATTTCCTACCATTATTTTTGAATTACCACAGAAATGCATGCTGATTACTTCACTTATTATTTTGTTAGAAACAAGTAATTTTAGACCAGAAGGTTCATACAGCTATTAATGAACTATAGAAGACAAAACCTAAAAATATAATAAGGATTATATTATGCTGATTATTACAATTTACACTCAGCTTTCAGGAAGATGTAATTTTTACCATGCAATTTGTACACACAGAACAGAAAGTCCCCAAATCACACCAAAAGTTTCATCACACCAAAAGTGCTAACACTAAATTAAAACTATGAAGTAAATAATTAATCAGTATTTTAGATTTCTCTTTCTTTGCATTTGGAGATCTCCTGATTACATTTTCATGATGTATCTGCAGAGAAGTCGCAGCAAATTTCTTACAGAAGAAAGAACAGAAGAAAAATTAGATGACACCCCTTAAAGGGAGGTGAATATATGTAGAAAAGCTATTTGTACCTATGAAGGGAATTAATGAATAAAATATATTCAGTTCACTTAAAGTAACTCAAGAAAGTGAATTGAGTTTAAAACTGGCATTGAAGGCAACTTGAAAATTACAAAAAATTCTTCTGACCATTGTAAAGGTTACATTTTAGATAAGAATTCTAGATGTGACAAAGATTAATGGGTTAAAAGTATTCTTTAAGAGCAGTAGCCATATTATTTTTAATTTTAAGCATCAAAACATATTGAGATATAGCAAATGTTTCTCTTTTTTTTTTTTTAATATAAATCACCAATTGAAATCAAAGAGAGATAGTTCTTTCAAACAGCAGGACAGAGATGTGCAAGCACTTTAGTACTTTAAAACCAGTTAGAACATGCCTGAATGCAGGCTTATTATCAGCTATGGTTTATATAGTTTCTGGTATCATCTTTCCGTATGATAAATTAAGAAAGCCAGTTGCTTCATTCTTGGATATTGCAACCCTGAGCACCCACGACACATGCATATTACTTTATGCCAGGGTATCACAGTATCACAGATTTCTAGGTTGGAAGAGACCTCAAGATCATCGAGTCCAACCTCCGACCTAACACTAAGTACTCCACTAAACCATATCGCTAAGCTCTACATCTAAACGTCTTTTAAAGACCTCCAGGGATGGTGACTCCACCACCTCCCTGGGCAGCCCATTCCAATGCTTAATAACCCTTTCGGTAAAGAAGTACTTCCTAACATCCAACCTAAAACTCCCCTGTCGCAACTTTCGCCCATTCCCCCTCGTCCTGTCACCAGGCACGTAGGAGAACAGACCAACCCCCACCTCTCTACAGCCTCCTTTAAGGTAACTGTGGAGAGCGATGAGGTCGCCCCTGAGCCTCCTCTTCTCCAGGCTGAACAAGCCCAGCTCCCTCAGCCGCTCCTCGTAAGACTTGTTCTCCAGACCCCTCACCAGCTTGGTCGCCCTTCTCTGGACTCTGGAATGAAACAACTAATTCCTCCTGAAATGTAACTCTGGCATGGTTCTGGCAAAAATATGCTGCTGAAACAACAGTCTGTAGGGAGTATAAACAGGATTATGTCAGTCTTCATTCCTTTTGTCCACAGACCTCCCAACCACTGAAATCTGTATTTCTCAAACACACCGTACTTCAGGACATGCAAGAAATATCCCTGACAACATAACATTAAAATATCACCCTTAGGACTGACATGGCCAGCACAGTATTTTAGGCAACACGAACCAGAAGAAATCCTAAAAATAATAATTTTTCAGAGCCAGAGAAACAGAATATGGGATTAAATGGAAATTTGGGATTGTCTAAAACATCCTTAAGGCACTAGGCCAAGCAGTGCATATGTGAACCATTTTGCACCCTGGTCTGGGTCCAGGGATTATTTCCAGGGGCAGAAATCTGAGATATAGGTTCTGATATACTTCTTGGTCAATTTTTGCAAGTTTTCTGCTAAACTGTGAAGTTAAAAGAAAATTTAGGAAAAGTGATAAATGTTAAAATACAGAACTAGGAATATAATTCAAATTTAATCTATTAATTTCCATTGCACTTATGTTGAATTTTTCCTATTTGCCATTACTTGCAATTCTGTAATCTAAAAAGATGACAGAAAATATACTGACATTTTCTGACCAATTCTGCATATTACTCATCATGATCAAACCATCAGAGAATTTATCACTTTTTTTTTTTTTTAACCTTTCATACCTGTGCAAGTTGACTGTTTCCTCGCCATAATTATGGAAGGTTTTCGAAAAATGAAACAAAGCCATTTGTTCGGCGATAAGACATAGCCCTTAGGAGGCGAGGATTTAACTAAGATTTGCAGCAAATCATGCTCTTCAATTGAAAGGCACCTATCAGAAAATAACAACCAAACCAACCAAACAACAATACATTTCCCTCATGTAACCTTTTGAATTTCTATCAACTTCAGCTTTGTTACTTGTCTGTACCTGTCAAGAGATTCAAAAACAAACTGTTTATACAACATAGACAAAAACTACTCTGTAGTAGAAAAAGGATAATGATATTGTTCCTGCCACAACTAGAATGATTAAAGTGCTCTTGAAATACAAGATATATGTGGGTTTACTTGTAATTTCTACGCTTAAGAAGTCCTTATTTTTCTACAGAAATCATGTTCTTGTATAATCATTCACATTATTAAATTGGACCAATACATCAAACTGCAACTCCAGATCAGGGTGTGTAATATATTCTTATAGTATGAATATTATTAATAATGAAATGGTCATTTCTAAATTTTTAGAAAGAGAGTCATGGAAAGGTCTGCCATGTATGGAGAAACTGCATACAGATGAAAAATATATATTCCCTTGTTTGAATGAAAAAACTAAAATGAAAAAATGTTCTGTTTTGAAAAACCTTGCAATATATGCATGTTCTGAACGGACAAGAACTAAAACAAAGTAATCAATAAAAACACTATTTAAGAGCGAACAATAGCAACAATTCTAAAAGAAAATTTTAAAAGCTAATAAAAATACAATAAATCTCTGTGATTAAGGGAATTTCAAAGCCTTAGAGTTAAGAGAAAAAAAGTAATCTGAAAGTTTATTGCTTAGAGTCAGGCTGTAAAGGCTGCCTGAAATCAAATATCTGATATTCAGTTATGCAAATGTGTTTTCATAAAAAGAATTTCAGGAACTACCTGAAGTATTTGTGATCTTTTAAAGAAGAGAAGTCTCCTTATAGACTGTGATCTCATCTTTGAGCAACCTAAATGTGAAACTATTAAACAGCTCAGGTGACCTGTGAGTGGATGATAATGTTTTCCTAAACACCACACAATCGCTTTGACTAAAATATATGCTTTTCTTAAAAAAAAAAAATAAATAAATATGAAGGAAGGAAGGAAGGAAACTATATAAACACTATCTGTAAGACAAGAATTAAATGCTAACTAAATATTGTCTGCTGAAAGCATATACCAAGTGCATTTGCTTAGTTCCACTGGAAATAAAAATCCTGAAGGATTTATACTAAGAATTCTCCTTTATTTTTCAACAAACTTTTTTTTATCATGTTGCTCACTTATGAAATTGAGAACTCCACCAACACAAAAGAGAATCATTTAATACTTTTAAAAAACACAAATCTATAAGGAAGGTGGTTTTAAATTCAGTGACATAAGGACCAGACAGTAAATGCTAAAGTCATCCAAGATTTAGATAAATTCTTACAATGGAAAACAAAACTAACTTTGCCCTTATTAGCATTTAGTATGAACTGGATGAATTGTCATCAGTACATCATGTAGGCAAATCTTCACTATAACTAGTAGTCAATGCTACAAAAGCTTTTTGTTTGTTTGTTTACATTGTTTCTTGGGTAAAAATATGTTTTGTTTTACATGTTAGTCAAGAAATGTAACATTCATATTAATTATTTTACAGTATAACAAAAATTAACAGTGTAATTAAAAGCAAGGACCAACTAAGGACAGAAATAGCCCTCAAAATGGTCCTCTAGCCACCTTCGGGTGTCTCTCATCAAAACTAAATCTTTTATCAACTTCATATTGCCAAAGAAAGGTCACTGGAGGAGACTCCAAAGCAACTGCATTCTAGTGTCACATCATTACCATTTTGCACTGAAATTATTTTATATTTACTTATTTCTTACTCCTTATGGGATATCCTAGGGCTTTTGTTGTTGCAGTTAATATATCATCAGATATTCAGTTACTTTAAAAAATAAGCGAAATACGTTCTCATCCTATTTTGTGCTACAATTGGGGGATTCAATCCCAAATCTACTGACAGTATGAAAATTAGTGATTTGTTTACTCTCAGCTTCATATTTTCATAGCATCATACAATATTCTGAATTAGTATAGCATAAAGAAACTGGAAATGAAAAGAAACACATTTGTTTCACTGACATATTGAATTAAAACACTGATGGCATTAGATGCCTACAGCACTGATTAAATTTATTCTAGGCATGAAGCAACAGTTTATGATTTTCACATGAATAGCATACTTAAATGAAAGGAACATTAATACAATATGATATTAATATACAAATACTCACATTATTCACCTGCCACTGACATTCTGAATTAAATCAGCAATGGGGTGTATAACTGATTAAATATCTACACAAGAGAATGCAACAGCTTATGATTTACAAAGGCAATGGTAGAGCGATCACATCATTATGTTGCCAAATGCTATCTATCACTTTTACTGAACTTAACGAAGATGGATTGCATACCACAGATGAGATGCGGCCTATAAATATTGTCATGCTGATCTTCATCTGACTTTCCCAGGGAACAGACAAGCAACAAATCAATAACTGAAGAACTCAGATTAGAGCTCCCTCATTACTGCAAATACAAAATAAATACTTAAGGGCGTAAAGTTTAAATTATCCAATAGTTCTAGCCACTGACTTTCGGTAATGTATATAGTATTTCACTGTCTCCTAGATTTTGATCTTCTGCAAGTTTTAAAATTCTCTAGGAAGTTTACAGTCAAAACTTTCTCAGTTTTGACTGCATCAGTTCAACTACCTTTTTCATTTAATATCCTATTCTTACACACCCCTTTTCTTTAGCACAGTTGATAAGCAAGAACTGTCAACATTATACGGCAAAACAGTTTTGTTTTGTTTTATTGATGAGAAGCCAACAAAATAGGAAAATTGAGCATAAACAACACTGATATCAGAATTTTGGAGAAGGCTTTAATACTTAGATGTACTTAACATTTAACACCTGTTTCTTTTTTATTTACCCTCTGACTTGGCTTTCACAACTTACCTTTCAGGATAGAGTCTGTCAGTTGTTTTACCAGACTGGGCATGGGAGATGAAACTGCTTTCTGTCAATCTGTTTGTGTAAGATTACCATGATAGATAACAGGTGATCTTCGGTGAAAAGAATGCCTCACAAGCAGCAAAACACCCAATGAAAGGGTTATAGTTCACATAACTAACTAAATGTACAATTAGAACTCTAAATAATTATTTCTCTTCTACTTTTCCCTTCAAGTAGCCAGAAGGCAGGAAGTAATTTCTGCTATATAAAATTCTAAGACAATAACAAGCTGTTAAAAACAAAACAAAGAAAAAATAAACCAAGATAAGTTGTATTTGACTCAAAAATTAGAGACTGATTTAATTTCTTAATTGCTTCTGACATCAATCATATGTATAACAAGGACACAATATGTTATATTGTAACAGAAACCTTAAATATCAAATATGACAACTCTGTATTGCAACAGTTCAATTAACTCATTATCCTGTTTAGCCTATGAATATTTTAGTGCACATGTAAAGTTTGCTAAAATTATACCATAAATCACCCTTATATCATTTTTCTATATCTGTAAAATATAAAATCATGCTGTACAGTATTACACATTAAAGATTATTAAATCTAATAAAATAATATAAACGTAGGCTTTGTGTTCTTGCAGGCTAGAACTACCTTAAGTTCAAGACACTATAAATGCCTCCATGGATATAAGCTCTCTATTCCTTCAAACTGACTGCAGTAACCATGAAAGAATGAACATTTGTTGTGAATCAACTAAAGAGAAATAAAATCGTTTTAGAATTGGGGGGGGCGGGAGGGGGGGAATGACACATGATGATGACACAAAATAAAACAAACAAAAAAAACACAAACAAAAAACACACTCAATTTTTTAAAAAGTAGAATACTGGAATCTCAGATTCTAAAATGTTCAGTGACTTTCTAACAACAAGTAAAAATTGACTCTGTGTGATAACTATTCACAGAACACTTCTTAAATATGCAGCAAAAAGAAACTAATGGTAAGTATCTTTCTGGATTTATAACATTGACTTAGTCTGTATCAGTGAAGATACATAAAATATTATATGCAAACACTGTATATGTGAAATAAATATGGCATGAATGGCAGGCAGATGCCCAAGTAGTAGGATGTTTATAGTCTAGTCAATACGCAAAGTTATGAAGGTCTACACAAAACACCTGGTGAAATTATTCAGGCAAGGAATCATTCCAATTAAGCATGGAAAAAGGCCGTGAACGTAACCTGCAGTTGATGACTTTAATCATACTTAGATGAACTAGTCAACCAACTGAAAACACGATAGATTTTTATTGTGTGAACTAACCAACCAATGGAAAAGTAATGATAGAGGGAGGATATTTCTGTGCAAATAAGTGCATTAGATATTGATTAAATGCATCTCTGGGACGGCAGTGGTAAACCCCAGTTTGGAGCTGGACAAGGTACGTGAAGCTGGACATTTAAGAGCTGATCACCCATCAACACTTAGCGAACACTTAGCTCACTAATAGGGTGTTATAAGCTATGGAGTGCTGATAATGTAAACAGCACAGAGATACCAGAAGGAAAGACTCAAAGGATCAGTCAGCAAATCATACAGTGTTCATGGGACATTTTGGCACAGCTGCTGATGTAAAAACTCATATCAGCAAATTTACATCAGTAAAAAATTAAAAGAAACATGGAAAGTAGAAGCAGTCACAGTGTTAATTCTTTCCGAATCATCTCCAGTTTAAGAGGCAAAAGCACCTTTCCTGAATACTGAGGATGGGAATGCTAGCAATAAACCGAACTGAAAGATCAGTGTATGTTAGTTCTCACCATGAATACATTTCAGTTTCATAGTAGGGATAACTAAACAAGCCACGGAATGTGCAAAAATATATATTCCTAGAAGAATAACTGGTAAGTATAAAGTTAGTAAATGTTATCCACCTATACAGTTATTTACTGTACAGACTGTAAATTCTACCCATTAATCATAATACACCGCCACATACAAAAACAAAATATAGTGAGAAACCAGACATTTTGTTTTTGCTAACAAGGTAGCAGTTGTAATAATAATTTTTGCTTTTACTACTTAGTGTCTTAGGTTTAACAATAGCCTCTCACTTTTCCCTTGTTGAAAAGTGAAAATCACTGGAACTATACCGTATACAATTAAAATAAATGCAATTTGTTTACAAAATAAAAAGCAACTATATTCAAGTATTTATATTTAACAGATTAAAAATTTCTTCTGAAGAAGAAAGCTCAACAATGAAAGGGACCTCATACAATGTACCAAATTTAATGCTCTGTAAGAGAAATGGGAATATAAATGCCTTTTTGACAGTTAAATTGGAGCCATTTAGTTAGCAAGAATAGTAGCACACATTGGAACACCTTTAAAAGATTCAGACTGTAAAAAGCCTTACAATACATCACAGGATCTGACACTTTATGTTAGCAGTGAATAAATTTTTGCCTTCTATAGACACTAGTGCCTGAAGTTCAAAACAGAAGCAGCCTTTTTTTCACATAACACTTCCTTTCTTACCATGAAGGATATTACACTGGCAAAAATGTCTTAGTGTAATTGTTTACATAGTTAGGACAGAAATGGCTCACCAACAGTATCTCATCTTAATACTTCTTCCCATTTCTGATTTGCTTTCTTTTGCCTTTCCTCCCCTTTCCTCTCTCCCTCAATTTCTAATTCATTTCTTTTCTTTTTAGTGTTGTACAACTATATCAAACCTACTTGAATGCTGCAGTCTTCTACAGATACACTGAAGCAGGTGTTGGTTAACGAATAAATTGTCTCAAACCTCTACCTATGATAAAAAAGGAAACTGCATTATTAGCTTAGCAGCTCAGGCTCTTATTTCAGAAAGTATTCCTTGTATAAACATAAGCTTTGAAACTTTAAGCTTTGAATTTTGCACTGTACACATTAAGAGACCACTTTCCAAATATACAGGTACGTCATTGGACTGTGTACTTTCTTAAGAAAATTTTTCTAACACAACTGACAGATTGAAACTTATTCTACATGACAGAAATAAACCTGACAATCTTGAAAGAAGGATGCACTGTGATATTTAATATTATGACAATTGTATGTGCATAGTCTTACCAAATCAACACAGAAGGTCTGCAGCCTCAGAGATGCATGTGGCTCACTCTGTCAAAAGACTTAGGTGTCAGCATGGCCTCTTCATCTAAGTATATAGGGCATGTCCAGAGAGTTGTTCTTATGACCACACCACACTCCTACTCCTATGCTGTCCTCAATTTTGCCTCCAGAAATGCTGAGGCAACTTCTCGCTTCTGAATGCAAGTTAGTCATCAAATAGCACGCCATCTACTCTCTAAAGCTAATCTTAATTTGCATTTGTAGTGGGATGGAAGATAGTTCACAGAGATGGTTCATCAGGGAGATGGTTTGAGATTGTCTTCTCTCAGTTCTCGGTTGATAGAAAGTTTAGACTTACTGACCCACAGTTTCATGTTCATCAGGGGAGGAAGAAGGGACATGGATGCTGTAATGGCATTCTACTTCTAGGCAGACAGAGAAGGAAGGATACCAAAGTAAAGCAGAAAAGTTTAGCAGATGGTTTATGAATTAGGGCTTAATCATGAATATTATAGAAGGATAAAACAAGGTGCATCCCATTGAATATTATGTATTTTTGGCCTAATGGCTCAATCCACAGTGATAATAATGTTTCCTAACAGGAAACAAAAAGTTTAGGATACAAGCGATCTTCATGATTTTAAATGAATTAAGGCTCCAATTAGCTGTTTGCTCCACCCAAACCACGAAGAATCTACTTTGGGAAAAATATGCTATCTTCCACTGGCTTTCTCTAGATCAAGCTTAGACCTCCTATCCAATGTAGAAAAAAAATCTATTCAGATAATCATGTCATTAATAAGAAAGTCAGCTTGCATTTTATCAGTTGACAAAATAAAAAACAGCCAATGGGAGATGTGGTATAAGAAGGGGATACACACGAAATATTAACAATATCTTATATTAAACAGATATTTGTTTCTGTTGAAACATTTTCATTTTCAGTCATTTCAATCTACCCTAAAATTACTCTTTGATGGAAGATAAGTCTGTTTAGATCTATAAAGACTGAAAGTACTTCATATATTTTTATCAGAATGCATATGAAATGGCTTCTAGTTTGAATATTACGGAAACATTCAGAAGTTTGAAATAATGGTGCTGTTCCACCTAGAAGTGTTCAACAACAAAGAAAAATAAGAATAGAATGCTCCCAAGGCTCCCTTTGAGATGAGAGTAAACCCTATTGTTCTAAATGAGACTGACAACCTGCAGCAATTTATACAAGTCAGATTTCCAAATACCTCCTTACATAACCCTGTGCCTTTAACTGCTAGTGAATTCTATTCTTTCTGTATAATGGTCCATTATCTCATTTTAACCTAGGTTTTCAGTAACAAATTCTCCAAGAGAATGGCAAAAGCTGGGATGTCTACTTCAGGTAGGATTTTAACACCTGTTCAGTGATGGCCAAACCAACATACTGATTGAAGCTCAGTGTCACTTTCATTTATTACATTCTCTATCTTTTTTTGTATTTAATGTCTTCTTTCAATTTCCTACAAAGCCTGTAGTACATTGGGGCTTAAAATTAGATAAAATTAGAAGACAAACAACTTGCAAAGTGCATGTAATCTCTCTAGACCTCTCCTAGAATATTAAATGAGTTAGGATATGATTTCCAAGGCATTGCTTCTCTTAATCAAAAACTCCGCAGTGCTTACACAAAATGAAAAAATAGTCCTTTTTGCAGAGTAAATCCTGCATGATTCCTCAAACTGGAAGAACAGAGAAAGCGTGTATCAAAATGTGTTTTCTAAATAGAATCCCTTTGTGTTTTGTTTCATACAGAACTACCATCGACAACAAACAAAAGGAAAGTCACGAAGGTTCTCATGATTTATGAGGAAAAAAGGCACTTGGGATTCTGTTTCTTGGAACTGTAAAAATACAGTTTGCCTTAACAGGTTCCTGAAACTTTTATAGCACAATGGGATACAAAACACACAAATGTATAGCCAGTTTAAGTCACAGAAGCAGTCTAACCTGTCTAAAGCGAGCTCCAAGGGTGATCTTCACAACTAAAATGTGGAAGATTAAGAAAAGAAAATGAAATGTAATATCTTGCATCCTTTCCTTTTTGGAAGGAAAGACTGAGATCAAAACACATGATACAGACAGTTGTCCTGTCACAACATATTTAAAACATGTATTGCTATAATGATGTTAATTTTAAAAATCTCCATCGAGCGGATAAAACTCTACATGATGCTATAGTAACAAAATCATGAGCAATACTGAGTGGTTAAATAATTCATGAATCAAAAAAAAAATTATTTGTGAGACATCACAGCAAAGAAAACAGGGAATTTTTAAAAAACAGCAGTCAGGACCAACTCCAGTTACTTATTAAAAAAAAAAAAAAAAAGTCCCTACTAACTGACTGACCAACGGAAACAAAGTTAGAAGTTATGAAAGAACTCACTTCCAAAACCTATGCTGCACAAAAATAAAGGTGTTAAGGAATGGCATACTGTGGACATGCTACACTGTTGGTTTTGTTTGTTTGTTTGTTTTGATATTGCTCCTTCCTGCTGAAGACAGAACCCTCTCAGGTACCAGGTTCTTGGTGAGTTTTGAATCTGTTTTTAGTGAACTGGAACAAGTTAGATAAAGTTGTTTATATGCTGTAAATCTACTTTCCCTGAGCAGAAAATGTGTTAGCTAATGGGTTGTTTATGAGTTGCAAATCTGTTCAGTGAGGTGAAAATTTGTCAGATAATGGGTTGTTTATGAATTCTAAATCAATATTCAGTGAGTCGGAACTATGTTAGATAATAGCTTGCGTATGGGTTGTAAATCTGTTTTCAGTGAACTGGAAACATGTTAGATAATGGGTTGTTTCTGGGTAGTAAATCTGTTCTCAGTGAGCTAAAAACATATTAGATAATGGGTTGCTCGTGAGTTGTAAATCTGTTTTTAGTGAACTGGAAACCTGTTTAATAAAGGGCTCTTTATATATCTTAACTGTTTTTAGTGTGCAGAAAAATTCAATAATGTGTTAGATTTGAGTGGCATATCTGATTTCACTGAGGTAGAAATCCATCAGCTAATGGATTCTTTATGAGCAGAAGATCTACATTCGGTGAACTAAAAATCTGGGACAATAATGAACTCTATTTTCACTATTTGATTTAAATACAGAGTAAAGTTTTGCCTGATTTGTAGACCTCAGCTTAATGAGGTCAAAAGAGGCTGTAGATCTGTAAGAAGCACACTAGGTAATTCTAATGTGGTTTTGTATCCCTTTCCAGTAAAGGAAAATTTGCCACAAATGCCTACTGATAATTTAGGAGACAAAAGATAGCAAAATAAATGTCAAATACGTTATCTTTTAATCCTGCAATGAAACATCATTAGTGAAATCTGTCAGCTGGATTCCATTCACTAATTTCTGTCTAATCAAACATAGTCAACATGGAAATCAGAAAATTTTCTCTCTTAACAGTGAATGGAATCACTGATGTCATCTAGTCTAACCATTGTTGGTTGTTGTTGTTTTTTGTTTGTTTTTGTATTTGGGTATCACTGTTAGCCAAATATTTCTACTGTATCAAGCAGCCCCATGAACTGTTTCCTGTTTGCAGGGAGAGAAAGTCATGTGCTGACTGCGGAAAGGAAGGATATGTGGTACAAGAATGCCAATTTTAAATGGATCGCTCAACATAAAGAAAGGGGTTTAAAAACATATGAAGGAAAACAATATAGTAACATATGTTACTTTATATTGTGATGCAATATCCCTTCTCATTTACAATGAAAAAACAACTGAAGCATTTCTAGAAAAACACCCTTGTTCAGAACTATATCCTAAGCATATACAGTACATTTCTGAAGGATACAAAATTTCATCTGACATTCAATTATTCAGAGTGCTGACTCTGCTAATGAAAAATGAAATCAGGCATATTAGGATTACAAGTAGAAACACTTCCTAACAATTTCTTAAAAGTATAATTCTCATCTGTGCTCCATGAAATGTCTTTAGTTCTTGTACAACAACCTATTATAAAGTAATGAGGAATAGTTTATTGTTCTTTTAAAAAGCCAATTTGTATCTGCATTGCTGCTTCACCAATATTTCTTTCTCCTGTTTTAAATGTAAAATTCTCCAGTGGCTTTTCATGTAATGCTTTTCGTCCTATCCTACAATACCAGAGTTAAAATAACGTTGTATCATCCCCGCACACGTGAGCTGGCTGTCTCTCTTGTAGAGCTAATCTCGGCTCTGAATCTCTAGGTTTAATGCTTTCCAGAGAGTAATGAGAACATCCTGACAACATTGCTTAGTTTCATTTTACTGTATCTCAGTATGGATATCATTAATTCCTCTATAATATGCACACATAAAAACACAAAATTAAAATAAATAAATAAATAAAGACTTTTGTACCATATTCAAAAGATGCTTTTCCACTCTTTAATGTGAACAGTTTTCATGACTTGGAATAGCTTCCTAAAACCACAGTGCAGAGGTGCACAATGATACAATTATCCAGTGTAAACTGTAGAAAATTAGTTCATCACTTTGCAGCTGTTTAGCTTATTTCTTTTCCAAAAATATTGTTTGTTAACATGCAGTAGCAAAGGACAATATGTTCTACATCAAATGTACTTCCATTTTTCCAGTCACTTTCTTTTGTCTTGTTATTGTTTGACCCAGACAAATAGCTAAATGTAGCAATGCCACAGGCAATATAACATGACAGTAGAAATTCAAATAAGAATTATCAGGGAGAAAAAAAAAAACAACAATAAAATACTTCAGACATTATGGAAAATGGCTACCAAAATGAACTATAGCCTCTGGAAAAAAGTAAAAGAAAATCAATCAGTATTTGAAAAATAACATGAAGAACCATAGTAAATACATGCTTCTGATGACTGATTACAGATGAATGAGATTTACGGCATATTTTAAAATAATTACATTAGAAAAGAAATTTAAGGCAGCATAAGATTCTGGACTTTAGATTTTTGTTGGACATATTTTCCGATGGTTAATATTAGGCTATATTTCTCATACATCCGCATTCAGATTTTCCCCGAATTTGAATTTTACCATGACAAACCACAAAAATTTGCATTAACGTTGCATAAAAGTTATGCTAGACTTTGTGATGATATTGATGTTGATTCCTTGAGGAGAGACAGGCCTCAAGTATTCAGAAGCTAAATAAAACATCAAGTTTAAGAGAAATCCCCTTGCTAATGTGGTGAATGAAGGCATAGTGAATACGCAAAGTTACTGAGTAAGCCTCTCCTTGAAAAGGACAATTTCATAGGTTAGAGTTTGCCTTGGATTATCACTGAGCACGAGTCGCTTTTCTTGAGCTGAATACAAGAATGGTGAGTCAACTGGACACAATGACCATGGTCCCAATATTTTTATACCGAGGAACAGTTATGTCTGCAGAGGTATCTTACAGTATTCCACTCCCACTAACTACAAAAACACACAACTGATAATTTCACGGAGTAACTGGACTTCTTTCATGTCTAGGCAATGTATAATGAGGTTTGTTAGTAAAGCTCCAAAAAATTACCATAATACAAATTAAATATGATCATGACCTTTTTTTTTTTTTCCTAGTAATATGCTTCACATGTCGTAAGATTGCTATAAATTATTTTGAAGTTGTAATACAGAAAGATAGTGTTTAAATATATCTTGCAGGTAAAAATTGTAATAGTTGTGTTATATGCTTATGTATACTAAAACTTTTTTCACATTTTTAACCCTATGATGTCAAGTGGTTATCAAATTTTGACTTAATAAGTGTTACTCAAAGAAAATACATATTTTGTGAAATTTTTACTCACTTTCTATTAGCACTTTTCTGCCAGCCCAGTTGTCTGTAATAACTTGTATATTTCCAAAGTGTGCATCACTGAAGAATATCCGATTAGAACCTCTTCCTCTCAGACTGTAGTCAAAAGCAAGAGCTATCACATTTTTGAAGTACTCTGGATTTTCATATGGCCTTACTGGTGAATTTAAGTTGGTTTCATCAGAAAGATGTATACTTTTTAATATTGTCCTTCCTGAGTATAACAGGTAACCTTTATGTCTTAGGCAAGTAATTCCATCTTCTGCAAGATAGCCATGTGCACAAGCACAAGATCTTTGTCCATTTCCCCGATAAAGGCAGAGTTGATGACACCCACCATTATTCTTGGCACAAACATTAGTACCTGTAAGAAAAAAAGAAGAAATAAATCTATCTTTTGTACAATTACAAGTAACTAACTTAAATCAGAATGCAATTTTACACATTCCAAGGATTCTTCTCTTAAACTTTATCTACAGTACAAGTAAATCAAAGGCCAAAATAGCAAAGAATATAACTTCAATGACAAATAGACAAAGTAAATTTTAAAGTAAACAATCTAATAGCAAACATAATTAACATTCTTTCCAATTCACAAGTGTATATACTTTATAAATAGAAAATGATTGAATGGATTTTTCTTCCACGTTCCGATGAAGACTTAGATAGAGACTTATGAGCTGTTTCAAGTGCTTTGAAATATTTTATTATTTTTTTTTAAACACCTGTTACTGGCAAAGAGTAAATTTAGATACCATCAGAATCCTGCACTGTTCTTAGTCAATTCCTATCGAAATGAAAACATATATATTAGTATGTACAAAACTGTGTCAATCCAGGTCACTGTTTTAATAACAATGTTTCCTAACTTTTTGTTCAAATTTCTTTTAAAACCTGACTTTAAAAACTTACTCCCTGACAAATGCATTCCATTAAATAATCATTGTCAAATTAGTAAATTCAATGACATAAACTACACTTGTTACAAGCCATATTTAAAATTACAGTAATTGTCAATAATTAGGACCTATTTTACTTTGTCTTTTTTTTTTTTTTTTTTTTGGACTATGTATGAAATACAATTATAGTTAGTTTAGATAATTTAGTTTCTGTTTCTGACAGCACTTTCCATATAACAACTCAGCTCTTTCAGTTTCCCCATTTCTGATTTTTTTCCAGATAGTGAAAACAAAAACAAAAAACGGTCTCAATAAATTGGTTTCTGGAAGAAAACCATTATAACTGTCAGGGAATAAGTAGCATCTGAAAGTACCGTTGACTGCATTTTCTAACTGCTACATTTCAAGCTGAAGGTACATTAAAGCAAAAGTAATGGGGGATGAGAGTTAACTTTCTCTTTAAATTAGAAATGTTGAATTTTGAGTTCCTAGGCAAAATTCCATGAGAAATATTCCTCTGTAGTCATGCAAAAATATTGGGAGACTTATCTGTATACGTTTGCACTTGTGGTTTCTTTTAAGAAGTTTTTGAATTTTTATTAGGCTAGAAATGTTAATATCTGGTTGGAAGGATGAGTTTGAGAGAAAGGCAAATACATGAAAGAGATCCTCAAGTTTCTAAAATCTCTCTTTGAAAATTTCAATGCTTCCACAGTTCACCAGCTGTAAATATCTTTAAAAACAACCAGCTCTAAAAACAGTTTAATTAAGGCATATCCTTGCACATGTAGAATAGCACTGAAGGATAGGAATCCACTTGCGAATAGCACTACAGGGCTGGCTCATCAGAAAGGGTAAAACAGGTGTTTGAAAAAAAAAAAAAGCATTAATCATTTGTCAATCAACAAAGGTTCTTTGTGTGGTTTTGGTTGTTTGTTTCTCTTTCTTTTTTGTTTGCCTTTTTATTCTTTTTTTTTATTATTATTAGAAGGTCAGGAAACTAGCTAATTATTTTTTTTTTTTAAGGAGCATTGACTACTTCTAGTTGAGTAAACTTAAATATATATATATATATATAAAATAGAGTTATATAGAAAAAAAATCCAAAAAATATTTTTCACCTGTTTTTTCCCTTTTGTCCTTCTGGCTCACTGATAGCCCCTCCAAAAGACATTAACCATTTGTACCCTAGTAAAATTTGAAAAATGTATTAAAAATCATTCAGTTATGTTTTTCAAGCTAACATTAAAAGATTTTTAGCCTCAGTAACCATTTATCCTATTTCTAATGCAATCAAGTATTTCAAGCTACCAATAAAATCATTACATATAATGAAGCATTTTTATCCAATTATATTTTCCTAATCCTAAAATACAAAGCCCTTCCAAGCAAGCAGACATTAACTATTTCTAGCCTAGTTAAAAGAAATAATATTTTTTTCTGTGGATATTTTTTATCCATAAAATATTATGTCTAGAATACGGTGAAATTGCATGCAAAAATCTTTAATAAAATTAATACACGTGCTCATTGTTCTTAAACTATTTAAAATTTCTTTAAGAAAAAAAAATGAAAAGACTATCTTATTGATTGTTAAATGTTTTCTTTCAAAATGCACATTTATTTTACATTTCATATTTAAAACAGTTGTTTAGGAAAGACCTACATAAAAAACAAGATCTTCAGATACGTGATGCTGTGATTAAAGCAACTTTTGAGTGCTACCAACACTAGAAATATTTGTATTAAATAGTTTATCTTTTTATGGTAATACTTTATTCCTCTGTGTTTTTGAATATATATATATATATTCAAAAATCTATCTATCTATCTATCTATCTATCTATCTATCTATCTATCTATCTATAATTTGGTCTGGATTTCCAGGTAGCAGTTTGTTCTGAGGAAATCATTACCATTTGTTGGTAGACTTCTTAACACTTTTGCTAACTTAAACAAATACATGAAACAAAGATGTTGCTTACAAAGGTGATACAATCATGTCTCTATTTCTCATAAAATAGTTCTTGTTTTTCAAGACCTCTACTGAATTAGAATTTTAGGAAAGAAAAGAAAACTAAAAGAAAGATTACTCTTAGTGGAGAATAAAATTCATCCATTTGTATCTTTATATCATAAATCACAGAGAGGATATGATAACTTTTGTCTCTTCAATTTGCAAAACAAATCAAATTCCAGTGAAATCCAGTTATTTACAAGGTCTCTTCCCACACAAAAATGCTGGACTGAAAACCAAGGAATTTCAGGAAATAAATATTTGAGAGACAGAGGCTGGGATTTTCTAATCGTGAAAGAAAATTCTGCTTTCCAACAGAAATTTGAGACAGCCTGAGATTACTGCTCTTTAAAGCACAGTTTAAGGCCTATCTCATTCCTAAAGAAAACAAAAAGGTATGATACAATTTGTTCTGGTTTTAGACTTTCTCCTGAAACACCCAGAAGGATTTTAGTAGAAATTGTACTATATATTTTCTTTAATACATTAATTTTAGCTAAAAAAAAAAAAAAACAAAAACCAAAAAACTTTAAGAGTAAATGTGGATATATTGCAAAATTTATTGCCATAAATCATTGATTATTTAACTTTTTGTAAGTTTTAATATACATAAAAAGTATCAGGCAATATTGAAACACGTAATAGTATCCTTAAGAACAGCCAACCTTTCTCTCGTGCTCTATTAAAGATTTTCACTTCCTTCAGGTTTATTCCAAGGCCAGTCCTCATGGTCACAGCATCCGTGGCCTCATTCTTGTGGCCTCTTCTAATAGAGCCATTTGCATGTGCTCTGCCAAAAAAGTTGAAGATGTCTGATCAACAATCCTCAACTAATTCATACCACACAAATGACTGAAGGGCAGTGGAGAGTTTGCCTAACAGAAGGTGAAGAAACCTGGTCTCCTCTATGACACTGATATGCTTAGCTTTCAGTATCAGAAATACCCTTTCTTTGGAAACTGTGTAACTTTCTGCAATCCATTCTCTGACCTTGCTAAGGAATGGCTAATCCTACAAAGGTGAAGCACCTGGCACTGAAATAACATTTTGAGACTCAAATACTTATGAAAAATAAATTACCTGTCAGACCAGTAGATGTAAGCTCCGAACACCGCGACAGAAAACATATCCACATTGCTCCCTGACAGCACAATCTCCCGATTCCCTCCACTTTCAAGGTCAATCCTTTCTATCTTGTCGGTACGAGCATCACACCAATATAATTTATTTTCCTAAAGATTAATTTTAAAGGAAACATCAACAGTCTTGTCCAAGTATTTCATTAAGTGTTATTAAGATTACGCCAAAGCGATAGACCAATTGACTTTAATGAAACATAAAAAATATTGTACATCTTAATGTATACTGGAAGACAAAGAAACTAACCTCATAGTCAATGGAAATTCCATTAGGCCACACAATCCCCAGGCTCACAAGCACAACCTTCTCAGACCCATCTAAGTGTGCCTTCCCTATGCAAGGAGTTTGTCCCCACTCTGTCCAAAATAAATACCTAAAATATTGCAGAAATTACCAATTAAAATATAGCATCAAAATAAAGAGATGAAAATGTGTAATACTGTACTTCAATAGCAAACAAAATGAATGTACCATTAATAGATATTTAAAAAGCATAATAAGGCTTATGTATCTTTGTATAACCTTTAGAGGATGAATGTATTTTAATACTTGTTTGATTAAATATTTTTTAGACAGAGTCTTTGCAGATGTTATATATGAAGTCATTCTTAAAACTGTAATTAATCAGTCAACATGCAGTTCTTTGCCTTAAAGGATATAGCTTTACTGCTTGGGAAAATCAAAGAGAATTAGAAAGAAATTACTGCAACACAAGCACACACATCTAATACCTACTAAAAATGTTGTGATTATACAGGTGATGTATGTATAACTAACTAGCAGGTTAAAGGAATCTAGAAGCCTCCCAAGCAGCTGCCAAAAAGGTAACACAATATATTTAATATTGGAGTATTAATGGTAATAAATATATTGCTATATAAACTTAAATGAACTATTAACTAGCAAAGAAATAAAAACTTGATCTTCCCAGAAGTCTGAGAAGGCATATCTAAAATACTTGTTTCCTGGACCTTTGCAGGTAGAAGTATGCCAGAAATGTATTTGGTGTATATGCTGCAATGCTTGAATAATGACGACCCAACTTTTTTAGGAACTACCCCATATATAAGTTACATAGCTAACATGGAGATGCAAGTGGCAGAAATTTGATGAAGTCCTGGAATTAACTTTCAAAAAAATATCTGTGAAGAAAACTAAGTCAGAGTTTAAAACTCCATCCCTCCAAATACAAATCAAGTTTCTCAAATGTCTTCAAAGGAGGTAGCTTCAAAGTCTGAGAAATATTTCAGACCTCCCCACCTTAACTCCATATTTCAATCACAATTTAAGCTTCATCAGAAAACTGCTATTTAACTGTGTGGAAGAAAAAAAAAATCAGCCAAATATGTTTTAAATGAATAAGTATACCTGATGAGGGACAAAGACGCTCCTCTGTAGGACTACACATTCTTAACTTTTTCCCTAGTATAACATTACCAACCAGCTGAATGCTGGCTGCTTCATATCTTGGTATAATGGGCAAATTCAATGAGATCAAATAACTGCTATTTTCCTCTCCGTTTTTATAGCTGTCAACTCAAGCTCCAAGAGAAATGAAAAAATGAGAAGTCAGGGCAACGAGAGAGTGAGGAGGAAAGAACACCTTTGAAAGTTTTGCCTGGCAAAGGGATAGAGATATGACAATAGCGCAGAGGGTAAGAAGGCATTTATCTCCCCACATAAAGATATACCTTTCCTTCACCTTCAAAACATTGCTGTCCTACTTGCATGAAGTAACTTTGATTGGAGACATCCGATGAGATGTTGTGGCAAAGTATTAAAAAGGGAGTCCAAGCTTACCTGCATTCACAAAAGGTGTACCTTTCTAGCAGACATGTAAAGTATTTACTAATCTGCAAGTAAAGGGTGAATACCTATCTGTGTTTTGAAGACGTGAGGTTTACCCTTCTGGTCAAAATAATTTTATCAGGTTTCTGTGTACTTTTCTGCAAAGGCTTTTTTTTTATTTATTTTTATTTTTTCCCCTCCTCTGTAACAGAAGACCACAAATGTTCTGGTACACTAAGCACAAAAATATTTTAACAAGATCCTGAAGAACAGCATCAATCTGAAACTGTTAGCAGATACAGCCAAGCATCCAGTGGTGCTATATGAACACAGCTGTAATCATTTGTGGCAAAAGCTATTATATTATGCAGAAAATAAAACTCACTCTTGCTTTCACCTTCACTCTTAAATACATTTAGTTTGAATTCCCTAGTCTGCAGAATACACAGATCACTACATCTAAATTCTCATAAAGGAAATTGTGGTAAAGATTCAGGCAGCATTTTGCATCAATGGTATCAATCTGGCCTCACTGAGAAGCCAGAATTCTTCATTACTAGGGCTGCAGACTCCTCTGACTACAGAGACTGCTTTCCTGAACATACTGTGATACTCATTTGATTGAATCTGAGGAAAATGAGTGACACATCTTCATCTCTAGGTTTAAGAGGATACATACAATGTGGCCTGTGTTTTGCAGGATAACTGTAGCATTTATATCCACTGAGTCATAAATCAACTCAGAAAGCACATTTCATGTTCCAATGAAAAAAAGAAGGGAATTCTTTGCAGAATTTACTGCTTCTGCATTACTTGTAACTCTATTAACAATAGCTTTGGAGCTTGAAGGGGACAGAAAGTTCTGTATTTGTCTTAGTGCTTCACTGTAGTCTGTACTCTTATCAAACAGTTGGATGAAAACAGACGTAATTTTTGACACTTACTCTCTTACCCATGTGCTTCATTTAACATAGCTTTCAGCTACCCTGGGCAATTTCCTTCATTGTTGCATGATGATGTTACATGACACCGGAATTTATAACTGTCAAGGATTACACCATTCTATCATTTCATCATCACACTGAGGTCTTCATTACCTAGTGTGACTTTTTTGGATTTGCTGGAAACTTAAGAAGCACTCAACAGATTTAAGCAAGTTTCCAATCAATGTCTACACTTCCGTGAAAATGATTATCTTAGAAGATAAAAACTTGTGCAAAGAAGATACAGTACTTCATTTAGATAGAGACTCATGAAAAATCTCAGCATATGTTAAGAACATTTTCTTCCACCTGTGTTTAGTTACAGAACAATACATTCCAAAACAATCCTTTCAGGTTTTGATTTCTAAAAGCTTCAGTGCTAACATGCAGACTTTAAAAGAAATACAAATAGCCACAGTCATGTTACCCCTTTTCTGGATGTACTGCAATAGATCTTGGCTGGTCCAAACCCTGGGATATAATTACATATCGGAATGAGCCGTTGAGTCTGGAAACTTCAATTAAGTTTAAGCCATGATCCGTCCAATATATGTTACCTAGGAAAAATACCATGAAGTTACTGGAAAAATAAAACACTACTTGAAAAGTGAATTCTTGAGAAGTGAATCTTAAATGTGTAAGTTAAGACCAGAAACTGCTATATTTTAAATTACGTGCATCTAATATTTTTAATTTCTAGTCCTAGTCAGCCTTCTGCTTTAAAGTATAAACTTGTATTTATGATTGTCACAGTTGAGACTGTTGATATATGAAATAGTGTCCAAGATATGTAAAGATTTTTTCCTGGCTGTAATAAAACTGACTCCTCCTCCACCCAAAATAATAATAATAATAAAAAAAAAAAACCTCCACACAAAAAAACAGTTATACCATGTTAAACAATAATAAAACAAACAAACAAACAAACAAAACTAAATTATTGAAAGCAAATTGAGTTATTTGGTCTTGAGCTGAAATGCAAGAGCATACTGTCAGAAATCATGACAATACCTCAAGCAGGTAAACACCTACCTGCTATCCAGTCCACTGCAATGCCTTCAACTCTTCCCAAGCCATTTGTAACAATGTCTTCTTTCCACGTTTGGTCTCGTTTGGATCTGCTGATTTTGTTGAAACCCATGTCTGTCCAATAGATTGTATCATTACCTAGAAAAAAACATGATAAGGATTCTTGGATTAATTTAGTTACTTCAGTCCAGGTACCTACATCAGTAACTGTAAAACTTCAATAATATGTCAGAGTAAACAAAGGAATGGTTATCAACACTATCATTTTTAGTTCCAGAATATTCAGTGCTCTGAAGAACTACAGTGCCAAACTGCCTATACAGTCATTTCCTTCAGTAATCATTCAGATTAAATTTTGGCAGTAGCAAAAAAATTTAACTAGAAAAAAAAAATAGAAATTTTGATAGTGATATAATAAAAAGCATAGAAAACGGACACATAGAAAATACTCACTAAATTAATTTGCACTAAACTAATAAGGATCCCTGTGGGTTTCAAATACAAATAATATTCCAACATTTGCTGAGTTCCAGTTTACATTTGGTCCGAACGATCCAAGTGATAAGACACTCTCATTTTATGGAGACAGCAATTTTCAGGGGTTCTCTTATGCTAATAATCAAAGTCCTGTGTATCTCAATAAAACATAACATTCACAGTAGGACTCAACCACTGAAAACCCATGTCATGGGAAACAAGGCAATAGGAATTCAAATTAAGCAGCTGGCCTTTATTTTGTTGTAGACTCTGTTCAGTTATAAAAGTGGATGGCATCGCACAGAACTGTGCATCAATGCTGTCTGTCGGTTGTCACTTAATATCATAATTGTACAAACCTGTTTTATTTTCCAAATTACTCTGGAAATTAATAGAAATGGAGATGAAAATTCCCTTCAGCATCTGCTTCCTGAAGTCAGTTCTGGCTTCAGACAGATGGAAGGATAGCCTATACTCAATTTGAAGCCTTCAGCATCTATTTATCTATTCTATTGCTGGAATCTGAAAAGAGAATTAGTACCCGGAAATGACCATGGCCACAAAACAGGAAACAACTATCTGCAATTTTCTGCAGCTTCTACAAGTATTTTGCTGAGTGTTGAGCACTAGTATCCACAGCCTCATACCCCAGTACAGTCCTCAGGCAGCTTATTAGCAAACAGTTAAAATGAATTCCATGTAATGCATTTTGCCAATAAAAAATTGGTAGCTCAAGATTCAACATAAAAAGTACTCATTGAGAATTACCTTTTTTCCTAGGCCTTGTGAGCTTAGTCTGTAAACGTTCAAACCAATTATTTCAACTAATAGAGTACAATCTATTCTCCTTTGCACCTTTACATGCCTGCCACAGATACAAATGCCTAGAGGCACAATGATAGCATGAGTAAGAGCAGGAACAAACTATAGAGAGAAATCTGGGGAGAAACGTGTGACAGCGGCTCTGGGTTCCCAGCTCACACTAAGTACAACAAAACTGAATGAAGAATTTGGAAGACTCTTCTTCTGAGAGAAGCAAAATCTTCCAAGTCTCAAACCCCTTCTGAGATTAACTACTGCAGAACTGAAAGGGGCTCAGCAATAACAATGTGTTCTGTCAAAACTATTAACAATTTTATTACTCCACTGTAATATACAGTCAACTTCCACTTCCTCCATATATAGTTGCGATTTTTTTTTTTCCCATTTATAGGAGTGGTATAAGATATCTTCCACTTATATGATAAACTATGCAAAATATTTACCTGCATGGAAGTCTATGCCCACAGCAAATGAAGTTCCAGATACAGGCATTAAAGCATCCATTTTATCATTTGGATCAAGAGGTATTCCTCTAATCCCTTCATGAACAGAATACATAAGAAATGATTCAATACCTAAGGGGAAAATCAAATAGGTAATGAGAACAAAATGGAGACTTTCCCAATCAACAAGACTGGAGGAATTAATAGGCGCTAGACATAGTTTTCCAATACTGCTCCCTAATTTTCTAGAATGATAAATCCAGCTCTTTGAAAACACATTCATGAATTATTATGGCATATTTATAATTAAATAATAAATACAGTATTACAATAGAAGGGAATTATTGTACATTTCAAGCACCATCTTATGATTAAGTAATTAGCTTTAATGAAAAATAAAGCTAAGGAGAAAATATTTTGAATTATGAGAAGTTTAAGAATATTTTCAGTGCATATATTTTTTATCACATGCATTATTATTTTCAGTGCATATATATTTTCAGTGCACTTTATATATTAAATAGACAGTTTTACAGAACTTGTAGAAAGCAGGAGTCAAGACTGTGTAAATTATCTTCTGAGGCATGAGATTCCTCTCACCTCATTTAATCATGCACACTTCCTTAACAGACAACACAGAAATGCATTGTTTAAGGGAACAATGCATGTGATGCATTTTAAATGTCCACATTTGTGTTAGTCGCACTCCAAAAGCATCTATTTCTATTAAGTGGGAAGAAACATTTGAGATGAATCACACCTTTCCACAAATAGAATTAAAACAAGTACTTTGTTGCATTAATCTCAAAGTTCATATAATAGAACACTTCTAAGTTTAAGGGAAATTACACAGCATGATGATATGCAACTTGGAATTTTTAAGAAGTCCAACTGCAATACAGGAAAAGTTCCTTTTTCTTCACACAATTTTTTAAAAAATTCTTTCTTTGTAAAAAGCTAGCTCGTAGAACACCTCAAGAATATTAACCACAAAATTTCGGATAAATACTGAAAGCAGTTCTACCTTTGCATGACATGCGGTTTTTTTGAAGGTTGTAGCCTACTGTACAAACACATGTTCTGGTCGTTTCTGATGTTGGTAAACAGAGCTGGGAACATCCACCATTGTTTAACTGACAAGAATTGCTGCCTAGAGCATAATAGGGGAGAAGACACAAGAGGCAACAAAATTTTAACAGTATAATCCTGACTAAAAATTAGTGTTGTTATCAATTTACTAATATTAACAAAACCGAATTTTGTTCAGGTAAAGTCTTTGTAGTGGAAATATGCATAAAATATTTCAGGCTATACTATTATTCATGTATTTTGTCATGCTGCACTCACAGTATTTTACCTGCGCACTGAGTTTTTTTTTCCCCCTTCACAGTATTTTTTAAAAATAACATTTTTTTGAACAATGTCTTTTTTATAGTAAAAACATATGATAAAACTGAAAATATCATATTAAGTTTATGAGTAGCAACACTGAAATCTCACTAACTTTAGTCCAGAAGGCATGTCTTATTCTAGATGATTAGCAAAACATGGATCATATTTTATTAATTCAAATGGTATACTAACCTTGCATCTTCATGAACTACCACTTGTCTAGTAAAATTTACATACACTCCAATGTGATCTCATAGCTCTATTATCCTACTTCTTACTTAGAACATTTCATTTTAATACATACTTTTTAATAAAATGTGTAATGAACACTGTACAAAGTACAATAAATACACCTCAGAAATTTGAAGCATCATGAAGAAACACTTAAGTCAACTATGACATACAAGGAATTAGTTGATTGCAAGTTACCAAACCCATTTGAATCTAAACAGTACTTACTGCATATATTTCTGTATTCCTAGCTTTGAGATATTTCTTCATATGAAGTCATAAATGTGCACTAATGATTGAACTATACGAATATGAAAGACACCTGCGACATCAGCCATTCTGTGATTCTCCCACATTTAAAACTAAGGGCAAGACTTCCAAAGCACATTTGGTATTTCCTAGATTTGGTAAAATGGCAAGTGTTCAAGGGAAGTGCTCAATATGGAACTGAATAACATTGGGCCCTGAAAGTGAAGGCTGAGATTAATGAAACTAATCTCACATTTTCATAGACTTTTTGATAGACATCTTAAGCATGACAAACTGGTGATGAATGTGTGATCTTTGAGAGAAAAAGTTGAAATTCCTATGGAGCAAATCTGTTGATTAACTTTTCCATGGCTAGCTGTAATTTTAATGACTACCCACCCTTACTGAATCTTAATCATTCAAAGAAAAGATTTTAGAAGACCCAGATGATGCATATCTAAGATTTGGGTCTGACTGCTGATGCACACTTAACTCATACATGCAAAAGCAAGTTATTGCCACCTTTAAGAACACTTTATTCATACCTGTGCCCTTTGTAGCATTCATTTTCCATTCAAAGTGGAAGAGAAAAGGTAAAAAATAAAAAAAGGTAAAACTTTAATGGCTTTGTCAATGCACAAAGCTGTAATATATGATCTTCTAGAGTAAGAAGTGGAGCAGCCCCAAAAGCCTTTCTTTCACACTTGAGTTCTGTGAGATGATGTTAGGACTTCTAAAATTAGTTATAGAAGATTAATAATAATAAAAATAGCAAATTTTGTAGATCAAAAGGTAATTCTAGTACATCAGCTAGTGTATTTATCAAGTATAAAGGTGGCGTCCAACCAGGAAGAAATTTCTGAGTGAAAAATCTAGCAACTGTACAATGAGAAAACATGGTGTGACTTTCCATTGCAATAGAAAAAAAGCAGAACCCCCTTGTTTCTAAGTAACTTATTTTACAAACTTAAAATATTTGTATTAATCCTGTACTTTAGGTCAAAATCAGTATTATTTTTAAGGATCTTGAGTCCCACTGTGTTAAGTGGTCTTAGGATCACACGAATGTATTTGGTCAACCTAGGATTTTTTTGTTGTTGTAGTGCCCAACAACGGATAAGCCTCAGTGCCAGATTTTTCTCAAGTGAAATGCAACCATTGTTCACTATTTTCTGAGCACACTCAGTAACCCACACAGGCCAAGAAATAGAATCCTGGGTTAGTAAGAAGAGCACTCTGTGGGATATATCCCTCATACTGGAAATATAAGGAGACACCAAATGTCCAACACAACTCCTTGTATCTAACAAAGACACCAACTGCACTTAAGCACAAGTCATGTGTACGTTAATAAAACCAGATATTAAATGTTCCTCCCTACCTAAAAGCTGGCTAATGAGATCTTTGGACTACTTATTGTCCATCAGACAGCTTAGCTCCATGCTTAGACTACTTATTTTCCACCAAACATTAGACAGTTTAGCTCCATCCTGTGTTCTTTTTGAAGATTCTCCACAAAACGAAACCATTTGTAGATCTCATCGTCATCATTTTCAGTGCAAACATCAGCACTTTGAAAGCAGCTGGAATCAGAGCTAATCTCTTTCTAAAGAACCTCCCAAATTTTTTCATCTCTAATCACCTCCAAATTCATAAAACTGTATGCATAACCCCAAACTACACTTTTTCATATTATTTTAATTCCCACTTTGCCAACTAAGTTTTGGCAGTATTAGTAATATTCCCTCATTTTATTGTTGATTTATGCTGCTGTCATTTCTGTCAATTTAAATGAATTAAGTTGTCTTAAAGCCAATAGGTAATTTAGAATATTAATGAATTCTCTGTTAATACTTCATTTGTTTAAACTTTCAAAAATTTGAGATGATGTTTACACATCAACTCTTATTTTCTGACTAAAAATTTTAAACTTAGACTTTAAGGAACTCCAACACTCATTACAGCATAAACTGTAGAAAACATCTAATAAATTAAAATACATCAGGCAGATATGCTAAATCAATTATCTCATATTCAATAATTTATTCAATAGTTAAATATTTTAAAATATTTTATCACTGAATTATAATGAAATGAATGTTACTGTGTTTGAAGAATGGATGGAAAATAACGCAAGAAAAGATACTACATAGCCTAAGAGCCGGTTAAACGTGCTTAAAATTTTACATACCTTGTTGTGCTGCCTTATCATACACTTTCATATGCACAACACCTGAAGTTTTGTTTCGCAGGACAGCTGGGTTTCTTCCATCTCTTTTGTTACATGTACCAATCTGAGCTAAATTCTGGTCTGCCCACCAAAGCTTTTTATCTGTAAAATTTTTAAAATTAAGAGGAACATTATCGAATTACTTACGTTTGAAACCTAATGGGGGGGCAGAAGATTTTCAAGTTAATTTTTAGATCAATTGTAGGCAAAATTGCACAAAGAACAAATAATGTATTTATAAAAAAAAAAAAAAGACTTTAGGACTCTTTAGGACTTATAAATTTGTTTCTCTTTAGGTGAAAGATTTTCACACATTATGAAGAGGAAAACCTGTGAATTATATCCAATTTATAACTGATAGTTACAAAACATTATTCACATATCAAATACTATTGCTAAACAGGGTTTGTTCTCAGAATTTGATATAACCATTCATTATGTACATAGAGATGACAGGAACTCAAGTTTTAGGTTTTTACTGTCTTGAGTGTTCAAATTAATAAGTATGACAATTATCATAAAAATCATTAAGAATCTCGTTAGTGACTTTAAGAAATTATTGAAAACACCAACTTACATTAATAATAACCATTTTTAATCATAAGTTACATGAGATATTAAAATAACAGAAAAAAATGACATACTATGGACATACTAGAATAAAAATTCAAATCATCCTAATCAATCCACATATACAGAATACTTGTCAAAAATTAATGACAGAAAATTCTCACAGGATGCACAATTGCAGTATATGCAGCATATTTTTCAAGGGTGGGATTTAAAGTGACTTGAGTCACAAATATTTCATTTAAATTTAGACAGGATTTTACGTGAAATGATGATAGAAACACTACATTTGAACATTTTCCTGTAGCTACATCAGTTATTGTGGAATGTGAATTTTCATTAAAAATAAATTATGATACAAATGTTATATTGATGCACAAATAATGTGCTTCATAACAATTAAAACAACAGTGTAGGAAGAAAAGCTATTTGAAAGAAATTTCAGGAAACTGAAATGTATACATGAGATGTATATTGTCTCCATTTCACTTACTTCACTTCAGGAAAATTTTATTTGTGAAATATCATTTAAATATCAACATTAGATATTGTTTAGTTTTGTTCAGAAAAATACAACATTCATCAATGCCATTTTTCATCATACAACTTTGAGACTGACTCTTCACCTGCTGGAATTAATGCAAGTACCTCTGCAGTTAAAGAGCTTGTTAGCATTATATTAATCTAACAAAAGCTAACAAAATGCCCTAGTGTTGATGGTTAAGGTCAATGTAAACTTCACTATGTTACCTCAAACCTTTACTGGGGCAATATTCCTACCAAGTTTTGAATACTTCATGTTTCATGCAGTTATACAAGTGGGCTACAATAGAGGTCACAACAAGCACAAAGCCAAAAGAAACAAAACAAAACAAAGATGACTTATCAAGAAACACATCAAGAGCAAATAATGCAAACAGAAGAAAAGAATATGAAATATACACTTGAAAACCTTCCCAGCAGCTCTTGTAGAACACTTTTATTCCCTATTGCTAAGGCTTGGAAGACAGAAAAGGCTGAAACAAGAGGAAATCAGAACTCCGGAAAGGCCCTTAAGTAAGTCTTCTCGCTATTTCTTTATATTTTTATGCATATAAAAAGCCTCAGTTATTAGCTTTATTATAGCTCTGAAGGATGACATCAAGGTCTTAGAAAAACTTTCCACAACAGCTACTTCCTGCCCATGTTTCAAAGAAAACACTGGGATGACAATGGCTCTGTAGTACGGCACAGCTTCTGGGATAGTATACTGGCAGGGACTAGTAAAGTGTTGTAAACTAGGGATACTCAAGGACTGCTCACCCTTGCTCCACATCTGAGACTATCAAAACTTCAGAATCATGGTATTGAAATCAACCATGACATGCTTTTGTGACTTGCCATGTGCCAAGAGAGGAAATAAAAAGTGTTTAAATTTCGCACACACAGGCATTAGAATTACACATTGAATGTGAGATGATTTGTTTAATGCAAACTAATATCTTCTACATAAATAATCTTCCACGATGTACATGGCAATAGTTCAGAATAGTTCAGTCTAGAGCAAAGTGAAGAATGCACTGAAATTACAAAAGTGTATTACTGAAAGGCAAGCAAGCTTCTGTCAGATCAAATAATAATAAAAATAATAATAATGCTTACTGTGCTTACTGTCTAATTTTAAGACTAAACACCAGCTAACGTAAACTTACTTCCAAAATGAGAACTCAGCTAATTCTTTCCAACACAATGTTCACAGTGAAGAGCTCCTTACCTAACTAATGCCAAGTCCTTCAGTTGTTTCCCTTATAACATAATCTTTTCATTTTTATCACAATTAATTTCAGCCAGCTTGTTCCCATCTATTCATCAATCTCAATGGTTGCTGGAAGCAAAGCAAAACAGTCCTTTCCTGTCTGGTAGAGACTGAAACACAGAGCATACCAAACATACAGAAAACACTTAGCCAATGCTAACTCTTAATGTCATCCTTCAGACATTGCATAAAAACATTATTGCAGTGAAGAATTTCCTGATATTTCTAGTCAGCCAAACAAATCCAATGCAAAGCCCTGCTAGCTGTTTCTAGGTGCAACAGGAACATCAACATCCCGTATATCATTTTTCACAATAAAGATGTAAGTTATTTCTGCTAGTTGCTAATTACTATTTAAAAACTTGGAAAAAATCAATGCAAAGATAACACAATCTTTACCAAAACACAGATTTCCTTATGAAGGACAACTAAGAACATGTATATGTCATACTTTCTTGACAAGCTCACAAGCCACCCAGTACAAACTCTTGTCTGCCTGAGCCCCAGTATACTGCAAAATAGCTGAATGATTGAATGGTCGAATCCCTTCCATTTGCTGGCACACGTATACTGGTCAGCTTATCACTTTATGAGTAGCTCCAGAGAGGCAACAGCATGTGCTTTGTTTTGACATAGAGAAGACGGAGAATGGAGTGGAGAGAAAAAAAGTGTGGACACTTAAAAATATGAGAGGAAAACAGGGTATTGTGATAGTAAAATTTGGAATTGAGAATGGAGGAAGGTCCTTGCAATAGAATGGAGCAGAAGATGAGGAGAGAAACTGATCTGAGCTCTTAGAATAAAGGAAGATATGGAGTTTTCCACTGGAGGCATTACTGGGATAAAAATAGAGAGAAAAACCAAAGTTACTGTGTTTCTAAGATGCAGAAGACAGGAAGCCAGTCTTCGCCAGTTTCTCTTCTGCTGCAAAAGCTGTTCTTTTGAGGGTACTCGTAGAGAAAATCCTAAATTAAAATGCCTAGCTAATGGAAATTCTACTGATTTTGCCCTGTAGAATAAATTTTTACAAGTGAACAAGCTTGCTCTTAATGCTTTTAATTTTTAATTAAAAACAAATCATAATCAATATCTAAAAAATCATTGAAAAACTGAAAAGCAGACTCTACCTTCCAATGCATCACAATATAATTTTAAGCAGTTTTTTCAAACTCAAACTCCAATGAATAAATGGCCAAACACTGACATGGAAACCATAGCCAATCTTGTTTCACGTCCTGAACACATTAGTCCTCAATGCCTCTAGAATATACACAGATTTTTGATGTGATGGCCTCCAAGTATGAGGCTGACATGTAAGTTCCACAGTTTGTAATGTATTTCACAATACCTGTTTCTCATTTTCCCTCAAATGCCACAACACCCTACCTACCTGAGTAGGTGCTTACTCCCTCGACAGCACTTAAGCAGTAAGATGATCTCCTTCCAACTCATTGCAGGTTGTTTCTCTTGACTTAGTCAAGTCAGCCACCTTAGTGACTGACTAACACTCTGTAGTTTATCACTTCAGAAAGATACAGATTTTTATGCTATAAATTTGAAGTTATACTTCTGCCCCAATCCTCAGCCACAGATAATTTCCTATATTTGCATTAATAAAGAAATTTAAGTTATTTTGTTAGTAAAATTTAATCCATCATATAAAATGTAGTTCTGGTACTACATTTCTAGGAAGCTTTAGTAAAGAAACAAGGTTTCATTCACCTATCTCTGTTATATTCTCGCAGTTAAAAAAGTGTCATAAAAGCAAGTGCAAGCAACTCTCTTCTACTCTCAGCCTTTTGGAAAAGTTACCATTTTAATAGCATCTTACCTCAGATTTAGACTTGACCAACAGGCTTGAGGGCAAAAAATTATGGGTCTCATGAAAATATTAAATTTAACTAAGAAAGGTAAAACAACAGAGAAAGTAAAATAAATTATAGCAGAAATTTGAATTTCTTCAAAATTATCTTCAGTTTTGTATGTGTATTTTCAAACTGGTACAATGTAAATGGCAGTATATGGGCATGTTTAGGTTAATAAAATATACGGCTTTGCAGTGAGTTAACATTTCACTCATGACACTTAAAATATTAATGACTGTGAAATACTATCTTGCAGCAATGTTCTACGTGAAGAAAAAAGCATGAACATTTCCTTTTTTCTCCAAATAGTTATGTATCTTTTAAAGATCTTAAATGAAATAATTAAATGGAGCAAGTCCATATAATTGCAAGTTTAACATCATCAGTATTTTCATTTCAGAAAGACAAAGTTATTACTGCAGATGAACTAGAAGGAAAACGCTATATAAAAAAACTTTTAATCTTTGGGAACACTGCATTTCCCACAAATACTGTGTGTTAACTTAATTTCTAGTTCATTTTCCTATCAATTAAATGAATTGTTGCCTATGATGCAGTTTTAATATTTAAGACAATTAATATAGAGAGCCAGATAGCTGAGTGTTTCATGACAAAAGTTGCAGACCTGAAAAAATTATTATCCATTGCAGTAACTGTACTTCCACAAAATAATATAAACTTTGAAAATATAAAGGAAGAAAAGCATTTACTGAGTGGTTTGCACAGGCATGTGATGACAGAACAGTCTACAGAATTGAAATATTCTGAATATGAAGATTTGGAGACACAAATGGAAATCTCCAGTGAAACTGAGAGGATGGTTGGGCACTGGAACAGGCTTCCCAGGGCTGTGGTTGTGGCACCGAGCTGCTGGAGTTCAAGAAGCATCTGGACAATGCTCTCAGACATAGAGTCTGATTTTGGGGTGGTCCTGTGTGGAGCCAGGAACTGGACTCAGTGATCCTTGTGGGTCCCTTCCAACTTGGCATACTCTATGTTCATTTTATTTCTACATCAATTTTAAAGGAAATCTATCATCCTACACATCCAAAGGTGCTAGAATTTGCTGACTGAAAAGATCGTCCTGTGATATCTTTCTGTTAAATTAATAGTAGCTTATAAAAATCTTTTGAACAAGAAATTACTGTGTTCAATTTTGATGGCGTGAATTATAACAACAACAAAGACTTAGATGTGAGGTAAGAATATAGTGGTAACTGAGTGATATAGTCCACATGAAAATAGGAGGGGTTCTGTTTGTTTGTTTGTTTGTTACATGAGATTATGTCCCACAATAATGGATTATCTATCCTATAAACTTAGTTCAGCTTTTGAAATAATGAATAATGAAATAATTTTACATATGTTGAATGGAGCTTTGAGCTTGGTTGGACGGGGCTTTGAGCAACCTGGTCTAGCGGAAGGTGTCCCTCCCCAGGGCAAGGGCTTGGAATTAGATGATCTTTAAGGTTCCTTTCAACTCATACCATTCTATGATTCTAAGTTATTTCAGTATTCAAAATCTGTATTTGAGCATTATTCAGAATAGCCAATTAAATAATTTTGGCATTGACTGTCATACTGTGCATGGTATATAATCAGAACCTACAGTTTTATGTACCCAACCCCCCCCCTAAAATTAGCTATAAGGCTGGAGTACAGAAAGAGAGCAAAATGTATACAATTTTGATGTCTTGTAGCATTTACTACAAAGAGGTGACCAAATTCTTAGGCATTTCTTTAGTATTTTTATGTGAAACTCATGCTTGGCTATGGTTTGACAGCCTACCAAAACAGCAATCTGATGACTATCTCTGGAGAGCAAATAGGCATAATCCCCAAATAACCAACTTTGCATATTCTTTTACCATGAGATGAAAGCATGACATGTGCTTAATCAGGAGGTTCAATCAGCAGTAATTATCCTTAACACATAGTTTCCTTTCTCCCTTTAGGTATTAGCATAGAGCCAAACAATTTCTGCATCACCAACTGGATGTTCAGTCATGTGCCTCTTTAGCTTACTGCATTACTAGATGAGGCAATTGCTGCTCGAGGGAATAGCATCCAGACAATTTCCATCAGTGTTGTCAGACATGCAAGATCATACAGCTTTTTTTTCCTCCCTTCACAACAGACACAAGAAATAGAGAATGAATCAGCACAATATAAATTCATTACTAGCCCTTAGAGTACTGGACTGCAAATGCAGTGCTTAAGTAGTTTCTTATGATGTCTATATTATTAACAAGGGCAAATCAAAAAAGATCACAAGAGAATAGCCAAAATACACTTCATAATGATTCTTTTATCTTGCCCTTCCATCTTTGTTAACATGACACCTGGATAAATACTACTTAGAAATATAACTTGCAAGATCTTACCGAGCTAGTATTTATTTTTATTTAGCACAGAGGTTTTACGTGGTGCACTACAAGTTTTTGAAAGAGATATGGATACAATATGGGGAATTAAAGGAGAAAGGCAATCTGAAAATTTAAGGGGATGAAACTCATGCAAATCTGGACATTTAAGGTATAATAATAATCAAATTTTGAACTACAAGCCTCTCAAGTTCAAATCTCTTAAAAATACCAACCAAGAAGCATTAACTGGTGTTAGCTGTTCAGCTGTAAAATCATAGAATTATAAAGGTTGGAAAAGACCTTGAAGATCATCTGGTTGAACCATCCTCCAACGACCAATATTACAGCCTTAGAGCTAAAAAATACATGTTTTAGTTGTTCAGAAACCACTGGATGTGTGACACCCACCACAACACAGACTCACACACACATACACGCACACACAAAAGGTTACTCATTAGGCTGAATTAATCTGTTTCTATTTTTTAAATATAATCGATTATTTTACAAAACCACTTGACTAGCATAAAAACAATTTTCTTCCAGAAAATAGCAAAGAAGAAATAGCAACTCTATTTGAAATCTTTAAATATCAAACTCAAGTTAAATGATTTGTTTGATTATGCTAACAAGAATGTTGCTCGATCACTAATTACAATCTTGTTGCTGAAACTGTGTTATCATATATATTAGAATTGTTGTATTTATCCATTTTGTTGGGTAATTAGTATTAAGTACAGCAACATATTGGGAAACAGCAATTTCAAATGCCAAAAACTGCTACACTAGCATTGTGGACAGTCCTTTGGAGATTTCAAGCAGTACTCTAAATGCAAATTTTGATGGACCATTAGTTTTCATTAATGATAGTTTGAGTATTTATGGAAGACAACTATGTACTGTACTCAGAACTGGGCAAATTGCCTAGATATATTTCATATATTAATGCTAATGTAATGAATGGTGTTACAGCAATTAGAAGACTGATGACTTGGAAAATTAAGGTGTATGTATTTGAAGTTTCCTGATCTAAGCAGCCCCTTTGATTTCACAATTACGTTCAGCAAAGTCACAGCTTCTACCATTTGAGTTACTAGAAATGGATTGTAGTGTTTTTTTCAAAACTTTATGTAGTGAAAAAGAAAAAAATAAAAGAGAAAAAAAAATCAAACAACCAATATATCAACTAACCATATGACATGAAGTAAATGTCAGCATAAATATATTTTAGTAATATGAACCAATATGTTCTGTCAAAATGAAATACTGTAATTGTTATTGTCGGTTTGTTTGTTTGGTAGTACACCTTGATGGCTGTATTATATACAGTTTGTGTTGAAAAGACATTGTTCTAATATCTGCATTCCTTTTTGGAGAAGCTAATATATATCTCCAATTTCGTTGCATTGCTGAATGAATTTCAATAGAATATTATGCACTCACAGAATCATTCACTATGTTCAGTTACTGTATTTTATGCTACTGAAGAATGACTAGGGAAATGCTACTACTTATCACCATAGAACATTTCCTTTGACGTTTCTACTATATCATATTCCAATTTTCTAATTAAGTGAGCTGGATTTTGTGATTTTGTGTAAACTGCTTCTGCGAGGACCTGATACAAAATCCAGCCAAATATCTCTCATGGAAGATTTCGACATCGTTTTCTTCTCAGCTACAACCTTACAGTAACTAATCAATACTTCTCTAGCAGTGTTCAATTTTTGATTTAGGGACATTCAAGGAAGACTACATCAATTTGGAAATACTTTAGATATTACTGCAAGCCCCGTTGTAATCAAAATCTTGCTGTATAATGACTCTGCTCATCAATCCAGAAATACATAAAGTTCTCACACAAGAGTAAATTTCCAGCCAGTTTCAGTTAGAGTTAAGGAACCATAATCACTAAGCAACTTTGAAGGCAGGAAATGAGACTTTATACAGAATGCCAAACACAGCTATGTAATTTGATTACACAGAGACAGCAGCTACCAGGAAAAGTGGCAAAATCAGATATGGAATATCGTATCTTAAACTCAATCAAATCTTAAGAGAAGTATAGAAAACGTTTTCTCATTTTCTTAATCTTGAAAAGAGTACCACTGTAGATTCTCTCACATGGAATATCCCAAGTTTTTGTAAAAGTAGATATATTTTATATCAACCTGTAAATGGTGTCTATAGTAGGTGTTAAAAATTATGCATGGAAATGCACATGATGAATTAGAAAAGCTTGTAAAAGACCACAAGAAATTTCACAGGAGTTGAACACAATAAAATGAATTGTCAGTACAGTGGCAGAAGAAAACTGCCATTGACCACATGTAAGACAATGAACAGTGGGAAGTACTGTACAAAGCATTAACATATATTTCTGAATAGTAATTTAATTAAAAAACAGCTGATGTTGCACTCACTGACTCACACAGAGGGAATGTGCTTTTGCAGAAGAAGTTTGGAGGAGCAGACCAGAAAATGTGACTTCATCATGGATTGATAGCAACATCTTTGTAATACAAAAAGGCAAGGGCAAAATTAATTTTTTATATGCCTAAGGGCAAGCAAAAACTAGTAATTTTGTATATATTCAAACATTTTGCTTTCAAATGGAATATAATTTTCATCTCTTATATATCATGCATCAAAAAAGAAGTGGCAAAGGCAGGAACCAGAAGACTAGGAATTCTGGAGCTTAGCGTATGGAAAATAAATGACTGACACTGTTGAGTAGAAAAACAATAAATACAAGATACAGAAAGATGTGAATTACATAACTTGTTTCCATTTCTCTCAAAGATAAACCTTGACACCAACTTTTTTGTTAACATGATTTTAAAGGATCTAATAGTCAGAAAATGTTAAACAGAGTCTGGAAAGGACAGTAAATATCTGAAACAGTAGCAGTTAGCTTCCAAACAGTTTACAGTGGTTAGTTACAAAAAAATTTCAGGAATGTAAACTATAAGAAAATCTCCTTAAATCTCCTGGAAATTGTCAAAAGACACGTTAGTTTTCTGAGCAAAAAGCTGGCCAGACAGTTGCCTTCTGTAAGAACCAGGGCTTTCTCAGATCACGTTACGGTCACTATGCAAGTAAAACCAACTCGCTCTGCCCTCACAATGAATTGAGGTTCCCTCCAATCTTTCCTGGTTTTAGCTGTTTAGAACAATAATATTTCTAACAATCAAAAACAACTGACCAATGTATTACGACCTGTCGAGACTACTCTACCACAAGTGTCTGAAAATACTGAACTCCATCTCTTCTTTCTGCCCCAGTGGAAACATAAATCAATGATACGACATGATATGATCATAACATAACATTAACAAAAAATTGAAGTTCTCCAAAATACTACTTTTATCTGGATAGGTACCAAATGCTGAAGACAGAAAAATGCAAAAGAAAGCAAAAGCCTACAGGACTCTAACACTGAGTGGAACCCAAATGCCAGAAAATGGTTAAGAGTTTTGGCACACGTCATGTCTATTTTCATTTTAGTTGCTAAATGTCAACTGTCCCCCCCCGCCTCCCCCCCAAAAAATGAAGAAATATTCCAGTTCATGTTGTGGTTTAAATATTTACCACATTTCTAGATAAAAGCAGTGAGGAAAATTCATGAAACAGACCAAAAATGATGCAATAAACACACAGTTACTGCAACTCTCCTGCTAAAACTTTCTATTAAAATTGTAAGCTAACAGATCAATGGGGGTACTAAATTTTCACATACTATCATATTAAATCTTACATTATAACAAATTATTCATTCTTCTTTATTTATCTCTCAGTAGTTATTATTGCTTATCATTTATTGATCTCTTGTTTCATTTTGTACTGTTTTCTGCTCTGACTTGTTTTACACACAAAAATGCCTGAATATAAGAAGCTGATGTAAAGCTACTATCACTTCAAGAAAATAGATGGCATCTTTGTTGCTACAGTATGTTCCACAACATAAAAACACACAGGAGAAACGAATACAGAAATCTTTCATGTTTTTCAGTCAGAGCATGCAATACTGTATCAATAAAAACAATACTGTATCAATACAATCATACTGAAATGTCATAGTGCAGTTTATCAAAACTATGGCTCCTAAATAAAGACAAAACAAAAAAGCAGAACAAACAGAAAAAAGTAAACGCATCTTGTGTTTATCAATTTTGAGTAGGAAGGTTTGTCATCACCCACAAAAACAAGGTATCACAAACTAGTGATATTATATGCATATATGTTTAAAAACTAAGCCATAGAAGTTCTTGCCTTTCCACACCGGCAAAAAATCTACTTTAATACAAACATGAATGAAACACTCCTCTTTAAATGATAGCTGTAAACTCTTTATTCTATATCCCAAATGGATCATCACTGCTGTAGTTTCTGTAAATCACAGATAAACACGATACCCTATATGTTTCAGTGACAGTATTGGACAAATATTCTTTACAACATTTCATATTAAAGATCTTCAACAGTTCCCTGAAGTAAAGGTCATCCATTCATTCAATTCCGAGTCACAATCAAATCAATGAAAGACAATTTTTCCATATTAACATTCATGACTCCTTCTGACACAAAACTTGCTTTTGTTTATGAATGCATATATAAAAGCATCCCCTCTCTAACTGATTTTGACAGCATTTACAGCTCAATACTGGCCAAATAGTTTCACAATAAAACTCTAAGCAGCTTTTACTTTAAAATATAACAACTTACACTGTGTGTATAAAGTCTTTGAGGTTCATTTGAAGTAATTTTCAAAAGCACACCAGCTATATGTGCACTATACAGTTAATCAATCAAATAAAATACATTTTAAAAGAGACTGGTAGTTGATGAGTCAACTATACCAACAAAAATCTAGTTATCAACAAAACTTATGTGTGGAAAATCCAAGATAAATATAAATTATGTTGAATTAAACCAGAATAAAGGTGAGAAAAGCATTTAGAAGAAAATAAAACACTAGTTCTGAGTTAAACTGTAATTTCTTAACACACTGTACCCTAGAAAGGGCAAGAGATGAAGGTACATATAAGAAACATTTGAATCGACAAAGCTATATTCTCGTAATATTCAGCATTCTCCAACTTAAAGACTCTACTTAATAATTTTTACTTATGTTACCTCTCTTCTTCTGTGTTTTTTTTTTTTTAATGTTTAAAAATATTTAAATTATCCCAATATTTCTAAAGTGCAATGTATAAAAAAGAAAAAAATCGATTGAATACAAAGAATATTAGCAGACATCTGAAAATCCAACTCATCTATTTATGAAAATGTTTCATCATTCTCTTGGTTTTCTCACAAAACCAAGTCTCACTTTTGCTGTATGCATTATCTACAGTAAAACAATAACTTTTACAAGTTTTTGACAGTTCATAATTAATTAGCTTCCAATTGTTTGAAAATTATTGCTATTACAACTGTACTTACCCATAATGGTTAAAGCCGTGGCTTTTGGTAAGTCTTCTTTCATGGACTCTATTATTTCAAGATTACCACCATCCAAGTTGCATCTATTTATGGTTCCGTTTCCTGAACTGATCCAGTAAAGTTTGTTCTCCATATAATCTATTGATAAACCTGTAATTAACATATACAATTTTAACTGTCGTTTGGATACCTAATATACATTTAGCATTAAGCTGTTTTTACAACAAAAATGTGTTCAAGAAAAAAGTATATTTACATAAAATTGTTATCTATCCACTCAAACTTTAAAAAACAAATCAAGAAAACCAAATAAGCTCAGACATTTTTAGTGAAAACAACATGCTTCTTGAAATATTTCTGCCTTTATTTCTCCAAACATCTACAGAAGTCAATCAGCGACTGACTGATGAAAGTATCATCTGGCAGAGAGCTACTTGAAGGAACTGAGGTCCTAAGAGATGTCATTAGCTACTAGCCAGAACTAGTCATTAACTACAACCAGAAGCCAACATTTTTATTCTAAAATTATGATTATATATTCTTAAAAACAATCTTTTTGTGTGTGTGTTTAAGAACTAAGAAGAGTGTTCTCTCCATAAATGGATAGTCTTCTGCTTAGAATGCTGACAAAGATTAAAAGTACCAAAACATAATAACAGTACTCAATAAATTTATAGTACTAATTTTAATTTCATTTCATAGTAAACTGACTTCATGATCAGCTCTTTGGAATTAGAAGCAAGAGAATTTAGAAATAAAAATATTTGCAGAATAGTCTACTAAGTAAACTAAGCATATAATATTCTGGAAGAAAGAGAAAAGAACTAAAAGACAATATATTTCAGACTTCTCAAATCCTTTAAAACTGTTGAAGAAATTGCAGCAAGAGATTTTCCACAGTGAAATATACTTGGCATGGTGACAATACATGCCATAATAATTTGCTTTGGTATTAGACTTTTCCCAGAACTCATATTAGGCAGCAGATGATTGCCAGAAAATACTGTATTTCACTACAAAGGTCAGCTTCTAGAAGGTGCAAAATACTCTCCTTCCATCCTGTAATCTGCTTCTCTGTAGAAAGCCAGGTATATTTTAAAAATTCTGACAGGAGAAAGCAGTGCCATGTGCTGCAGTACTTAAGAGTTTGCATCATGACACTACTTCTTTTACGCACAGCTGACATATTAGGCCAAAAGGTGTCCACTTTGCAAGCTTTTGAAATGTAGTCTTCCATTTCCTTTACAGTTACTGATATTTGTTCCGCTCTCTGCAAGTGTATCACCCAGAGGAAAAACAACAAAAGCTAAAGAAAGGATACGGAGTATTGCTTCAGCAGACTGATCTTGCAACATCTATTTGCACAGAAGTGATTCCCAGCTGGTACAATAAGCACTGATCAAAGTGAAAGGGTAGTACTTGGAGACACCTGCAGTACTTGGGAAACTTTCCTGAGAATCTGGATGAACCTTGCCATGGAGTTACAAGGGTAACACACAAATATTAAGGTTTCCTTACTATATGGATAGAATTTGCTATTCCCAAGAAGTCCTGACTACTACCAGACAACTGCTCACTGATTTCATGCAGGCAGGTCTATTAATGGGGTTGCTATGAATGTTATCTATACAGCAATTACAATGTTATGTTGCCAGGTTTTCTGCTATTTCAGTTATGAAAGTAATATTTCTACGCATGGGTATACCAAAACATGGCATCACCTGACAGAAGTAACAGTCCCATCACCTTCTACCCAAGTCTATCACAGCTTGTCTTCTTGGAACACTTTCCTGTAGTGTTATACCAGCTATTATTTACCTTTCTGAAAATGTATTATTTCTAATGTAAGCAGAGCATGCTTATTTATATTTTTCATGATTTTTTTTTTTCCCTAACAAAACCAGGTGATTTTCTTGCTATATGTGCCACAGACCTTCAGGATATATTCTAGTATGGGTGACAGGCTTACACCCTATATCAAGGCTGTTAAAGTCAACCTGATCATTTGGACTGTAGAAAAGAAATATTTATACTGACTCTGTAAGCAACTACCAGATGGCAATACTATGTCCCCATTAGAACACTGACTTCGAAGCACTTGTCCTTAACTGACTACCAAGGCATATCTGTCTCTTATTAATACTACACATTTTGCTTTTCAGAAAACTGAGATGAAAGGAAGACAAGGCCCATCTATCCATTGAAGACCAAGTATTACAAACTCAGAGTGCTTCAAAGAGCCTAGAATCATCAGCTAGATGAAAACTGCTACTATTCTTAACAGTGAGCTCATACATCTATTTTGAGTAAATGATGTAAAAGAAAACAAACTGCAATATCCTGAAAGAACTGTCATAGCGGTGACCTGCTCTTACATGTATCTTTACTGCACATAGACCTAATCTGGTACAATTAATAACCTGAAGCCTTCTCCAATTCCTCCTTCCAACACAACATTAAGCAGCAAATGAATGGACTGAAGATCAGGTCTTGGTGATCAGGTCTAAAATTAAACTATACAGTTAAAATTAAGTCAGAAAAATAATTACACAAATGGTATCCTCCTCACAAATAAGAAAGATCAAAATAATTTAGTATTATAAAAGGTATCATTTATGTGTTAGTTAAAATACAGGTATATTATCAAGAATCATTGAAATAAAAGATTTAAAAAATTCTCCAGAGAGTGTAATCTCTTATTTTCTTAGTGGCTTAAGAAAGATTTTTTTAACTGTTTGTGGCTTGCTCGCTTTCATGTATAAATACTTGTGTGTCTAAAATTTGGAAATTTCTGCACACACATATTTAATTAAAAACAAAATAAATAAATAATTTTAAGATTACATTTCAAGTGCCAGTCTCAAAAAGATTTTTGGTTCAAATCTGCACGATTTTGTTTGCAGACTATATATAAAGAAAAGGAAGGACAAGTTCACAAGTGATATTCAAATAGTCAGCCAACAAAATGAAACAGTATCAGTTACAAGAGCAAATGGGTCTGTACTAGACCAAAATGGAAACTAAGCTTATTTAGAGTGAAGGACAGACCTCTGCTTTAACAAACAAACAAAAACCCCATAGCCTATAACTATGGAGTCCCTTTAATATAGCTCAGAGTGTGATTCAGTATGTTTTTAAATATTATTTATCCAAGATATTCCCATACTTAATATGAATACAATATTCCATAATTTAATAATACCTGTTTCCTTAAAAGCAATCCAGTGGAAGCATGCTTTTTATTTTTAGAGCTTTATAAAAATTCCTTAACTGATGATAAGTTCAAGACACCCATAATCAAATGATCTGCCTCAGAAAGTACGAAGCTAAATATAGCAATAAATCTGAATCCCTAAGAAAGTAATTTAATGGAACTCCATTGACTAGTTCTTTTTTCAACTGATCTATATATGTCAGTATTTGAGGCTTTTAGAACTGAAAAATGGACTATTAAGTTCTAACTAGCATCTTAAGACAAAAGTAAGAGACAAAATTTGTCTTTGTAAGATTATCGGTTTCCAAAATATTTAACCTACACAATCTTGGTGTTCATACAGAATATTTTAACTGAAATCACCTCCTTCTTTCAAAACCAAACTCAAACTGAGAAAAAAAAAATGGTGTCAAGCCAACTGAAGAAAACATAAATGTTCAGGACATCTTAATAAGCCGTATATTTTTCAATAATCCACTCATGAATTCACTTATTAGCTCATTCACCTCATTCTCCAAATACTCCAAATTAGCACTACATGAGCTGGAGTATTCCTTATAGAAAAATACAGTTTCTTGTCTTGAAATGAAATGCTACTTTGGATCTTCAGCAGTTTTTTTCTTGTTCTTAGTATGGAATGTCTTATGCTAATGATAATAATTTAAGCTAGTAAAATGGGTATTTTGCTCATGTATGGGTGTGTAGAGTACAATGTTGGAAATTTAACACTTGTTTTATCTACAAAACAGTGTATTGATTTTTCATCAGATATACAACAGAATCTCTTTTCACGTTCATCCTGACTGACAATAGAACTGAGCCAAGATGTCTACCAATTATGAAGTATTTCAGCAACTGACAGGTGCAAACTTTACTTTCGCTTTACATACATATACACATACACAATTTACTTACTACATGCTTTATGACTTATCACACTTTCAGACAGGCAAGAAGAAGGGAGAAACAACTAAATCTCTTTGGTATCCTTTGTCTCACTATTATGAAGAAGAACCTTCAATCTGGAATATAACCTATTTGAGTAACTCAGATCTCAAAGGTGTTAAATTAATCTAATAATACAGAAAAAAAAAATCTCACTTGCAGCTCTGTGGTAAAGTAAAAAGCTTATGTCACAATCCTCAGTCCTACAGGCTTACAGAAATGTTTAACTGTATGAATAGTCCATCTCGTACCACTGAGACTCTACATCCATGAAGAAAAATGTCACAAAACCCACATGGATTTGCACATGCAGCCTTTGACCGTACCGATATATTTACAGAAAAAAATGAGTACTTACCACTCTACCATGCATTTGGTTCAGTGGCTTTACTGCTACTCAGAACAAACTCAATGACAGAAACCATAAGGACTGCAATTTAGGACCTTGTGACCTATGATCACAGGATATTCAGTGCAATAAGTTGCACACAGCCTTACTTCTTAATATTGCCCAAATATTATTATATGAGTTTATGCTTCACCTCAAAATTAGTGGCGTTACCACTCTTTTCCTCCAAATAAACAGACAACTGTTTTTTCAGGTGGATAGAAATAAAATCAAAATCAAAAATAAAACAGTTGCCAAACATTTTCTATAAAATTATTTGAATGTATTGTCTAAAATGCATGTTGTGTTTGCTCTAACATCAATTTTATTTCATTCATTTTTTTTGCTTCTGCAAGTTTAATACATTCAGTTATCAAAAGCCATAAATTCTTTAAAACATAAACAGTTTATTGATGGGCTTTTAATCTGGCAAAGGTAATTGAGATAACTACTTTAACTCCTTAAAAAAAAAAAAATCACAGAAAGAAAGGAATCTGAACAACAACAACAACAAACCTAGTACACATAGAGAATATATAATATTCAAGAAAGTGCTCCAATTTACTGCCAACTATATTAATTCACAAATATTAAAAATGAGGTTAAGTCATATGAAATGCATGCTCCAATTTATCCTCTCTATACATAAAAAAAAAAAAAAAGAGCCAAATTATCTTTTCATCGTGTAGCTGGGATTCTGTTGAGGAAAGTTCCAAATTTCCACCAGTCAAAGAATGCTCTCGCATTGATTAAATTGATTAAATTAATTAAAACCCCACTCTGCACTTTTTTTTATCCATGTCCTAAAGTAGAGAGATGCAGGTGGGTTCTACTTCACCTTTGGTCCACATAACTAAGAGTACACTTAACGCATTACAATAGATTTCAACTCAATTAGAATGGGCCAAAAATACCTTAAATGGTGAAACACAAAAATACATTAGTGTTTTCCATGTCTTTATGCACGTTCTTATCACTTTTAGAAAGTACATGAAAAACATGGTATATTAACCAGGATTTCAAAATAATGTTTGTATTAAAGTACCATTGAATAAAAAAAGAAACAGCAAAAATGGTATTTACCGACAGGATCTTTTTGATTCTGAAAGAGAATTTTGCTGTTGCTGCCATCCATGTTTGCCATGTTAATTGTGTTTCCATCGGTCCAATACAGCTTACTTAAGAAGAAAATAAACATATTGAAAACATTGCCTTGTGTACACAACATTTTTAATGCACCAGAAGTGAAAACATGTTCATAAATTTAGAAGTAGGCGAAATATACAAATAGCAATTACATGATTTAATTAATACGAAGCTTTAGTAGAGAAACATTATTCAATTAAGAAATTCTTAGAAAAGTCTTTCAAACGGATACATTTAGTTCAAGTTTGAAAGACAACAAAATGGGCAAACAAAATCTGAATGAAGAAGAAATCATCTGATGAGCTTTACAACAGTTTATTTATTAAAACCACAGATATCTTACCCTTTTACTGGGTGAACTGCAAGACACTGAGGTTTATCAATTCCATGGATGATCGAGGTTTTCAAGGAACCATCTAAATGTGCCACATTAATTTGTGTTTCATCAAATTCTGAGCTAATCCAGTATAAATTACGTGATATCCAATCTACTGCAAGACCTCTGATACTCTGAGTATCTGCAAAAATTAGAAGCAGTTGTTCTTTTGATTTTCTTTCTAGACTATTCTCAGTCTTTGAGGGAAAACAAACAAAGAAACAAACAAAAACAAGCAAACTTTATTCTACAATTTTTTAAACAAATTTATGCAATATTCTGAGATGTATTTGTAAACTGGTTATCAAGAACGAATAATCATGTTTCTTCCTTACACATCTGAATAAGTACCATGGAATTTGCATTAAGGATTTGGGAAATCCTCCTTAAAAAGTTCTAAAAAAATAACATAAAACCTATTGTTCAAAAATAATAATCAGACAGACTCTTCATTTTCATAGTGCATTCCTCTATTTAAGAAAGCATTTATTACTCAGTGAGCTATTAAAAAGTGTTTTTTTGAAAAGATGATAATGTGGAATGAGTTAGCTTTGACTAGGTAGTTTAAAGATCACATTTAATAGCCATAAAATTACTTGTGAAATAAGAAAAAGGTTCATGTTTGTGTAGTCGCAAGTCATACTTAACATGTAGAATACTAAGAAGCTTTCTAAAACAAAGCAATACTGAAGTTTAAAAGTCTACTTTCTTTATCACTGAGCAGGTTCACTATATAATATGTAAATGGTTCAACAGCACATAAATAGTTAGGTAGCTACAGCACTGAAGAAGGTTTTTGAGTTCTGGAGCTGATAACTAATGTTGCTTTGAAGATGCCAACTTAACTTCCTCCTTAGGCTTTGAAAAGGAAGGATGTTATGCAGCTGTTTATAACAAACACCCTAATCCTAAACCAAAGCAGCAAGAAATCTACTTGTATTCACTGATTAAGGTTTAAAGTGTAATTTATCAAGAACCACTGGAGGAAACTACTATTCTTACTGTAGGTATGACACTGGATATGAACTTCAAAATAAAGACAAATGAGAAAGAGAGATAATTTCTGAAACAATGTATTTTAAAGTTTATGCAGCCCAGCACAGATAGCTCTATCCAGAGTCTATCACAAATATTTTTTATTAAATATGCAAGACTTTTCATGGGAGGTCAATGACTAACAAGAATAGGCACTGCAGCAGTTAGAAAAAGCATGCCTACTAGAAGGAATCAAGCTCTGATGGCAGCCAGTACAAGTTGAGCTAGCAAAATATGAGTGAGATATGATTAATTACATAGCTTCACAAGTCTCTTTGCATATGAAAGCCTTCGTTAACAATATATTGATTAACAATGGTAACATATGTTAATATCTACCTTAAATGGCGGGAATTAATACCAAGGTAGCAAAGTGATATTCTGCCTAGGCTTAGCAGTGGTTCATGATGCATCTTTGTAGGTGAGGAAGGAGGCCAAGGGTGATTTCATTATAGTTCATAGTTTGTACACTATCTCTTCAGCAATTTAACTTGGTTACTTTCACTGACAGAATTATAGCCACTGACAAACTAACATGGCTGTTAGTTTGGCTTGGCCTGCATATATGTAAGGTCAAATGGTTATTGTGCATAAGAAAGTTTGCCAGCTTTCAAGAATGCATGAAAGGACACTGAAAATACAGCCTTGACCCACTTTAAACTGTTCCCTTGCCTCTTTTTTCTTTTTTTTTTCTTTTTTTTTTTTTCTTTTGGTTGGAAGAACTAGAAAAACAAGGATTTCATCCTCTTAAAATGATTAAAGTATGACTTCAGCATCCTTGTGACATTGGTATGAGACTTCATCCAATGGGAATCCTACTACTATATGCCTATAAAGCTTCTTAATTTTTTATGACAAGTATAAAAATGTAACTGTTAGTGAATGAGATCATTTACACAAAATAAGTACTCCTTATAATGTCTGGATACATCAGAACATGATAATTTTGCAAATCATTTTATCTAGTCTGCGACAGAAGCTAACATCAACTAAAAAAAAGATAAAATTATGAAATAATGCTAAATATTAATAATAAATATTATGATAACGATAAACAGAAACACATGGTGAGTCAGTTTCATTAAACTTCATGAAGTTTTTTGATGAGTTTCTTAATTTTTCACTGTATATTTTATACAGTAAACAATGGTGTAATTCTACTACAATTTAAAACCAAACCAAACCAACCAACCAAAAAAAATTCTCTTTTAGGCACCTCAGTTCATGATGTAGAGAAGAACTTCAAGAGACACTATAAAACTCATTCTCCTTATTGGTACTGAAAATTGTCTCTTATGAGATAGCAAAGGAAAAATAAAGATACCCATACACAACAAATTATCAATCTACATAGTCAAGTGGGGATATTGCCATACTTGTCCAATGACTTTCTAAAGTTTGCTAATACAGAAGAAATGTCTTCTAAAGTGACACCCGGGAAAGAATATTTATTTATTTATTTATTTATTTATTTCTGGGGTTAACTATTCTAAAAAAGTATTTCCATTTTTTTCATTTGCTCTCAAAATGAAAAAGTCTGATCTTACAAAAGTGAGTTATTTCTTTCCTCCTCTTCCCCTTCAAATATACACTCAACAATTTGCCTCCAGATAGTCCCTGTCAGACAGTTCTGCTTTTTTAAGGAGTGATATTGCGAGACAAAGAGGAACTGAGGGGAACTGAGGGGAAGGGAACTGAGGGGAACTGAGGGGAAGGGAAGGGAAGGGAAGGGAAGGGAACTGAGGGGAAGGGAACTGAGGGGAAGGGAAGGGAAGGGAACTGAGGGGAAGGGAAGGGAAGGGAAGGGAAGGGAAGGGAAGGGAAGGGAAGGGAAGGGAAGGGAAGGGAAGGGAAGGGAAGGGAAGGGAAGGGAAGGGAAGGGAAGGGAAGGGAAGGGAAGGGAAGGGAAGGGAAGGGAAGGGAAGGGAAGGGAAGGGAAGGGAAGGGAAGGGAAGGGAAGGGAAGGGAAGGGAAGGGAAGGGAAGGGAAGGGAAGGGAAGGGAAGGGAAGGGAAGGGAAGGGAAGGGAAGGGCACCACTAGCAAAGAAAACAAATGGTGTCATTTTAGTACCGGAGCTACTGCCATAAGGTTGAAAAAATCAGGTACAGACTCCTCAGTCCATTAAGTTTCTGTATTCAAAGTACTGAGCAAAAAGTGTCAGAACAATGAAGGTGCTAACTGCAGAAAAAGCAGCCAGTCATGATTTTCCATTTGCAGGTTTTTTTTTTTTATTGTTGAAATAAATCTACTTATTAAAAAAGCTCAGTAAAAAGGAAAGCTTATGTTCTATTTTATGTAACTGAAGCAGCAAGAACATAACAAAGATGTCCAGTATTCAAAAAAAAAAAAAAAGTAATCAAAAGACTCCAGTTCCTGATGTCCCCACTGAAGTACTGAAAACAGCTTGATGTCAATCAGCTTGAACACGACACATATTGCAAGAGAACAGGTAAATACATAACAGCAGTATCACCAAAATTACAAAGCTACCATATGGTGTGACTCCTTGATAATGCCAAATCAGAAAGATCTACTTGCAATTTTTCTGCTCTTCATCTTTATTCCTTCTACCTTCCCCAGAAGGCAGTATTACCATTTTTTACGACACATTTGAATTTTGTATGAAAACAATGTTAGTTATGTACCAATATATCTAAATAAAAATATATTATGATTCTATAAAATGAACTAGAATCCTAAATAAAATTGTTTTCCTATTGTTTATATGAATTATCCAATACCAGTGAAAAGTATACCAAACAAGAATATGAACACTTAGAACACGTGAACTTTTACCTAAAATCAATTATTTTTAATTCAATATTATATTATTTACCTCTTGAAATAATGGTTTCTAAGCCAGTCCCATTAATGAAGGCACGCTTGATTGTCTGTGTTTTCACATCGGTCCAGTACAACCGTTCCTCAACAGCATCAAAATCTATGACTGTCACATCGTCAATGTCAGGAACAGTGAAGGCTGTGATGAAGTTGAAGTATGGATTCTCTATGTCCACTCCTCTTATTTCAGAATGCCTCGCATAAAGAAGAAATTTCTTCCTTTCTGGTAGAAGACAGGAAAATATCACCACATTCTCTTTAAATCATTGCTAGCAGAAGTCAAAGTTATTTGTTTAAAATCAAGTTACAAATGTGTAAATACAGTTTGTGTGAATGATTTAACATCTCCAGAAAACCTGCACTTATTGACATTTGAGAAATAATGTTATACAGCACAAAAATCACAGGAAAAATATATTAATTTTGGATACTAGATGTGATGTCACTGTGCCACTAAATCAATGCAGTCTAGTGAAAGACTAGGGAAAAATCTTAAATAACATTTTAAACCTTCTATCCCACTTATCCCAATCAAAAAGAGCTTAATTTGCGTATCATAACAAATATTAACACTTGGTGTATTTCAGGGGAGCAGACTATCACTGTAACAGGAAAGTTCCGCAATCAACAAAACTCAGCAGAAATTCCACAATGTATATGTGGAATATTACAAGGTGTATATTACAAGGTTTTACTGATAATAGACACAATTAGTTGACATTTAGAGGGCTTTTATAGCTTTAAAGTGTTTATTATATTTTTTTTTAATAAAATTCTCCTACAAGGCTATATGTCTAACATTTGCTCTTCATTTTGTTTTCTTAATCCTTGAAAATGAAACTAAAACAATTTTAGAAAAACAGACGGAGATTAAAGCTATTAAGTACCTTTTTGATATTCAGGTTAATTGACTCATCACTTTCTGATGATGAACCTTACACCATAAATCCTTCTGTTTTGCAAAGGTAAGTTCTAATAACATATACACACAAGCAATAGAAAATATGATCATGATGGTAAGTATCAATGCTACATATAACCCATATATAAGAATAAGTTGCCAATTCTGAAAAAGGAGATGTCTCTTTTAAATCTATCATTAAAATGCTCCGTAGAGATTGTTTCTAAGGCTATTTTAATTTGTCCAGTTCAAAGTCTGAATACAATTGTCAGGCCTTGAGAAGAAAACTTACCGTAACATGTTTTCTTGTCTAAAGAAAGTTTCATCAGATGTGGACATGCACATGCAGCACTTCTGTTGTGATTGATCAGACACATGTGAGAACATGGACCTCTGCCCTCATTAGCAGCACATGGATTGGAAGCTAAAATTGTACAATGAAACACACAAAATATAAAAATAACTTTTGGAGCTAGTCACCATTCTTGTAGCACCAAATATTTTCTCATTATATCATGATTACTATTTTTATCCTAAGCTGATTTACTAGCTTTTTGCTGAAAACAAACAAGATTCTGGGAGAAAATTTAACTCATTAACAGTTCAAGAATTTTTTAATAAGATTTTTAATATTAGTATTCTGAGAAGTGAGAAATACTTTATTCATCTAAATCTGGAGTAACACAGTAAAGAGAAATAAATATTTCCATAGAAATGTAATCAGATATCAAGATGTACACCTCATTTTAAAGTGCAATACTAAAATCTGTTAGTAAGTATATACTGTAAGGCCTAATCTTTGTGACTCCTTCAAATTTCTCACTGAAATTTATGGCTAAATGACATTTAAAAGGTAACTGCTCAAAATGTGATCAATATATTACTTATGAAGTTTAATGGCCTGCTCACCTTCTTACTGATTTGACTCTTGGATCTCTTCCTCTGTTTATAGACTGAGGAGAGGAACACCCTTATTTAGTTTCTTGTTGTATATTTAGTATCATCAAACAATATTCCTCAAACGAAATATTAAATTGCAATAACTAATTCCTCATTAAAGACAGTCAAGAGACAAATGAAATTGTAACTGTACTGAGTGAGTTAGTAGCTGCTTCTAACATTACAGAAAGCTGTACTAAAATATTTTGCTACGTTAGCAATAATTGCCAGTGATGTGACTTTCTGTGACATTAAAATTTGATTGTACAAAGTCCTACTTTAGTTGCCATGCTATTAACCTTGTCTCATTTGCTGGTGTAAGGTACCTCTTTCATCAAAGCAGCATAAGCTATACTGGTGAGAGAGTGGTGAAAATTATCTTTGAAGAATGACCAGGACTACTGAGCTTGTACTTGTAATCAATTTTCCTAGGTTGATAATGAAATCATGCCCAGATTTTTTTAAAGTTCGGGCAGTCACAAAATTTATCATTCCAACTTCATGAAGCCAATGGATAGAGTTTTCCCAGTGAGATATTAATTTTGCAGTTTATTTATAACATTTAAATATGAACAATTGCATACTCCTAACCAGGAGGCACGGAACAGAAACTGTCAGTGAGGACATCAACAATACATTTCATTTTGTCAAGAGTAAAAGCTTAGACTGTGAGATGAACTTCAGCAAATTCAATGTTTCCCCTCAATTTGACCTATTAATTAGAACATTAGTGGAAAATCTAACATGAAAAGATAACTTGAAAACAACATGCAAAATATCTGCTTTTTTCAAAGAAAAACCTCGCCTAAATGTAACTTTTTTTCAAGCAACTTCCTACATTTCTCTGAACAAGATGTGCTGAAATTGCTTTAAAGACCAGCAAGTAAACTAATTGAAGAAGACTTCTTAGTGTTACAAAAGCTAGCAACTATTGTTATCTTCATTCATTATTACACAAACACGGAATGAAAATTTCAAAAACTCCGATTAATGGGTTAATAAAATTCTATCTAGCATTTTCCATCATTCTATCAAAAAAATCACATTTTTTCATATTTTTCTGTTAAGTCCCTTTCAAATACTAGTAGCACTGGAGGCCAATCAGCTCTTTCCCAGTCTTTGCTATTTTTCCTGTTATTCCAAGGCTTATTGAAAAGAAACATCACACATCCTCTTTGTCGTCATTTCTAAATCTCTGACAAGAAGTCAGCTGGGCCAGTAGACTTAAAAATATTCAGTCTTGGTTAATAATTTAATATATTCTTTGACTGATAATAGACTGTAAATACCCTTTTATTATCTTTATGTGATGGCTATATTTGATTTTGGAGTAAACTACCATAATCTAAAAATGGTGTATACAAGCAGATGTGTATATATTCCTTTTACATTCATACTGCTTTCACCGAGTAACAGTTAAGTCTATTCTTTACTTTTTAATAGAAAACAATTCTCTTGAAGAAAAATAGGTATGCTACTGGCCTGACTCACAAAACTTTGGCTCTTTCATTTCCTTGTGCTAGTTCTAACACTTCTTTCTAATTCTATCGTGAATCACCATAAAACCATTCCTTACTTATCTTCTCCATGCCATTTAGGATTTCACAGACTTCTTTCGCGGAGAAGCCTGTCTATAAGCTTTATTTCAAGATGCAGCACCTTACCTGTCTTCATACAAAAACCTTTCACACACTTTTGATCAGCCTGTCAAGCTTTCTCTGTATCTTTTATATGATCTGCTTACAGCATTCAAGATGCAGGAGTGCTATGGATTTATACAGCATCACAGTTCACTGTGTGGTTCTTTATTCCTTTCCTAATCAGTTCAACCAATCTATTTTCCTTTGATCATGGCAACCCACAGAACTGGTGTTTTCATCCAACTGGCCAGCCTTTTGCATTATTTAATTGATTTCCACTCCTGATTGATTGTCAATCTAGTGCTCTTACAGTACTGTGCACAGTTAGACATGTCACTCTTCATCATCTTCTTTGCGGTTTTCTTGACTGCTGTCTAAAACATTATTTAAACAAAATGTTTATTTTTCTTGACCAGTAACCCTTAAAAAGCTCCAGACATTCTATCACTAGTTGACAAATGAGAGATTATCCTGACAACCTCTGAATATGCATTTGCTATGGAGCAACTTATATTAGCTTTATATTGAACCCTTCTGTTCTTGGCATCAGATTTCAGCTAGAAAAAAAAAAAATCTTCTACTTTAATGGTGGATGACATGATTAAATTCTGCCTACACCTTCAAATATATGCACTTTACTTACATCAAAAGGATACTTTTAAATTGCTGACAACCTATTCTCCATATTATTTAAAACCAGTTATAGATCTAACACACTGCTCACCATCAATATTTCCTGTAGTGTTGCTTTTCATAGGTCCAGAGACCATTCTGTAGTACTTGGTCAAGTGAAAATCTTTATACTACCTGATTGTAACTGATTATTTCAGCATTAATTTTTTGAATTTACAAGTTAGTCCTGATCAGAAAATGCACTAGTTCTCAAATATGTATTTATAACCTATATTCTCTATTTCAATTTCAGTTTTTAATCACTCAAAGATTTAGTCAGTATACCATTTATACATTCGCCATGAACCAACATAGACAACAGCAATAGTAGTAGTTCAAAGTTAGAATGGTTCTTCATGGTATTCTACTGTATACAGCATAACAGCTTTATGGCTGTTCTGAAGCTCTTGTTAATGAATCTCTCTGCTTCCCCTTCCTCACCGCCATGTCCAGTTCAGCCACCCAAAAGAATGGGCTTCATTTAAAGCTAAACAAAATCAGTCTGTTCACATTTGCGAGTAAAAATTTCTCATTTCTCTTTCAAACAGAAATCTGCAAGAAAGCTGACAGGTACAGGAGAGTACACAGTTTAAGATGAAAGGGTACCACAAAAATCATGAACAGAGAAAATTGAAATTAATGATATAAATACAATACTAAGAATACAGATTATATGGAATTCCTGATTTTAAAAAAGCATACTGATATACCAGGCAGATGAGAAACACAGATGTAAAAGAATAAGAAATGCCGTATAGGGCACAAATGATATGGGAAAGCCAAAGGCAACGGTACTTTTAGACAGTGGGTGCTATATTTTATAGAAAACTTCCCCCCAAATTAGAAATTTACTGTTAAATTAAGTAACATAAAAGAGAAGTGACAAAGAACTAATTGAAATCCAACAGTGAAAAGCTACAACAGTGAAAAATTATGTGAATAAGTAACAGAAATGAAATGGCTGATAAAATTCAATATATGCACTAAAATATACATGGGAAAAAAATAAATTAAAAATCCCAATTTACGGATACAAGGATGAGCACAGAACTAGCATCTATATGTCCCAGATCCTTTTCTGAAGTAACAGAATTTATATTTTGCTTATGAAATGACTGTCCAATAACCCTCATATTACAAGAGCTAGGATACACTGAACAGAAATATCAGCTATTAGGGCCACGATGAGCATGATGAGGTTGTCTTTCACACAGTGCACAGTAACACACTGAGCCACTTGTCCAAAAAGTTGCAGACATCCAGAATTTATTTAAGTTCAAAAGTCAAAAAGAAAGGTTCATGCATGAAAAATCTGTCAAAGGCTTTAAGGCACAAAGATACCATGTGAGGTTGAAAAAATCACTGAGTTAACAGCTTACTGGAAGCTGACAGGCTATATGGGAAGAGCATGGCTGTTATCTTCCCCTAGGTCCCCGCTTTAGGCACTGATCAGCTTCAGTTGACAGACAGCTGATGTTGAGCTGGGAAAGACAAATGTAGGAAAGTAGGAAAGAGTGTTTTTTATAATTCCTAAAACAAAAATGAAACTTTCAGAAGCCACAGAGGAATCCAATTTAAAGTTTGGAAATGTTGTATATATTTTGCAGGATTTATAATACATTATCAATCTTACTGCTCGTTTCGAAGTAAGAATGATGTATACAAGAAACTTATGATAAAATCTCAAACACATACAATTTTAAAAATCCCTCCCCAAATGAAAAAGCCCAAACTTTGCTCATATGCTACATTTCTGTAAAAGACTACACAAGCCTCAACAGAATACTGTAGTAAAACAGTGCTAGGAAGTTAAATGATTTCCATGTTTTAATTACAAAAAAGCCTGGTGGTACCAGTATGCTTTATATTCAGCAGCTTTTCTACTGCTTGTCTTAATTTCCAGTCTATAAAAATTTAATCTGCAAAATACAAAAATAATATCGTAGCCACTTTTTTTAATTGAATACAAATTATTAATGAAAAAAATGTCACAGATACTTTTTTTTAAATAACTAATAAAATTATTAATGAAAAAAAAATGGGAATGTGTGAGGAAATCACAACTTTCTAACTTTTTCAAGCTGTGATCCTTCCAATGCTTATGTTTACCCCTCCCATCACTATCCTTAGTAGTATAGCTTGTGGTACAAATACAGCTTCTCATGCCTAAAATAGAAGACCTTGTTTTTTGAAGCAAGTGGATTTTTCAAATATAATGGTAGTTGAGAAAATATTTTTTCCTAGAAAATCTGCATTTTCTATGTTAATAGCATTTCTGACACACTGCTTTGATTCTGTAAGATAAGTGGGTCTCAAGCACATATTCCTGAGATGTGACATCATGCTGCATGATATCAAGGAGTCTTCCAACATTCCCTGTCTTTACTAGCAGGTGAACCTGTTACCCATACAAATATCTCACTAAAACTTTATTACCTTAAACTAGCACCTGTCCTAGATTAACTGAAATACTTTTAGCTTTAGGCTACAGTAGTTTATTTAGCTCTGCTGTACTTTATTTCAATCAAAATAAGAAACATGAACTTAAAAAACTAGTAACCTTTCACCTTTATAGGTGACCCAGATGCATACCTACGGATCTGAGACTACAAAATGCTTGTCTTTTTATGCTGTATTTATTTTGACATTTTCCCATGAAAATATAATGTTAATTTCATTTTGGAATTTGAAACTGTATATTATTTTGTTTGTTTTACTGTACAATTGCTACAAAGGCAAGGCAAGGCAAGGGAAAAGGGAAGGGGAAGGGGAAGGGAAATAAAGATGTAACCGAATAGCATCACCTTTTGTCTCTAGCTCCAGTAAAATTTCATGTAACTTACTGTAGATTTGTAGGAAGGAATTGCTTCCACTGAAAGATAATTATTTAAAGTAAACCCAGAAGGCTAACCAAAAATTGAATTTGGTATTTTCTGCATCATAAAAATTGAAGCTGCAATTACACAACTTGATATTTAAATTTCTTGATGCTGGCAAATTACAGCTGAAAAGTCAGCTTATACCTTCCCTTAGGCCAATATATCTATGACGATGGACTATCATCTCCCTAGGCTACAGTCTCTCTCTAAAGAAAGATCATCTCCCAAGAAGTTGCCTGGCGCCAGTCCAAACTGAAACCGAACTTGGTTTTTCTAACAGTAAGAAAAGGCTAATGGGGACTCTTCTGCTACTGTGAAGACACTGAATATAGAACACAGGTCCTCAAACACCAAACTGGAGGAAGTGACTAATTATATAAAATGGCCAAAAGCCTTACTTGAAAGTGGTCCACAGAGATGCGTATTTATTCCACACATTTGAAGGTACTGGACAGAATACGTGAGATAACATGATACAAATTTTACAGTATTTTGTATTACCATCAACTTTTTGGAACAAGAGTTTGACATTTTTTGACTTGGGTGCTCACACTCCAGTGGCATTTTTTCCTTTCTTATATTCACATACAAATTAAGTCACTGTACTTTGTAATGTCTCACAATAAAAACACATGCCCAATTGATTTTTTCAGCATCAGTGTTTTCCTGGACGCATTCCAAGAGTTTTCCCAGGTAGAAGTTACAGCTATGTAGTTATATGTAAATATGGCCTAAATACAGCCATAAGCTACAAAACAATATATTAATAGATAATGCACTTGGTGTTATCTCAAGCATGTCAGAATGTACATTGAACTCAAAGCTACAAAAATAGGAGAAAAAATGTACATATACATACAAATGTACATATGGAAAGTACATATTTGTACAAATTATATATGTTTTAGTATATATTTACATATTAATTATGCATTATTATAGATGTGATAGCTATAAAACATATATTATTCAGGCTTTACATAATCTGTATCCTTAAGACCCTTTTGACTAAATAACATATCAAAAGTCAAAGACAGGTCAAAGACAGAGAATTAGAGACAATGAAGTTACCAGGGAAGAATGAACAGCTAATGGGATACGCGAGACAGTAAGACCACAGCAGAATAGTTGTTGCAGTAAAAATAAACGTGTATAATTAATAAGGGGACAACTCACTTCATTCATTAAACATGACTTGCTTTCTTTTGGATGATCTGTTTTGATGTTTACAAATAACTCATGAGATATTGATATAAAAATATATAGAAAAGATTACATAGACTAATTCTTCCCTCCACTGGCTTATACAACTAATAAAACAGTAGTGCTACACTTATATAGGAAAGCTATATAGAAGAGTTAGACTATCTTGAAAAAGCTGGCACTCCAGCTATGATTAAGAAGTTCTCAGTTCTCATCTCTTTATGATCAATACTCTAACGTATCTCTTTCCAGGTATGGGTTTTAAAACCATCAGCAACATCATAATATTGCCTTCCTGTTGTATACATGATTTTATAACTTTAGATATATTTTAAACATTGGCTTATACACATAGCTGTATTGAAACGTCACTTTACTTTGTTGTTCATTTTACGTGGGGGTTCCACTGGGAGACTGATCTCCAAGTACCCTTTCAACAAAATAACTGAAGATATTTACTAAAGAACACTTTCTTCTGCTCAGCATCTTATTATATCCTTTCATTACTACTTCAACTACTACCTCATCCTCCAAAAATGTGTTAAGTCCTTTTATAATTAATTTGGTTCTAATTATTGGTTATGTTACTAGCAGGGTCTTCCATTTTTCACAAGGAATTAAAAAGAATATTTCACTAAATCAGACAATCCAATAGTAGTTGGGTATTTACTTATCTTCAGCTACAATAACTCAAGACCAGATTGTATTCATCTCAAAAGTTAAAACTGACCAGATTGCATTTATCTCTAATGACAAAGCCTATGCACTTTGCATAATTGTACAGCAGTGTTCTGGTATAAATAGGTGTTTTGCTATAAAAGCTAGTATAAAGTTGAAATGATATGTATGCACATTGAGAGGTAAGTTATATATAGATGAAATTGGGAAGTTACAAAATAATGTAAAAAGAAATAATTAAAGAATTTTATATTATATAATTAATGCATATACTGTGAATTTCCTTTCAGCTTTGATTGTTATCTCCAAAAATAAGATTTCATGTTGACATTTTCAACTCTGAACTTATGCCTCCAGAAGGCTGAGCTCAACCTTCCATGAAAAACATACTATTGTAATTTGAAATTGCAAGTTGTTAATGTTATTTAAAAATAAAAGTTGTTAAGTGAATAGGAATCGCTTTGGAAAAGCATCTGTTTAGGGGCAAGATCCAACTGCAGCTATAAAAGGTAGAAAAGTAGTAGTCTCTACTAGTAGAATCTAAATTATGTAGTCCTAAGTATGAATAGCGGGACTGAGAAGCTAGTAGAGACAGAGAAGTGAATGCCAAATTAAGAAAATTGTAACACTAAAAGAATATTTACAACTAGAAGTTGCACAAACAGTTTATTTTACAGAAAAAAAAAATCTTCCTTCAGAAAGAAGCACGGCAGCTAATATTGTTATGTTTGCTTTTGTCAGACTAGTTATAGTTACTTCAGTTACAAAAAATACTGTATTCAAAGCTTTTTAAATATATGTTGTTCTGCACTATATTTGTAACAGATAAAGAGCAAGAGTTCACATGGGCAGCATTCACAGACACTGATCTCACGTTAGTTCTCACCTGAATAAAGATTCTATTACTACCCAAGGAACACTAGGGATGAATATGACATTTAAGTAAAAATAGTCAGTTCAAGGCAAATCCATATACAGACACAAGTATATGAGAGAGTACTTTTTTCCTCTCATATAAATAATAATTAAGTGTTCTATAAATACGCACCTTGTGGTTGACGACTTGGGTGATATATCTGTAGATCAAATGGCTGAGCACTTGTTTTTTGTATTACACTGACATTCTGGCCAGTCCATTTATTGGCTTTTGCAAGTGTATTGGTCCGCCAATCTGTCCAATATACTTCACTCCCATACAAGGAAACAGCAAACGGGTGAGAAAGATATTCATGACCCCGTATAATTTCTATCATGCCGGTTCCATCATATAATGCAGAATAAATAGCATCTGATCTAGAAGATAAACCCAAATTTAAGATTACATAAAAATAATAATACTAATTAAAAAAATCACACAGCCATTATGAAATTGGTGCAAAATGTATTAAGACTTTATCCTTACACTGTTAAGACCAAAGAATGTTTACAGAGCATCACCAACATCATAGTTGATTTAGTTCACATTTTTAATTCCCTGACTAAGGACGTGAGATACTGTTTTGTTTGTATGCTGTTTTTAAAGTCAGATTTACCTCCATGCTGTGAAAATACAGAAAACAAACAAACAAACAAACAAACAAAAACAGTTTCTATTCAGAAAAACATAAGGAAAAGAAAATGTTGAGTAGCTTGGGTCTTCCGTGTGTTAGTGCCAGGGAGCACTAACAGCAGACTGCTGTCTAAGACACAGCAAGCCAGGAGCCATGCATGATACAGATGACAGGGCAGAGACCCCATCATCCAGGACCACATCCTACTGCCCCTGCGGAAGGTGAGTATGGCAGGTCCCAGCAGTGGCAGTCATGTTCAACCAACAGTCCAGATCTTCAGACAAGTTTCTGGTGACAAGACAAGGTCAGGCAGGGAAGACAGCTTGTGGGTTGGGGTCTGAACCGACAGGATCCACTGCTATGGCTGAGCTGAAATGGGCTCCATGGGCCCCTGGGAAGTCCAGTCATGGCCATTAAGATCTGGTGATGTACTCAGGGCCCTGACAAGGAGTTGTTTAAAGACCACAGCTCACTCAGGAACAGAATTTCTCATATGTAGATTCTTTTTTATTTTAACCAAATGTATTCACTCACTGAATGGATCACATATACTCCCATACAGTCATACATTGACACACTCCTTTAGTCAATGTCTATGCACCAAAGACTGCTAAGGACAAAGAGCTGAACCACAAAGTAATTATGTATAATAATAATGCAATGAGAGGAATGTCCATAAACTACATTCACACACAAAACTCTTTATGTTCAGAATGTACATATCTACATTCTACTTACAACGTATCTCACATTTTTGTATGTAAGAATAAGGATTTATAAACAGATAACCAAGAATTCTGCTATCACTTTACCTGGCATCTGTCCATACTATTCTTTTTTCAAAGTGATCCACTGTAAGGCCATTAGGCCAGGCTCCAGTATCCATATCTTTATATATGATCTTTCTTTCTGCTCCACTCATAGAAGCAGATTCAATGCGAGGAAAATTTGCATCCCAGTCTGTCCAAAATAGAATTCTGGTGAGAGAAAAGGAAAACAGATATAAGAACATCTTTGAAGCATGTGAAAGAATATAAATGTCTCAATGACAAAATAGTTGGAAAAAAGGTTCAGTCACTCTCATTTTTAAAATGAAATGAATGTGACTTTCCATTTAGTGCCTAGGAACACTAGTACATACTATATTGAAATAATGTGTGAGGGTATAAATGGGCCAGTCACATGCAAATGGGTTGCTGTTCAGTCCGCTTGACTGACCATATTCTGCACGTTTTGTTCTTGTCTTCCTGCTAAGTGACATTTCTATCTCCTTTCCTAGGTGAGGACCTCTACTCTGCATGTATGTTGTGTATAGATACCTACTAGGACAAGACCACTGGTGCTCTTCATGTCTGTGCTGAATGTTTTAGCCTTTGTTCACCTATGTGGTCAGTCGTGTGTATATGTATGTATGTTTACGTACGTTGTGTATCTGTGTGTACGCAAGGACTGAGAGTACATGCTGAGTCAAAATGCTGGTTGGAATTGAAGACATGAAGCTGTGGCAGCTTCACCTCTACTGAGCTACAGCATTTGTGCAATCCTAAAACAAACATCTACTTTAAATTATCAGTGTTTCTGTATTCATATTTACGTGTGAAAAGACTGAAGAGCTATTCCCATCTGTGTTCAAAGATTTTATTCTTTCACTGTTTCTAACAAAATGTAGTATACAAATGCCTCTAGCTTTCCAAAAGGCATATTAAGCATTCATTTTCAGGAAGATTGGTGATTTGATTTGGTGGTGGGTTTGTTTGCTTGTTTGTTTGTTTTCCCCCAGTGATTTAATTTGAACAATTTATCTGCCAGTTCTTCTGCCAATAGGATGCCACTTTTTAAAGTTCTCTTTTAAAAGATAACCTATGCACTCTTTAAGATAAGCTATGCACTCTGTAAATAAGCTTACTAGCAAGTTGGCAAACATTATCTCCATTTTAAAGATCAAGAACAAAACAAAAAAGGTGGGATTTACCTTCCCTGACTTTAGTCATCTAAACTATGTTTTTATAGTCACGCAAATATCAAAGTCAGATAAATTGTCCTGGCAATATCTAAATCTGTCCATTAACTGACCACAGGCTCCAGTTATTATCATCTACATTACAAAATTAAAGGAAACAATCACACAGCAAGAGAAGTATTTTGTCAACAAATAGTATCTCCTGAGTTACCTTTTCTTAACCTATTTCGTTGGGGCAGAACACACTGTAAAAGACGGTATTTCATTAAAAATACAGTTTCAGAAATTATTACAAACAAGTTAGGTTCTATAACTTACAGCAAAAAGGAAATCAAATTATTTCACATTTAAACCTCAATTTTTAAAATACTCCGCAACATGAAAAAGTAAATTTTTTTATAATTACCCATATCTGGGATCCAAAGCAATAGCCCTTGGATGTTCCATAGCTCCTGCTATTAATGTTGTTCGCAAAGTACCATCTAGTTTTGCAACCTCTATTTGGTCCAAATTGCTGTCTATCCAGTATATATTTCCTGCAATCCAGTCTACAGTAAGACCTTCAGGTGTGGCCAGGCCATGTTGTACCACCACTTCAATGGCACTAACACCTTAAAAGAGAGAAAGAGAGAGAGAGGGAGAGAGATTCTTACAAAACTAATACAGCCTGATAGAGTGGACATGGACATACAGATCTATCATATGCTCTTGGAATGAGCTCTTGATTAATCCAATGGATGACAGCACTCTTTCATTCCATGTGACATTTTTTCTTTGGAAATGGGGTAGACTGGTGTAAATAAGTACATTTCTGACAGTACATAAATAAATATCATTCTATATTAATTGAAATTTTTAATTCTTTGATAGTTTAGTAAGTAAAACCCTGAAAATTTCAATGAAGGCCAGGGCTCACATGGAGTCACACAGCAGACATTCTTGTACCCTATTACCAGGGACCTCTTTTGCAATATCTGTGAAGGACATGCTTGTGCTGTCTCCCACTGACTAAACATACCAGACAAATTTCATGCAGCTCTATTTCACTTTCTTGTCAATCAGAAAAAGAGAACACTGAAAGATAATGATGAAGACAGAAGGAGCAGGGAGAACCCTGTTTGGACTACACAGTTTGAAAAGCACTACAAGAAAACCTTACTTTTTTCCTTTGAATTCACAATTACAATTATGCTGTCACTGTTTACAAAGATCTCTTCCCCACCATAAAATTTATCTGGATCTCCAAGTGATTCTGCACAAACAGCAACTACAGAAGCATTTTGTTAGCCCTTGGGAATTCCAGGAGGGTGCAGCGTTATTTATATATATACATATATATATATATTTAATAAAGCACAGAAGTCACTTGGCTTTTGATACAGTGTGATTGTAACACAATGTGATGACAACAGACTACCTTACTAGTTTCATACAAACACCACAAACACTAACGGAAAGTGGCAAGACTTTGGTTCTCTTTACATACTTAGCCCTGTAGGCTACTTCTGTCCTAGTCTGAGCCCATGGATATAAACGTACCCACAAATACCATCTACTATGGAGGAAAAAAAAAACTGTCAGAGAACGTAAGCATGAGTGCATATGTGAACTCTTATAATAGCAAATTTTAGATACGTCCATCAGTTAGCTCACACAGGAGTGAAAGCACCTGAATAAACACTTTAACTAAGAACATCATGTATAAATATTTTTTAATATATTATTAAATAATATTAAATTATATTGAGTTATTGGCCATAACGATGTTACCAGAGAAAAGAACAACTCTTTCTGAATGCTATGAAACTACAAAGAAAAATCTTTCACCTAGTGAAACCTGATCATTTATCAGACATCTGATAAATTCTTGCATTTTTATCAGTGTCCTGGTTTCAGTTAGGACAGAGTTAATCTTCCTCCTAGTAGCTGGTAGGGTGCTATGTTTTGGATTAGGATGAGAAGAGCGCTGATAACATGCTGATGTTTTAATTGTTGCAGAGCAGTGTTTACACCAAGCCAAGGACTTCTCAGCTTCTCGCTCTGTCCTGCCAGCGAGCAGGCTAGGGGTGCAGCAGGAGCTGGGAGGGGACAGACCCAGGACAGCTGACCCAAACTGGCCAAAGGGGTATTCCATACCATCTGGGGTCATGCTAAACAATATATAGGGGTGGCTGGCCGGGGTGGGGGCTCCGGCTGCTCGGGGATAGGCTGGGCATCGGTCAGCGGGTGGTGAGCAATTGCATTGTGCATCGCTTGTTTCATACATATTATTAGTAGTAGTACTATTATCATTATTATTGTTGTTATTATTTTCCTGTCTTAATAAACTGTCTTTATCTCAACTCACAGGCTTCACTTTCCCGTTTCTCTCCCCCATCCCAGAGAGGGAGGGGTGAGGGTGAGCGAACAGCTGTGTGGTGTTTAGCTGCCAACCAGGTTAAACCACAACAATCAGACATCTCAGGGCTCTCTAAAACTTCCTGAGGTGGGGAAGTGCAGAGGGAGGTGCCGGTCTCTTCTTCCTGGTAACGGATGACAGGACACATGGGAACGGCACAAAGCTGCTCCAGGGGAGATTCAGACTGGACATTAGGAAAAAATTTGTTTCCTGTGAGGGTGGTCAAACACTGGAACAAGATTTCTAGAGAGGTGCTTGATGCCCCACAGTACAATTCTTGTAGTTTTTTAATATGGTGAAGCTAAATTGCAAAAAAAAAATGAAAAGAAAAAAAAAGATACTGAACTCATTGGACCCTTTGAGGCTGCCATTTTTCCCCCCTACAGTGTATTGCAAAAGGAAACTTTTATAACAAAATTTTGTTCTAGCAGTGCACCAATCTAGATACACACCCTTTTAAAGGCAGAATGCCATCAAAGATCCTCTTCGTGTGAATGGTAGCTCAGTTACAATTTAGGAAGTCCAACACCCTGTAACTGCAGTTGTTCTGACAATTAAGAAATTAAAGATTAAATTCATACCTCCAGTATCAGAAAGCTTGCCTCTGTAAATTTTGTCTTCTACCACGTCTGTCCAGTACAGTAAACTCTGACTGAAATGAAAATCAAGTGCTATTGTATTTCTTAAACCAGGAACCAAGAGGCTGTAGTCACGTTTGTGAAGATCAATTTTTCTGATCTCATGTCGAATAGAAAAAATTATGAAAGCCTCAAATGGATCTGGAAGCAGAAGATTATACATTTCAAAAGAATGATAAAGAAGAGATTATTACATATTGCTATAAATGACAATTGGAATAAGAACAGCAGAGTATTTTTTCAAGAGAAACATGATTAAAACAATTAACTTTCTCATAGTCTTTTGAATATATTTTATATTTTTTAGTCCTTTAAAATTTCCCACTTCTTCATTCTAACATTATCTTTGATCACAATAAAATCAGAAATATCAAACTCAACTATTGAACCATGGTTTATAGCTCCACCAAAAATAGTTCCATAATAAGATCTTTAAAAAGACTCAAGTTATCAAAATTAAAATCTGTTTTCTCAAAAGCTTCAGAAATATTAATCCATTAAATTATACATTTTTCCACAGCCAGTTAGCTGAAAACAATTGGCTTATATATATAACAATAATATATATAACCTACTTTTATTTATCCATTTATTTATTTTAATTAAACCCCACTGCAAACTACCAAGCAAGGAAATTAATTTTTTATGTACTTACTGGTATACCCCATCACCAAACCCACCTACCACTAAAGTTCTCCTTCCTTTGCTATTCAAAAAATTCATGTAAATATATACAAAAGCTCTCTGTGTAGGTCAACCATACTATAAAATTGATTTTGTATATAATTCTTACACAGTTCAGATTAGGGAAAGTTTTTCAGACAAGTAGCTTTGTTAATGGATCTCTGTAAACTTTCAAATAAACTCAACATATCCACACTAATAAACAAAGGTTTTCACACTGAACCACCAGAAAGTGGATGTGTTTTTTTTTTGTTCGTTTGTTTTGTGTGTGTGTGTGTGTTTCAGTTATTTCTCCTAGAATGCAATACAAGTGTACATTTTTTATTTTTTTTTTTTAAGTTAAAGGAGTAGATACCTCTCTAGAGTTATGTTTCTGCCGATGTACTTTTTCATAATCTGCCTTGGCCTTTCCAAATGATCCTTGTATTTGTTAAAGCAATGACTACCTTTCTGAAAGGCCTATTTTTCAAAGCTCTGCTGTGGTTGAATAATTTAATGAAGAACGGGATCACTGACATTAGTAGCAGTTTCACAAGTATCAGTTATCTAAACCTGAGAAACAGTTTAAGGGCACTTCACAATTTCTGGTAAATTGGCAGCCGTTATGCAAGAAACCACAGGCTAATAACAACTTGTGTTTTAGGCAACTCCAATGCATAAGAAGACACATGATATAAAACGGCAGTAGTTTCTTCTATGTTTCTCAGTAATAAGCACCAAAACTGCAAAAAAGAGAAGAAAATTAAAAAATATGTGCTTCCTTGGTGGCTTTTTTTTCCATTCAACTAGAGGAAGTCTACCTCAAACTAAATAATGTAAGGTACAAATCATCAGATACAATGATGAAAAGGATTAGAATTTAATGTGATTTTAACAAATTTAACATACAGTACATAGAATGTAAATCAACAAGAAGAAATGGGTAAGAAAATACATGTAGGCAAAGTAACACCATTTGGGTGTTTGAGGCTTTTTGGTTTAAATGAGCAGATCAAATTTTTATTTTTATTTTTTTTCCCTCTTCCTTTCCCTTCCTGCAACAATACAAAGATATACATTCAGGTCTTTGGTTACTGTGACTGATATACAATCAAGTCACTGTTGTGATACTACATAAAAAAAAAGAATGAGTTATACTGTGACAAACATGAGACAAGGATTGCAAATTAAAAATTTCTCCAGAAAGAAGTCAGAAAGTAGACAGAAACCAGTTTGTCCTGGTTTCAGTTAGGACAGAGTTAATTTTCCTCCTAGCAGCTGGTAGGGTACTATGTTTTAGATTAGGATGAGAAGAGCGCTGATAACATGCTGATGTTTTAATTGTTGCAGAGCAGTGTTTACACCAGGCCAAGGACTTTTCAGCTTCTCGCTCTGTCCTGCCAGTGAGCAGGCTGGGGGTGCAGCAGGAGCTGGGGGCGGACAGACCTAGGACTGCTGACCCAGACTGGCCAAAGGGGTATTCCATACCATCTGGGGTCATGCTAAACAATATATAGGGGTGGCTGGCCGGGGTGGGGGGCTGGCTGCTCAGGGATAGGCTGGGCATCGGTCAACGGGTAGTGAGCAATTGCATTGTGCATCGCTTGTTTTGTACACATTATTATTATTAATACTATTATTATTATTATTATTAGTATTATTTTCCTGTCTTAATAAACTGTCTTTATCTCACTCACAGGCTTCACTTTCCCGTTTCTCTCCCCCATCCCAGAGAGGGAGGGGTGAGGGTGAGCGAACGGCTGTGTGGTGTTTAGCTGCCAGCCGGGTTAAACCACAACACAGTTTTACTCAGGTTCCTCTATGACAAGGATATTTAAATACAGTCAAATTGCTAGCACTAATGATTATAACTTGAAAGCAAAAGCTTTCATAAAATGAAAGCCCGAGCACAAACAAGATGAGACCTGAAAACTGAAGAATCGTTTAGCAAGTTACAAGAATACCTTTTCTTTTGACTAGAAGCCTGGCTAGTGAGTTGTGAACTCAAGTCCAGCCATCATTCTGCTTTACATGATGTAGCAATCAATCACAGTAGTCTAGTAGTCTGTATGATTGGAGTGGTCCAGAATTTTACTAACCCCCCCCTATTGCTGTGTGTCTATTAAGTACCACGCTTCAAGGATAATAAGCTGCATAAAATTAAGTATGTAATTGATGGGATACCAGACCAGTAGGGAAGAATCTAGGAAATTATCAAGCTGAACCTAGATCAGCAATGGCTTGGCACTGTAAATACGGTCATCACAAGGCTTGCATATGAAATAAATATGATATAAATCTTACCTCCTTAGCTTTAGAGAAGACAATCTACAATACTGTACCCTGTTCTGAGCATGACTCTTAAAGAAGAATGTGAATCAACTACAGGAATTTAAGAGGAAATTAGCAACCTTTTTAATAGGTTTAGAAAGCATGACCTGCAGAAAAAGAAAGAACGAACTGGGACTGCTTAGTCTAAAAAAGAACAGAGCAAGATGATGAGTGGAAGTACATAAAATTCTTCAAAGACTTAAGAGGTTGTTAATATGGAAATGGGAAAAATCTTGTTTTCTATATAAATAACAAGTAGGCCAAGGATTAAAGGCTTAAAATGGAGCAAGATGACTCAGAAAAGCCAGAAAAAAATCTTAAGGGAGAGTGGAGCACTGAAATGTATCTCCTCTGTGAAACTGGGAGTTCACCATTGAAGGTGTCTTGAAGGTCTTTGAAAGCAGATAAACAACAGCAGCATTCTTATTGTGTTTGATGTTCTTTCCAACCTTGTAATTTTATAACTATGAATGAGCTACACTGCAGTGAATTATAAAATTGAGAGCAAATACTCTGTATTTTACCAATTAATTATGTGTATTTTCATATACTCTTGCTTTGGCTGAATTCAATGAAATGCGTCTTGATTCTCTTCTTTCCTGATCTCATTTTTCTTTTTCCTTTTAAGAATGGTCATTGATAACAATGTAGTAGACAAAAACCATACATTTCTGTAACTACTGATTTCATGAATGCTTTTTTATCATATACAGTAAGTATATGAAATTCATGATATAAAGATGAAGTACAATCTGCATCAACAAGTGAAAGAAAAAATTCTGATAGAAGAGAATTGCAGGAATAACGCACTTAAAAACACTGTATAGAAAGACTAATGCTTCACCTTTTCCAGTGGTTTTAACTTGAAAGTTTTGGGAAAAATATGAACTGAAACATTTATTTCCCAAATAAATGCCTATTGTTTCCTTGAAGCTTACTGTAATAACAGTAGGACAAACAAGCAACTTACACGATGCTTTTCTGAAGTTTACCTCAAAAGAAAATGATAATTTTGTAAAGAATTTAGAAAAAAATATATAAAGTTTGGCATTGCATTTTTTTTTCCAATTTTAATATTGATAGCTATCTGGTAATTTTAACAAAATGGAATTCAAAAACAGCTTAAACAGATCAAGAATACAGACATTCATCCTCTTTTCCAAGTATGTATCTAGTAATACAATAAAAATACACGTAACAGAGTTTCTACAGCTTAGGAAAGGCTAAAAGTCACTTTTTAATGAAATCTATAGTACATGTTTCTGAGTTCATCAAACTTTTATTATACGAAGTTCTGAAAGGTGGAACATAAAAATGAAATTTAAATATCTTTCAAGAACAGTTTTTTCCTCCCTATTATCATCTAAAAGAGTTCAAGTGCAATATATCAGCACAACTTATTTTGAAGGATGTTCCAACAGAAACTAGGAAGAAGTGTATGGAAATATATAATTTATATTGACTTTCTATTTGAATAATGAAGCCCTATAGCATACTTTTAGTTCAATCGATACAATTTTAAAAGTGAATGAAACATTTATTCTTTGGGAAGTCAGTAATGTAACGGTACATGTCAGAACAGTAAAAGCAAACTAGTTGAAAACATGAAATATGGAAAGCGAAGAAACTGGAGAAAAACACTACAGCACATAAAGCCCTCAAGAACTGAAGATAACATAAGCAGAAATAAGGGAAAACAGGGGAAAGGAAGAGACATTGATAGAGAACCTAAAAAACCCACTCAAATTAATATTTCTATTTACTTATTTTTGTATAACTCATTATATTACCCCGGTTATTCATTAGATTCCTCTGGCAAACAGACTTTTTGATTCTGATATGCCATGTGCAAAAAAAAAAAAAAAAGGTGGTGTTGGTGGGGAATCATAATGATTGCTGTATTTTCAGTCTATTAGTATTCCCATTATATTTTTGATGGACACTCAGCTAAATATTTTGTAAAGTGTCTTGAAAAAATGAAGTGCTGCATACTAATGTTACATGTTACTGCTGTGTACTACAGAACTGTTTGTCTATATACAGGAAAGTGCTATTTTAGATACCAAAAAAAATGTAGCTAAGGGCAAGGTAATAATTTTCTTCTGAACATTTTTTCTCCTGGATGAATGATTATTGGTTACTGCTCTAACATAATACACTTATACTCTGAGTTTAAGGCAAACAAATATGGCTATTCTAAGACTTACTTTATATCAACTGGTAATATTGAAGACTTTGGACATTACTGGGGACTGTTGACCTTCACAAGATCACTTGCAACTCTAGTTGTAGTAGACAACTATAAGCCTTTGTTTTATGTTTATGTAAGAACTATTGTACAGAGATGTAAATTGTATGGACATTTTGAGGATTACAAATGCACAGATGAGACCAAAATTGGGCTCACTTGACTGGTTACTAAAGCGCTCTTCACACAGTCAGCAACTAAAGTATCAGAGATTCTATCCTTTGGAGTATTTACCATACCCTTAAATGAAAGAAACTCAAAGGGGTCAAGACTTTATTATTAATTGTAAAAGTATATGACGTTTTAAATACAGAATAATTTTGTTGCTGTTTTGACGGCATTCAGATATAAACTTTATAGCTTTAAAGAAAGGTATCATCTTTCTTTATACCAGCTGACATCCCCAGTCTCAGATCATATATTTAATATTAAATTCATTGATAAGATGTGAAAAGTCAATTTGTAACTTTAGATTCGTACTTACATGGCTAAATACTAAGCAGAAATATCACATGGCCCTAAGAAAAGCTGAGAAGCCTCACTCTGTCTCAATTTTCTTACTTTTCAGCACAAGTGAGTCTATTTTTTTCTTCTTCTAATTTTTATTTTTCCCTTAGCTTTCAAATACTGCTAATTTGGTATAATTTAAAGTTAATTTCAAGCATTCCTCTACAACAGTTACTAACATCATTTTATAACACTTTTAATCCTTTTTGTGTGTGTGTGTGTGTGTGTGTGTAATCCAGTAAGAATGTGTGTTTTTTTGAATGCTCAGAAATGCCAGTACTAAAATAAATTAGACTCATCAAGAATCAAAAAGGAGTAAAACAGTGTCATAAATATCCCCAAAGTAGGGAAAGATTCTGGAGAACAGAGAGATGCATGGAGAGATATGCTAAGGGATGCCCAAGGACCCTGACCAGTAATGTTCGAGACCAGCAACTCAACGATGAATAAACACAATTTTAAATCTCATTCTCCTAAATCAGCAGTGATCCCCCTTCTGGAAAAGCAGGTCGAGACCTAGCAAATGTAATGCTGGAAGGAGAGTGAGTGATTGCAATGATCAAGTACGGCAAAAATTCTAATCTCACAGTTCTTAAACAAAGCACAGTATGCAAATCCACTATGGGCTGTCATTTACTGTGTCTTGCCAGTGACAGAAAACCGCTGCAAAATAATAGAAACAGCCTAACTTGAAAGTGGGGAGCGGAGTCATGGCAGGAGGACTGCCTCTTTTTGCAAAAGCAAGCTAGTAAGAGAACTCAAAGTATGTCTTCTGCAATCTTAGACAAAAGTTCCTTGATTCTCTAAATATTCAACTCATTTTTCTTTGTATGGCCTACAAGTGACAAACAAACTGGAACATGTTGAACTATAGCTGCATTCTTTTGTTCACATACATGTTATTTAAAACAGAAAAAAGTAATAACCACTAAAGATGTTCGCTTTTTGAAACTGTTGAGTTCAAAACCAGCTAACCTTCTAATACTTTTGCAACACTTCAAGATTGCAAGAGGAGTCTGGATGTAACAAGGCAAGGCACTCTGTTAAAATTGTTTTTATTTACATATTAGAAGACTGATCTTTTACTTCACTTAACCAATCAATATCAAAATGTCACAGACTGATAATTTTCTTGAAAATAAATAGAAAATACCCTATATTCCTTATATACATATATCTATATGTACACATACATAAACATAAATACATATATAACTCCCCTGCATCAAAAATATACTTCAAAATGCTTAAAACTCTGAATGACTCAAAAATTATATGGCATTAGCATTCTATGGGATGTTTTATAAAGTAAGAACTAATACTGCATTACTCCTTCATCCTGCATCACGAACAGCATCACCTTTGATGAGTTTTTCAGATTCCTATCAGCCCTAAATTTTCATAATCCAAACCTATACATAATATTAAAAAATGGGTAAAAAATGAACAAACAACAACCTACCACTAAATGGACATAACAGCTATTAATGTCTGGAACAGTGAACTGAATTCAACTTACCGGTACTAATGCAATTTTCTCCATCCTTACTGAGCTTCCAGCCTTCATAACATGAGCACTTGACAGTATTTTTATGCTGTTCACATACTTGACTACACTTAAGGTGCTTGGTACAATAATCCATGATTTCACAAGTTTTGTTGTCTATACTAAGACTGAATCCTGCAGGGCAGGAACACACAATTCTTCCTCCAGGAACCACAGAACATTGATGGCTACATCCACCATTATTAAGTGAACATTCATCTGAAATAACATGGAAAAATTAAAGCATTAAGGACTGCAAGGGACATCAGTTATATTGTATACTTCTTAAAGACACCGGGTCAACTAAAACATATGAAAAGCCTCTAAGAAAAGCAAACTGAATTTTAAATCTGCTAAACAGCTATGTGTATTTATTTTTAAAATGATCTAATTTTTAAGTATTCAGCATTGTAGCTTTCCTGCAACCTTTCAATATTTTAGCATGACAGATGTACAATGCATACATATATATATACACACACACACTCATCTTCACAGACTTTCATGCATATTATTTCTTTCACTGAAGAAATACAGTGTACATACAGAGTTAGCCCACGGCTGATGTATAGAAAAATAAACACACATACTTTCCCAAATACTTCCCTTGCCTCCAAATACTTGATTTTCTGGGTTTGGGAAGGCTTCATCTCTTAGTCATTAGGTATCTATATCATAAACAACTCATTGTCAAAGAAACATGTACAAGTAAGAATTAAAAATAAATAAATAAAAACAAATAAGGATTTATTTATCCTTCTTTTCCATTAACAACTACTAGAGAATACTATCTCTGCATCGTCTATGTCAACACTCTCACATTATATTCTGCACATAACTGATGATCTGCAAAGCTCTCCTAAATGGATTGATGGTGATTTGTGAAACCTTTAAAGAATCTGATTTTAAAGCATGGTAATTGTGTACAGTGGTCTGTGAGAAATTCTGTGATCTCTGGAGCAAAAAAGCCATAGAATTACTCCTTACCTCATAATACTACTAATAATCACAGAATCAATGGCAGTGCCAAACTGGTCCATTGTTGCACTGGAAACAAGGCTTCATTTTTATTTTTTAATCTATTTGTGTCTTTAGTTATTTTGTTTGATTCTACCAAGTTTCTGAAAGCCCTGTTCACTTGTGATAAGATTTATAAAAATGTTTTCTAAACAAGAATTATTCCCTTCCCAATTTTAATAAAGCAATAAAAAGGACTTTCTTCTAATAGCCCTTTGTTCAGATTTCAATTTTTATTTTTTTTATTTTTATCTTTTTAAAGACAAAAAAAGGATCAAGCTCTTTGAAATATCTAACATGCAAAGGTGCAGCCTGACAAGCCATACATCCTGAATATATCCTTCATTTTATGCTTGGGTTTGTTTTAAAACTAAATAATTAAGACAGGTAAAATGCCTGTTGTTGAGTAGCACACCATCTAGAAGTTGTAACAATTGTTAAAAGACAAGCTGGGCCCTATGTTGTGTCCAACAGGATATAGATGCCATAATTGTCTACTACTAGTAGAAAGATGATTGTCCAAATACAGCAACAGCACAGAAATAATATAAATGACCATACGCTATATCTTCTTTCACCTGGAGTTTAAATGATGCACTAACAACAGAACAGGTGACAGTATGGGAAATTTGGGGCTACCACGTAATTTTAACATACTCCAGAGGCACAATGAATTTAACAATCCCTCTAACAGCACAGTCTGCAAACCAACAGAGTAAGACAGTGGAAATCTCTGCTCTCTCCAGCAGCTTTTGCCCAGCCAGTGAATTCACTCAGCTACGCTAAACAATTAAGGTGACTCAGCACAGCCCATTGAAGGGTCTCCTAGTGAAGACTGATCCTAGAGAGTGAAAACGCTTGAGAGCACCTCCAAATTCTGTTACCATCAAAGAGAAATGTTAATGCCTTCTAGCTATCCCAATACATTTCTTCATGATCTTCTATACAGCTACTGACAGGTTTCCATCAACTCAAGCTTTTGTAATCTGAGAGAATTGCACATTAGGTTCAGTGCTTTCATTTATGCCAGAGCCCCTTAAATTGTTTACCTCCAGAAAATGAAAGAGTTACCTAAGCAGCTATGTTTGCCCTTATTTGAAAAAAAACTGATAGATCAAGGAAAAGAACAGCATGATTTAAATTAAAATAAATAAATAAACATAAATCCTCACACAGGCTACTGTGATAAAATTTCCATAAGATTAACATGAGAAGTTTTGTTTGAAAGAAAATATTATGACAGACGGTATCAAGGAATCAGGAAAATGTGTCTAAAGCAAATACCACAAAGATCGCCTTCATCAGATCCATCAGGACAATCTCTTCTCCCATTGCAGAGCTTCTCAGGCTGTAGGCAGATGGAGGTATCATTAGCACAAGGGTATTTTGGTGGTCCACACATATAGCCCTCGCAATTATCCTCATCAGACTGATCCTCACAATCAATATCGCCATCACATAGCCACGCTTTGCTAATGCATCTCCCTTGGAGAAAAAAAGACACAAAATAAACACAGGAAATCAGACTGGAAGCAAGCTTTGGAAAAAAAATGTCAGTAACATTACACAGGATCAATCCTGATTTTTTCTATACCGAATAAAAATGCTTACAGGCAGGACATATTCTCATAATCTCAGTTAAATATTCCAAATAGTACTAGTTTTTATTATTTTTTTTTATTTTTTATTTTTTTACTTCAGCTTTTCTTCCTCTCTCCTCCTTTATCTTCTATTCCAACAGCCTTCCATAGAAGCAGTGTTTCAAGATATGACATTCTATTTATGTGGGTTTGAGGAACAAAATCTTTCTAGGAAGTATAAACAATACATTTCCAGAACATGACAGAGAAATGATTTATCTTTTACACAGAATAACTATAAAGGATGAAACATCTGACAAGATTTTAGTACTACCAAAGCAGTGTTCAGATCATTTCTTTCAGTCTTTAAAAGGAAAAAAAAATAAAATAAAAAATAAGAAACCAACACCTTTGTGCTGACCACTAACATTTAGAGATGCAAGACAGCCTTTTGACTGAGAACATGGTAATGATCTTTAAAAAAAACATACAGGTATTAAATTAGAATCACTGAAGCCAGGGTTTGTAACAGTTAAAGAATAACAGACAATGAATGTATGTGTGTGCACATGTGTGCATAGTCATGTCCCAAACTGTATTTTCGATCTCTCCAGCATAAACTTGTTACTTGCTAGCTACAACCACAAAAGGCTGGTTGTAAATTTTGGTAACACCTGGACTGAACAAAATTGTTATGGACTTATCTCTCCAATTAATACGGAGACATCAAATAGAACTAATTAAGAAGCTGATCTTGCACTGTGCTTCTGCCTATAAACTACTTAGAGAGGCTGTCTGGAATGGGACAGAAGATCCTGGAAGCATGGGGATCCACTGAGAACAATGCCTGTGGATGCCCAGGTAATGGCTGGTGATAATCAAGACTTAAACACAAGACTGGTAACTGCAAACTGCTGAACAGCATGAACTAACGTGACTTTCTGTTCAGCCTTCCCAGTTTGGCAACCATCTTCCCAACAGAAAATTGAGACTGAATATGATACCAAGCGAGTGAGTGAAATAATCAGCTAGAATAAACTCCCATCCCATTGGTTATTAAATGCACCCCAGTGCCTGATCCACTACAGGCTATCAGTTACTCTGTGTTGCACACGGCATGGCCCCTTATAAAACCACCTTGAAAGAGATTCTGTAGAGCCGTCTACAAAACGTAGCACCCATCCCTAACTGTCATTCTACTATCTGCTATAAAAGAGTAGCTGATTTCAATTTATTTTTAAAAGAATTGTTTGCTGGTTAGCTTAAGATGAGAATAATGGTTTTCATTTGTTATTTTCACCTTCTTTTAATTGCACGGGTACCATCTTCTTCACAGAATGATACAATACACTGGTACAAGAACAAAGAAAAAAATATGTTTCTGCAGCATCCCACAAGGCTGCTTTCACTTTCGGTGAACAACACCAAGAATTGAAATTTCAGGATCACAGTACAGAGAATGCGGTTTCAAACAACAGAACATAATTTTACCGATGCAAAATCCCTGAAAAATTAAACGGGGAGAGAAGTCAATTAGAATGAAAAGCTTTCCCCTTTTGCAATAATGGTCAAAGCCCTAAATAGGCTACCAAGGGGTCAAAGTCCCAAAGTCCCAAATATCCAAAAAAGATAGAAATGAACAGACACAAGGAAACAAAGCTGTTCACATAACATGTATGCTGTCTGTTCTCACATGCAATCAAAATTGCTTCAAAAAATGCCTAGATTCATTATTATCTTGAAATGAACATTGATTTTATATATTATTCTAACACAGCAGTAGAATGAAAGCTAATGGAAGACATGAATACCAAGCAAATGCCAGGTCCCAAAGTAAATTGGTGTTGCTTCTAGTAGAGCTCCTAATCTGTTTTTCTTTTTCTTCCTCTTCTTCTTCTTCTTTTTTTTTTTTTTAATCTTTTAATACATACAAATGTTTACAGAGCAAATCAGTTTTCCTACCTTTCCCTTACCTTAATGAAGATATATTTTAAACTAAATGATTTAGCTACCACTATGATAGCTATGACATGTTCTTAAGTAGAATATACTTACAAGGAATTAATCTTTGACAAAATTCTAAAGAGACAGACCTAATGAAATATTATGACTCTCTTGAAATCATTATTTCAAATTCACTCAATTATTTTTGCTTTACTGCCCCTTACTGAATCTTACATTTTTCGTTTCTAGAAACCATTTCTGTAAAATTCTATGATAAGTTAACTGCCTCAATGGATATATCTTTTCTTTGCCATAGCTCTTTAGCGTAATACAGAAAAAGTAAATGTAAAGTAGTACATTAGAAGTTCTGAAGCAAGAACTATGGGTAAAAGACTCATCCAAATGCTTCTCCAGCTTTTTTTTTTTTTTTTTTTTCCATTTTCTACTACTATTAGCAAGTACAACAGAGAATTAACTTTTTACACACTGTTCAGTCTTTGTCAGTCTACTGAACCCAGGGAGTTTTTGGACTGATGATCTATTAAACTGTAGGAAAGCTGCTTTGATGGACAGTTAATTGCATTCATTTTCCTCTTAGTGTTGCTCCTAACTGCTGAAAGCTGTAATGCCTTCCTAACCTATGGAATGGACCCAAACTCATTCACACAAAAATGCATATGTTCTAATCTGACATGTTCAACAAAATGCAGCAACTATGCCAGTCAGTCAATGATCTTACTTGCTTTGTAGTACACACTTGAGACTTAAACTACTTTCTCACACTAATTTCTGCTATTTAAAAGCTTTTTCTTCAAAGCAGATGCTTATAAATATCTCCTGGATGAGACAAAAGAGAAATTTTCTCCTCTACTCATCCCATATCACAATCTTCCATTTTGACTCTTATATTCCACATTCAGACAGTATTATTTGCTGTTGTCCTCCTCTTCCAATATCACTGTAATCACCAGCTGGTTACTTCCTCTCTGTGTACATTCCTTATTTTCCCACTCAAATAAATACTACTTCTTCCTTCATTTTTTTTCCTCTGGTATATTATTAACACATGGGGGAAAAAAAAAAAAAAGAACAAAATGATAGCCCACAGGATAGCATTAAAAATGGTGACCTACAGAATTAACTGCTTCTTCAACAAAATACAAAAAGCCGTTAAGTATGAAAAATGTACAATAGAGTTCAGATCTATTGCTTACTAAACTGAAGTATTCATGACTTTTTTACATTTGTCTTCCCAGAAGTACTTGAATACTACTACCATTAGAGCAATTTTTAAGTGAGATTGCACAGATTTTAGTTTTGGTCCAGTACTGCAATCTGCAAGTAGGAAACAGAATAAAAAGTATAGATTTTTGCAGTACATAAATCTGAGTTGAGGTACATACCTGTAAAAAAGTTGTAGGACAGAATCTGAATTTAGAATACTGAATTTAATTTTAGCTTAATCTAATTTAGCCTAAACTAACTTAGAAGTAGTCTAATTTAATTTAAAAGCAGAAAGTGGACTAGAAGCAGCCCAATGGTAGCTAATCTAAGGTAGTCAATATACCTCCTTCACTACTGCTGCTCAGAACTCTAACATTGTTTATTGCATCTCCACAAACAACTGTGTGATGTTCCAGCAAAAATGAGAAATGTCAATCTGAAATCCATTAATGCAAATTAACAGATTAATTTACCTTTCTTTTGAAGCAGACCTATTATATTTTGATTTAGTAAATTGGACACTACCACCTAGCAATATATAAAGGGAAAATTAGCCCATTTCTCTTAATATGAACAATTCTCACAAGTGTGAGGAGCTAGACACTATTATTTGTTTAAAATAATCCACAGAGAAAATGACGTTCTGAAACCTGAGAATCATGAGAGGATTATGACATAAACTATTTCTCATAACACCATTAATATTCATTTGTCCCACCATCCAGAATTAAATTGAAAAGTAACTAAATAAAAATTTGATTTCGCAGTTTCTTGTTACAATGCATTACCAACATGTCTCCTCTGGAACAGCAATTTTGCTCTTTCCAGGACTGGTGGAAGGAAAACAATGAAAAAAAAGTTATTGATGAAACTGTCAGAACTGATTCCTGAAGTGATGATTCCACACAACTAACAAGTATGATCGAGTTTTCCTATAAATGAAAGCCGTATATCCTTAAATTCAGCAAATGTTTGATGAAAATAAAATTTTTGCTGCCAGAGAATTCACATTTCATCCTCCATACCACAAACTGACTGAGACATTGCACTCATTGCACATGATTATAAACATGGTTAAACGTACAATGAGGAAAAATAGTTTGAAAACTTTTCCCCATTTAAGCTTCAGAAAAAAAAGATATTACACTTCATAAGGAAGTGCCTTTCTTCTTTCAGGGTTCCCATCAGGCTATTTTAGGGAAAAGACTATTCTGTTAAAAGGGAAGAATCTCTTTTCACTTACTGAACATATTTCATTTTAAAACTACTTAAATACACAGCTATGGAAAGTGCAAGAATACTAAAGAAAGTGTTTTATTTTGTCTAGACAAAATTCTGTATTTCATATTTTTAATTTTCATATTTATTCAGATGTTATGATTTCTGTAACTTTAAAAGCCAAGTAGCAGCAAGCAACCAAGCATTTCTAAGACATGCTGAAGTAGTTCACATATTAAAAATTCACTCTGTTCATACTGTAAATTTCAATAAAGTACTTTACTGTATCCATACAAATTCGCAAATACTCCTAGTCAGAGTTCTGGTTTGCAACATTTCTCATGCTCAGCTATAACACAGACACTAGGACATGTTCTTTCCATTACTAATGGCAGCTATAATTACTACTTATTATATATACTGCAATTTATACTTTGTTTTTAAAAGTTGTTTTACTGCCAATATTTCATTAAGCTTTGAAAGAAATTGAAAAAATGGTAAGTACAATTACAACCTATATACATTGCATATTCCTTTTAAGTATGATTTTGCAAAATATCCTAATGTAAACATTATCTAGTCATATTATTTTCAGATTTTTTAAAGTAAGTAGCAAGATTAGATTTTAAGCATTCTCAGAGAATACATTTTTCTTTCAATGTTGTCATTAAAATTTCCAATGCTGTAGTTCTAATTCTTTGAAGTCTTCTAACTAATTACTTTACATAATTTCAATGAAATCACTTGTAGTGCCAAAGACGGAAAATGGAAGAAAACACTTGGAATTTAAATCATTATTAAACGCTACATTTATGTATTTGTTTTAATGTACTATCAAGAGAACAGTCTCAGCTTTACATAATCTCAAAAGCCATCCATTTTATATCATAAATCAGAAAAGAGATTAGGGAAGGATATTCTCTTCTCCTGGTACGAGTAACATCATCTCAGTAGTATTAAACACTAAAAGCACTGTTTACATAGTACCTTTATGACCAAGTCACATACAGAAACACAAGCACAGTATTAGTAAGTGAGAGCAAAACATATTTGTGAATATATACCTGTACTCTTGCAGGAGAACTTTGTTTTTTCATCACACAGACGTATAGTTCCATTGCAGCCTTTTTCATCACTACCATCTTCGCAGTCCTTTTCTCCATCACAGCGCCACAACTCAGGAACACAGTTCCCATCAGGACTGCATTGAAATTCCTTCCCATTGCATCTTCCAGGAGAGGAAGTTTCTTAGAAAAATGAGAATTACATTGAAAAACATATTCATGTGAGTTTTTTCTATGCAAAGTTTACAATGAATTGGAATCCCCTTTACTAATCAAAGCCAAAGCCAGAGTACCCAAGTATAACTCCACACCGTTTTTTTTCCCCTTTTTTTTTCCTAAATAACCATAATTCTTGCATTCTATCATAAATAAATCAATAAAAAGTTCTTGTACAAGTGTATACCGTGTAGCAGAGCAGGATACAGAAGAACTGTTGATGACTGTATAAAACACCTATTTCAGACAGTGACTGAAGTCCCAATGTAACATGGTATTGTATAAAAAGAGATGGGAGTGAATAGGGAGGCAAATCAATAGTACCAGACCAATTATTTTGATACACGTAAATAATAATATATTTTCAAATATATAAAAATTAAGAACTTTACTCATGTACATTCTGCTAATCCATCTATTTGTATGAGGTCTGCAGATAGAATGTAGACTCATAAAAAGGACCAATAAAATCAAGTACAATTATTTTATTGTGGGAAAATCACTATGAGAAAACTATGAGAGAAGAATATATTAGCTTCTTTTTATCTGTTTATTCTTTATCCTTTACCACAAGCATGCTCCCCTTCTGTCCCCACCCAAATAAATACAAAGTATGACATTTGATTGTGTCTGTAGTTTGTTAAAACATTTCTATGTTTCAGCAATACTACCAAAAATTAATATTTGAATAACACAGAAATGAGAGAGTTACTACATAAAACAAAAACCAACCAACCAAAACAAACAAACACACAAACAAAGAAAACAGAAAATGTAAACAGTAGCTTAAGGAATGTTCTTTATTGGCTCTTTATCTAGGTAGCATGCACCTCCGTTAAAAGGACAAACATCATGTTTATCATAATTCAGTAAAGTAAAACGATGAAACTTCTCTTGGCATAAGTTTCTTTTTTTTTTTTAATGCATTCTTCTGTGATATCCTTCTGTATTATCATATTACATCTCAAATTTTCAAAGCTTGTTGTAAAACTAATCAAATTGCTTCCTGTGTTGCGTTCCAAGGAGATTCCAGAAAGTAACTTCCCCTTAAATCATAAAATGTGTAAGACAAGGTAATGACGTAAACGGTCACTTCCCATTTGCCACTCTTACCTATTCCCACTTCCTCTTCTCTACCTTAATATTCTGTTAAATATTTCTGTTTACAAATAAAATGCAGATTTCCACAGGGAATAACAGGTACAAAGAGAGAGAAATAAATGGGCAAATTCCTCAGTTCACTTAAGTGTATGGGGGTGGGGAGTAAGATTGACATCTTCAAACAGTTAAATGGAAGTTTGTCAACTATGTGAGCAAGGAAAGAAAAGATAAAGACCATGAGTTATCCCAGAAAAGTACAGAGATGTCTACTACAAATCATACCAAAAGTAGACTTTTAAATGTGGTAAGATGATGTTTAAATTCACTATGACTGTCAGCAATACAGCAAAACTTAACGCCACAATTTGTAGTGTGTTTATTGCAAGTTAGGGACTTCTTCACTGCTTCATTGCTATTGAAAATACAAGAGAAACACAGTATGTAGCCTATCTAGGGTCCTTTGTATTTATAATAATACATTCTCTGTATTTACCAGAAATAAAATGTGGGAAGAAGAAAATAGCTACCTTCCTTGGTGCAGTTTGTTTTTGTTTCATCACTAAAATCTCCACAGTCATTGTCACCATCACATGCCCAATGGCTTGGGATACATCTGCCGTTATAGCACCTGAACTGATCAGCAGAACATGAATGGATACAGCCCAGTTCATCACTTCCATCGCCACAGTCATCATCTGCAAATATTAATTTTTATTTTTTTAATTTTAAAAGATACAAAACCTGAATAAAAGATGTCAGGAGAAATAAACTATTTCTGAAAGGTGAGAAAAAATAATGTGGTAAATAAAACAGTCTTGTTTGTTAACTCCCCACAAAAGTACAGTAAACTTATTTCTAATACACAGTGTTACAGAATATCTTGAGTTGGAAGAGACCAATAAAGATCACCAAGTCCAACTCCTGATTCCACACAGGACTACCCAAAAATCAGACCCTATTCTGAGAGTGTTGTACAAATGCTTCTTGAACTCCAGCAGGCTCAGTGCCATGACCACTTTCCAGGGGAGCCTGTACAGGGCCCAACAACCCCCTCAGTGAAGAACCTTTTCCTAACACCAACCCTGAACCTCCCCGTCCCAGCTCCATGCCATTCCCTCGAGTCCTGTTACTGTCCCCAGAGAGCAGAGCTCAGCTCCTGCCCCTCTGCTCCCCTCGTGAGGGAGCTGCAGGCCGCCATCAGGCCTCCTCTCAGCCTGCTCTGTGCTGGGCTGACCAAACCAAGGGACATCAGCTGCTCCTCACACAGACATACGGAGCTTCACCTCTAAACCCTTCACTGTTTTCATAGCCCTCATTTGGACATACTCTATTAGTTTTATGTCCTTTTTATGCTGTGGTGCCCAAAACTGCATACAGTACGTGAGGGGGGGCCACACCAGAGCAGAGCGGGACAATCACTTCCCTCTGTGCGCTAGCAGTGCCATGCCTGATGCACCCCAGGATAAGGTTGACCCTTTTGGCTGTCAGGGCATGCTGTTGACTCTTATTTAACTTGCCATCCACCAGAACCCCCAGATCCTCTTCCATAGGGCTGCTCTCCAGCCGCCTGTCCCCCCAGCTTGTACGTGCAGCCAGGGTGGCCCCTTCCGAGGTGCAGAATCTGGAACTTTCTCTTGCGGAACTTCATGCAGTTGATGACTGCCCAGCCTTCTAGTCTGTCAAGATCTCTGCAAGGCCTACGTGTGAAGGAACATGTAGTTCCGTAACTCTGTCTCTTGCCCCTCTGTCATTTTGGATAGTCTAAGCCCCTTACACTTCTTCACACTTAGCTATTCAGTCACAGATACCAGTAAAGTGTTAGAGGGCTGTAGATTTTCTTCATTTCTTTAGTCAACTACAGATGCTCCCAAATGAAGCTGTTTTATTTTATTCTCAGTGATTCCTTAAGTTAGACAGTTAAATACATGTATAAACAAGCAAGCATAGAACTGTATATAAGTCAAAATGAAAGTCTGATGTCAACAATTATTTTTAGCAGTATCACTTTTTTTTTTTTCTGTGCACTTGCAACAGTGAGAGTTAGAGAAAGATAGCAGCATGTAAGTAAGGGTGAAATGTAGTTTCTCATTACTTTAATGTTGTAGTCATTACAACAATCTTAAGGCAGTTTCTGTAATTTGATTGTGATCACCAAGAGAGGGAAAAAATAAGTATGTTAGATAAACACTGAAGGGTTTCCTTTACACAGAATTTCAGCAAGCACACTGTGATAATTTGGGGATTTTGTCCATTTACAGCTATGAATTCCAGTCAGCCTCATAAAATTACAGTAATATCAAATTATGTGGTGGATGAAGAACCAACCCAATGTTGTTAGAACTGGCATGATACCCCTCCCGCATCACAAGCTCTGGAAAAATATTCATGTGAATAGCTGTCATTCAGATATATTCTCTTTAGGACAAAAGAAGTAACTATATCATAAAGCCTTCCTGACCTTCCCTCTTAGTTGCTGTTTATAAAGTGTAACTTGCCCACGAACAACAAATTAGGTATTTTGTCACCGGAACAGCTTTGTTTTCTAAAAGTAGAAAATACTTTCATAAACAACATTTTGTTTTTGTTTTTAAATAATTGAAGATTGCATCACAATTCATTTTACAGAATACACTATTTGCAACTATCACCATACCCCACTGCACTGTTTCCTGAATGTTCCTTCAATTTTGCTGCTTTCTATATTAGGTAAGTGATTTAGAACTACTATACTTATTCTCTGAACCAGTTGCAAGACAAACTGGTAATATTAGTCTCATAAGAAAAGAATGAATATCAAAGTAAGATCTACCCTATTCATTTCAGATTAAGAACACTCGATACTTGCCTGAATCACAGAGCCATTTGCTGCTAATGCATCTTCCGTTTTTGCAAATAAATTGAGTTAATGGTTCACACGTTGGGAATTCTGTGAAAGTGTTCAAAAACAAAACTTATTTCATGTACATCATCTTTAGTGAGATTCTTTCACCCTCCTGCATGCATAAATTACACAAGTCGAATACATTATAAAAAACATCTGCACTTGCACTTGCCTGAGGCAATTTGGAAAGGAGGAAAAAGTGAGCGAAAAAGTGAGAGAAAAAAAAAGGGGGGGGGGGAAGGCTTTTAACAATAAACACCATCCAATACCTATCCTTCATCAATGTGGACAACTGAAGTGTATTATTCTGTGTCATATGTCATGGTCCTATACTCCCATCAGACCAGGCCTGTCTGCCATTAGTTTTATGACTGATACAAATTGAGTTTTCAGCATTTTTATTTATATAAAAATGGTTCCCCAATTGCAATAACTGCCAATAAAAGATAGGAAATAGAAGACTATAAAATTAGAAGGTTAAGTACAAAGTAAAAGAACAGTCAAGAAATAAAAGTTACTGCACAATGACAGAATAGAATGCAAAATTAAAATGTCAGTATTTACAATCATTTCCTACATGTATTCCTGCAAAAAAAAAAAAAAGTAGAAAACACATTATCATTCATAGAGAGTCATCTATTACAATGAACTTTGTTTTTAAGATTGTGTAATATGCTTTTGCATAAAATGATTTTTTTTCAGATTTCTTTTTCTTCTAAAACCAATGACATAGCTAGGTATGCACATTCATACTATTTACATGTTAAGCTGTGCTTGTATCCGTTCCATTTGGAAAATACAAGATCCACCTAACAAAACCTACAAATTTACAGGAAATAATCTGGAAGTTTAACTTGATTCAAAACGAGTGTGGATGAGCCTAAACTCTCTATAGAGACGTTCAAGAAAGTAAGATTCTTCTCAGAAAGTGTTAGATACCTAACACAAACCAGAGACAACGATATTACCAATCCACTTGAACTACTAAAGGCAAGTTCTTCCTTCACTGAGGACTTCCTGGTTGGAAGTTCCGACAAAGAACATCCTAAATGCAACAGAAAGTAACATCTGAAATGAGGCATAGCCCTGTCAGCTACAACAAAACTGCCAAAAACTACAGCAAATCACCAAGTGGATTCCTCATTAGGTGTCTCCAGCTACATTAGATTGTTCTAGTGTTGTTACAACTGAGCTGAAATGAAGCTAAACTTCACAAAGATTTTGAGAATCAGGCCATATCATCACTCAGGAGTGAAGCGTTTTTCTGATCTTTTTAAACATGCTACATAAACATAGTATTTCTTTATAACAATAAATGAAATATTTAGTCAATGAGTCTCTGACTTAGATTTGCTGTCTCTTGCTGTCTTTGTTGCAGAAAATGTGCTATAGCTAACACAAAAGCTATTATTTTTATAGCAGCTCAGAGACAGTTTTAGCTTAAAAAAAAGTCACACCTAAAGCAACAAACAAGCCACATCAACTAGTAATATTTAGAGATCACCAAGAACATTGTAAGACTAAAGTGATTATTCTGCTTCAACACAAGAAAGAGGTGGGAAGAAAATTTAACACCAGTGACAAAAGTTTGTCAATCACTCTTAGAGAGTCTTTTGTTGTTAACATTTGTTTCTTGGGGGAACACTTTACAGTGACAACCAAAAATCTGTTCTGATACAAATAATGTAGATGTTCAAGGATGATGATGCTTAGCTATGATATATGCTTAGATGTTTTAAGCAAAACTGAAAGCATTTTTTTTGTATTATTAGCTGTCCCATATTTTTTTCTAAAAACTTAATCCTTATATTAAATGCCATTTTCCCCCTTTCCTTATATGAATGCCTTCATGACTTTATTTTCTTTATGTTTCTGTCTACATATGGCTTGTATAAAGAGACTGAAACTAATCAAAATGACTTGTGATTACCCTTACACATACACACATATTGTGTCTCTCAGATCACCACAGTCTTTCCAAGGATGTTTTCCAGTATCTCCAATATTTACTTCTCAAACCTCCAGACTCTACAGCTCCCTCTTACATCCTGGAGGACAGACACAACACCACCCCTCGCTGTCACCTCCTGAAGCTGACTCACAGCCATCCCTGTGCTGACTGCCCAGCAGACACACAAAACAACAAAGGTGCCTCTTGAACTCACAGGGAACTTTCTGCACAGTGTAGACACCAATCTTATTTCTTTTTGCTATCCAGCTGTTCTGTAAAAGCTCTGTTTCTTTGATACTTTCTTTGCCTTTTGGTTATTGACTGCAAATGCCATGACAGGTAGACAAATGGACACTAAACACGATCTTAAGTCAGGTGAAAAATAAGGAGGGTCTTCAGGAATGCCATGATTCTTAGCAATGGTTGTATTTTAAGAAAAAAATATTTTTGATACTGGCATCACCTTTCCCATCCTGCTCACCAAAGCTATAGACTGGCATAAGTATACATAAGTTATTGAACCAATATAAGCCAAAAGTTATTCATAGCTGAAGACTGATGCAGGTAAAAAAACTATTTGTAATTGTAACTATTAAATACAAGATGAATTTTAAACTGTTTCACAAAAGAATATTGGAAAGCTAAATATTTTTGATGGCAGCAATGCCTTTACCCATTAGCCATCAAATTGTAAGGCAGAAAGAAAAATCAAATATTTGACATATTTTACAATCACAGTACTCAGGCGTAAAAGAGCAAAATCCCAAAATATGGAACACAGGTAAAATTTGGCTAAACTGAAAGACAGCAGGTGAAATGATTGTTGATTAAATGATCTGAAGAAATATTCTAGATAAGCTGACAGGATATACCATACCAAACGTGAGGAGAACTTACAAAGATAATATTAATATCTATAAACTGACCACAAACACAAGGTATGGCCAGTCACAGAAATTATTACAGTATCAAGTGCCATGCTGTACCATTACAGAAAACATCGTAATCTGAGAGACTGAAATAAAGCAAGTCCACTGCAATCACCTTCTCTACCTCTGTACACGGCAGGCAACAGATCTTACTTGATTTGAAGCATGGCAATTAGAAGCCTACCTTAATGCATTTTCACTCACATAATGCTTTTGTTTTTTTTTTCAGCTTTATCAAATTTCTCATCTATTGATCAGATATCAAGTACTTTCAATATCAAACAAGTCTTTTTTCTTAACAAATTGTTAAAAAGTAATGAGAAACAAGAGAAAACAAGTTAATACTCCATGAAACATAACAACTATGTACATATAAAATTTTTGAAAGATCTTGAATGCAGTTATAAAAGAAAATAGCGCTGAAAATTACACATGGCCTTAAAAAGTAAAAATGTAAACTCAACTAATGGGTATTAGCTGATTGCCAGTCATGAATAATTGAAAATTAAACAAACTTAAAGGATTATGAATCAACACAATTTACTGATTGGATCCTACTCTATAGATTTTCTGGCAGCTGAGGACCTTGAGATTTATGTTTGTGGAGCACAGGGGTATCAGCCACTCTCATTTACATATTTACTCTCTATGTGCTTTTTTCTTGCTTTCCACTGGAAGGGCTTCATCGGTATTGAGATTTTTGCAGAAAAACTGTTATCAGTAACAGAACTCTAACAATGCTGAAAGTTTACATCAGTAAGAATTTTCAAAAGAGAAAAAAAAAAGGAAATGAAATCAATGATAGTGTTTTCATAGTTTGATTTTGATTAAGAAACAATGTATTTTTGTAACAGTGAACTAAGTTAGAATATTAATACATCTGAGAAAAAAATACAGATCTAACTACTAAGTATCCTAACAAATATAGTTTATATTTATTTATTTACTTCGTGTACAACCTATCACTTCACGTTTGCATGGTTGATGCTACGAAAATATTCTGTCTCAGTGTTCTTTCTCAAAAACTCTTGAAAAGTCATTCCAGAAACATGTCCTATAATATTGCAACACACTTACTGATCCATATTAGTAAGTGGATTGATTTACTAATCCATACTACTAAGTCAAATAATATCATAAATATTACCTTGTAAACAGGTAACACCCTGATACAATATTTTGCAGACAGCTCATTGACCTTTTTGCACTCAGACTCATGGCAGTTACCTGTGACCTGTCAAACAGATGAAGGCAGTCATGCTGACTTATAAAAACTTTAATTGCTTGGAAGCAGCTGATTAGAAAGAGTGCATCTCTCTTTGCAGTATCTCAGTAAAGCAGGAATCATCAGAGCTGCTAATAATTAGTATCTCATTATATAACCAAGAAAGATTCCATTTTCTGCAAAATAGCACATTGATTTATTGACATCAAACTATGCTGAGTGGGCCCAGGTATGCGGCTGAGATAAAGATCAGTTTATGAAGGTGACAGTATTTAATAATGGATTGTAAATTAGAAATGTATTAACTGATCTGCATATTTGGTATTGTAATTAAAAACTCGTTAATAGAATATGTAGTCTTTGTTTGGTTTATTTATTAATCAAATAAATTGTATTTGTCATTTCAGAAAGAGTATCTTCAGTTCATATAAAAAGAAAAAGAAGACCCCTCAGACTCTTTCTATGTGTCAGCTTGCATTAAAAGAGAACCTTATATATTGAACTTTCTGCAGAATAATTTTACCTTTTGCCAAGAGAAAATTCACTTACCACAAGATGTCATTTCATCAGTTTCATCTCCGCAGTCATCCTCCCTGTCACACAGCCACGATGTTGGAATACAGCGTCCATTCCCACAAGCAAACTGGTCAATCTGACATGTTCTTGCTGTCAAGACAAAACACTCCAAAAATGCAAGGGAAATGGACTAAATCTGTTAGGTCTTTTGGTGCATGTCTGTATGTAGAAGTTGCAAATCTAGATAGCATCTCCTGGCCTGGTTATTCATTTTACTTTGTCTGACTAAACATCATTCACTTCCTTTGATTTTAGAGAAAATTGAGGTAATCTGCAGGACTGTGTTCTACCTCTGTATTGTATAATTCTTAGTGGTTTTCCTATGTTGAAGAAAACACTGTTTTACATGTAAATATACAAAACTAGGTGGTAGAAGAGCAGTAATACTTGATAAAATAACAGTGCTAGAGTTGAAATAAACAAAAAGCAGGGTATGAAAAATTCTAGCTTGTAATTGGAATTTTAAGTCTTTTATTTACAAACAGTATTTCATAAGATAAACAATGATTACTGAGATTCTTATTTACACAGAAAAAAAATATAGCATGTGTATAACGTGCCTGGCTTTACTGTTCCTGGAATCTTTGCATTTGCAAATAAGAAACTGTAATGATTCATTAAAGTATACGATATATGTCTTTTCTCTGAAGAAACAAAGATCATTAAATGAAATTATACTATGTAACTACCGAAATGGTTTTGAAAGTTGATGAATATCATAAATCATCAATCTAACATAGAAAGCTGACACTATTTATGTGTTTATTCAAAATGTGAACCTGTAACTACAATGCCAGTGATAATGACACAGACTTTGATCCAGATTTAAGCTTTTGAACTTCATCTATATGTGACTCTACACTTAAAAAAGACTCATACATTAGAAACCCTAATAATCAAGAGAGTACTTTTTCATTTGCTATATTCAATTAACCTTTCATTTTTCTTCACAAAAATAGCCCCAAACAAAATAGAATACAAGCTTAAAATAGTTCAAAGAACTATTCTAAATGTGAATAGTGTTTGACAGTGCAAAAATAAAAGGAAAAAGAACACAAAATTCAAACCACAGCCAACTGACACAGGGATGCAAAGCATGGTCTTCAGATCAGACTCTTATTCTGCAATCATACAGTTGAATATAAAATGATATCAAGATATATTACGATCTGCAGTAACACTGTAATGGTGACATGGACTTTACAGGCCTGTATTTGTGCTAGACATTTTTTTAGCCAGACCACACAAATAACAACCAGTACACAGAAAAGGAAAATTTAAATCAAGCAAACTGAGTTCGGGTACATGCTATCACTGGATTTCAGTTTAAAATGGCCATCAGCTTATTGATGTCTGATATTTTGTACATAATGACTGTTTAGTGTACACTACTGACCAGCAACAACCATCACTTCAAGATTTGGAACTCCATGATTTATTTTAGTGGAATTAGTAAACAATCTTCCTCTTGGTATTTCCTTATAAATCCATTACATAGTTAATAAATTGCAAATGCAAATGAAAACAATTTTCAAGATACCAAAAGGAAATTGAGTAAGAAGTTATGCTTTTGTCAGCATAAAATAAAATTTACTCATCACAGCATGTTAACAAACAATTCTAACTGCCAAAAAAGATTTAGTGGGGACAAGTATGCAACTAATTAGTGCTTTGACAGTCAACTTATATGGATAGATTAAGTGCTGAATTACTTTGGAAAGCACAGTCGAGCACAAGGATTAAGTGAAACATAATTTATATTCCAGCCTTAGGTGCATCAACATCTGAATTAATTTAAAATGGCAATAATCAGATTACTAAAAGTAGACTGGTTCAGTTCAGCTCAGAGCAGTCCTGAATAGTTTATGGAGCTGGAATTAAGTAAAGTTTTTACCTGCACAGGTTTTATTTGATTCATCTTCATTATTACCACAATCATTAGCTCCATCACAAAGCCATCTCTTGGGAATGCAGCGATTATTTTGGCATTTAAACTGATTGTCAGGACAACTATGATTGACTGGGAAAAGAAAAACAGAAAAGCATTTCTCCTAAGAAAATGATCAGAAAAGCAACTGAAAACAGTGTATTAAATTGTATTTAATGATGATGCAGTTAGCATGGTTATCATTGCTACAATATAAAAATAGTTCAGCAATGCAGTCAATAAAAAAATTGAGTACTTAAACATAAAAAATACATAGTAAAGAACTTCCTATTACACTAGTGTCAATATGGAAATCCTCTTATAATAATGACTAAGTGACAAAAGGTAGCAGCATCTTATAAGTACAAATGAAAAGACATCAAAAGTGAACAGACAAAATTCTGTTTCCAAAAAAGTGCAAATGCAAGGTTTATCCTGCATGCCTCTAATATATTATAGATGAAACGCCTGAGTTTCACATTATTTGAGCTACAGCAGTTAATACAAGCTGAAAATATAATGATAGCCACCCAACAACAGTTCCGTTTCAGGCTACATTTGGTACATGGAAACGTGAAGTTGAAGGTTTATCAGAGAATTTCATCACCTGAGAATTTCAATAGGCTTAAAACACAAAGGATCCATAAAAGAACTTTTATTGCCCAGCTGGTAACCTAGTAAACCTATACCATATACATGACAGGGTACATGCGTGGGAGTATGGCACTCAAATGACCTGGACTGGATGCACATATCCATCACATTTGTTAAAAAATGTCATCTCTTGTAACTTGCATTATTTAATACTGAAAGATATTTGCTTAAAATCATCTTGAACTGAACAGGAAATTTTACATTTTTTTCAGTGTACCCAGGTCCTAATCTGAGGTTGGACAGGGCTGTATATTTTTTCCAAAATAAAAACAAAAACATTGAAATATAAAGGAAAAAAAATTGGGATTAAAACAATTTTTAAGAAGTAATGCAGTAAAAATTGATCCAAGGATTTATGTCGCAAAAGGTAACAAAAACTGGTAAATTGTCGGATCCATTGTTTGCCATCAAGCTCACATTTATGTTCTGTGTAAATAACATTTGGAATATAAAATCCTCAAATATATATACATAACATATATAAAAATTGACAGTGATTTAGGTATAGATATATGGCAACATGAATAAAAACATCACAGGTATCAAGAGAAAGGCAATCTCACAATAGGTTTAAAATGACAAAAGCAAATCTTTCTTGAATGGCAAACACAGGTAACTGAACACTTCTCTCACAAGTCAAGTTTATCGGCAGCCAGATATCACCAAATTTTTATTATGTTACGCTAAGGAAAAGAACAAATATGGCTCCATCTATCTCAAAATTTAATTGTATACATAAATACTTTAGCTATCTTAAAGTCTAGTAAAGTTGAATTAACCAAAAATAGTTTAAACCATACATTACATACATCTGATTAAACATGTTAATTTCTAGGTAACCTATACATAGATGTTGAATAGATTTGTCCCTCAACAGAAATCATTGACTTTTCTGTAAGCCTGGGAAATTCGCTACTCATCATTGAAAACTATCTAATTTTTAATAGAGGGGTAATTTTTTTCTCTAGTACAAACACATGGATGCTAGGGGATTATGTCTAACTAAACAAATTTCAGATACCTTTTCTTTTAAAAGTAAAGGACCAAACACTAATAAGTATTTTAAAATACTCAAGACTACCTTAATAATACCTTAACGTGAGCCACCTGAGCGCATGCCCAAATTCCAAAATGAGATCCCAGACATTCATTACATGTTTGGAACATTAAGTATGGATCTAAACATTCAGTATGCCATGCCTAGACAGAATACGTTTCTTTTCAATTCACCTAAAACTAAGTCAGTACAAGTCTATTTATTTACATGGAACGTAAGTATGGGAGAAGGAAGGCAGGCAGGTTTCTTAAAAGCAAAAACAAAGAGAAGCAATACAAAATGTTAATATTGCCACAAATTAGAATATGAGTAGCACAAAAAGAAAGATCTGAGTGCCTTGTCTTGATGGCACTCCACAGGTCGTCAGGGTATCAGAACATCCCCATACAGATTCTCAAAACATCCACATAAGGAAGAGAAGGGGCAGTATATAACCAGACAGAAAGAAAAGGCAGGCTGAAGTCACTGACTGAAGATACGGGGAATGTACAGAACAGGAGTGGTGCTGGAAGACATTCCAATAAAGAGACAAAAGACAATCAATGTCAGATTCTTAAGGGCAAAGATGAAACATTCAAGAATCCTCACAGGGTTCCAGGAAATATGTTGAGTATTCAACTGCCATTACGGCTTGTCATCCACATCATTCACAAATAATATTGGTAGACTACAGGGACACGTGCTACCTGAGAAACTGGGAACTGAAGAATGAATATGAGTGAACTCAGTTCTCAGTTTTGATTTAAAATAATAACGATCCTCTGTGAAGTCTAGCATTAGGCTTTGTTGCATTAGTAGGGCTTTGCTGCCACAATATTTCTATTTCCTTAAAAAAGGATGTCATTGAGTTTCTTTATTGTTTTAATCCGTGTAAAATGAGGTTTGCAAACTGAAGCGCATATAAGCAAAACAAAACAGAACACCAAAGGGAACAAAGATGTAAATTGCTAAGCACATATCCAAAATACTATACAACAGTGAGCAGAGATTTGAGCAGGTTATAAAATGTGTTTGAAAAGATGCACGTTACTGTCAATGGCCATATATACATCTCCTTTTTACTTACCAGAGAATTTCAGGTGTCAAAAAGTAAAATACGCTGCAGTGTAAAAGTGACAAAAAAATCTGGTATTCAAGAGTGAAAAAGGTATCTCACAAACCTGTTTTTGCTAGCTACCAAATATCACTGGAAGAAGGAAGAATTTGAAAGCACAAAAATTATGTAAATACTGCTGACCTCCTTTTCCAGATGTGACAAGTATGTATGTTCTGCTTCTTTTATGCTAATAACAGGGTCTGTTATTAGCAGATCTTGCTCATCTACACAAGAGCAATAAACTATACACCGTTTCAAATGCTGGGTTAAAAAAAATAATAATAAAAAAATAAAAATCTCCTGTTCTCTTCTACCTACTCAGCCATCCACAGTCTCTTTTTTAAAGTTTAACATATATCTGGAAACAAATGGTATTTAAAATGAAAGGACATCTTGCAGGCTTATCCTTGACATTTCAGTAGCTTTTATCTTTGACCTTTCTACCTATTCTTCCTATTGAAAACAACACAGAGTGAGTGTGATACTAGTAGCACATGAACCCTTCATGAGTGTTTTGTGTGGAAGGTGCAAGAACACTTGAGATAAAGATTAATTAATAATCTGAGCAAAAAGGTATTCCAAGTTGTATTACACTTACAAAGCAACCTAGTTTGCAATATGACTGGCAAATAAAACTGCTATCACACGTGATGAAAGTAAAACAGGAAGATTATTTTTTTTTTTTAATCTGAATTTATTATTAGAGACATAGATATTTTTAATGGTATTTAAGCTTTTGCTTATATATATTTAACGAGTGTGTATTCTATTCGTAACTGCAAATAATTCAGGCTAATTAAAAAAAAATCTATTGAAGTTACTATAGCAACTGTTGAAAAGGGATTACTGCTATCATACTGGACTCTTTAACTGTATGTCACATACAGGTTTGGGACCAGATTATGATTTCATTTATATCTGTATAAATCCCCTAAGTATTATGAGCTTTGATCAATGAATTCATCTAAATTACACTAATTTAAATGAGAATCAATTCAACTCTGCCAAAAGATTTTCCTTCTTATTCTTTTTATTAGTTGAACTCCTTATTTAAGTATAAGAATGCTTTGTATTAGTAAGCACTACATTTTTACATTGTTAGTAAGCACTACAATTCAGATCAACTGGACAAATGTCTTGACAAGAATTATGACTTAAATCAGTACAACTACTACATGGAGCTATCAAAATACATAAATGCAGGATAAAAGAAAAATTGTCTATGTAACAGCCACGCAGAAAAAGACCAAGGGATTACAAAGGATGACAAACTCAGTATGTATCAACATCAAGCCTGTGTGAAACAAGCAAGATTTACCTAAGGATATATAAACACCACTCTCAATCCTCACAAACAAATTCTCTCAGCCTCATCAGGTTCATAAAGACCTCAGCAGAAGTACATACATCCAGTTTTGGACACCCAACCCCAAGGATCATTTGACAATGTTCAATAAAGAGCAAAGAAATCTAAACAAACTAATAAACAAACAAACAATTTATTGTGAAAAAAAAATAACAAAACAACACATTAGAGTTGGTTTTTTTTTTTTTTTTTTTAGAGAGAAAAGACTGAGAGACCATGACAGAAGTTTTCAGACAAAGAGAACAATGCTTCACAGTAGAAGAGTTCATCATGTCTACAATTGATAGGAAAATAAATAATGAATTTTCATTTCTGTAAAGGAGACTTGGTTTAGGGAAATGATCTAATGATAGAAATAGGCAAGCATTGCAACAAACTGAGGAAGGAAAGAGGAATTTTCACAGCTGCAACTCTCCTTTCCAGGAATGACACAGATACATAATTGGTATGCTTTCTACTATTTTCATTTCAACACTGGGACTCTAAAGTAAAGATAACAATACTATAGCTCTACTGAAACTGAATTTTTAAAGACAGATTACATCTTGCTATAACTGGAAGTATTGTATTCTTTCTTCTTAAATAAATACATAAATAAATAAAACATTACAGAATCACAGAATACTTGAAGGTAGGAAGAGATTGCTTGAGATCACCTCGCGCAATCCCCCACTCAAGCTGGGTCAACTAGAAGAGGATTCCCAGGACCATGCCCTTTTGAGTTTCAAATATATCCATAAACGGGCAATCCATTGCAGAGTTTGACCACCCTCCCAGTATAAAAATGTTTCCTTGTGTTCAGATGAAATTTCCTGCTTTTCAATTTGTGTCTATTACCTCTTGTTCAGCATGTAGGCACTACGGAGATCTGTCTGTCTGTCATCTTAATTCCCTGCCATCAGGTACTGTACTTAGCCTTGAACTGCCTACCAAGGCAGCTGCCAAGGTGAGGCTGACCCAGCTTAAGAAGAAGGTTGACTAGAAACAACCTGAAGCCCCTTCCAACCTCAACTACTCTATGACCCTATTCAAAAAGTGCAATAATGGGAAACCAAGCAAAATATCCCTAAACAGAAAGAATTAGAAATGACAATACCAAAATCAAAACCAGTATGACTGACATACTCCTCTTGTACTAAGCTATGAAACTAGTACATGAGTGTCATTTAAAAATACTATTATTATTATATGCAAGAAAATGAAAGATTTACATAAATAACTTAAGGATATTGCTTGTGCTTAATACAGATGTATTATTTTGTTTCCAGATTTTTAAATAAAGTATGAAATGTGGGTTAAAATTTAAAAGAATACATACAGCAAATTTCAGAATGTTCATCACTGCCATCCAAGCAGTCATCATCCCCATCACAGCGCCAGCGATCCTGGATACAGCGCTTATTGTTGCACTGAAACTGTTCAGCTTTGCACAACTGTGGTAGCACTTCTCCCTGTTTAACTAGGAAAAATATTCCAGAAGCACATGTGATTTATCAGCTTGATAAATACAGAATGCAATAGTACCTCTATATAAATAGATACTATTTTTTTTGTTAGCACTCTTCAGAGGAGTTTTTAGTAAACTTTGGATTTTTTAGGTAATTCCTCCCGAAGCCTGTAGCAGCATGCAGACCTGAGTGTATAGTTGAGGTAATGTATTTTTAATAAATGGAAGAACAGAATATGCCACTCATAACAGAATGGCAATCTTTTTTATTTTTTTTTTTAATTGATGCATAAGATGATAGTGTAAAGATACCAGTTTAAAATATTGTAATGCCTCACTGACAGTGAAAAGAAAATATTCTTACAGACAATCCAAAGTCTGTTGCACACTTAAGGGCTAGAAAATGATTACTGAAAAGCTGATTCTTGTATCTAAGCAACAACTCAAACACCTGCATTATGCACTGGTACAAACTCAGCAAGTAAAGGATAAAATTCTATGGCGGCAGATTTAAGTAGCAAGCTACAAGCTTACTGGTAAATCCAGACAGACACATTTCTCAACATAAGGTTCAGAATCTTTAGTGTGTAAAATACAACACATCACTCTATGACCCTATCAGGAACACCAAAGTCTTTGGAAAGAGCTGGGCACTGAAGTCAGATGGGAAAAAAGGAGGAAAGATACTTCATTGAGATCTGAAAGTGTCTAGCCTCTCTCTAATGCTAACATTCTATCTTACCAGTGCTAAATCCTCCTTCCAGTATTTTCTGCTAAAAAGAAGAAGTTTTCTTTAGCAACAGAGATGTCTCTGCCAGCCATGCATTTGGGTCCAGTTCAAGGTAATTGTAAACTCAATAATGTTCATCATGATATGAAATAATCCTTTTGCTTTACTCAGCTCTACCAGGTCTATAGCTGGAGAGCTATGTAAAGTTTTACACACTACACTTCAAGAACTAATGAATGAGATCAAAAAGATCAAAATTTTAAGTTACAAAATGTTGTGTAATCTTTTTTTTTTTTTAATGCATATATTATCTGACATTAACCTTAATTTTAAATCCCATATTTTATTATGAATATTATTGGTGTTTCAATGAAGATATCCAAGGAAGAGATGAAAGGAAAAGATGGCAAATTTGCATAGCCTATGTAAGGACATATTATGTATATAAATATCTGCTTGATGGATTTTATAAACATCTTGAGAACAAATATTTTCTATGCCTGATTTCAGCTAAAGATATTAAGTCCATATAATAATCTGAAACCAGTTCATATAGATTATTACCTTGAAATTTTCTTATATTTCTGATATTTTGTAAAAGAGGTAAGTGAAATATTTAAATCCTTTAACACATCAGACATTTTAAAATATTTTCCAGTGAACTCTTTAAAAAGCTTACTTGTGCAAGTTGTACTGTTTTCCTCCAAAAGCTGATTATCAGCACAGGCACAAACTCTGCCTCCAGGAATGGCTAAACAAAGAGTACTGCAACCTCCATTGTTAACACGACATGCATTATCACCTGTAAAAGCAAGAAAAGGAACTTTAAAACTAACAGCCGTGCTAGAACAAGTTTTGTTTATATATTTGTTTTTATTTTTCTTTTTTGAGTATGTAAGCATTTGAAGATCCTTTTACTGTTATCCTCTCCATTTAGGGAAACATTATTCTCATAGTTTGTTTACTACAGCTTATAATATAAAAATAATTTCAGATACAGGTTGCAATAACTTGTAAGAATAAAAAGCAATTACATCATTAGCTCACAGCATTCTATCTCACGTTTTAGGAGATGAATAAACGTTGGAAACTATTTAATATGTCACATCTACATGTGATGACAGATTGCCATGAATGTAGTAGTTTTAAGAAATCCAACAGTATATATAGAAATGGTCTGAATTATAACGGCAGTTGCACATGTTCAAACAATGTGACTACAAATGCAGACTAAGAAAAAAAAGAGAAAGGAAACAGAAATTAGAAGTATAATGAGATCACGGCAGACAGAATTCAATGCAGACATTACACTACTCTTTGATGAACACATCTGCTATTTCTTTGCTTTCTTTTCCCCTGTTGTTCCTTCCCAAAAGCCATATGCAGTTCACATGAAGTTACTGACAGCTGTCAGGTGTTCTAACAAGCACTGCTGCATACTGGTGATGATACTGTGAAAATACAGCTGAATTTTAAGCCTGGTGACAAGGTACCTGTGAGATGTCCTGTAAACCTAAAAAAAAACCTGCACCGTTTTAATATACTGGCTATTACAGCTGAGCAAAGTACATCTTAAAGTTGTATCTGTACTAAATAGCATTGGGATAAATGGTGACATTTCTATTTTGTTACTTTTTCGATTAATGTACAGGATCAAACATTACAGGACTGCAAATATCTGAGGGTCTCTGATTTTCTGTAGGAACTGTGGGACAGGAAACACTGTTCTACTTGTACGTGTCAAAAATGATAGCCCAATAGGCTCGACATTTTTCTTTTTGAGATCTATAAAGATATTAATATTTAACATAGCCCACTTTTAAAACAGTATTTTACTTATACTCATTCCTGTTTAGTTTCATGCTTTCAATCTCTGGTAGCAGACATTAACCAGAAATATGTTCTCACTAAAGAAAGCAAATATTCAACACTTATCTAAATTCTGTATGCAGTAAATGGATTCCAAAGTTTTCTTCAGTAAAATACAAATGTGAATTAAATTGTGTGCATTTTCTAAACTATCCATACTACTTTATGGCTTTTTATCTCATTTCTCTACTGACACAAGTAGCATAAACCACCTACTCTTCCACTACTCTCACAGGCCACTGACTTGGATTCTGTATAACAGCACCTTGTACTTTCAGCAGACTAAGTCATATGTTGCTGATGGAGATCTTACCCAAGAAAAAGCAAATTAAACAAAGTATTTTATGTGTATGAGCCAATGTGTACATATTATCCATTCTGTCTTATATTTTCAGTGTCTCTTTCACATATGAGGAAAACAGTAATAAACACAGAAGAAATACAGTTAGTTATACTGATTTGGCCCACTGTTTTTAATAAGTATAAGATGATAAGTTTTAACATCAATGGACTGAAATATTAAGAAGTGTCTTTGTCATGCCATAATCAGCATGGAAAATATCCTTTTATAACAGAGCTTTGAAGAATCATATCTTTTTAATACCTTGCTGTTTGCGTGGGTCATAAATCTGGAGCCCAAACAAAGGTGGTCTCTCACTTCTTAACAGTGTCACATTTCCTGTAACCAGATCCAACTGGAAAATAGACCCATTCATATAATCTGTCCAGTAAACACGATTTCCATGATGTGATAGTCCAAAAGGATGATTCAGATCTTTCCCACTGTAGACTACCTGCAATTAATTAGTGATCATTGGCAAGGTTAAAATAATTATTTTTTCTTAGCATACATTATAGAGAACATAAAACAGAAAACAGGAAAACTGAGATTAGGAGATTAGCAATGTGCAGACATAGCAATTTAATGCAATGAATTAAATAGTGTAAAGCTGTTCTGTGCACCAGCAACAGTTAACTCCAGAACTTCATATACATTCATTTTAAGTGGATAATGCACAGGAATGCAGGTAACCATGCAATTATTATGTTCAGTAAAAATCTACCTTCTTCCCTATCATGGAAGCATGTTCATTTCTAATAATTTTGGATATGTGTGAAAGATATCAAATATTTGCTCCTTCTGAAATGTTGCTGAAATCCTCTTCTCCTATAAACAATCAATCCCATATTTTGGAGTGATTTTTACCTCAACTAGGTTTTAAGTCAGTACTCTTGCTTCTACCAAAAGCAAAGAACAGTGTGTATGAGTTGCTTATTTTTGTTCAAATGTGAAGCAAAGAGCAGAAACTACTTTTTTATTTTTCTTATTAAATTCCCCATTTTTGGGGGGTTGTGGTAACTTAAAAAACAAAACAAAACATGCCACAGTTTATTCTCATAATAGTAAAAACTATTTTTCCCTACTAATCTTCTGCCTCTGGTTAATTAACATACACAGAACTACAAATTATAACCAAATCTGGTCTCTATTTTATTGGCTGCAGGAATGTAAACCCACGTCTTTGCTATAGCTCTAGTCTCAGGACTCGTTAACAAGAAATACAACTACAACTACAGAGCTATCTGATAAAGAAGAATAGTTTAAAAATATTTCCTACAGAATTAAAACTAAAAAAAAAAAAGTTTTACCATTATGAAAATTGCATTAATTTGAATGATTTAATTTAGAAAGACATAGAAGACAGCAAAAGTCTATATCATCTACTTCTGGGAATGCTGCCTTTATACTTCATCATAGCAGCTGCTGTTTGGGATGATTAAGTTCCAGTATTCTTCTGTTGGCTGGGCTACTTCCTTGAACTAATGCCCAACAGTGTATTTCTATCTTGCCTCCAGAAACAGTGAAGCAGTTCATCGGATTCTGTACCTTGTCTCTATTTAGAGACACATACCCAAGAGAATAAGGAGATATAAACTGTTGAAATACAACTGCTTTGAGGTGACAAAACAGCATCTCACTTTCCCCTTCAATTTTTCTATTTGGCTTTGGAATGTATTTATTTATTATTCATTTATTTAATGGTCAAAACACTTCAGTTAACTGCTTTTGATAAAAATTAATCCACCAACTACTGGTGGAATTAATTTAGAAATTCCCAAGCCCCCAAATCTTCACTATACCAACACTTACAGAATTAAAGATGCTACTGACCCAGTTATATTTTAACCAGAAAATCCTGGAATAAATAACAAAGGACCCAGCATCCAGAGCAAGCATCTTCTAGTTATTTTTGGATGCATACAATTTACTCAGATGTCTCTAAAGTTTATTTAAATCACAGGATTATATAAGGAAACCTTTAAAAATCAACAACAACCAACAACAGAAGAATTCTGTGACACTTCAATATAAAGCCTATAAAGACAGGTGCTTCTTATTATTCAGCAGTTACAGCAGGAGGCAAAAACAGCATCTCTCACTAGTAATCCATGTGTAATTCATGGCAGCTGCATTTACTTGTTTACACCTGTTCTGCCCAGGAACTTTCCAACAAGTCTAACATGGAAAGTAGACAAAGATCTTTGATTAAAATTGCCTTGCTCCCAGTACACTTACCTTCCTGCCCCCTCCATTACAGGACCATAATGGATTTGGAGCAAAAGTATAAGCACTAAATGTGAATCCCAACCTAGCTATTGTGACAAACTGCAACACTACTGCATTGATACAGGTTTAAGAGCAGATAATCCAATATAAATGATTTTAAAAGCAATATGTGCTTGCACAGGGTGTAGTACCAGGGAGAACGGTGTCTACAGTCACTATTTTCAGTACTAGAGATCTGCGTATTGGTCCTATTAAGGCCATCATATGGAGGGAATCATGAATAAAGGACAAGTGAATTTGTGAAAAAAATCCTTTACACAGAAGTAAAAGGACTTAATGCCTGCCACTCTCTATTAACACTAAAGGAAAAATTTCAATTGTCAAGGTACTAATTTTATGAAATAGATGGCTAAACCTCCCCCGTATGATTAGATTCCAGTCTAAAGCATCAGCTGTTTTCCATATGTCTGTTCTGTGCTTGTTCCTTCTAGAAAACAACATAGGACTTCTATAAAGATTTGTATCTAGTTAATGCAGCCATTAGTAATAACTAAAACAATCTCTCTCCAGTGTTGTCTGCACTTGTTGAGTGTTTCCCCTCTACATAGTACCACAAATGTTCAAATGAGGTCCTGAGATTCATCAAAAGCAGTAAAGCTAAATGAAAGCCTCGCTCTGGCAGAGTCAAAAGAAGACTTTTTTTTTTTTTTTTTTTTTTTTTAACTGAAAAGCTCTCTGTAGTTTGGTGGATCAATCAAGATGAAATTCATTGTCACATGAGAAAAATATATTAATAAAAAAAATAACAACTTTTGTGTCACTTTCTAAAGTAAAGATGAAAACTTTAAGCTGTATTTTATTCTTCTGCAGGAGACTGCCAACATCGCTTGTTTCAACAGAGATGACACTGGACATGCCACAGGGTTACACAGACTTTAAAAAGCTTGAAAAGTATTTTTAACATAACACAATAAAATCCAGTGAAAGAGCACGCCTGTGGCAAAGCAGCAGTATTTTTCTTTTACCTTTCTGTCAGTTCCATTCAAAAATATCCTTTCAATGTGATCATAATAGGCATCACACCAGTATAACACATTGGCATGATAGTCCAGAGTTAAACCATTTGGCCATAGCATCTTTGATGTTACAAAAATCTGCCGACTGTAGCCATCCATCCATGCCTTCTCAATTCTTCCCACACTGTCATCTATTTCATCTTCTTCCCAGTCTGTCCAATACATCCAGCTATGAAATCATAAAAAATGAACATTTAGATACCATTTTAATCATGTGAATAATACTGTAGACTTTTAACGGAAGTTTGGAACAGTATACCCACAAGCCAGAGCAATTTTGTCTTTTGCAAGTCTTTGCATGTCTTTTCCACTGCTATATAAAGATATTTACTTTCCATGTATACCGGATGCTGCTAAATGATACTTAAGGATTTTTTCTCATGTTGTAATGAATTACATGAATGCCAAATGGACTGACATGAGAAGTGAAAGAATTGTTTAGGACCTTTTTTTAATCGCACCAGAATTATGATTTTTAAACCAGCATTTTACTGACTTTGTCATGAAATTTGAACGTTAATTGCTGTGTAGTTTGTGGGTTTTTGTTTGTTTGTTTTGTTGTTGCCAAGTCTAATTTGCCTTTACGATGCAAATCTGATTTTTTTATTATACTTAATACTATCAAAAAACTTCAATACATTAGTTGCACTCTAGTTGAATAGCTACAGGATAACCTTGATGTTCTGTGAACTTCACATCCCACATGAAAGCAGCCAAATTACTCTGAAACTATTATGAGCAGTCTATCCCTTACAAAAATATTTAGAACTAGATGTCTAGAAGAAGTATTTGAAAAATCTCTAGTACGGCTAGTAGGCAATTTTAGTGTAGTTTTAAGTGCAGCAGTGTAGATAACCAAAACTACAAAAAATAAGTACCTATGCTACTCTGGAAAATCAGGCAAACATTGCAGTAAGTCATCTAACTGTATTCACTCAGATGAGTTCTCTGAGACACTCTACTGGCCATTACAAACACACCCTGTGTTTACTTTTTTTTTTTTTTTTTTTTAATCGAATTAGTGAATTTATGATGCCTTATTACAGAATTTGCTGGTGACAATTCTGATTTCAACAATTTAAAATACATAACTTGAACTTATACAAAAGCCGAGGGTAGCAAATATGCTAAGAAATACCACGTGTTTCTTACAAAAAGGAAAGCACAGGTTCATGGAAAGAAACACATAGAAGCCAGTATGTAATCTATGAAGCCCCTAAACAGCATTCCAGATCCTGTGATGGAAGGTAACATTAATATGAGGAAAATACTTACTTTGTAACAGATGCATACTTTAAAGCCAGGTATAGGTATGCCATTATTAAGCATTAAATAGAATAAAAACATCATATGTTTCTTAAACAAATATGGTCCTACTTCTGAGTATTAAAGGTGTCATGACTTCTTAGGTATTTAGACATCTCACCTAATTTTAGAATCATAAATCCGTTGAAATCAAAGTTTCTGAAATAATTTCTGTAATCCCAATCCACCTAATTTGTTGTTACTTTAAAGAATAAAATCTTGGAATTTTAATCCTGATTGTCTCCATGTTTCCAAAGGAAGGAAAAAAATGAAGAAAAAAACGGTTTTCCTGACAAATCCGTTCAGATTAAAAGACGCTCAGGCAAACATTTTCAAATCTACTGGTCAAGCATTTTATTCACATCACTTTTACGTTTAAGAATAATTTTCTCAGTTTGTTGTTTTTTTTTTTATGTAAGAAATTGGAAAAAAATAAAGTTATACCATCATTACACAGATTTAGAGATATGCAGGTGTACATCTTTCGTTTCTTTTCTATCTAACATGATTCTAACATGAAGAAGGTTGTATTGGGTTCTTTTAGTATCTTTGCAAATATATGCTAAGAACATAAACAAATTTTTGATCCATGAGGCTTATAAACCTTATAAAACACTACATTTAATCACAGAATTTTAAAACCTATAAATGCTGTAAAGCTCAAGGAAAGACACAGGTCAGTATGGAATTTATATTGAAGGCCAAAATATGTTTTACACATATTTACATGACTGATAAAGAGCGATTAATGAGCTTTCCTCCATTAACTTTTTGTCTGTACTTATTCTAGTTATCATGTCATAAGCTAAAACATGCTTACAGTAATGGACATTTACATTAATGTGCTTTAATTGTATCTCAAAATGCAGTTAATACTTCTGTGTTGGTTAAATCAAGACTAATATTTTCTAAACATAATTAAAATGCCATAATAAATGTTATCCCTCAGGAAAAGCTTCCATGAGAAGCATGATCATGAAGGGCAAGTTATTTTATTAGAGAAGTGTTTTATATAATAGTCCTTTCCAGATAATACATCTTCATACACTATTTCCTGTGTCATGCATTTACTGAGCTGGAAAATTTAACAAAGTAATTTTAGGTATGGTTATGGTTTGTGGTCTGATTTTACATTCTTATTATCTGACCTTAATTAATTGTAGCCTGTCCACAGTCACTTCCATTCCTCAAGGACAAGCTCAAAAGTGAAAACCTGATAGTGTAAATACATTCTAGTACTAGAAAAACAGCAATCAATCCAGCCACACTAGAGTTACCTGCCTAAATCATTCCTCAGTGACAATTTTCTGAATAAATGTATCAGTGAATTTTTAGGTATACCACAACCATAACACACTAATATAATGTTCTTTTTATTATGCAGCCTATCACAACCAATTATATTAGTAATGAAAAATACCTGTCTCATTTATTTTTGTAAACTAATGTGTACAAGGATATGGTTTTAATTAACTTGAGAAATAGAGACTTAAAAAGAGAGAAATAAAGAAGAGTATTATAGAGTTCACCTAATATTAAAAATACATACAGGTCTGATACACTCAATTTGTTCAAGCACAAGGTGAATCACATTCAAATTAACTTGACATAGGTTGAGCTGTGTCTGAGCATACACATTCCTCTCAAGGCTTCAGGAAAGAATTCTTGTCAGGAATTAGAGATATAGACTAGACTACTGCAGAATTTTAGACTACCATATGGCTTTACAGACCCATCCTAAGCAAAATTCAATCCTGTATTTATCCTATAAAGATATAAATTAAACATGATAGACTACTCCATACCCATTGACTGGATCAACAACAATTCCTCTAGGGTGGGACATGTCACCCTCCAGCAAAGTTTTCCGACTCTGAGCAGCCTTTTCCAGTCTGGCTACAGCGATTGTTTTCCTGTGGCCATCATTTGTCCAATAAAGATTATTTCCAATCCAGTCCACTGCTATGCCTTCTACATTATCGAGATCTGAGAGAGAAGGGAGGGGCAGTAATAAAAAATTAATATTATACATTCATGTTCTAACACTATCCATTAATGTCAGTAATGGGCAATATATCGTAAATATAGCTAAATTAGATTATTTTATTGGATTAATTATATTTGCTGAATTACAATACTGAAGTTTGCTGTGTCTGTCAGAATTAATTTTTGTTGAAAACAACCTACTGGCCATAAAATTTGTGTATTAGGCCATCAGCCCTGCATATGTTAACTGTAATCGGACTCAGAGAAAACACTATTTAACAAAATCCTACTTAACTTTATCCCAAAATGGTTATATCACCCAAGTCAGGAGAAGCTTCCAGGATTAGCTCTAGTATTCCATCTAAATAATCTTGTTTTCACCCAGATCAAAATATCATTATTTTTTAAAAAATAAGCAAAATACACATTGTATATACATTGACCATGCAAAGCACATCACAACAATTTGAGTAATTTTTATGTACAGGAGCAAATCATTAACACAGCAAAAAATACACACACAAACAGCATGCCCCAGCGGCACCCCCACCTCTTGGCACCCACAAAACACCTTTACACATAAGCAGCCCTTGACAATCCCATTACTTTTCAGGCACACTTTGCTTGCTCCATCCCAACTCAACCAATGCTTCAACACCGCCTGTCACCCCCACCCCACCGCCGTGTGGCAGCCGGGGGTGCCCTGCCATTGCCGGGCCCCCCTGAGGTGTCGGGGTCTGGCTGTGAGCACCTCGGGGCTGTTCCGAGCCAAACACCGGCCACCAGCAGCAGGAGGCACCTGAGAGAGGCCCTAGTGGCAGTACCAGTGGTTACCTGACTGCCGCCCGCCCCAGAGCCTTCCCAAAGCGTTGCTCACTTTAATAGTTTTCTGAGGTAAAACTTTGGGTGGAATCGCTTATCCTCGTCCTCAGTCACTCCTACATGATTTGGCACAGCTCAGGTTGATAGTCCGAGTTAGCTTTACGACAACAACATTGTGCAGGGGTAATGCAGTACTCTAAAACTTTCAAATTTCGTCACACAAGATGTCTCCCCATAATACAATTAGTAAGCACTAATGGAAAGGCCATACTTAATAAGTTTAATAATTTCAGCATAACTATGAGGTGGTTTTTTTTGCAACAGATCAGACCTGTTTTCCTTGGGACAAACTCTTCACCAATACTATTTTTTTAGACCACAAATGCCTTTACTGACTATAGCTCTAATAAATTATCCCATTCCCCACAAGAAACCAGTGAAATTCTTCATAACGGATGGGAATGTAAGACACTTTTACCTAGTCACAATATACATAACTTATTTAGCAGACTGCAAAAAACTTACTGCTTACTATAACCCATAGATAATGTACAGGGTACCATCAAAAACACACCAAGATAAAATATGAGTTTTATCCCCAAAATGAAATATTGGGCTTTTTATACACTTGGATGCAATAAAAGCATCTATAAAAGGTGTCATTATAATCTCAATAGCATTGTAACATGACAAGTGACTTCACAGCCCTTTCGTTGAACAATGTTTTTCAGAGAGTTGTACTGTCACTATATCCCTATCAAGTTAGCAGAGACATAATGCTTTCAAATAACATTTTTCCTAAATTTTATAACTATTTCCTTAAAAAAAAAGCAAATGCATTTAAAATACAACGTTGAAGTATGTTAAGAATATAGTAAAGATGTGCACTGTATTTTCAAATCTAAAAATAACAATCCCCTTATTAAGACAGATATTTCAATATGTATGCTTCAGTAAGAGCCTGCTAAAAGTTATATCATGACAGCCATGTAATATTATTTAGAACTTTTTCCCTTATCAGTATCCCCTGATATAAAAAGGTATATTCCCTGTTTTCCCTCAGTACAATGGCAGTGAACAAACAGCACAGATTAATAAAGAGAAATATACAGATGAGATATTCTTTAAAAAAAATAATAAAAAAATCCTGTCAATACCATGGAATTATATATGAAAGTATTTGAGAAATGAATTTGCTTGTCTTGAACAAGTTAACAATGTGGTTCAGAGTAGTTCAGGATTAGGATTAGAAGTCTCTCTAGTGTGCGTAATTGTTCTATCCCAAGAATATTGCCTATGTTAACTTAAACACTTGTGGAGATGTATGTAAATGGAGGTGTATGCATGTAAAGCTGTGATGTATTTAACACTTGCTAGCTTTTTTTTTTTTTGTCTGTTCTAACAGGAATTAAAGATATGTAACATCTAAAGCTTTCATATTTAAAGTTTTTTTTTTTACTTTAAACATGAGGAATACAAATATAAGATTTTTAAAAACTCATATTTCTAAAGGCAACAATTTGCCATATCGGTTTTAAATGTATAAGAGATTATAAGCACAGTATATAGTTTCGTATAGAATGGCCTAGCTCCATTAATGTCAGTTAAATCATGTGCACTAATATTGCCTAAAATACTACACATAACACAAGCATATACATTTTTTAAAATAGTTCTTCTGTATATCAACCAGCTAGATAGATAGATTCCAAAGATCTGTGTAGACTTATTGTTACCTTTTTTAAACAAAAATTTAGCCTTTGCCAATCCTTGCTAATATTTCCAAGTGAATAATATAAATCATTAAGGCTCACAGTGACCTCAAATAACATAAGGGGGGGCAAAGCACTGTTTTTTAAAACAAGAAGAATAAAAGAGGGAGAGTGTGTGTTTGTGGCAGTCCAACTGAACAATATTTAAGTCCCTTTAAAAAATTCTGGTTTGTTCCATTTTTTAAATTTAAAAAATGTATTTCAAAAGTAAGTCTGAAGCCTTTATTACAGCATTTTCTGTTGCTGATGAAAGTACACTATTATTGCAGTTGTGCTGCCAACTCTGGGATAGGTCTTGCTGTGGGCTGTCAAATAGTTATCAATACTACACAGCAGTTTATTTTCCAAAGTGAAGAATAAGAAATCACAGCTGAAGCTGTATCGGAAATCAAACTCCAGCAGTGTTAGGTGCTCAGCGTTCTCAATTGCCAGTCAACAGCTTGTAGGATCAGGCTCTCATGTAGGCAAACTGTAATTATCTGAGTTACAGTGTTGTTTGAGCTAGCATATCTGTTCTTGCAAAACCTGATAGTCACAAAAAATGACAACTTCTCATCTGAGAAATGACACAGATAGAGCTCCTTAGCAGCATGCTGTACAGAGCAAATATTAAACCACCTCCTGACACACCTGATTTTCTCTAGTAGCCTTCCACCAAGGAACGATTTAATCTATCCCTGTTGAGTTCTTGAGAGCTGACAGAAATAAAAGCTGAGGTGGTATGGCTGGAGGCCATATTAATTTTTAAAATCATGATAAATACATTAACAAATGTTCTTTAAACATTCTTTAAAGTTATGAAAATACATCAAGTTCTAACTAACAATGTAAGCTTCTGGAAAATGAGTGAGGAAAGAATGACACTGATTTTATTTATTTTTAAATATTAGGAACACCAAAAATACATCATCAAATAAACCACAACTCTTTTGGTAGTGCTTTGGCATTTTGCTACGTTGTATTTATAAAGAGTAGAAATTAAAGTTAAACATTATTTAAAAGAATCTCATCGAGTTGCTGATTTGATATACAATGTTTATTCATGTTTGCATGTTTGATTAGACTAAGCTCAACCTGTCTGACACCTTTCAGCAAGGATACTCTTTGGTATGACCGTGAATGTTTAAGTCTATATACTGTCCACTCTACCTGTACTCCACATTTGGATTAGCTTGTTGTAAAATGAAATGTGTGTTGTTTTGTTAAAGTTCAGCAGTAGAGGTTCTGTGATGTATGTTATCCATTTCCATATTCACAGTGAAGAATTACCAGATTGGCAGCTGAGTGTTCGTTATTTACTCAGACAGCCATTCGTTATTATGCTATCACCAAGCTCCTTGTAGCTACTCCTGAAGGGATCTATCTGTGTGCAGACTTTGAGGTCTGTAGAGAGATCTTATACCAAAAAAAAAGCACCACAGCACTGCAAATGGGAGAGCTGCCTCTGAGACAGCTGGATTAAAACATGGGTTATGAATCATGGGGAATGAAAATCCCTGCATTAAGGCAATAGTATTTTAGTTACTTTCACTGGCTCAAGCTTCAATTTACAAATAGAGACATTAAGCTCTATGAAGAGCAAGATGGATATTCATACTGCTTTTTTTTTTCTTGAGTACTAGAAAATAATTACTGCAGAATGTATTTCAACTGAGGCAGTAGCTACATCTTGCTGAAGCAGTCTTTCATGAAAAATGTCTGTTAAAGAAAAAGAAGGGTTGACAAACTAAAGCTTTGATTAGTGAAATAACATTTAATATGAAGAGACGTGCCTCTAGACCAGGGACATTCTGCACAGTATGATGAGAGAGGTGGAAACTAGAGAACTGCTGATAGTTTTTCTACTTGATATAATATACAGTACAAATATCTTAGTTCAGATTCTCAAAAGTGTTTAGATTTTCCTGTTGCTTCCACAGATGCATGGAAAAATACATCAGGAAAGACAAAGCCAAATAACTTTTTTTTTTTTCCCCTAATTAGTTTTCAAGTGATAGTACTACAGAAAGTCGTCCTCTGCCAATCTACTTGAATAAACTCCAGAAACCACATTGTGATACAGGTTGTAGGTAAAAAGTCTCACAATATTCATAAGGACATTGGATAGATTAGTGAACAATTACAAGAATTACATTATGGATCCACTGTACCTACTGAAAGAATGCAGTGGAAATGTAGGAGTATAGGCTAAACAGACAAAGAATTCGCAGCAGAGCAATTTAACCAAACAACATTTCTGCAGTATGGAAAAATAAATAGGAAGTTCTAAAAAAAATGTCTCCAACTCTGTTCAAGGTCTAGTTTGGTTCTGTTTTCAATGGGTGATTTAAACAAAGTTTTAAATTATCTGTAAAGGTCAGTTCAACTTCTCCTGAGTGAGATTCTCTGAATGTCACTATCAGTTAGCATTGCCTACCATCTTTGAGGATTGTTTCTCGCTCTGTGCCATCAATTTTCTGTCGTCCAATTAGGAAACTGGTAGTATCAGCAAAGTAAATGTAATTGGTTTCGGCATGGAAGTCCAGGGCACGAGGATTGACTAAGTTTTCTATAGGGATCATGTATTCATCAGATACTTTGGTATTCAGGTCCATTCCCCGTATTATTCCTGGGCGTCCCTTCCCATAAAAAAGAAACAATTCATTCTTTGGTCCTGCAAAAGAAAGATTACAAACATAAACAACTGATGCTGCCTAATCTTCTTTACAGTGCATAATGTCACTGTTTAATTAACCAGCACAATTAGTGGGGGAGCAGGAGAGTTATTCAATACCAAAAATTAAACTTTCATATATTCCAAAGGTATCTAAACTCAAGAAATCTAGCTAATTACATTACCTTAATTAAAATACAAATTACTTCAGTGAGTTGCTTACATCTAATTATTTTTTCTATAAAAGTTCACACTGAAAAGAAATGCTAGATCACAGAATAACTTTGCATCTAATGCATCTAATGTGAAATGCACATATATAGCACTGCAGACATTTAATTTTACAATTCATTAGGATCTATCAGGGTAATGTAGACCACGACTGAAGCGATCATTAGATCTAACAAGACTGTAAACTTCAGCAAATTCAAAACACCATTACACCATTTTTTTTTACCTGAAGTTTCTCAGAAGCAAACAAAAGGTTACAGTAATTTTATTTTATTTTATTTTCAAATAGGAAGGAGTATAACAAATTGACATGCTGACTTCTTTCATACTGAGATACAAAACATGGATACCGATATTTCCTACTTCTTCTTTTACAATTTCATTAAGTAGGTTAATTACAAATAACTGAAATTTGTTAAGGTGATTTTCTTTCCTTAAAGATAGTTACAAATATCCTTAGATACTTCATACTATAAGCATAGCTCTTAAAATTGTCTAAAATATGTTCTTTTCCCAGTGCCTCTCACAGTTGTTTGCTGGAATTGTTCATGCAAACAGGGAGAAGATTGACTGAGGTCAAATACATTTATCTACCACCATCCATCAAAGCATTTAGTTGCATGCCTTTCTTTTGAACTAAATCAATGTCATTTGAACAAGAAATCAGACAAGAATAGACTCATAGAATCACAGAACGGTTTGGGCTGGAAGGGAACCTGGTTCCATACCCCTGCCATGTGCAGGGACACCTCCCACCAGCCCAGGCTGCCCAAAGCCCCATCCAGCCTGGCCTTGAACACTGCCAGCGATGGGGCAGCCACAGCTTCTCTGGGCAGCCTGTGCCAGAGCCTCACCACCCTCTGAGTGAAGAATTTCTTCCTAATATCTAATCTAAACGTACCCTCTTTCAGTTGTCCTATCACTCCATGCCCTTGCAAAGTCTCCATCTTTCTGTCTTTCTTATAAGCCCCCTTTAAGTAATGAAAGGCTACAGTAAGTTCTCCCTAGAGCCTTCTGTTCTCCAGGCTAAAAAACATAAACAAAACAGCTCTCTCAGCCTTTCTTCACAGGAGAGGTGCTCCAGCCCCTTGATCATCTTCATGGCCCTCCTCTGGACTCGTTCTAACAGGTCGTTCTTGGGCTGGAGGCCCCAAAGCTGAACACAGGGCTCCAGGTGGGGCCTCACAAGAGCAGAGCAGAGGGGGACAATCCCCTCCCTGCCCTGCTGGCCACCCCTCTGTTGATGCAGCCCAGGATGTAGTTGGCCTTCTGGGCTGCAAGCATGCTCTACTGGCTCACCTCGAGCTTTTGATCCACCAGAACCCCCAGGTCCTTCTCTGCAGGGCTGCTCTCAATGAATTCTCTTCTCTTACTCATGTCTGGGATTGCTTTGACCCAGATGCAGCACCTTGCACTTGGACTTGTTGAACCTCATACGGTTCGTGCAGGCCCACTTCTCAAGCCTGTCCACTTACCTCTGGATAGCATCTCTTCCTTTTCTCATGTCAGCTGCATCAGTTGTGCTAGGTATAATCACAGTCACATAAATCAAGCTTCCTGTCAGAAAGTATTATGAAAGAAACCTTGCTTGCCCTATTCAAGTGAAGGGTCCATTAAGATTGTTGTAAGATGATTGTATGGGTATAAAATTGACGGTGACTGAAACTATTTAACAGTATTTTAGTACTTATGTATTGTAAGAACGCATAGTTTATATTTTAAAAAAAGAGTAAAACTGGTAACTTGTGATGATTTTTTGAAGTCCTTTAAACGGCATCCCTGGTATAATTTGTCACTTCTGTGAACTGGCCCCAATCAAATCATTTTAAGGAATGAAAAGAGTATATGAATTAAATGTCAAGTACATGTTACAAAACAGTTTTACCTGAAAACAGCCCATGTGATTTCCATTGTTATTGATTTCATGTTAAATAACACAGTAACTAAGCCCTGAAATATTAGCATCTGGCAAACTGTTTGATTTCAGTAACATACTTTTGCATGACCTGCCATCGCTTCCCAAGATGAAGCCAGTCCTGCAGCGACAAGTCCGTGTTTTGTAGTTGCTGCTGAGCAGACAGATGTGCGAACATCCCCCTGGCATTCCATATGGGTCCACCTCACATGCATGGCTTCTGACTACAATGAGTGAAAAACAGCATGAGTGAAATCCAGTTAAAGTAAGATAATTATATGCATCAACATGTCGAAAATTTAGATGGGAAAAAAGGGGATATTTTGTCATGGCAAGTCTTTCCACAGGATATAACTACAAAAGAAAGACTTTTTAAGGTGATAACCAAAGTGGACAAATGCATATATCCAAAAGACCATCTTGTGCCTATCAAGCCTACAATGCTGTATGGGATAACTCCTTTCTGAATGAGTTTCCGTAGAGTCATTTGCTGGGCAGCACTCTGCTGGGATAGATGACTTTCTTTACCTTTATTTGTTTGTTTGATTCTTTCTGTTTGTTTGTTTGTTTGTTTGTTTGAGAGCAGAGTGAATCTCATGCCAAATATCCCATTCCAGTTCACTATTCATCTAATGACATTAGACAGCACCTTTCTGGGGGAGACAACTGTGCAGAAACTAAAGGACAAAATAAGTAACATTTTTCCCATACTTGAACAGATGGGACAGAAATCCAACTAAAGCACAACTCTAAATTAGCAGATTAATATATCAAATACACTTTAAAAAATTATCTAAGGTAAATCTGATCAGGAAAAAAAAAAACACAATCATTCTATTTTGCATTTACTACACTGACTTAGAAGAGGATAACAGTATTTTAGATCAAAAACTGCTTTTCTCTTCTTTCTCCTTCCCCTCAGGCTTTTCAGTTTTTGTTGTTGTTGTTGTTTGTTTGTTTTTAAAGTAATCCAGTGGTTTAAGATCAATATTGTTAAAGTTATACAGAAACTCTACCAAGTTCAGCCAGCCTCTACAGCAAATCTTGACAAGCAACAAACATGTCCATTCAAAACAAAAGGAGCTGCAGAGTGAACAAAGGGCAAGAGGAACAGATTAATCACAGGATGTAATAAAAGATTACACTGTGCTCATGTCTCTCCTATACTCAACCTCTCTGACTCCCTCAGGGGTACAAGAGGGAGGCCTATAGCAAGAAGAGAGTCTTTGCAGCCTCCTTCAGATGCTGACATCTGCAAAATCAATGCCCTCAGCTACGAGGTGAAAATTAGTTCACCCAATCAGTTGATAGCTTGCTACCACTTCAGAAACCTCTCTAAAAGCAGTCAGGTTTTTTAATAACATTGATGTTAACCACCAGAATTGGTGTGTTAGCTTTTACATCCCAGCAGTCATGACAAGGATTCTAGTATTTACTGCTATCGGTCATATAAAAAAAAAAAAATGCTTACAAACTATCACTGTAAACATTTTGGATCTTATTATCTTTGTGCAAAGTGCCCACAAATCATACTGATGTTTTGAGTGCAGAAAGTTATGCAATCAGGCCTATGATTCAAGTCAAACCTGAGGACTGTGGACCTCAGAAACTGCTATTTTACCAAAAATTCTGAGATTTTAAAAGTTTTTCATTATAGACTAAAATGAAGTTTTCTTTGACAAAAGGCAAAGATTGTATTTAGTAAAGCCAAGGAAAACTTAAAAACAATTTCCTGTCTCACCAATGACTCTGCTGACAGGTTGGAGGGCTACCTGACTACATCTCCATTCTTTTTGGCAACTCCAAAGACTGACGGAAGGAATGTCGACTCCCTCACACAGGTCCAGAGAATCCAGGAATCTCCAAGGTCGGATACCCAACCAGCTTGGTGGTATTGGACACCTAACAATTTTGAGTGTTAAATTCTGAAAGGCTGAGTGTGTGGAGCCAGAGAATTTACAAACCAGGGCTCTTAGGCAGTTCTCCAAGCTGAATGCTCAGGAACCAGCCGTGATAGGAGGTCAGGGAAGTGTGAAAACTGGCAGTGAAGCACACAGAAGACTAGGAAGATGAAGAAGTCACAGAGAGTTCTGCTATAGTGTCAGATTTTCACTGCATCTTGTGAGACATCTTTCTGGAAGAATGCTCTTCACCGCACATTCACCTATTAACTCGGTTTACATTTCCTAGAAAGAGGAATTTTTATCTCACCTGCTGTTTGAGTTCTTTTCTGGTACACACGGATTCCGTTAGCATTGTCAAGTCTAGTAAGAGACTGAACATCGGTGCCATTATATCTGTTTATCTGTAAAATGCTGAAGTTATCTGAATTAACTGCATATAAATAGTTTTCAAATACTGCCAAACCACAAAGATGCCTAACCTGGAAAAGAGGAAAAAAAAAAAAGGTCATTATTTTAGCTGAATGTTTTAGGTGCATCTATGTTTTATAAACATCAAGTAATAATGTGAAATGTACATGGCAAACTGTATAAAAGTTTCTCGTTATGCTGATAAAATTAGGAAAAAATAAATGCAAACTACACTACAAATGTAGTTCACACTCTTTTAATCCGAAGTTTATAGTTACTAAAGTTTTGTACAAGAAAGTAAGAAAAATAAAAATATTTAACAATCTGTATTCATTTAGCCTTTGAATTTCCCTGGTTCTCTGTCTTTTAAATTAAAAACACCTGCATACTGTGCTAACTGCAACAGCTTATATTAGTATTAACTAATGTTAATTAACTATTAATACCTAATATTAACTAATATTATTAACTAATATTCTCTAGCATTAACTAATAAATGTAGTAAATACAGATACTTAAAACAGTTTATAAGTTGAATTAATGTATTTTTTCATTGTGATATAATCAAAGCCAGGTAAATCGTGCAAGATAGTCTATCCAAAAATTTTTTTAAAGTAAATAAATAAATATACAGTTTCCCTAGCTATACTTGAGTTCCTTTTGTTTGATAGCTTTGAATATGCTTGTCATCACACTCTACTGCTTGTTTCTCAAAAAACAAATTCTAAGACTTTATTCATCTCTGATGTGCATGGGCACGCTGATTAAAAATTACCTAAATTTAGTTAGTCAGTTAGCCAATAACAGCTCAGACATGATGTGTTCAATAATCTAGAGGTTATGCTTGATCTCTAGATTTGGAATATTTAAAATACCTCATTGAGCAATTTGAAAGCAAGAGTTGGTTGGCAGATGTTCACAAGCTGAATATCTTACTAGTGTAATCAATAAATTATTCACCACAAAGTATTTACTCCGCTCATTTATTCCCAAATTCAGACATACCTCACAAAACAAAAACAAAAACGATCCAAAACCTGTTGTCCATCAAATATTTCAGTCCTTCCTGGAAATTACCCCCAGCTGACCAAATCTTGCCATTGTATTCTGCTTTTAGCCATTTAAAAGAAAACAACTGAAATCAATTGAAGCATTTCATTAAGACCCAATAGAAATTCAATCCAATTAGAGTAAGACTAGAGATAAAAAAGAAAACAGACTTGAAAATAATGATGAATCTGTACCAAATTGTTGAATTCTCCTCTGCATTATAATCCTCTTTCTTTCCTATTACCATTTGCACACAGTTTAAAGCTTTATTATTTAACTCCCATGAGAGCTTTATATTTACAATATTAACAATGTGACTCTTTTTACAATGCACGTTATAATGCCTTAATTAATTTTTATTTAATTTATTCGTTTCGGTGGTTTTTACTTCTCATAAAGATTTTCAGCTACCTTATGCATGACTGGAAATGTTGCTTGCTACAAAGAATAGTCCTTTGAAAGCCATCCAGGCTATCAATCAGAAAGGCTGTATCATTTGGAAAGCATGCCTTTTGATATGCTTGTACTTATGAAGTAAAGTTTAATCCCTAAAAGTTCTTTAGAATAGTTTGCTGATTATGCTAATTATTTGTGTTTTGGTAAACAGTGTGTACCTGGAAGCAAATAAAGAATTACAGCAGAATAGGTAAATAGGTATCTGCATGTATTTTTGCACACCCTGTTTAACCACAGGGAGAAGCAGATGTACCCACACCAGCTCTAAGAATCTGAGTAGCAGTCAGGAATTGTTTGGTCCTTGCTAATTTTCCCTCAGTTTCCATGAGCCTGTGTGGAATTGCTACCTACTACTCCATTCTCCACCCTGAGACAATAATAATGGATTGATATATTCCTGTTCAAAAACTCATACAGTCTTAGCATTTGTATTTATGACTCTGAACATCTGAATCAACTGGGAAAAACACCATTGCCATCAACAAAATATGATTTAAGGGCATCCTGATTGGTCTGAACAGGTGAATACCTTTTGCCATTCTCCTGTTTCTTTAATATTTTTCTGCCTCTTAGTCTTCCCTTCCTGAATTGGCCATGATATCTTCTTGACATTAATAATTTATCCCCTAGTATATTTCCATTGCCTCATATTTTTTCTCCTGAAGTCTTTTACAATGAGGACTGACTTACATGGTGCATTGTTAATGAAGCACTGAATTTGTCTATAAGTTGCAAGATATGCTAAAAACAAAAACCTGTAGAAAACAAACCATGTAATTGATTCTTTTAATGTTTAATGTATATGAAATAAAAAGAGAAAAAAAAATCTGAAATTACTCTGGTAGCATTATGTATGTTCATTTATTGATAGCATTTTCTTACATTTTCAAATAAATACCTACTTGTCTGCCTTTAATTACTGTATGTCTCTTTCTCCCTTCATAGTCTACAACTTCCACATTATCCAGATAGATGTCAACCCAGTACACATATTTATTGATGAGGTCTAGTGCAAGAGCAGTTGGCTGTTCAATTTTAGAGTCTACTATCCACGTCCTGTTCATTCCATCCATGTCACATCTCTCAACCTTGGCAACATTCCCGTAGTCTGTAAAGAAAAGCTTTCTGTAGAAAGAAAATAAAATGTTATAAGTTTCAAAAAGTGTGATCATAGTGCAAAGCTCCTGGTGGCACTGTGGAAAATAAGTTTTCATTCTTTGTCGTTTCAGGGGCTGTACCTAACCAAATTGACAATCAGCAGTGATTAACAAAAAATTCAAAATATCCTCTAACAAATTCACAACTACGTGGCATTTTCTTAAAGTGGAATGTACAGAAGTTCTAAATGCATTTCCTTACACCAGATACACCCCTCATGTAGTACTCGATTTGTTTTTAAATGGTCAGTATACATATGTACAGAGACTATAACAGTATGTTAAATATATCTATATATCCACTATTTATTTAAAAAATAATAATAAAAAAAAAGGCAAGATAGTTACAAGAACCAAAGAGTGGCAAAACCATGAAGCACTTAGATGGTCTGGAGAACAATTCATTGCATACAAGGTGTATGCAATCACAAATACAGTGATCCACACTGTCAGGCTTTTGAAAATATATTTCTAAAGATGCATTAGTCTGTAGTGCATACATATCACCATGGAATATTTAGGACAGGTCTACCAACTATAAAAAAGCTTTAAAATGTTTCCACAAATCCAATGAGTCATTCCATTAAGAGTAATGGGAAACTATCTAAGACGTAAAAATTCCTACTGAAGCTTCTCAACCCAATCCTTGATTAGAATTCAGTGGATTTAGTACACACAAATCAATCCTGATTAACCTGACAATGTTTTAACAAGATTAACTATTTGTGAGACTAAATTGCACTTGCTATAAAAGACAACCTTGTCATGACTTTAACATATTATAAAGAATAATATGATTCCAGAGGGAATGTTACTTAAACTACCTTGAGAATCAGGATTTTGTTTTGCAAATGAAGTTAATTATCTCCTAGTTATTACCATTTCTGGTAATAACACTGCATCAACACCATATAAGGTGTGTTTATGTTGAAAAACAGTAATTTATGGCCTTGTAACATCTCATAGAAATTCAGCATTGTAGTACGTTTTAAGCTAGAAAGAATACATGGTTGCTAAATAGCCAAATGAGACCCATGTCCTTTATTATTAACATATTCAAATAAATAAGAATACAATTTAAAAGTAGTTAAAAAGTTTTTCATTGGAAATATACACAAATTAGAACATCAGTAAAAATATTGAAGGCATAAGAATTATCTGTAGGTACAGCAGCTGTCAAATGTTAAAATGAATTGATCACAGAATCATAAAGTAGGACTTGAGGAGAATTTGAAAGGTCAAGTAGTCCATCACCAGGCCATAAAGCAGAGTAAACTTTACCTATAACATTCTTGAGGGATAACTCCATTCCTGACAGGGAATCTGATTAATCAAAATACTTTTGAATTCCTGTCTCGTCCTTTGTTGTAATTTTGTATCCCAGCTGTACTTTAAGAGCATTTAAAAAAACCACACACTTAACATTCTGGTCCATATAATCAAAATGTGCACGCTACAGATGATATGCAAAGTAAAAATTATGTCTGCAAAGCAAATATTTCATTTGGAATGAAAACAGCCAAAAAAATTATGTGACTATATATCTGTGTGTATATGTATTTAATCAGCAATAACAAGACCAATACCTATTACATTTAAAATAAGTTTTTGAAGTATTACATGTACTCTAGTTGACAATCTTTACTTTTGGGGATCAGACGTAGATTATTTAATGGAACTTTATATCTCAAGATTCAATTATTCAAATCAAAGCTCATTTTGCAATCACAGAACCAAAATGTGTTGTTGCTGAGATCAGGCACACATACATCTGTATATATTTCTGCATACATATATACATGTGTATACATATGCATATATATACACACACACCTATGTATCTGTTTGTGTATATATAGATCCTTATATATATACATACATACACAGAGCAGCTACAAAGACCTGAAGCTTGACTTCAAGCTGACTCTACTTGATTGCGTAGTGCACAGTATTCTTACACAAGATTAATGTTTCTATGTGATGTCAGAAAACAGACTAATTCACAAATTAGAAATGATAATTCTTTGCCTTTTGCAACTATTTCTCTCTGGGCCATTTACAACTGATCTCTTTTTAGATCAGAAAAAAAAAAAAAAAATACATACAGTAAAGAGCATCTAATTTAAGTTGCTTGTCCACCTTTCAGGGATGGGGAGGTCATTTCTTACTTTTCTAAATATCTGATTTATATTACCACCATTTGTGCTAAGGCAGCTATCATGACTTAATGTGTAAATAACATACTTTTTATTTTTAGAATAATGACTCTTCTCCTGGAGACTGACAGTAATAAAACTTTATCTTTTGATGTAGAGGCAAAAGATAGAACAAGAAAATAATTGCCTAACTGCCGTTGTATGATCAAAACATACTGAAAATTAAATTAAGGAAATTAGATGCTTTACCATGTAATCTTGAAATACAATTCTGTGTTTTAATACTAGTACAGATTTTTAGAATGAGGTTTAAATCAGAATTGCATTTCTAACACATGAAGCTGACCCACAATTACACTGTCTTTCCCTTCCTTGGGAGTTCTCAAAAATACGTTGTAGTGGTATTTATTGCAACTTAGACTAATTCTCCTGCTCACAAATGGTGCTGGAGTTGCTTATCCATTTTCAGCAGAGGGTGGTGAAATCTTTTATCAAGTCACAGAGCAATTTCAGCATGAATACCATTTGCATTTGCCTGTACAACCCAAGCACTATGCATTAGTACTGACCTTGAGGGACCAACTCTAACAGGGACAGGGAGATCTGTGTTCATTACAGCCTTTATTTCCTGAGACTAACAATGAGGATGCTGTCTGGGACAGCTACAAAATAGTAAAAATTCTGGCATTAAATTTATATTTTTTTTTAAGGCATGTTATTCTTTGAGAGTTCCAGACTTCTTCATGCATGGAAATTCTGAATAATCTCCCAGCTCTTTGAAACTGTATAAGACGCATATTCTGCTCATTGGTAATTAAGACTAAGAGGGGTTATATTCTTCATCAAGTCCAGGTGCTTTGCAAGCATGAAATATTACTCTTTTTTCAAACTTCTCAAACTCATTATTTTGCTGTTTTGTCCCAATGCTTCTTTCAGAATTCTCTTCCAGAATGGTTTGTTCTAATGGGTATGAATCTACATCTAATAATTTAATGACAATTTCTTCAAGACTAAATTATAATCTACTGATTTCTGCAGCGCATTTATTTGGCTTAAACAGTTCTTTTCACCTGTCTTTTCCTCTGAATGTATTTCTCGATGGCAATCAAATTCTTCCACTGTCTACTGAGCATCTAGAGCTAAGCAAACAAAGTCAATCTGTCTCATCTCATAAGGCAGGCTTTTTATGTTGCCCTTCTCTGCAGTTATTACAATTTTAGGTCATGTTATTGACCAGTGCATGGTCAGCACTGGATACGGTGTTCCAGAGAGGAGCTTGCTGGTGTCTATACAAAGGCACCGTAACTTCTCTGCATCTGCTGGAGATTCATCCATCACTGGATGGCATTTGCTATTTTCACAGCTCTATTACACTGCTGATTTACAGTCATCCTATAACCGGCTATTACATGCATCCTCCTCCCTCTGCTGATTTCCCAGTTTTCAGATGACTTTCTTCAGGCTATGAAGTGTAACCCGTTCCATAACTGAACAGCTAAGTCTTAAAAACTTGTGGTTGGAGTTTTTCCAACAAGAGTTTGATTACAGCTAGGAAAACACAGGGATTACTCCTTCACCATCTGAACAACAAAATCTCTGTAACATTTCAAAATATCCTCAAATGACAAACCCGTCAACTAAAAACAACAATAAAGTCATGTTACCAAATAAAAATTAATTTAAAGAAGAATGCCATCACCAGACAACAGTAACAGTGAGTTTCCCAGTCTCTGTTCTTATACCAGTGGTCAAAGATTCATCTCCCCTTCGTTATCGCACACACACACAACCCGCCTCCAAACTAGTAAGGTGGGCCTCAAGAGGCCTGCTGCTCTTTTCTGACAGATGTCTGCCCTGAATGGGAATTTCCTTTCAGACCCAGACAGTTACTTTCTTCAGCTGTAAAACATGATATGCCTCCCTTATCACTGTGGTTTATTTCCCCCAGCTTCTCTTTTGCCACTTCTCTTTTCCAAGCTTTCAGTCACAGCATTCATGATCTGCCTATCTCATTAGCCTTGAAAGAAATATGTGCTCCTCGTAAAGCTACATTTGGCCATTTGAATGACAGAAATCTTAACTTCTTATGCACCTAAGAAGCCATATACTGGATAGCATAATCAGACAATTTTCAGGGGACAAAATTTCACAATTCTGCAACTCTTTGTCAAAGAAAAATAAAAAAAAAAAAGTATGGAACAATGCATGGTATGATAAAACAATTTACTTTTTTTTTTCCTGACACATACAACTGTGCTTCACGGTTGAGTTTATTCGCGTCATTATTTTTCGTCCTTTATTACTCTCCTCAATCTCTCATTCCTCTTTGTAATAGGAAAGAGGTACACTTGTAACCATGTCCAGAAGCTTATGTATTCAGCTGCCAGGTCCCAGACTTTAAATTGTTCCCTGGACAACTTGCAAGCCAGCCTATTTGTAGTTCTTATAGCTCCTCTAACTCCCAAGTTGGCTCTTAAACCTCAGGTGTTCCTTCAGTGCATCTCTGGAACAGAAATGTGTTATCATACAGTAACCTAAATCCCTCATGAGGACAAGCAAAGCACAGTTTCAGGAATGCTCAAACAGGACAAACTATCGCATATCTGATAGCACGCTGTGATTTAAGACCAAATGAATGAGTGGGCTGGGTAGCAAAGCAGTCCCAGCTGTGCAGTGCCTACCCTTGAGGCAAGGCTGGGGGAGCCCTGGGTGCCTTAAATTCTCTCTTGGGTTATCCCAGTCTCTTCCTGTCCTCTCACCTGGGTCACTCTAGATGCTGTCAGTCTTAGGAGCCGTTAGAGAAAGCCCAGGTTTCGAATAACCTCTTCAAACTCTCCCAGTGCCTGACTGACTCGACTAGTACTAGTTCTATGCTTGTCTCAAAGGGGTCCACACCTCCACAACTTTCCCAGTAGCTGATAGGCTGTTTTCACTCAAGGTTTTTCCTCTGCTCCCATATCCTACAGGGTTACCTAAAGCTCACGTTTACACTGTTGTCAGTGAGGCCCAACCCATGGCAGATGCCACATAGCAGTCAAATGACAGTGAAAATACCACCTTCTGCCTCCACATCTTCCTCTCTCCCTCTGGTTTTCTGTTACCAGAGATAAGGGATTGTTAGCATAAGCACTATGTGGTAGGAAAAAAATAAGGATTACACATGCACTGACATTTAAAAGATAGCACATTCTACTTAAGCTGAAGAACCAGAAAAGATGTTCTTCTGAAGTACTTACAGGTTCACTAGCTTAATTTCAAAATGATGGGAACTGCTGGGGCAGATTTTGAAGGAAGAATGACAAAGAGCTTGGCCGTTCATGGGGCAGAGTCAATTGCAATGAAGTTTTAGCAGGCGTAAATTAATATAATATATACAGAGAGAAGGCTGCTTTCTTAGACAAAGTTAGGACCGTGGACCAGATCTATTCAGATTAAAGGAAAAGATTTGCAGTATATCTCAATAGGAGCTACAAGTTGAAAGAGGAGTATTTAATTTCCAGAAATTACATTGAAATGATCATTATCAAGACAGAAAGCTACTAAGATATTCTGTTAATCTCGGGAGAAATCTTGCTTAATGAAAAAACCTAGCTGTATTCTTTGGAATGTATGAGTGATGCCAAGTTATAGGCTTTTTTTCTCACTTAGAGGAGGGATTATGGTATGGGCAAAACTGAATTGGAGTAACAGAAATGGGATGAAATTTAATAACATAAAATAAATAAATAAATAAATAAATAAACAAACAAATAAATAAATAAATAATAATAATAATAATAATAATACCTGTTTTAAAACTAATAAGAAGACCTTTGGAATTGATTGGCACCAGCCAGATACACTCTAGGACACATTGTAAATACAACAAGATACATTGCAGGATAACTAAAATTATGGGGACTGCGATGAACAGGGATATTTTGGGGCTCATAGGAGCGAAATTCTATTACAGCTCCTCCATGATTTCTGTAAAATAACAGGAAGACACATTCCAAGTGTTTGTAATATTTTGGATTCATAGTAATGAGTGTAAATAGTAAAATAATAATAGTATCTTCTCATAGGGAGTTGTAGATTTAGTGCCACGCGGAAAGCAGCAAAGAGCTGAACTGCAGATAGAAATAAAGCTCAGTTAGACAACTCCTTCGCACTGCACAAAGCCTAGCTCGAATACACCATTTGTTCCACAACAGAACATAGGCAAAACCAGCAAAACTTAACCAAAAGCCTTAGGGGGAACATTTGTAATAAAATACCTTTCTTTTTACACAGAAAGCACCAGTTCAAGCAAAGGTTTTCTTATTTGCAGTAACACAGACAGAAGCCTGAGCAAGGAACAGGGTAAATAGGTGTGAATTTGGGAAGGGATTAAAATCCTATCGGTTCACTGCAAAGGTGGCTACAAATTGTGACAATCCATCTGGTTCTTAATGAACAGAGCAACACAATGCAAGAGAAAAGTACTGCAACTACGTTTTTCTACTACTCTAATTGTCCATCATTAGAAACAGACCTAACACAAAACAAAATTTGTTTTCCATTGGCAGGAGGAAAAAGAAAAAAAAAAAAAAAGAAAAAAAAAAGAACACCTCGATAACATTTCCTTAGACACACAGAAATATGCATGTTCAGAAACTTCATAAAGTGAATGTAACACGATAACTCAGGACTGTGATTTATTACATTGCTTCAATTGTATGCTTGCCTGTTGTTTTACCTTATCAGGACAAAATCCTGCATAGAATTTATCAAGTTTGATCCTTTCCTTTCCACTTTTGAGGGGATAAAAGCCTTCATTTTCTTTTTTCTTAGGAATGACAACCAAATAGACATTTTTTAAAGGTCATAATGACCCTTAAAAAGTTTTTCATCCTTCATTTTCCACTGAAATAAGCTTTCTCTGCAGGGTGGTAACTGCAAGTGACTCTCCAATCTACCGTTTCTGAGTGCAGCAGAAATAATATATGACAGTAAGATATACAGTTAACTTTCTGTCTTATGACGTCTTTACACAGTTTCAATTTCTCTCACAAGCTATCCTTCACACAGAAACTAAATATGGAGCAAACCCATATGCAGCCCACTATGTTCTCCTTCTTGCTGCACATATGAATGAATAGGTGTGAATTTCTGTAAGTGCTATAAAATGCACATCTGGAATACAACAGCAATAAATCAAAAGACAAAACACCCACAGAAATGAAACTCAATTCATAAGTTTTGCTATAGAATAAAAATGAAAAGAAACTTTGTGTTACATTCATTCTTGCCATAATAGTTAAATTTTTCTCCCACTAATATTAAGATTAAAGTGATAAGACATAATCTTGAAAAGCTGCATCCTTTAGCATACACCAAAGTTATTCTTGTTTTATCTGCTATTCTGGCTAAATACAATTCAGAATCCTTTAATTGAAGCAATGTAATTACCCTGAATAATTTTGTAAAGCATTGGTGCATTTTCATCACATATTCTCTTTCTTCTCAAGAAAGGGATGTTGTCTGTATTTTGAAAATTTATTCCAAATATAAAATTTTAGGAAGTCAATCAAATGTCTTTTATGTCTATGACAATGTTTGTTTGTTTTTTTTTTTTCATAAAAATGTGCAAAGGTTTAATAAATGTTATTTTTAATTGCAAGACACACTGCAGATGTATTTAAGGCCTCGTTAAGGCCCTTGAACATTACTATTTAATTTGTCCAGTTATGTGCTTCTACAAACTCATCAGTTAAAGTAAGAATGAAGAACCATTGATTATTCCCATTTTATCAGAAACCAGCTGTGCCAAATTACTGTGTTGATCCACTGGGAAAATTCAGTTTTTAAAAACACTCAAACTGTCCTGTGACATGGCTTTCTATAATCACTCAAGTAGACTTTTAAGAAACGACAGACAAATAATACCGAAAAGTCTTTCTTATTTTTAAAAATAGGATATATAAACCCCAAAGTATTTCACACACAGACTTTTATATTCATCAAATATGTGTTTACATCCAAGTCATGCACACATTTCTCTTGGATATACTTAAAATCTATAACTGCGCATGGAGAGAACGTGATGATGAATATAGTTCTTGGATTATCCTAACTAATTATTTCTGAGGATTAGATGGTCATTTCAAACTGCTCTGTATTTTATGAGATGTACAAGACACAGTAAAATAATTTTGCCAGAGAAAATTAAAATTCTGTTTTCATTGGAAACTCAGGGTCTGACATATCCTTAAAAATCAACTAAAGAGTTATTTTCAGTGTAATATTTATATTATTCTGCTTAGAATGATTTCTGGAACAACAAAATGGTGCAATTTGACCATTTATAATACTTACATGAAAACAAGTACATAGCAGAACATGCACACTCAAAGACTTATTTTCAAAGGTTTAATTAGGATTGTACTGAAGTGTTCTCAGAGAAATAGCCAGAACACAGTACTTTTCCTGAAACTATTTATTTTTCACTATATATTATTATATGCACTCAGACTGTTTTTTTCTTCAACTCAGTAAACAGCCTTTTCCCCTAGCTGAAAAGAGAAAATGTTGAAAATTGCTGTTAAAAAACAGGATTTGGGGGGAAAAAAAAAAGTTTCATTAAGTTTCATTAATTGTTCAGTACTTGTAGGAAAAAAATAAAAATAAAAATAAAAAAGAAGAAAGAAGAACCATGAAAGTGTGCCTGACTTCCAGCCTGATGAAATTCAGGCTAACAGGCTGGAGTGTGCTACAGCTTACTAAGTTCAGCTAAGGAACAAATCAGGACAGCACTGGCAGGAGCCAGCTTTTTAAAAATTGTTGTGTAGACACAGTGGGCTATTATTTCAGAAACATAATCCTGCTTCTCAAGGGGCTTTTCTTTCTCAGAATTTGAGACACGACCCTTTTAATCCAGTGTGAGGAATTTTAGGTTTATGAACTGTTTGGCAGTACGAAATGCAAAACTAAATATTCAGTTTGTCTGGGATTTAAAGTTACACTTTGTACATCACCTACATCAATCACTACAGATTTCTGTTTTAAATTAAGAATGCTAGGTTTTCAAACTTGTGATTTCTGTTAACCAAATTCTATTTATATTGAAGTTACAGAGAATGAAAAAGGAAGCATTGTTTGCAATATTAATTTATTTAAATATTTATTATTAATGTGAAAAATAAATTTTAACAGTTCTCCCTCATTGGTATTTTATGACCTATGCCAGACTAAATGTCAGTAACAGCTGGCATTTGAGAACCTGTCTCATCCATCTCATACGGAAAATGCTACAATAATCATCATTACAGAGGATTATATTAAAGTAATCAAAAATCCAGTTTGCACGCTTTAGGAATCTCAGGGCTCCTCCTTTGCATGCAAACGTGAAGAAAGGCTAGGATTATACTCACAGGTGTAGTCTTTAGGTCCCTGAAGCTTCAGACCCCAGCTTTTAAAACTGATGATTTCAAGTAATGATAAATTAGCTGTACACAGCAAGGGTCGAATTTCTTCTCTCCAAGGAACTCACAAATGGAGAACGTATCAGTGGCTTTCAAACCCAATTACATGTTTCTATCTCTGGAAGTCCCAAAGTTGTAGACTGGTGAAAGCTGACTGCTTTTCTGTAGGAAATACTATTGTGGCTCTAAGCATCCTTTCACCACAGTGATGAGAAGATACATCTAGAATGCTGTGCTTAAGGGCCTGTGATAGTAGTTCTACAATACCACTGGCCTCACAGCTCCTGATGTTTAGATTAAAGCTTTAAATATAATCAATGACACCAACGTGGAAGATGATCTCAGATAAAGACAGGCCATGCTGTAAAATAACTAATTTGACAAAATTTACTCTTTAAAATGTATTTAAACATATATATGTATTAATTAACATATAAACTATACTTCAAAGCAATCTTTATACATGCTAATAATCTCACTTTATGCCAAAGGTGAGCAAATACATCTCACATTTGATCTACAGAAGCAAACATGGCTAACGAAATGAATTGCTCTGTTGCCATTGTGCACATGGCTATTCAGCATGGCCCAGAATACAAGAGACAGTCTGTATTTGACAGCAACGGGCCGATCTTTATCGCCATATGCAGGTTTCCTTTGTAACAACGCACTAGACATTGCAGGTTAGGGAATTACTCCAATCTAACTGATTATTCCGGTCTGCGAGCAGCAATGAGGAGGTACTCAGGCTCACCAAGAAAAACATGTACAAGCTGTGCAAAATAAAATAAAAATAAGATTCACATCCAACACTTCCACATTTCTGTTTACAGATCATCCTTTTTTAATATATATATTCTTTTTAAGGTAATAAATTCCAACGTGAACATTAAAACTTGTCCTAGCTCCTGAGGTTCTGACCACGTATCTTCTGCTGGAGAAATTGCTTCAGACACTGCAAGTTAACAAGGCTGTGCAAGTCGTGTTAATGGCACATCTTTCTGCACGCCTGCAGAGCCCGTAAGCTCTGCACCATGGATTCTTAGCTAGAGCATTATTTTATGTCAGCAACAACTGAATTACTTGATGCCATGCCTCCCCTTGGCATTTAGCAGCTTGTAAAGAAAAACAGGCAGTTCATCTTACCCATTAACTGCCAACTAAGCGAGTCATTTTGTCCCCAAAATTGTATTACAAGTTAAATTAAAAACAAAAACAAGAGCTGGTCTGAAATAAAGATCATAGACACGGAATTATCAAGTAAATAGAAAGGAAAAGAAAAAAAAAAAAAGGAAAGAAAGACATGATTCATAGGGAATCGTAATATTTGAAAGTCAATTGGAAATATTGTATTTGTGTTATTTTATCTCTTCTGAGATCAAAGACTCTTTAAATCTTTCTGATATATTGTTCTTAAGGTGTTACAAAAAAGAACTTGATGTTGGTTAAATGACTAGTAACTTGGTTGTACTCCACCATGGAAAAGACTCCAGCGTTTTGCTGTTGTTACTCCACCCTTGATCTCTTAACCTTTAATTTGCAGCAGCTAGTCATAGCAGGAAGGCAGTATTATTTATATTACTACTAATAATTAGTGCCTAATTACTAGAACTAATACAAAAACTGCTAGAAAAGTGACTGATATAAATACAGGATATAGAGCTCATGAATGCTGATTTGAAACACAAATATATAAATGACAGAAAGATTTCAATTTTGACTTCCAAATATTGCCACAACTGAGAGCTCACTGGGGGCTTATGACATTACTAGTTATATCTCCACTGTGACAGAGAAGTTATACAAATACTAACGGGCCAGAAAAGATTGTGTATGCTGCTTTAGTTAGCAAATGTTTTCATAACGTTTTCCTCAAACTATTACTGAATGCTGTGAAGAATACAAGAGAAAAAGATTCTATACATTTTCATATACATGTTTCTACACATAATAAACACTGACAAGGGAGTGAAAATTAATGGAGGTTGTGTATTTTGATGCTCAAAGTCATTTCAGTTGAGCAGGGGCATGGAAACATGGTACACATGGTGCTCTCATGCACATGCATTAGTCAAAGAATGGAACAGTTGTGGTGCTCTCATATGAAAAGTGACGAGACATGAAAAGAGATATAAAGCGTTGCGTGCTAAAGGTTTTTGCATCTGTAGATTAAGGTTTTGAAAAATGTCCAAATATACTCAGATGTCAACATTCCCAAGAATAGCAGGTGCTCACCACTTCCAAAGAAATTACTCAAGAGTCATGAAAGCATGCCTAGACAGAAGAGTATCTGCTTTGAGTCATTATGTCCTCCTGGAAATGTAAAGTATAACCCCACCCCACCCCCCAAAAAAAAAAAAAAAAAAAAAAGTCTTTCATTACTCTGCAAGCAACCCACTAGTTTTAGGAAAAAATAAAAAATAAATAAAAATAAAAACCCTAAAGTACCAGATGCTGCTTACTTCTTAGTCACAGTAATATTGCAACATCCGCTGATTTCCTGCTTAAAAACAAAAAAGCAAACAAAACAAGCCACCTGTCCACCAATAACTATGTTATGAACTACAGCCTAATGACCTGCAATGCTATTTCTGCATGTAGCTAATAAGTCAAGAAAAAGTAGTTAAGCTCTGCGGAGCCACGTGCATCTGCATCGCTGTTCCTGCTGTCCAGCCCTTTTCACTTGGACCGTGTGCTTCCCCGGCACAATTTTCACAACAGAAGAGTTAGGGCAGACAGAAGCCCAGCCACAGAGGCCGAAACAGGCCGGAGCAGTTCCAAGCAGGATGACAACCAGAATATTAAAATGCGGTGATAGATGCTTTTTGCAGACAAACATAATGGTGCAACCAAATATCCCCCCATTTACTGGGGACTTCCAAAACCCTTTCATGCCCCTTATCAAGCTGAGAATAGCTTCCTACAGCTGAGCATTAACACCAAGGTGGATTCTCCTATTTAGGATATCAGACGTACAATAATTACAGTACTTCTAAGGGGAGCTTAGATACTTCCACATCTTTCTTTCTGTTTCACTAAAACTTCCCATCACATACACGTAAATTTAATGTATAACTCTTCCGTTCATGCAGCTGCTTAAATACGGGAATCGTCAACATTGTCACTTTTCTTTTCCTCAAACAAGCTGTAATAAGAAAAATAGGTTGCTTGGGGGATCCTAAGGTTTTTCAGTAATCTTGGATTCACTGGAATTGCTAAATACCCAAACCTTCTGAAAGCTGACCATACAAAATACTTTTTCCTGGGAATCTAGTCAGAAATAGTTTGCATTCAACAGCTTACACTCTTGTCTTCCCTGACGATTTTCAGTGGAGACTAAATGAATCTTGATTAATCTTTTTTGAGCTTCATATTCAGCAACATAGAATATAATGACGTGAGTTACAGAATGACTCTAGGGTAGGGCTTACTCACTAATGACACCTTTTATGAATGGGATATAATGGGGGAATTGCTTTTTGTTCTTCATGTGTGAGCAGTGATTTGATAGGCGAAGATCAGAATATTCAGCTTTCACTCATGTCTTTGTAAATGTTAATGCTAAGCTATGAACGCTGGAAAAGAATAACTTACAGTACTGCAAAATTCTTATTATTTTACAGGAGAATGACAAACATTTATTATCTTCCATTTATGTTGAATTTTTTTAAGTAAAATGTGGTATTATATCATTATCCAAATTTATACTTTATTATAGCATTGGTATTAATGTCAACCAGTCAGAGTTAAATTTCATTCATGGGTTGATAATCAGCTGAAAACATGAGAAGCTTAATATGGCAACTTCCCCTCAGGAAGAAAACAAAATATGATATTTTCTTGGTACAATACTGATAAAGATCCAATATCTACAAACCACAGGCATAGAACCTGACAGTCAAGTTAAAAAATGTTTTTGTGTGTGTGTATGTTCATAGCTGTTCAATGAATGGCCTGTAGACAACCAAAATTTATTCTTACAATAACTTGAAAACTGATAAAGAATTGTTACTGCTCATGACAAACGGGGATTAACCTAACTTACATTCTTTAGTGGCCTTTCCTATCTCCCATTCATGCAAAAAATTTGCAACTATTCCTAAGATGAATGTTTTACAAATGACTATAACAGTACTCCCCACTTTGTCTTGAAATATAGTGTTATTGTTTATTCCATTTTTTTTCCAAAATAAAAAAAAAAATCTCAACCAAAACCATGCTACCTAAGATGTTGCTAATAAATAAACACTGTGATTTTAAAATACCAGCAAACCAAATTGGTGGGCTTTTTTTCACAAAGCATTCATAGGCAACTTCAGAGAGAATTGTGTTCTCTCAGCTTTCTGAAGGACTACAAATGTTACCTTTGTTCTTTTGAATTTTGCTTGAGAAATCGTTAGTATTCCCAATTAACAAATTTGGTTTGAGATTTTCTGGAAGATGATAATTACCACAAGTGAAGCTGCATGTCTGAAATTTGAAAGATCTGAAAGATGGCTCAAATTTTGCTCATGTTATTATTTTTTAACATGAGTTGTTGGCCTGAAATTTCTCATTTCATTTCAGTGCATCATCCCAATCCTTAGTTACTCAGTCATCTGCTACTATTTGCCACATGAAGCTTGTCTCATTTCAAGAGCAGTGAAAACCTGTGCTGTCACGACAAAGTACTTTATAGAAATGTCACATCTGTAAAACACTTAGCATGCTCATTACAGAATTTTGAATTTCAGAAATTAATTAAGCAAGTGACTGAAGCTGTCACCCAGTCCAGAGCAACAGCAGCTAGTTCAGCTTACATTTCCCTTTTTTTTTTCAAGTGTCAGTAAAATGTATTACCACAACATTATGTAATATCTTTGTTTGCAGAAACAATTGATGAGATTTAGCTGTATCTCCCACCTCCCAGAAAAAAATATACCACAAAACAACTAGCCAGAGGAAAATGTCACCAAATTATGTAACAACAAAAAAGACTCTATTTCAGGGAAAAAGTGGACAAGTTACATATACATATATGTATGTAGTGAGGGGAAAACTCAGTGTACCCAGGTGATCCCTGCATACCCTGCTTCTCTATAAATTCTTTCAAACACCAACCTATCCTGCACAGATTTAAAGAGGAAGATGATTCCTGAACATAACTAAATCAGAAAAAAAGGCATGAACAATTGCAGAAGCATGGAATAAATATGCATTTATTGCCAAGTATATGATTATATTAATGTTCAAATTAGGTTACGTAGGCATGAACCAATGTATTGATAGCTGAGCTCTCCAATACCACCTCACAAACTTAAATACTAATCCTAAGAACATTTTCACACTCAAAAATCTGACAATTATAGCTCATGTCACTGAAAATATATGAAATATGATAACAAAGTATTTATGATGCATCCTACCCAGCCTAATGGGCTTTATAAGTGCACTGCATAAGTGGTCACTAACTCACTCAAGCAGTTCCTTGCCCCTTGGCCTCCAGGCCACCAGACACATCGGTTACATTTTAAAACTAACTAAGAAGCTTTATTAATTAGCAAATTAACTTTTGTTTTAGGAAAAGAAGAGACAATATATACCCCAATAATAATGCAGGGCACATTATGTCACACATGCTGTGGTGGCAGCAGAAAAGGAGGTGAAAACCTCTTTTTCCAACCCCAATGCAGGGAATGGAGCTACACAAACCAGAGCGAGATTGATCAGCGGAGATTGCCTTTATTAAAGCAAGTGATACAGTTTGAAGAAAAGATTCACTTTCAGGCAGACAACCCCTCAAGCCTGAAAGCACATCATGGTGTGCCTGTGTGGCAGGAAGGTTTGATTTCCTTATTTTAAACCAAACTCGATACAGACCGACGTCAGAGGGAAGTGGATCAGAGTACAGCCTTGGGGGTCTTGGGGAAGAGGGCTGGGGAGCTGTTTGTTTGCCTGAAAGCAACAGTCCACAGGCATAATTAAAAAAATATATCTCAAGACTATTTTTGTTATATTTATACATTATTTGCCATCAGAAAAATAATTAATGTCTACTTTACACATTAATTGCAAAGGCAGTCAATTCACTCTAATCAGCCTGAGGTGAAGGGAGCACAAATTAAGCTGAGGCTTTTTTTTCCCCACTTTGTTTCAACTTAATTGTCCTCCTCTGACAAAACCCCAGTGAATAACCTTACAATCTCCGGCACTATTTTAATCAAATTGCTCGCTGGTGCCTGTGACAAGGTGGTAGATAGCCTGGGCCGGAACCCACAAAGCGCCCCCTGCTCAAAGCAGTTATTTCCTTTCTTACCTCGTTAAAAGATGTGTTCCTGGGCTTTTCACTTTTTATTCCAAAAGAGGGAAAGGAGCAGGGCAGTAAAGATACTGCTTTATGTTCCTTACAGGTGTTGCTATGTTCAGCAACCAGTAATTGCTTCATACAGCCTGCTTCTTGATGGTACCTGGGTGTGCATGCTTGTCAAAGCATGACAGGCAGAGTGAGCAGCAGTGACAATCAGTACAGAAGATGGTATGGTGCCCAAATCCCAATGAAAGCCCTGGCAATATAAAAGATAACCCCCAGGGAACTAGGGATGCAGTTGCTTTCAAAAATCCTGATTGCTTTCTTTCCGTGTCTAAACATCTTTGAAATGCCGTCTTCATCGCTGGGAAAGTGAGAATCAAACAAGAATTCACAACCTGAGTTCTGAACTCCAAATCCCTGCAAAGTGACTAGAGGGAGTGAAGCACTTTGAACTAGGATGCACAGTAGTTGTATTTAATTACGAAGCAAAATAACTTTTCTTTTTGTTGTTGTTGTTTTTGTTGCTGTTATTGTTTTGCTTTGTTTTTAATTAAAATAGTAATGCAGGCTGTCCTATTGCTGAACTCAATTAAGTATGACAGGGTATGTTCAAAACATGCTCTTCAAGCTCTGCCACTCCAAGTCTAGGCTGGAACACCTGATCTGCAAGTATCAGACAGATGTAAACAGGAAATAAATTACCATCTGAGCACCATGCTCCAGAACTATGCTTCAGAAAAGCTAAGACTCATTTCAATACCTACAAAACAGTTGAAAATCTAAGGACAATTTAAAAGGTAAGGAAATTTTCAATCAAAATGAAGTGTAGATTGGGGAGAGCAGGACATTTATTTTCTTTCTTGGTTACGTTATTCCTCATTCAGAATTTTGGTTGAATGTTTTATCAAGCGATTTTGGTATCACGTAAAATTTTCTGCTAAAAAGGCAGAGTTTACAATGCCATACTGTGACAGACAGCCCGCTAGCTGGGTTAAATCTGTTATTGACTAGAGGTGATTTTCAAATCTGTATGCGCCCATTGCAACGTCACAGAACCTGTCCCCACATTTCCTTTTGAAGCTTTTGTTCTTCCTATTACTAATTAAAAATAAAGAACAGAACCAGTATAATCGTGTATGACAGACAAAAGTTCTCTTCTCTGCTCTAACAGCTATTTAATTGTCTATGAAAATTATTTATTTCTTTATGCACTGGTAAAAAGCTTCAGTGGGAGAGAATGAAGGTGGTAGGTAGGCCAGTGGCCAGACAGTGGTGTGGTGTGTTGGAGGAGTGGCGATACCTAACCCCGGTACTCCCAGGCATTGTATGAGCATCTCCTGCGGCCGTGGCTCTCCCAGGAAGTTTCTTCCAACACGGTAAGTTTAAGAGTTCCCAGGTTCACAATATAGGACACACAACCTGTTGTAGAGACAAAAGAACTTTTCCCCTGCAGTTCTACTTTTGAAACACTCAAAGTCATTAGACTGTCTTTACGTATGCATACATTGCTGAAGTCTGCATCCTGCCATGCGGAAAAACAAAACATGCCAAAGTTCAGGGGCTTCCATCTTTATGATCATGTGCCTGGAGAAGTCATAAAATCATGCTTTATATTTTCCTATCCATTTTAACAGAAAGTGCCCTGGAAGTAGTTCGTAAAACTAAAAAGTAACCCTCCCCTGAAAACCAGTCTTGATACTAGAAAACCCAGAGATCAAGTTATTCTTTATTTTTAACTGCACACCACAAACGTATTTTGGTATGAAAACACTAGCTATTTATAGAAAAAAATAATTGAATGTAAATGCTCATAACAGATCACTGGACATTAGTGATCTTTGTTTTAATTTTAATGGGAATGCATTCTGTTTGAAGTACAGAAATGGAAACAGTAAGGCAGAAGGCACGTGTTGTATTAGCAGCTGGTTTTAGAATACATTTTCTAATGTCACATAATGAAGTCAGTGATCCAAGAAAGCCAGGAAAATCACAGGGTAAAAGGAATGAAAATGATGATATTTATTAAGCCTCTTTTCAAGTTTTTCTAATAAGAATACTGTCACTAATCAGTCATTCATAACAAATATTCATTAATTTTCATCCTTCTCAAAGCACTGAGCGAAAGCAAGGTATTTTTAGAGCTGATGAAGTTGAGGTGTTGAGCAGTGAGCTCACACAATTGACAAGTACTAAAACAGGAAAGAAACTAATTTTTTTTTACCCCTTACACCTGTGCTTTATCCATCTGTATGAAGTTCTCTTTACAAAACACTGATCAGGCAGCATGCCTACAGCTTAAATACATCATCAAGTGACAGAGATGTATCCACATTACCTTGTTTGCTCACTATAGCAAATATTTGCTTTAATTTCCAAGCTCTGCATTGCTGTAAAATAATTTATAAATCTATTAAGTATAAAACCTCAAAATTGTATAATTTGGCTCATGCAAAATTAATTTGACATGCTACAGAAAAAGGGAAGGACTTAACATGGCTGTGACACACACCAGAAATTTATAAAAACAAACTGGTTCTGCCTTCTCCTGTACACACAGCTACAGAGCTTGATAATGAATCTGTTTTGGAAAGATTTCATTAAGACTTTCTCTTTTTTTTTTTTTTCTCTTTTCTCTTTTTTTACCTATAGAGGTCAGGGCATGAGCTCTGAAGAGTACACCACAAGGCATTCCTGGAGGTAACAGAAACGTGAGCTCACCTGGGGTTTATATATATATTATATATATATATATATATGTATATATATATATAAAATATAATATATTAAAAATATATATATATATTATACTGGGAGGATGGTGTGTGATGTTAAGAAACAGGAGTCAAAAATCATATAAACCAAAACTGGAACTACGTGCTAAGCCCTGTCTAGACCCAGCAGCAACACAGGAAGGGTCCTCCATAGTGAATTTTCCAGGTTTCTTGAAGTCTACTTTTTGCTATAAATGAATGCAGTAAGAGGGCTATGCAGAGATGTCTGAAGTTTCATGAGACTTCCTACTTACGATATTACATTTCTTAGCTACAGACAAGATAATATATGTATCTGCAGAAAATCAGAATGGTTAGTAAGAGCCACCTCCCAGATAAAACCTCACTATCTCACCTCTTTTCTCTGGTTTTATAGCATAATTCCTGCCAAGGCAGCTTCCAGGAACACCTAATTCTACGAATCTGAAATCTGAAGTATATTTTCCCTGACAATTAGATTAGGGAAATGGAGGAGGCAGAAACTGCGGGCCATCACTATCACTTGAAACTTGAGGGTTAGCTCTTGCAGCCACAGCGTCAGTTTGTTTAGCACTTCAAGAGATTGAGCTTGATGGTACTGGGTTTTAAATGACCCTATTTGCTTTTAGAGAAAGACAAAGTATGGAAACTATCAGACTGAGTTCATTGACGTACATGTAGTACATGAGCAGTTCTCATGTTACTCATTTTGGATGCAAAGTAATAGGGACTGAGAAATGTTATGTATACCTTCTTTTCCCCTCCATTTTTCCTAGCCCAAACAGAAGCATCTTTCCCCGGACACTTGACACTGACAGTGACAGTCACTACTTTTAATGCTGAAATAAATATCATCTCCCAAACCTGCAAGATACCTACTTAGTAAAGGAAGTCTCTGCAATTTTCATCTTGAGGTTTCCTCACCATTTGTAGAAATCTATGCTATTTTGCAGTGGCAAAAGCTTCCTATCGACACCTGTAGGTTTCAAATTGCAAATTAGGAGCTCTATCTCTCTGCAGTATCACAACAGCAAAATAAAACACCAGCAGGACACCAGATGTGAAAAAGACGGGATTTGGCTCGTCAAGAAGGATTTGGGTCCCATCCAAGGGTGAGGGAAAATGGAAGCTTCTATGAGTTTTTAAATTCTCTTTTACATGAAGTGGCCCATTCACTGCTCTTATTTTCTTCTCACCTAAACAAAAGGAGGTTGCTTAAATTGATATGCAGTTCAGCCAAAGAAGATTAACAATAGGAGCTGAGGAAGATTTTTCCTCACAAGAGAAGTGTATTCCCTTCGTTTTCCTTAGTGCTGGGATAGACTCACATTTAAGGGACATATAACTGTCTGTGTGACTGTATGTTAGAACACACTGAATAAATGTGTCATTTACAGAAGATCATAGTTGCTTTCTAGCTGCTTGGACGAGTGAAAATGTTACCAAGAATTATTCAACGTATGCACGTTTTAGACCTGCACATAATTGCTTACATGACAGTAGGACAGAACTTACAACTTCATAAACACATGAAAGTTACTGTCATAGCTTTTCCATTTACCATATTCTCTTTCAACAGATAGAAAATGGTGAAATTACCTTTCTCATCCGTGGCAAACTGTGAATATGAGCTCTAGAAGCCACCACATGCTGAGGAGAAAATACAGCCCAGGTGCCCCTGGTTATTACTAGTTGTCATGTGTTTTTTTTTTTTTTTTATTATTATTCTAAGAGGCCTGTAAGACTTCATTATCTGATTTTACAGCAGTACTTTACTGATAACAAGTAAAATTCAAGTAAAGGAAGCATGGAGAAATGAAATGGTACGTGCTGGGAGGCAGCAGGCTGACCAGCCCAAGAGCAAAATTCTCTACAGCAGACAGGCCAGGTTGGAGCTGTGGCCAACTCAACTCAAAAACTGTAAATCAAAACAAAACCTGTGCTCTGGGAGCAATCCACAAATTGCATGAATTTTTATGAATGTGTGGGAACACACGTCTTTTCTTTTTTCTGATACCTACCCACGTTAACTCCATCTGTGACATCCTAGTATTATTTTTCATCCTGAAGCTTTCTTTGCTTTATTCTTCCTTCTCTTTTTTTTTTCTAATGTTCTCCTTATTTTTGTCCCCAAGTAAGGCTTTCTACATCCTCTTCTCCTTGCTTTTGTCCCATCTCACCCAATTTGCTCCACCTCCATTTCCATTTCTATCTGCTTCTCTGATCTTAGATTATTTGTACTGCACTGACTACAACCTGACATTTCTTATTGTCTTTTCCATGTCTGTCCATATTATTTTTAAGCACTTTTCTAAAATACATGATAACAGAAAGGAATGGGAGCTTTACAAAGTGATGTTTCAAAATTGAAGACACAGTGGCCTAGAGACACTAAAAAAAATATTTAAACTTGATAATAGAGAAGGCTCTGTAGCTGTGATGTTCACATCTTTATTACAGTTTCTTTTCCCCTGAAACGTTTCTGCAAAGAAATAGCATGATAGGATAAAGTACCCATCATTAAGCCTCAGTATGTGTGAATATGGAGGTAAGCCAAAACAGAAATAGACAGCTTATATGGATTTTGGCAAGACGATATTTGGCATTTAATGCATTAAGTGGTAATTTGCATTGTATTTATTTAGCTGAACATTTATGGTACATTTAAATGTGAGAATAATAAGTAAAAAGAGTTACAAAAACTGCAATCAAACTGTATGCTGCTCTAAGCCTAGAAATTATTAAAATGAGATCTAATGTGAGTATTATTTGATTTTTTTTCTTATTACAAAGGATTCTAATGATAATATCCCTAGGGTTTTCAACGTGTTATTTGTAGATGCAATTTTTCCCTCCCAATAGAAAACTGGACCTCTAAGGCAGCTTTCTTAAGAAATCTCATATATATATATGTTTGGTACAACAGTCTACATATAAGCCTGCTTTTCTCATTCACCTTTTGCAAACCCTCATACGCAGTCTAAAAATTTCTGCAGATCACCTGTTGAAACACAGTGCAACATACACAGAAACCATAGATCAGGTTCTGACACAGAATAAACTCTTGTGATTTTAGCACATTCATATTTTTGGTGTCATTTTAGGGCTTTTAGGGGTTTTATCTGTGGTCCGGAGACAGTAATTCACCTTCAGATTTGTTCCATCCCCCTCCTCCCCAACATGTTTCTAGTTATATTAATTGCCAAATACTTACATGTTGTTTGTCTTATCCTTGTATCATTATCTTCAAGGGACAGCTGTTGAACAGCTGCAGAGGTGCACTATCTTTTGTACATGTGGGGAAGTAAGTTTGTATTTCTGCCTGGGATTCCAGTCCTTCTCTGTAGGATACCCAAACATATTTATCTTTGTGCGAGATAACGTTTGCCATTTAATATATTAGCGGATAATCCATGCTGTATTTGTTTAGTTGCGCTCCTCGGAACGTTAAAACCCAGGAACATTTATTCTGCAATGTTCTAAATTGGTTGCAGAAGCTGACAGCAGAATTTCCTGGAGATTTTGACTGCAGCTGCTTCTCTGTTTTGCCTTATGGAGCTTATTGTACGTTACAGTCAGTACAGCCATTTTTAGCCATACGTTTACTTGAATGCAAATGCCCAAACTTGTCCGTGTGTAGTTTTTTTAACTATCTGATGTTAGAGCCAGCAGAGACAAGAGGAAAAGCTGTGCCAATATGCACATCGGCACTGCATTTCTCTGGAGAGGAAGAGAGAAGACTGCAGCTTGCTGCAATCCCAGCTCGGCCTTGCTGCTGCCAGGGGTACCTCCATCGCTGGAGCCTAGGGACGGAGCTGTTGCTGTCACAATGCAGCAGAATGCATGCTGCTTGCAAGGGTGTGATGTATGTACGTATTCAGGCAGCCAAAACCTTGTGTTATTTTGTCCACAAGACATATGCGTGGCCTCCGTGGCAATGTTTGCCCCAGCAAACAGCTGTGGTACTTCAGCCCCTGACTTCAGGTCTTATACCCTCCCGCAATCCTAGTGACTATCGAGTTTGTTAGGGACAAAAATTGAATACTATAACAAAAATTCACTCCGTACTTGAAATAAAGCTAATGATTGCACTTAGTTTTACAGTGGAAAGAAGAAAAGAGTATAATTAAGAGCCATACATTGCAGGGGATGAGTGGAGCACGCCTGTTAGTGCCTGCAGTGAGTACACAGTCGGTTTGTTGTTACTGTTGTTTTTAATTGTATTCTTGCTTTCTTAAAATGCAAGCAAAACTTTAAATTAAAATATTTACTTTTCATATGCAGCGTCACCTGCCGCCTTCATCTGTTAAAGCTGATACCTTCAAGGTGATATATCTAGTTCATCTTTGGGCAAAAAAAAAGCACACAAAAAGAACAAACCATTTCAAAACACTGCTCTCACAGAAAGCACAAGCACCATCTGACACAGCCTGGAAAGCACCGTGGGGCACAAGAGGCACCAAGGGCCCCATCTGGTGTAACTTGTTTTGTCAGCAAGCAGAGAGCGCTCACCCATGCATATGTTACTGCTTATGTTGTTTAACTGGTCAATGATGTTAATTACAATTAAATGTTCATTGCAGAACTTTATAGCTTGTACGGGTACAGGAACATAGACGTGATTAACTAACTACAGACTAAATGGAAATATTTCTGAAGCTAATGTTTCTGAAAACTATTAAAGGAATTCAGTCAAGTTATATTTCCTGTAACTAACTGGCAACAGGGAAACAGATAATGCAACCACATCTCTAAGGAGTACATTAGAGGGAACCTACGAATATCCTTATCCAGCCGCGTAGTTTATGTGTGGATATTCACAGTAATAATCTCTGCTCAAAAAGCTTTTGCATCGTATCTCCCAGCATCTGTAGTCTTACTGAAAATAAATAAATAAATGAATAAAATAGCATTATCCTGTATGTGTTTATTTAATATATATTTTTTTCAATTTTTAGAAGGGTCAAAAGCCAGCTCACACTCTCTGGAGCTGATAGGCAACTGCTGCCAATGTAAGCAAGCATTCACCCCTAACACTAAGGGGTGACAAGCCAAAGCTGACGCTGCCCACACTCTGGCAGCTGTGGCTCTGTGTCTTCCAACGTTCCCTACAAAAACAGAAGTGTAGAAATAATTTCCTGAAGTTCTGCTGGGCAGAAGGAAACTTTTTTGGATTAGTGAGCAATGGATAACAATGTAGAACACATCTTGTTTTGAAAAACTCCGTTTTGCTAAGTCACTTACTGTGGTGACCACTTTCAGCCCCTGTTTTAAAGCTGGTTTTTGTATATCATGGGTTCCTTCACAGGTCTGGTTTTGAGTTTGGCAACTAATATAGGTTCGTGGAACCTCTTCTCTAAACATTATGGAAATTTTATTAAAAAAAAATAATAAAAATCTCCTTGACGAATGTTGCAAGTCTGTTTGCCTTCAAACAAGGTGATAAAACAGTTGACACCTCAACTTCTAGTTCTCATCTCTTTCTCCTTAGAAACAGGACAAGGTTGGATTTATGTAATTTAGCCCCACACCATGAGCTAAGAACACAAAAACTTACATCAGAAGTGTTACAAGTGCAAAATCAAGCACTCAAGTGTTAGCAAGTGTTACACAGTCAATATAGTCTGAAATTATCACACTACATGACCAAAATTATTTGATTTCAGCCATTCCTACTGTTAACTTCAAAACACACCGCCACATTCACTATCAACTATTGCTTTCTTACATTATGTGGAGCCTCCTGCCCTACAACAGAAATGCATTTTGTTCAAATCCTGCCCTGAGCACAAAGCTCTTCATTCCCAAACAGGCACTTCACTGGCGTTCGTCCCCATCTCCTACCACTCCCAATATATTCATGAATATTCCCTCAAAAAACCCTCCCAAGCTGAAATGAAGTAATCTCCCTATTTTACCACAGAACTTAAGTGCAGAATTTCAAACATACCTGCTAATGAGCACTCAACTTAAAATATGCTAAGGCTGATATTGCACAGCACTTTGCCTTTGACACTTCGACACCATGTGCTCAGCACCTCATTTCCCAATCACTTCAGACAGCTGAACACGGTCAAAACTTCCACATACCAAGGACGCAGGTGGCTCTTGCTGGATATTCATACGACGTAAAGTACAAAAGCAGTAGTGTCTTGTGTAACTTTTGGCTAAAATAATTCACCAGCCACAGACAGGAACCCTCTCTTAAAATCTTGGACAAAATCCTGAGTAGAATTCAATTTCCTTTCCTGAGAAAATATGTTTACACTTCACACCTCCCCTACCTCACTCACAACATCCTTCCCACAAAATGAAAGTAACAAATGAGAAAAGCTTCATTAAGTCTGGCAATGTGCAAGTCTACAACGTGCAAGACATCTGGGGAGGAGAAATCAACGTCTGTGCATGTGAGCTGTAGGTATACATCACGCACAGACACACACTCCATAAGTAAAAAAGCAGGCTAACTTAACCAACCCCAAACAGTCTTGGCTGTTAACAGGATTGAGTATGGCCTGTAGGCATTCAGATCTTTCAAAATTAAGCTGCCAATATATTTAAACATTAAGTTAGGTGCCAATATTAAGGTCTCACTTTTGAAAATTTTAGAACAGACATCATTTTTTTTTTTATTTTTTTTTAAGTATGAGATACGTATATTAAAATACTGGAATACAAAATATTACCATGCTCAGAAAAGTGCCTACATGACAAACCACAAAACAGTAATTTAATAGGGAGGCTAATACATAAAAAAAACAAAGGAAAAAAACACCCTTAAAGTTTCCGAAGATGCAACATATTCATATCAGTAAACCATGTCAAACACTCAGGAATACAAACAAGAGCTTGGCTTGGTGTAGTCAACAAATTTCCGTTCCAATTAAAATATTTTGGTTAGAGGTCTGATTTTCTGTTGAAGTCAGTGTAATCCCTGTTGGAAAAGCAGTTTGCTTATTCTCCGCTCCTTATGCTCAGACAAACGAGCCGTGCCAGCAGAAAGCACCATATATTCTCATTCTGTGGGGTAAGATCAGCCAAGAGGTGGTGCTGTACAGTTTCTGTGTCTGAAGAGTTCTATAGGCATAACCGTAAGTTTATAAAACTTAAAGAGACTGTAAGAATGTAAGTGGTTATTTTTTCAGCGGGTAAAAAAAGGCAGTGAGTTTCAAATATCCTTCTATTAATATAATTTTTCATTTAAAATCTGTCGATGTGAATCCCTGAGCGTTTGGGTTTGGGTTTGTAGATTTGCTGTCAAATAATAATATGAATAATAATGATCGATGTAAAGCTGAAGTAGAGTTAATGAGAGGCCTTTTTTTCTTGGCCTTCTTCTAGGCTTGTCTACACTAACAGTTTGCATCTCCAAAGAGCTGATTACCAACTGATTCAAAGTAGACGTGTTTTCAAGTGGCAGTCTGGACACCTTCCAAACACATCAGTTCTGTAGTTTAGAAACACTCAGCCCGAGGCCAACTGTAAACTTGGACCACATTTCGTGTGTGTCTGTGTGTTGCCTTACCTATGAAAGCGAATTAGCTAGCTCAGATTGACTGGCAATGAGCAAACTTAGAGCAAAAAAAAAAGTTTCTAGCAGTAGAACAACTTAATTTCAAAAAATGAATTAAGCAAGTTTTCCCCTGTTATTTTGTTGTATTTTTCAAAATGCTAAAGGTGAGAAAGAGAAATGTTGCTAGTAATTCAAAAGGTCTCGTCCTTAAAGAAAAGCTGCTCATCACCTACTATGGCCACAATCCAACGTGGCAACTGGCTTCTTAGCTGTGTTCAGCCATGCAGCAGTCACAGACACCACCACACCATCCCTTCCTTCCCTCCAGCTTCACACATACTGAGGGCAAGATCAAAGGCTGAGACAACGTCACGCTGTACCAGACAATAAGTAAAATCTGTTTGATGCTTTTCACATGTTGCTTACCAACCACAATGGGAGAAGGCTGCTCATACCGCTTTACAGATGCAAATGTAAATAAAACTTATAAACATACAATTTCGCTGCAGTCTGTTAAAATAAAGGCAGTTCTTAAAAGGCAAGGATGCCACTCATGGACACAAACTTCTGCAGATTTTCTGTTTCAGTTTCAGTTTTCAGTTTCATTTGCAGTAAATCATGCCACTTCTAAAAGAAAAGGACAAAGAGGGTTTTTTTTTGGTCCTTATTTTACTTCAAATCTCTCCAAACCCCTCAAGCGGAGAAACAAAACACATAGTTACTTTGGTAATGTCTCAGTATATTTTAAAATGTACTTTTTAAACAACACTGAAATGCTAGTAAACACATTTATTCACACCTACTCTCCTAGTATCCCGTTATTTGACACTGTAAGCTTATAGATACGTACACAGATACCACCTCCTTTACTGAGAAAGCGTAACACAAGGCTAGAATATCCCTGCCAGACAGACATAGTCCTAAACATCCCTAGCGAAGAAGATTACAACTTCCACGTGGGTCATATGCTAACATCTCTTCAGCCTAGTAAATTCTGCCTTTATCTATTGAAGCCTTTGCAACAAATTAAAATGATTTTTCCTGTCCTTTCTTTAATCACCTTCCAATAATCCATATTTCTATTTAAGCAGCTGTTTATAAAAAATAGTTATAGCTCTTCTCAACCTCCTCCTTTCTAGATTAGACTGTCACAGTTCCTGCAGGCCATGTTTTTTACATCTTTTATTTCCTATTATGATCTCCAGATTTCCTCCATTTTTTCTATATCTCCACCAAAAGGGTCATGTTTCAGCAGAGCTTCAGCAAGGCATGTTCACATTGGTGAGCATAGCAATGAGGGCACTGACATGCAAGAAACCTCAGGAAAACAAAACATAGGTAAACAGTATGAAAAACCATACACAGAGGTAACACAACTCAAGAGAACAGCAATTCTATCAGGATGATATCATCACACAGATGATAAATTAACTGAATGGACTTCATCATTTTTTTCTGAGTTTGAGTGGTTCTGATTAATCCAGTATCAGAGTAATTCCAATGGTTTTATACTTGAAACCCTGCATATATAGAGGCGGTGATTTATTGTCAGTGAAGAAAGAAACGAATGGCATGGCAATAGCTTATTAGAAAGCCTATCTTTTAGACAATTTTGCACTGCTTGAATACAAAAACTGATGTAAAGACAACGCAAGAAATGTGTGGCCATTACTAGAAAAGATTTTTGGAACTTTGTAACATCATACTATAATAAATGGGTGAACTATTTTTTCTTTTAATTTTTTTGATTACTTGCATTTTGTTCATGTTTTGGAAAAAAAAAAAAGAAAAAAAAAAGAAAAAAAGAGTGTCTCCCTTTCTTACCCTCTGTATATATACACACTCCCTGAGTCCAGGCTAGTGCAAGTAACTCTTAAAAGAAGACAGGTTTTAGCAGTTCTTTTGTAAGATATTTTTCTGTGCTTCCACTCATGCAGTGCTCTAATTCATATCAGAACTTGTCTTCTACATAAATGACCTTACAGAAGATGGCTAGATAATAAGACTATCAGGTAATAAGAAAAATAAAATAAAAGGAGAATTCAGATGGACATGAACATAATGTACATGCATTATAGAGCCTTAAACTCCCATTTATATTCTCATTGAGAAACAAAGTGGCCTCAATTCTCTCTGGCTTAATTGCTTTCATCCTGGAGGAAAATCATTGATAGGATGATTTAAATCTTGCAGCTTTTGTCTGGACATTGCAGGTAAAAAAGAAAAGACTTCAAGCCTTCTGTACGAGGCAGAGTAGCACACCTATTTTCTATTCCTTCACAAATACTGAATTCAATTCAAAGAATCAGAGTAATTTCAGTGAAAGGTGAGAGTTTTGTTCTGAAGCCTAACTAGCTAAGGACTGAAGGACAGGGATCTAAGGGCAGAAGAGTAACTACACTAATTACACAGAGACAGTTTAAAAAGAAAGCAAGATGTGTTGCATCAGCCATGAATTGCCCCAGGTGATCAAATTCATGGAGCTTTATGAGTGCTGTCGCTGTTCATGTGTTCAGCTTGGTTTGCTGAACAATCCAAATGGTTAGTAGAAAAAGGCACCAAGGATACCCCTTAAAAAAAAAAAAAAAAAAAGGCGGGTTTGGGTAAAGAGGGTGCTGTAGTCAACCGGCAGCCGAGATCTTCAGGCAGGTTGCAGAGAAGTGAGGGAGGTGGGATGGTGCATTCAAGGTCCTCTGGACCAACTGACTGAAAGGCAGCCTTTGATAACTGCAAAAGTTTCACTGACTTAAAAATTATTTTATTTTTTGCAAATTTATTACAAGTTACAGCTATGTTGTGATTTCATAAGTGTTTTTGAAAAGCTTAATCTATTGAAGCTTTTTATTTCCACTGTTTTTTTTTCCATAATTATTAACACCATTCAAATATTCTTCCTACTAGACACAAAATACCTGTTAAAATCATTGCACGTGCTGCAAAATAAAGAAAAAATGTTTACTTTAGTTCATGTTACAATAGGTTTTTCTTCAGTTTCCCACCAGTTAGCTTTTTATTCTCTGGGCAGTAATCCTGATTATTAGATGATACCATCACTCAGACTATCAGCTAGATATTCTAATAATACTGCTAGTGTTCGCTTTGCCAACTCTTTCACTCTTTCTTTTTTAGGATCAATAGAAAAAAAAATATATTCTTTTTCACTCAGAGTTTATCACTGTTATTAGTACCTCTTTATTTTTTTGAATTCCACTTTTGGTTGCATTTGAGGTTTTGGGTACCCAGTACAGTACATCTTCCTATGTATACGGAAGACTGGATATTAATTATAGTCATCAATTATTAATGTCAGTAGTATTTGGTTAACAAACATGAATGCACAATAATAAATGCACTCATATAAATACTTGAAAAAATACATGCACTAAATCTATTCAAGCTTCTTCTATTTTTATTGCCATGAATATAGTAGTCACTTAGATCCAACTATATAAGCTATTTTTGTAAATGATTTCACTTTTAATGCAGTTACCTAATGTGCTTGGTATTTTGATTCTTCCCGCTTTATCAGTGACTTTATCGGATGCTATTCAGCTGAATTTGTTGACTTTTACATAAAAGCTTGTCTCTTTTAATACTTAGAAATCCAAATATTTTTGAGTTTATTGAAGAAAAAACATTATTTCTTCTATTTTCTATTTGCACATGCATGCTAAATCATATCACGTTATTTCAGGTAAGTGCAGATGAGGATATGACTTTTTCCTTTTTGTCATTAAGAGCAGCAGCAGCAGCAAAGTTTCCTAGTGAGCAGATCTGTACCACTACAGAAGAAACAGAATTTCAAAGGAAATTAGGTCCAGCGGGAAACCTAAAGGTGACAGAATTAAAAAAGAGTTTTATGCCACAGTTTAGTTAGCAACAATTAAAATTACAAGATGGAATGGCATAGAACTGGAAGCAGAGTTCTCTGAAAACCAGAAAAAAAAATCTTCTCCCAAATGTTTAGCAAGCATTTGAACTAAACAGATAGCAGCAACAGAGGCAAACAATTTCAAAAGACCGCTATTTCTTACCTCTCACAGCCTGAAAGAGGTGGTGGAGTGGGAGGATGAGCAACAAAATCTGAATTCTTAATGAAAACTTCCAGATTGTCATTAATTATTGTAAAGATTTTTATTTTATTTTATTTTATTTTTGAAGACGATTCTTTTCCAGGTCACCTTTAAAACTTTCTAAAAGTTACTGTTCCTTATATGTATCTTACAGCTCTTTGAAATTGCTTTGTGACAAGAAGAGGAACTGAACTCTTTTAATAATGGCATGTTATTAAAATACTAATGATTTTGCTGTTTAAAAGTGAGCTTTAATGATTATAACACTCCTCTTTGATCAGCAGGAAACGGTGACTAATCTGAGAGAAAAAAAAAAAGTTTTAAGACGCAGATATCTCTCAAGCCTTGTGGGTGCTATAAAAGCTCAGAGACAAGAGAGAAAAAAGAGAATAAAAAAGGCAGCAGACAATAAGTGTAGATGTTTTATTCTTATCCTAAAAGACTCCCCTGTCTAAATGACAATGAAGCAAATGAAGAAAAATATCTACTGTTTTGACCTCCCCTGCTTTTTGAATTTTTGCTCCTCTCCTCCCCTGCAAGAGACTTGATTCCTATTGATAACAAATTCCCTGACTTTCCTTGTCTGTGAAATCACTCCAGTCCAGTCGCCAATTATCACACTGCCAGGTCAGCTCTAAGACATTTTTCTTGCTGTCTTTGAGAAATCTCTCCAGCACGACACATCTCTGGCCACTTTCTAAAAGCAGCTGTGAAGGGAAAGGCCATGCTTCCCACAGCCAGCTGCTGGGATCCCCATTCACCAGTCATGCTAAACACAAGGAAAGATTCAAATCGAAACATTTCTTATTAAAAGAATGTCTCTCTGGCTCCTCATCACCTGACTTGTTCTTCTTTGGATATTGCAGGACTCCTAACACGGGATTTCAGGGCTCTGTCTAGTCAGATGCTCCATCAAAGACTTGACCTGTGCAAAGGTTTCTCTGAGCTTTTTCCCAGATTCCACCAAGCAGGAGATTTCTTACCAGCTTACAAGTCTTGCCATGCTGCCAAACAGGTTGAATCGTCAGTCCAAAACTCATTCCATTCACAGGTGAAAAAAAAAAAGAAAAAAGAAAGAATCTCTTTGCCCTCTGGATGGTTGTTTTCCATCCTCTGGATGTCCTTTGCACACCCCAGGCACTCCTGTGCATTTCCTGAGCATAACTCTCTAGCAAGGAAAACTTTGATTCAGTGACGTGTAAAAACTTTCCTATTCTTTCGACTTTGTTAACGTGAACTGCTCAGTCAAGTTCACATTACATTTTGGGCTGTTCAATAACCACAAATGTCTCTGGAGGACAATCATACACAGCTTGATTAAGAAAATACTTGACTGCAGCTGATCACTCTGGACAACAACAGGGTTCATATGAGACCTCCAATGTCTTCCTAATACCCATACGAGAATTATATCAGAAGTGCAATAGATTTACAAGAAAAGCAAGCAAACAAAAAGCTTACAGAACAGAAACAACTGCTCCTTAGGAGTTTTTTTTAGAGCTTCTTTTAAATATGTTTTAAGGATGTTGCTCAGCTCAGTCCTTATACAGAAGACCACATTTCAAAATGCCATCTCACACTGTGCTTTCTCCCATTTTCTCAAATTTTAGACTGAGGGAAAATGCCCAACTATTTCAAGAACTTTGTTATGTTTTTGTTTTTCTTTTTATAACATGGCTTGATTTTAGCCACAGTAAAAGCTGTGCTTTCAGTCTTTCAGTCCTTAGAATCTAAGAGGAAGTTAATGGAATAATCCTTTTTTTTTCTTTTCTTTTTTTTTTTTTTTCCCCTCAGAATGAGTTTCCGAGATAAGGAAAAAGAAAACTTCAGCTATTAATCCTTCCCTTGTTCACCTTTGTGGATTGGAAAGGTTAGCAACTGATTGCTATTGCATACTTAAAGTGAAAAAGATTTTTTTTTCTTTTTGCTGTTCTACAACTGTTTTCTTTTTTCTTGACTTATTAGCATTTACAAGAATTGGTACATAACACCATAACACATTAACAGACATGGCTTTTAACAGCCATCGTATCACAATCTCTTCCTGTATGCATTTGCAGTTGTTGCATGAAAGAAATAAGCAGGGTTCTTTTTTATTATTACTTCTACAACATAGCAGAAGGAAAAGCCGATTAAAAGATTTATTCAAATATTTACATGACACACAATGTTGCAGTATTAAAGTGCGAGCTTGCTCTTTTTACAAATCTCTTTAGCAGTAAGTCTTTTCTCCCCATTGTTACTAATACAACCTTTAAATGGTAGCTACAAGCTCCCATTTCAATGCCTTCAGCCTCTAATTGAGCGTCCTCTCCCATTCTTCTCTCCCCCTTCCTATTCTCCCCCTCCGCTACACCCTTCCTTTGTAGTGATTCATGTACGTCTCACCCATTTCTTCACTCACAGTACCTCTGTGCTCTGCTCCACGCATCCTCCCACTCGCCGGCTTCGCTCTGCACGTCCTCTCTGTAATCTCACCCTATGTGCTTTTTCTGTACACATACCTTTATGATTGGATCCGTTTTGGAAGTGCACTCCTTAAAATTCAACATGTTTTCTATGCTCCCTATTAAATGAAAGGGGAGACTGAAATATAAGAGAAATAAAATGCCTTGCCTATAGACATCTAGCTTGTTGGTGGCAGAGCTGACAGAGAACCTAAATACAAATCTGTGGTCTTGTCAGTTTAAAATGTATCGCCTTCCCTGTCATACATGTATGGGGATCCAAGCCCTGTGACTATGCAAGCTGATTGCCAAACTAGCTAGGATTCTTTAGAAAGGATTCCCCGTGACTACAGACCACAGCTAGAGTGAAAATCCTTCTAACTCAGCTCATATTTGTTTCACGTGAGTCATCAGTACCATCATCAACTGTATGCCAGTTTCAAGGACCAGTCAGAGCAATAGCTTCTGTTTCTTGACCACCGAGGTCCCATATTAAAATTTATCATAACTATGAGCTGCAGACATTAGGAGCCAAGCATCTTACTTCAAAGGTATTCGATAGATAACATATTATTGCAAAACAATTTATTCTTCCTATCTGTTTCTGACTGCCACTTCGTTTTTCTACTAGCATTGCTCTAGCTTTTTAGTTCAGCATACACTTCACTGACAAGTCTGAACTCCGAACAACTCCCAGTGGCAGTGGAAACCCAGCCGTTCCCTCTGGTAACAGCCCCCTGTGACGGTTCCAGTAATTATGTTGTGCTATTCTGAACTGAAAATCAGTCGACGAAGCAGATGAGTATTAGTACACCAAAACCTCTAGCTGGGTAAATAATTAATTACCTCGTTTTTGTTTGTTTGTTTTCCTAAATGTTTCAGGTGGGCTTTCGTTAGACATCGTCTGGAGTACTAAAAAAGGAACGCAGTTTGTATTGGTAAAACTGCTGAAATCCTAGACCAAAGTAATATGCTTAGATTAGACACGTGACAAACTTGCTTGTTCAAGATCTTTTTCAGTAGCAGAGTCTTTCTTCTCTCAACTTAAAGTTGAGTTTTAGAAAAATAACAAGAGTTCTCATTCATTCGCTGTATGGTGTGAAATAAGCTTAGTAGTTCAAGTTCAACTGTAAGGACACAACAGTATATGAAACCATCACCACTAAACATCGAACAAATCTCACAGAGATGTAAAATTCATCACACTCACACAAAAAAAAAAGAAATGGATTAAGTAATTTTCCACCTACTCTCATTTTATTCTAATGATAAATGGAGAATTTCTGGTTCGTAAAGTAACAACTAAATGCAACTAAAACCAGCTCAGATGTGAGCACATAAAAATAGCAGGGCTTGACCTTGTACTACTACAGGGAAGTCTGTCATAGATATAAAGTCTTAGGATCAAGCTCTGAATTCCTTAATGCAGGAAATGGTCTTCTCTGTGCAGATGTACTTTCAGCTTTTAGAAGAATGCTGGAGACAGTGAACACACTATAACAGCAATACATGTTACAGGAGCAAATACCTTAAAATGTAATTATATCTAATGCCTTAAAATGTATTTTTTACAGGAGCCCACAAAAACCAAAACCAACCCCCGCCCCCCAAAAACAAACAAACAAACAAACAAAAAAACAACACTCATCCTGGGCTTCATATTTAAATACAATAAAAAAATAAATGAATAGTAAATCTGCAAGTTACCTAGACAGCAATACCATGTTCATACTTTGACACAGAAATATGTCTCAATTAGAATCAGCATGAAAGTAAAATGAAAAGCAAAAATAGAGAAAAAAAGAACGGAAGAAAACACATTTTTAAGTAGCCAGAATGTTTTGATTATCTCTTTTCATTTTGTACCAAAGCCCAGTCACTAACAAGTACAAGTAATATATAAAGTGAGGATTATCAATTACGATGTATGTTAGATATCCTATTAACATAACTACATATGTCATATAATTAATATAATTGCCAACTAAAACTGTAAAGAAATAAAGTCCACCTAGTGTTTCCATCATGAAATAAACTGATATTGCTCTACGAAGAATCACAGTATTAAATATGATCACTTATAGTCTCCCTCCAGGCCAGCGCTTCCATCTACACTAAAACAGACATGATTGCTCTCAGATGTGGCACTGCAAAAGGCAACTATCTGAATAAGGATGGTTTGCAGCTAGCTAAGAACAAACAGAAGGAAAACCAGTCTTTCTTCTTCTGTTCCATTCCTCCTTGCAGAATCAAAGTGCTGGATATAATTCTTACATCCCTGACAGATAAGATTATCTAATGACAAGCTGTGGATTCATCTAATAAATCCCGCAAAGAATATACAAGCAAATGTATAGAAAAAAAAAAAAAAAAAGGCTGCTGCTGGCAGATCTGAAAGCTTCAAGTTCTTTCAGATCAGAACTTGCAGAAAAATCAATTTAAACACGCATTTTTTATTTTTCTTTTAAAACAACACTGCAGTCAGATCAAGTCAAGCTCACCATCTGCTGCAGATAGAAATACAGCTATACTCAAGAATTACATTATAAAACTTCTTTGTAAACTTTACATGCAAGCTGTTCTTGTCAGAATTAAAGTCATTGTGATCATGCATCTTAATATTCAATCAGGCTTTAAATAAAGAGTGACAAAAGTCCACATATGGATGACAAGCTGTTCTACAGTAAATATTTTTGTATTTATTGAGAAGGGGCTTATGGCTGTTTAGGACGTATTCCACCAGGCATTTTGGTTTAACTACTTACAGACTAATAAAACCAAAATAAAATCTCTGTTCCAAAATCCTCACTGAAATTTACAGTTTTTAAATTAACTTAATTATTCCTATTTAGCTATGCTTTTACTTCATCATTTGCTTGAAAACTTTTCCCAGCTGGTGGCTGTTATAGAGTAGAAGATTTTTAGAGCCCTATATTTTAGGCAAGGCTTTATTCCCAGGTGGCGTTGAACATAACTATACAAGAAAAAAAGCAAATACAATGTGTTTTTATCATTATTGCTGACTGTCTAAAGCAGAGGAAAAAAATCTTTCAGTTTTTTGTGTAATTAAACTTCTTAGAGCCAGTTTCCATATTGCTGCAGCTGAGGGAGAACAGTATAAGAAGTTCCTTTTCCACATACTCTAGTTATAAACACAATTTACAGAAAAACAGAAAATAATCTTAGGAGAAGTAGAGATAAAATTGGTTTTCCATTTCCAACTTCACTTCGAAAAGTTACAAGGCACAACCTGTGATTAATACAGTTATGTTAAGTACTTGCTGCAAGTGCATTACGTGTTACTACTTTGTCCAACTGTGCAAGTAATTCAGGACAGCAGTGAAAAACAGTTTTTAAAACACTAGAATGAAGCAGATACACAGACCAGCACACATCATATAAGGTCAACATTTCCTAACGCAAATAAATAATCTTACCCTGATGTTGGATCAACAGCTATGGCCTTAGGGTTATTGAGATCCAGCTCGATGAGCGTGACACACACTGTTCCATTCTGGTTGCAGACAAAGATCCTGTCACTGACGTGATCCACGAAGTAAAAATTCCCAGTGATCCAGTCGATTGCTATTTGCTGTACATCTGCCAAAAAATCAAAGGATAAAAAGAAAGCTCAGAAGAACAATTGTAATGCAAATAATTATTTGTAATACAAGGAACTTCACCAAAGAAACACTCTACCCAAAGAACTCAAGCTGTTTTTACAATGAGATTTTATACATGGTATATGGTATATAATAAAGAATTAAATTCTCTATGGACAAAAACTAGTTAGAGAGAGTTGTTCCTTTCTAAGCACAAGTCTCATTTCAACTTCAAGGATATCAAAGGTACACATTTGTTCATAGCACTGTTAAATATTTTAAATTCTGTCTGTGAAATTTTGTAATGATATGCTCAGAAGCAACACCACCAACCAATAGTGTGTCTGCGAGAGAGGGGTTGGAAATGGGTGTCTGTTACGCCATGGGGATGGCACACTGATAATGCTTGCAGCAGTTTATTAGATACGTATAAAGGGAACTAAAAATTGATTATAAATATTCCACAGAGATTCTAAAAGCCTGTGTGTAGCTATGTATGTCTAAACACACTGTATGTAATATAGCACATACGTGTGTGCAATGAATTCATTTTTTTTTTTCTTTTTCTTGTTGTTTTGTAAAGTCTGCATGCAGCCAGATTTCTGATTCACCTGTCACAATGATTAGCATCAAAGTAGCTGTCTGCCTGGTACCTGGAGAAGTTTCTTAACAATGACCCAGGAGTTTTTCTCTCAGGATGCTAAGGTGGCTTCACAACCACCTAGCACTACTGCTCTCATTTCCAAACAGTAAAAGGTTTTTTCTGGTGGGATCCTGGAACTATTTCTTGTAAATGTCTTCTAATCTCTGCGTTTTTAAGTCAATCTACTGGTCTAAAACATAGTCTTACAGTAAAAAAGCATAAAGAAGTGCAAGGAACATAACTATCAATTATCAATTTCATTTAACTAAGTTCATTTAACTAAGATTTCTTTACTTCCTATTCTCATTGACAGTACTGAATTGACACCACCCTGTGAGATAGAAGACTTGGTTATTCTTAAATTAAAAATAACAAACTACTATAACTATATTTCCTTTGAAATATTTTCAATGTTAAATACGAATGAACTTTCATTTTCAAAATATATATTTATTATATTACAATGATTTCAAGATACTGATAATATAACAAAATTATTTCATGACAGAAAAAAATGTGATAAAATAGTATTTCACACAGGGTTTTTTTGATGCTTTTAGTTTTGATACTTTCAGTTTTATTTATTTCTATCATCCTTCATAAGTTTTTTAGTCCCAACAAACACACCTGAATAAGAACCTGCTGTTTCTATCACACTCATCTTGTATTAGAGAATATAAAGTAAACCTGATTCAGAGAGAAATTCCAGTCAGTAAGTTTTTGACAATAACTGAGAGTTTATGAGTTATGTATTTGCTAAATACTTAAAACAGACATGGAGACTCATGCATTGTCCTTCAAAGTGCAGATAACATAAACAAGATTTACTCAATAAAATGTCAAGACACCAGCTCTACTCCATCTCAGCCATCCTATTACACAGTTCATTACAGTCTCTTCTATCTCAGATTTCTTCCCTTCTGCTACTCATTTTCCTTTTAATTCACGGTGAATATTATGCCTTTTCTCTTCTGATAGCTCCTATTATAAAGACACGCTGAGCTAGAATAAAGGAATGCTCCATTTAGTCCCGGGTCCAACCTCCAGAGGAGGTCAATGTCAGGTGCGCTATGTAGCACATAAGACATATGTAAGCACTAACAAATATTTCATACAACACGGGGAAAAAATAATAATAATAAATCTTACTTATGGAGAATGAAAGTTACAAAAGAGATTCAATTTTAAATACTTCTAGACACAAAATTAGTAATTAAATTCTTGCAATGTGAGCTCTGGAACACTGCTATACTTTGGGAAGCAGAGGAAAAGGGGGGGTACTGTCTTCTTTCCAACCTGTGGGAAAATTCCTAGTTTTGCCTAAGTGTGACACATACTTGAAAGGCATGATACATACAGTTTATTAGATCTGCTCACGTAATGATACTCACATCTATGAACTATTACCTGCATTTTTTTTCATCAGTGATTTGTTATTGTGTCATTAACGAGAAATGGCACTGGACAGGTATTTATGGAATAAAAGGAAATTAATTGAAGGTCACACTAGGGATAACAATTTGCATCAAATAGCTGCAGCTGAGGTTGCTCAGCAATCCAGGCAAAGTGAGACACCTAGAAGCAATTTAACTGGATAACCTTTGTGTCACAGACTTCAAAAAGCATTCAGAGCTCTTAACATCTCTTTGCCCCATTTCCCTTCCCCAGCAGGTTGTCTTTGGGAAGAGTGTGGAGTTACCAGCAGCACAGGCTGTTTACAAGACATAGGCTCATTACAACTGCGTTCCTTATAAAGCTGTTCATTACAAAGCATGCTATGCTAGAAGACTCGATTACAGTTTCCAGAAAAAGAGCCACATTAATTCACATTTTTCTTCAGAAGTCTACTGCATGAAATGGAGGAGAGATCTCCCACTATGGAGAGAACATTTCTCTAAAATAAACCTTCTAGAGCAGTACATCATTGAAATCTGGTAATTAACTTAGACATTTAATGCACAGTAGCATTTTCATTTAACAGTTCATCTAACACAAATATGTTGTGTATTTTAGGTACCAGTGTTGTGGTTTAGTTTTTGTCTTTTTTATACCATGAGCTCTGCTGTGCGTAGGACACATCCAATTGCTCACAAGAGAAGCTTATAAAGAATTGTCCAAGTCTACGCCTCTGTAAAATCATATCCCATGTGAAAAATCCACTTAGCTGGCAGTTTTCATGATTCAAACTTTTAATCCCTATGGTTTCACTATAGCAGCTATGCATTTAGATGCTTTGAATGGCTCTCCAGTTATCAGACAAGTCAAATGTACTGTATGCTACAGAGATAAGGTTTTGGTTGCACTAGGGACTTTTAAAATATATATTTTTGTGGTCAAGATGTTACTGAATTAATTTCTTGCTTATTTCTATATTCATATATTAAAACTGAATATGTGCAGATGGCTAGTTCACTGACATTGTTAAAGCAATAAATCTTTTTTCTTTCATTCACACAGCCTCAGAAGTCTCTAAAAGAAACACCTTTCCTGAAAGCACACATATTTATTCTGAACAATCTTGTATATGTTTTTGAGGGTTTTTCCTATTTTAATTACAGTTTCCATGGAGTATTTCTGCCAAATGTGATCAACCTTCCTTTAGGACTTTCTAAAAAACAGAGTTTCCTCTTAAGGACTTCAGAAAGAAATGTTAACATACCATATAGTCTAAATTTTGGTCTAAATCTACTTTGATTGATGACGTTATGTAGACCGTGGGCACTAGCAAGTGTGACTGGAAGTATATATTTTTTAAACATACAAGTATTATTATACCTTTAGAGAAAATGACAATTTTGTATGAGGGTGACTAAGTCTTCAAATGCTACTAGAAATATATGTCTTATGGCCAAAATATAGTTTATGAAAATCAGAACCATACTGAATTACTGTCTTCTTTCATTTCAAATCTCAAACATGTATTTTGTACAGTGCACATTTTAATTTCAAATAAAGACTTGCACAAGAAGAATTCAGTTAATGGAAAAGAGCAAAAACCAGTGCCATATTCTTGTATTTGTACTACTGCTGTAATAATTGAGGATTCAACACAGGCACTGCCTATTAACGTAAATATTATGGTAATAGATTTTATTTTTTACAAATGTGGAAGAAAGAGTAGAAATAGAAAAATTAGCATCTTTTCTCCATTTATACACTTCAGTAAAAATTTCCCGTTTTTAACATGCAAAATGATCTAAGCACATGACAAGGAGAAACTTAAAGTAGCTCAAGTCTTTTATAGAAACTTCTGAGTGAACAGAGGAATGATTCTGGATGAAGTATAATTAAAATTAAAAATGCCTAGTGTGATCCCCATATGCTTCTGGTTAATAATTAAAAAGATAGACGACCTCTCTCTATTTCAAGAGAAAGAACTAAGCTTCTACTGCCTTATATACTTAAATTTTTCCTTGCTCTGGACGACTGCAATGAAGAACTGGGAAATCCACTCAAGACTCAATGAGCAACAATTTCATTGACAATTGCTATAGGAAATAAGTTCTTTTTATAAAACCTTTTTATTTATTGCATAGAGACAATACTGATAGTTTCAAATAAATTGTATATTATCTACAGTAAAATATCTTTATCGGCATCGAAATCATAAATCATTATTTATGTTTAGGCAAGGTTTTGGATCTTTTTAAAATAATACTATTTTTGCTTTCATTTTCCTAATATTAATGGATATAATTGAAAATGCTATGAAATAATATTCGTTTTTGTCACAAAGTTTATTTTTTCTTTTGCAACAGTTGCTCTTAAAGGAAGTATTATTTTGATTTACACAAAAAGCTAAAAAAGAATTAGGTATTAATTCTTCTTCCATAGCCCATATACGTTTCTTCTGAAGCAATATAACATCCAAACTTCCACAGAGGAGTTTAATGCTATATTCTTTGCTGGCATGGGGGAGATGAGGGACAGGGAAGTGCTTTAAAGTAGTGGTGGTTCAATAAAATAGCAGCCGGTGTGGGTGGGCAGGTTTCCTGGCCCCCCACGAACACCACCTGGAAACTGCAGGTGAGGAGGGAAGTACCCGCTGCTTCTGCACACCCAAACGTCGAGTGCTTATTTTACAGGACTTTGCAAAGAGCAGCTCGGCCTTGTCAGGTAGCCAGGTCAGCTAAGAGCCACTCGTTTAATTTATTCTATGATAATTGGCTCAACAAGCAGGGTAGTTCTAAGGACAGTGCAACAGTTGTTTGGACGGCTGGCCATATGCTAGGGGAATAAATGCTTCTGAGAAGCGAGAGAGGATTGGGCTAATAAAACTTGTAGGAGTTAATGTTTCTGTAACGAGTATCCTAGCACATGGAAGGTGTCGGTACAGTCCCTAATGGTCACACACCCTACGAGTACTGGGGTGGCGCTGCTCAAGTGCCCCGTGCCAGGAAGAGTCACCTTCTGTCCCGTCCACCAAAGACAACCGGGAACAACAGCTCTGCAGACCTCACAGGCAGTTTCACACCCGCTTTCTCCACAGCCTGTTGTGTTAGGAACTGTGTGCCTCTGGGGCTGTCTTTCGTAAAGCAGCCTGCCATGAAAGTTAGCTTCACTGTGTTTCAACTACGGAAGAACCTCCTGCTTTCTGCTGAAGTCCAAACATGTAAAATAGAAACAAAGGTTTTAAAAAATAAAAAAATAAATAATAATTTGGAAACTAAAACCTCAAGAAATGAGGTCATAAAAAATAATATAAAAATGGGACAACATATTTGAAATATTTTGCCTCTTGCTATGTTCCCTGAACCTTCAGGGTGTATTTTTCCAACACATATGCATTTTACTTCTCCACCACTAGAAAGCTTGATTTTCTTTTTCTTTGACTGAAAGTTGACATTTTATCAGGTGAGACTGTGTGTGTTGTGTAAGGTAAGCAAATGATAAAAGTGCCAGGCATGGACAAACCTGTTCAATTTAACTTACTATCTATTCAGAGGAAAAAAAGAAAAAAAGAAAAAAAAGATAAAAATACTTATTTAAAACCAACACATTTTACTCTAAAAAGTAACAAAAGAAAACAAAAACAAAAACAAAAGAAAGCAACTTGAAGATGGGCTTTTTGACAACTTTTGAGTAATGAGACTAATGGTAGCAATCATTTCTTTTTCCAGAACAGACACCAAAAAGGCTACCAGGTAAACAGTAGTTAAAGCACGCTTAAATGACAGGCTGTAAAATCTGCCTTTGCTTTGCCTCTCATCTGAGAGTAATGCTCCTAATTAGTAGCCCAGACAAGCCAGTACTGACACTGTGGTTTGGGAAAGTTAGATTGGCATAGATTTTTCTGTGCCTGTCCTATTGACAGCAACTGGCTGTAACTATGTCTGCAATGCCATTTACAAAATATATTTTTATTAAAAGTGCCACCATTCAATAAGTTAGACAACATTGTTGTCTAAACTTTAAACAGCCATGTCCTGAGTGATTATTGCATATGTTTAAAAATGAATAATCAAATGACAAATACCGATCTATTTTTTGCAAATGACTCATCCTCAAACACAAAATTCCTTTGAAATAAATCAGCCTTCTCAGACAGTGTTTGTAAGGAGTACAATGCAAAACCTAAAACATTACATTTAAATAAGCACTTTAAAACATCCAGACTTCAAGTTCCTCAGAAGAAAAGAAAGCTTTTCCTCTTGTTTGCTAAGTAACATAATTTAAAATTCAATAAATTGGGTTCCTGTCAAAAATACAGTTGGTATTCTTCCAACCATACAGGATATTAGAATATAATGTTTTAAAAACCTATAAATGTGAACATGGAGACAATGGCAGCTTCTCCAAACTGATTTTTTTTTAAATATGATTCTATTCTAAATATTATGAATACTTAATAAAAGCATCCTGATGGCTCATGAAGACATCCAGTCTCTCAGAGATGTCGTCTCTCCAATCACTCAGAGATTCAAGCATTCAGCTTCAGCTAGACATAGGATGGAACATGTTTATGTTTAAAATTAAAATTGAAATGTTTAAGATTGTATTTTTATCCTTTTACTGGATGCAGCTCACTTCTGAAGAAGAGAAGGTCTAACTCCAGAAACTTCACCTGATTTTGGAGTTTCTGAATTTACCAGATTCACACCAGTCAAAGGACTCTGCAAAGGCCACGATACAGGCTACCCCAAAGGATCCGTGTCAGTCCTCACATCTGTAAGTTAACCTCTGAGCACTGATGAGAAGACGTGCGTGCAAGTCAGTTTTGCGGCCTCTTAAGCAGTACAGCAGATAGCTATGTACACTTGCTGCACCTTTCTGCAGAAGGAGGCCAGGCCAAGCAGTACCGTTATGACAGGCTGCAGTTCGTGGGCTGAGGTGGCACACAGAGAGGGTCTGAGCGGGTGCGGACAGAGCAATGCAGGTCTAACGATAAACCCCTTCCTTCCACTGGGAGCCCTGAGACCTACAAAACAACAGCAACAACAAAAATCCCATCTTTATTCTCTAACAAATCCCTGTTTACAGAGCTTTCAGAGGAAATGTGCTGATGGTAGATCACAGGCCCCATGCTTGGGCTATGGGCCTTTGCCTGGGGTTTTACAGTGGGGTAGTAAAATCTGCCCCTGAAGCTTTTAGCATAGCTCTTCTTTTAGTCATGTTATAAAACAATTCTACCTTACAATGCATCACATTTCCGGAAGGAGTAAAATAAGTGAAATTTTCTGCTGCTGGTCTCGAGTCACAAATTTGGCCATGATGCCAAGATGTGCAAGGCAGAAGCATGAAACAATAAAATAATGGCCTTGTGAATGGCCCTGTTTTTTAATCCCAGGGCTTAGATTTTTATAAGAAGTTAATTTTCTGCCACCAGTCTCGTCAGAAACAAGTAAGAATAGTCAAAAATCAGATCATTTCTAATTTCTGCATTACTGAGTTTCAAGCACATTGCCAAATGATTGTAAACTTGTAGCGGGGTCCCAGTAGCCTGCATCCATACTGAACGATAAAGACAGATTTATAGAGGTACATAGCTATAACAGTCTCTTTTTTTTTTTTTTTTAACTGCACATTCAAAAGCTTCTTATAAATCTGCTGAGACTGTAAATCAAACCCAGTTATTTACTTCAAAGCAGTTAAGTCATCCACTGTTAAAATTAAAGCATAATTCAGCCGCAGTACGCATCCCATCAAGCGTGCGGACTAAGAGACCTGCTGGGGGAAAACAATGCGGCTGCATTAGGCTGTGATACCTGTCTCATTGAACCTCCTCCATCAAAGGCACAAGTCTACAACCTTCCCGCCTTCCAGCACTGCCTGCTGCATGTATTAAGAACTTCATAAAGCATCTTTACACAAAAATAAGGTCGCTTAACCATTTTCCCATAAAGACGCTAGGCAGTAGATTACAGTTTTAAAGACGTGTCAATAAAGTGTGGAGTTACTTTGGCAATACAAAGTATTTAGGGAAAATGACTTCCAGAAAAAGTTTGGACAGTTTAATCCCAGAGGCGGACAACAACTCTTTAAGAAGCACTTCTTGGGGGGATAATGTAGATGTAAGTTAACCTTCTCAGCTCTTAAACAAAGGTTTAGGGGAGGAAGGAAATTCATATTGCATGTCTTTTGTAGAAGGTGACATTTGTCAGACAAAACTGGTTCACAGGATCTAGAGCACACTGTAGTCTCTTGCAGGTAAAATGCAGGTCATAATTTTGTAGTAGAATTTCATATTGAGCTCAATATAGCTGCAACTAGCAATGTATGGTCTAGACAATATGAATATGCAGTCCATGGCATGACCCAGTGCTATAAATCAATCTGTGTCTTTTCACCAAAGGGCATTCTTACATTCAATTTAATTTTAATCAGTAGGTAGTACTGACCATAGAATATTTCATTCTGATATATATATCAGAAATACTCATGTTGGGCACAGAAGTCTTTATCTTCATCTCAGACATATTAGGGGTAAAGGAGAAGACGTTACCCTTTCCCCCCCCCAAAATAAAAATCTTTTGCTAATATATATATATTAAATAACTTGATTATAATACAATTAAAATTTGCATACGGAGTCCAATTTAAATCCAGCTTGAGAATTATGACTTAAAGAATACTACAAAATATTTAAAATCTTTAATCATAAACATATATCCTGAACAGTTAGCAAATACAAGCTCCTTGTGCCACATAATGTCTCTAAAACAAACTCATAGCATGTACCTCACTAGATGAGATGACCTCTTTTTTTCGGTGTTGCAAAGGAAAGAAAAGGAAAATGCTCCTTAAATTAAAGGGTATTAAAGTTTCCTTCACCTTTTTCCCTGAATCTAAAAATGAAATCCTTCAAAAAGGATCATCATATCCATGGCTAACTATTCCCACAACCCAGAGGAATCACTATCACCACGAGATGCCTTCGGCATGCTTGTAATTCTGCAAAACACTCGAAGCCACCATATAGCATTCACTAATGTCAGATGCCTCATATTACAGTTCGATCAAAACAAACAAATAAAACCCTTCATGCCTATCAATGTTGGCTGCCAACTGACTATAACAAACGCATACTCATGCAACCATGATCTCATCCTCCCTGTCTTCCTCTCTTTTTTCCTCTCCATTTCTTTTTTCCGTCCATTTATTCCATTATTCCATGTTGTCCAATATCAAAATAGCAGCCTTTGAGGAGAAGACTGTTATTTGTTATATTTGACCTGACCAAAAAAGCCTAACTTTCCAGACTTAAGACACAGGGTTACTTGATGCACTTAAATTAAAACAAACAAACAAACAAACAAAACCTCTTGCTAACTCTTTTCCCAAAGGGTTCAGTTCTGAAGCTAATGCAGTGGTTATTACCACAGGAAAGAAATCTGAATTTTGTAATCAGTTGTACAGACTTAGTGAGTAACCTGTATATCCTTGAAAGAGTCTTCAAATGAAAATGCATACTATTTTCAGGATATTCCTAACTAGAAGAGAAACAGCATTGATTTTTCCAACACATTATATTTCTTTCCCTATATGTAAATACAAAAATACCTCTCCATATATATATATATAAATAGAAAAAAAAAATCACATAGGCAAAATATCTTCATATGACATACGAGCAAGTCCAAAAAATGCCAAAAGGAGTGAATCTCTGGAACTGCACATTGTGGCAGGTATCCCCATGTACTCTGCAATCAGCTCATTATTTTTGCTTACATGGTGTGACAGAGATCCTATGCAATTACACAAGCAAAGACGGTTCAAACTTTTATCAGCAGCTCAAGAACCGTCATGGTGAATGCCTGACCCAACACATCAAACCGCAGCTGTTTGGTGACATGGTGATAAAATGCAGGGCTTCAGCTCTGTGCAGACAGACCACCCCTTTTGCATAGCGTCCTCCTCATTAAATAACTTACAAAGATTTAAACACATTTATTATTTTTATCAGAACTAAGAATATACGTAGCTTAAACTTAACTTTAGCAAAAGTTATTTAATCCATTTAAAAAAAAAAGTGTAATTTTTCAATTTCAGAATGAGTGCTTTACTAAAAACACCATTAAAAATTGTAAAGCAAAACCAAGATTTTATTTTATTCAACCTAACTGACAAATAGTGAGAAGCATAAGATTTGTTCCTCTGTTTTATTTATTTAGTAATATTGACATGATCCATAAAGTTTTCAGCATTTCAGGTTCTATTCCAGAGTTGAAGTCAAAAGAAAGTTTTGAATCAAATTTGTTTAATTCTGGGTAGAAATCTACAATTTAAGTTCTGTGTATTGAGAATACAAAAATATTTCCATGAACTACAGATTATACTTTTTGAGCTAGACATTGCTTCTGCCATTCAAAGAAGTTAAAAAAATAATAAAAATATATATATTAAACCACCAATTCAGATGATATTTTTAATTTGCCATGCCCACCACAGTGCAAATAATAATCACAGTTTTATCAGCTTTTGCAAACATGAAATTCCTCTTTCTGTAAGAGCCGTTGATAAAGTGCTATGGAAAGAGCAAGGACTTTATTACATTCTGACCCAAGCAAACTCCTTTGTGCATCTCCATCACAGGCTACAATAAAGCACTGAAGTACCCAGGCTAGAGTAAGTACTGAAAGCAGACCTACACAGAGGCCAAACTGAGGTACTTCAAATAACTTCCTAAAAAGCAGTGGCAAAGATGCTGCAACAGGCTTTTATTTTATCAGAGAGGTAGCTTCTCATTTCAGATTACTTCAATTAATGCAATTTGTCATTCATTTATGAAAAGCATGACCTTTATTTACACTTCACCCTGCAGCAGTACGAAGTGTTAGATCAAAGTAGGAGTTGCAAAACACAATTATGCCCCTTTCTTTACTATGAAGACAAAAAGGTTTAAAGGAAGATATTTAATTTTACTGTGATGTTATTGCAATGAACCTTCTATGATTTGTGTCTCAGATAAAAGTCTTAAGGTGGCTGAAGAACTAACTTTAATGACATGATACAAAGTAGAGTATGTAAGAAGAAAGATTTCTTTATTTTTTCTCTTTCTGAGTTGACATTAGTGGTTTTTTGTTGTTGTTTGCTTGTTTTTTTGTGTTTTTTTTTTTATGAAGTCTGAATGAAATGTTTGCATGAATAAACTAATATCTCGAAGTAAGTAGCAAATTTACTGTCAATTATTCTAATGGAAGTAAACTTGATTGGCATCCTGTGTGACAAGAAATTACAAAGCAATATCTCCACTTTGGAAAAAAAAACACTAGCTATATCATCAAAAAAATATGTGACATTTATAAATAAAAAGTAAAGAAGATGAAATAAGTTCATGAATATATAATTAGCAGATGATATTTAATACTAAGTTAAAAATCTAAATCTTTTATTGTCATTGAAGTTAGCTTCTAAGAGCCTAAAGCCTCCAGTTCATAGCCAACTCCACTGAAATGGGAAGATTACAATTGTATGCCTCCTGTGTATCTCCTGTATACACTTCTGTACTTAGAAGAAAGGCAGAAGACAGTGTTCTGTGAATACTGAGGACATCTCAAGAGCCTGAAAGCCATAGCAGAAAGAGTAGAAGACTTTTAACAATTGCTGTGGCTAGACAGTTCCTTAGATCCTGCATAAGATCAGAAGGGGGTTTTGGTTGTAAAAGGAAATGCAGTTCTGTTACTGTTTCATTTACAGCACGTTGCAGGAAAAGGATTTTCTGGTTTCAGCAGACAGCAAACATAACAAAACAAACAAACACTCAGCCAGAACTGGAATCAGAGGAATGAGGGAACATCTTTCCTAATCAGAGAGAAGGCTGCGCTGTGCACATGTCTGCATCTCCCTGGACGCTTACCCATTACTGAAATCCATAGTGAATTTACAGAAGCAGAACAAGTTCAGTTGTGAAAACGATATTACAAAGAATAGTACCAGTTGCTACTATGTAAAAAACAAAATGAAGTCAACAGGGTGCACGTGGATGTTGAAGCCTTGAAAATGTGTGTCTGATCACATACAACAAGCATTATTTAATTCCACATTTCAGAAAAGTGATTCTTGTGTTTGTTTGTTTTTTACTGTTATTTCATTATTCTTATATCTAAGGACATAAATACATTTGTAAAATATTCACTATAAAATTGTGTATTTTATATTTGCAGCAATCTAGTTATCTACGCAGCAGAGCCTTACAGCCCCCAGAATTATTCCATTGTATCTTCATAACCTTGTTAACAAAGTACAAAATGTTATTGTTTTACAAACAGTACAATCACAGAATTGATCAGTGAGAAAGGCTCCCTCAGCATTATGTTTGATAAAGATAAATTTACATGATTACCAATATTTTTATTAACTCTCCGTTCTTATTTTATGAAATCCTTCTGCTGCTGTGGGAGATGTCCGCTTGCTCATGAAACTCCTCCCTGACACAAGAGCTTTGCTATGCAGGCTGGGTTGCGATGTAGGGATGAAAAACAATACACGGTTCTGTCGGAATGTTAGGACAATAACGAAACTAAGATGGAAATCCAAAACGGTCAGCTAGCAAGCTGATGATTGGGAAAAAGGGAATTCTACAATGCAGAACTGAGAATAAGGAGATGAAGAGATGGAGGCTTTGCAGAGACACTATTCAGGAGACTGTCTGAGGCAGAGCCCAGGAGTTTAAAGAAAAGAAAATAATGCAATCAAAAATTTGCACTGAGAAATACCATTGAGATAAGACATTTGATTTTCTGCACACAGTCTGAGAATTAAGTGTCCAGGGCATGACTACTGAAAAGCACATGAAAAGAAAAAGACAGCATGCCAGCTCAGATAAGAACAGAAGCAGGGTTTTGACTGATGTCAATGGAAGATCAATTGTAGAAACTGGATAAGTAACAAAGGTTGAAGAAATAGTAGTATTATATCTGAATGACAAAAAAAAAAATCCATTCTTGGCAATTAACAAGCAGTTAATAAATAGCTCTTATTTCAAAAGTGCGGGTAACCTAATGTTGGCAGGAAATCCAGCCAGTTCACAGAATCTCCTAGGGAAGCTTGTGCCTCAGAAATGCACAGTGCAATGTTACAGGGACACGACTCAAGCCAGCATAAGCCCCCAAGTCAGACTGAATGGACTGCATCCAAAAAGCACCAACAGCAGACAGATGCTTCACGGCTAGCCTTTAGAAGCTCCTAATACATGCACAGTCCTCTTAGGGTCTCTGATATCAAAGGTTATAGCTTAACTTTTGTGCAAACACCATCAAGTTTTGAAATATACAGCTGAAGGTATGAATACTATTCTTAGAAAAAGGCCGTGGATTTGCAATATCTACCATGGCCAACGGAAGACACCTAGCTCAACGTTCATGTTGGAACAGAAACCTCAGTCTTCAGGCAATCTCTGAGCCTGTCTCTGAGAAAGGCTGAATGGATGGATTTAGCCAAAGATGTCCTGGATTTGGCTGGGATCCAGTTAATGTTCTGCCCAGTATCTAGTATGGTGCCATGTCTTGGATTTGGGACGAGCATAATGTTGATAACATGGCGATGCTTCAGTTGCTGCAGAGCAGGGCTCACCCAGAGCCAAGGACTGCTCAGCTCCTCGTGCTGCCCTGCCAGCCAGGGGCTGGGAGGGGACACAGCCAGCACAGCTGGCCCAGGCTGCCCAAAGGGACGTCCCACACCATGGGGCATCGTGCTCAGCAATAACAGTGGGGAGTTGGCTGGGGTGGGGGCTGCCTCTGCTTGGGGTCAGGCTGGGCATTGGTCAGGGGGTGGTGAGCAATTGCATTACTCATCCCTTGCTTTGTACATTCTTTTATCATCATTTTATTATTATTTTCCCTTCCTTTTCTTTCCCATTAAACTGTCTTTATCTCAACTCACAGTTTTTACCTTTTTTGCTCATTCTCTTCCCCATCCCGCTGCGGGGGAGTGAGTGAACAGCTGCATGGTGCTTAGCTGCCTGCCGGGTTAAACCGCAACAGATGTGAACTACCCTTATTCTTCTGGTAAACATGATTATCATCAAAAAGGCTGTGTATAACCAATAATCAGAAAAGATTAGGCAGGAGTTAAAGACTGGAGCAGAGTGATAAAAGGAAGTTTCCATAAAGCCTGAGTCTCTAAAGGAGTCTTATCATTACAAAGTGCAAAGTAACCACACGCAGAAGGACAGTTATCAGATAGCACTGCTGCTGCATTAAATGAAAGTCCATAGAGCACCAGGAAAGCTGTATCACGCACCCGATCAAAAGCTCTCTAAGTCCAGGTCCACCAGAATGGGGAACGAATGTATTAGGCTAAAAAAAATCTCAGCAGCAAAGCCTCCTAGCCTATGCCATGTCCATCAAGATGACCCCAATTATGTTCTACCTCATTTCCTGTGAGCCCCTGCTGCAAAGACAGTGTTTCCCATCTCAGGCCACGGAGTAAAAGATGTTCGAACTAAAGATTTGCACTTGTGTCTGCTGAAGGGGACTACCTAAAAGAACACGGGAATTAAAGTAAACACAGAAACGTATTGAAATCCCTATTTCCAAAAGCCATACAGGAAGGCATGAGGGAAGACTCAGGAAAGATGTAATCTGACACGTATGTCACTGACGGCCCCATTTAACTGCCTAAGTTGGGGGACAAAGCTGGTTCCCCACTGAGGATCACTGAGTCCCACAGCACTGCTAGAACTTGTACCAGGTAACATTTTAATAATAATAATAATAATAATAATAATAAGTTGCCATCGTAAAGGGTAAGGTCAGCTTTGAATAACAGTAGGATTTCATGATACCAAATGACTGGGCAGTAAAAGGAGATGGAAAATTCAAGCTGGATAAACATGATTCTCAAGAGAAAAGTGTGACAGTTCTGTGTGTATAATGATGGCTCTATCTAAAATGAGATAGTGACACTACAACAACAACAAAAGCTTTGGAGAAACTGTCCCAGAAGCAGCATTTTTCCAGTCCTCCCAGAACTGCACCACAATGTAAGGTCAGCTCCAGGGCTCTAGGAGTGCCAACCAGATTCCAACTATACTGTGGTATTTCTTTAGGATACTTTTTTCACACCCCATTCTGCTTCCAGTTACTCTATTAGATGCTCTGAGCACTACTAAAGTGTGATTTGAAGTACAAATGACCTTTGTCGTGAAGCTGTCTCATTTCTATTTGTCTTCTAGGAAGTCTGTAAGCATAGACAGTCTATCACAGAAAAAAAAAAAAAAAATATCACAGTCTACAACTATAATGACAGCCTCTAACACCTGTCTGGAGACACGTTCAGGGGCAGGCTTCACATAGGAATAAACACCTCCCCCCAGATCTTCACAGTTCCTCTCCTCCTGAGTAAGCCAAACTTTTGTTTGATTTCTCATGAATATTCATACAGACTTCACAGGAAGGTTGCTGACAGAAGCACCATCCTTAGTGCTTTGCATTTCCTTCGATGATTGAGACTCATAAATGCCAAGGTAAATGACTAACTCTTCTGAACAGCACAACACTCGTAGCTGTTGTTAATCACTGGAAGGAAGCATTGCAGGTCTGGGGAGGGGAGAGCTTTGGGATTATGTTTGTTTGTTTGTGTCTGCATGATTTCAAAGTCCAAAGACAAAAGCAAAAAAAATAATAAAAAAAATAAATAAAAATGGACAGCCTCAAAGACCTTCCTAGCCCTCATGCCTTTAATCCTTACTCAGTTGTTTTTGTTCAGAAGCTATTTGATGTTTGTTTTTTCCCTGCTAAACTCAGAAGAAAAAGCAAACGTGTATGTGTGTGAGTGCACAACTGGGGGGACCAGAAATGTGCAAGAAAACAAGAATGTAAGCAAAGAGACACTTCTGGATCCTGGTCAAATCCTCTGGGCTCCCTGTCTGACGGTCCTCACAGCAGCTGCACCCAAAAAAGTTAGAGAGCCAAAAAGTCAGCCTTGGCCTAGGCTCATGCAGGCAAGGAGAAGATGCTGGCTTGCAACAAGCAGTTCCTGCTCCCCACCAGAGACTACCCAGCCTCCTTGCTCCTGCGGTAGGGCAGGCTAGAGAAGTCAGCAAGATTACAGCTGAAACAGTACAGGCAAATCCTAACGTTTCTCTTCATCCAGATCAGTCCCGTACAAGCAGATCTGTAAACAGAAAAGCCTGTGTGCCTTCCCAGGTGAGGTGGCACTGAGGAGGTATAAAACACAAAGCAGCAAAGCTAAACACAACAATTTCAGGATTTGTACTGGAGCACTGTGATAACTAAATGCCAAGAAAAACCTGAATCAAATACCATCCAAGCAGAAAATCTCATGCTCTGAAGCAGCATCCCAGAAGAGTTTTCTGCAGAATAGTGGCTGAAACCCAGGCTGTGCTGCCTGGTGCTTGTTTGGAGAGCACATTAAGTGCTTGGTACCTATAATGACGAAGGTGAAAAATGCCTATTAAAGTGAGGAAGAAGGAGATTGTCATCCAGAAGATGCTGCTCCTGCTGCCTCCCTGTCCCAACACACACACAGAAAAAAAAAAAAAAAAAAAAAAAAAAAAAAAAAAAAAAAAAAAACATGAACCATGAGCATAGTATTGCACATCACAGGTTTGGAAGGACAGAAAATTGTGAGAGACTTTCCACTTTCATTCCGTTAAAAAGAAATTTTGCTAGTTTGGTCCTCGAGGTAGCACTTCACATAAATGACTGTTCCTGGAAGTCTTGCTGTACTAACTGGAAGTGGGTGTGAGACAGTGTGAAGCGTCAAAGAGCACACCCGTTATTATGGACGGTGGTTGCACAAGCTGCCTTATCTGAGAGTCTTTCCTGAAAGCCTCTTTGGCTCCAACACTGTCTGCATAAATCTTTCCAAAAGGAAAATTTTCAGCTTAACTTCCAACACCTTCTAGGTCTAGAAAAGACAAAGGTGAAACAACATGCCAATGCCTGGCCTTGGCTAACACAAGATTGTCTGTACTGACATTGCCATGTCCACAGAAACCTATTCTTATTTAAAGGAATAAACCTATCAAGCAAGCAAACAAAAACCTTATCGATGATATAATAATTCTCACAAGACTGAAACTTGCTTAAGAAGTAGCACAAGGTATGTCAAACTGCTGTGCTTCAGCAAACGACACCTGAGATGCAGACCAAGTTAGCACTGCTCTTCAAAGAAATCCGATTGTATCCATCCAGGACATGTATGTGCCAAAATGAAGTCATGTTGGACTGTCTTCTAAGGGAAAATGCTGGATACTAAAGCATCGTAATTTCTTTTATTGTGTGAATCCAAAGATTCTGCTGACTACCTAGAGCTTACACTATATACCATGAACACTAACTCATTTTCATAGTCTGCTTTCCTAGAGGTAGTTTCTCATCTTTAAATAGGACCTACATTCTTGTTCCCAACTACAGGACTTACTTGCCTTCACTAAAAAAGCACTTTGAATAAGGCCACTTCAAGCAGTCCCAATCTTTTTGTATAACTGACTTTTCTACCAATTTTTGTGTCATATGCACACAACATATTTCCTTCCAGATAGCTAAGGAAAACAGATTAGAAGGCTGGGATAAAGAAATTCAAAATTCTGCAAATACTGCTAAGAGTTGTTTCCTCTCCTTTTGGAATGTTCTCTTTGTGGCTAGACAATAAAGAAAAAGTTATTTTCTATGAAGAACAGACCTTCCATTTTCCTTTGACTAACTCCATGGGCACAACCATTTATTTGGCTTGAGCTGCCAGAGGATGTACTTGCGCTTGAAAATGCACAGGCTGAAATCCTTCACCAGGAGGCAGAATGAATTTGTTTGCCTCACCCGATGCAGGTGCTATACACTGAAGAGGAATAGTAGAAGGTGCATGATGGGTAGCAGAAGACGGAGGAAAGAAAAGGAAGAATTTAAGATTAAAACTCAGTTTTGCAGTAGCCACAAAATGACCTATACATGTGTACAGACATATATAAGAAAAATAGTAACACCAGGCCCCTTGCAGAAATAACTCCAGGTGTATGTCTGGAAGGGAGGATATTAATCAGGTGGACAATTTCTGCACTGAGTACTGGAAAAGAAAAATAATAATAACACCACAACACCAAATCTGCCACAGATGAGCTCTGATTGAACCTTCTGGATGTTACTGTGCCCATGATGAGCAGCATGTTTTCCATGCTGCCCCATGCCGCAGGTGCCCCGGCGAACCAGCCTGCTCAGACTGGGCACCGCAGAGCTAGGAGCAGGAGCGGGACAAAAGCAGCTCTCACACTACTTGTTGCCCTGCAAAGTGCACCGAGCACCTTGGAGCTGATATGTTCACACCATGGGGACTGTTGTGGTTCCAACACAGTTATCCAAGAAGAGCGCCTGTCAATATGCTTGTCTGGGAGAAACACCACCACAGCTAAATCTGCTGGATTTTGTCAATCAGTGCTCCAAGCAATGTTTCTCTAAGCCTCCAAGCACCGTTTCCGTATCAAAACTGAAGAAAAGGTTGGAACAATTCTCTGCAGTCGGTGCACGTCCGTGGGAATTACAATTCTTCATTTAAACAAGACTGAACAATTACACTAGAGTTTCAGGAAAATATTAGAGTCCACAGGCTGATGTGTACGAACACTATGAAAAATGATTAGCTCATTAATTCCAGGCACTGTATTCATTTCAAACACATAATACAGCCTTAATTTTGCAAACAGATGTGCTAATGCAGATCCGAACACCACAAAGATTAGCAATTCTCTTCACATGCAGAGAAGAGAGGGAGAGGAACGTAGGAGAGAACTGGTGAAAGAACCACAAACCATAGCGCTAGGATCCACTTTGAGGATGAAGATAAGTGACAGAACAGACACACATACAGTTCAATACAAAACAGATTTTGCTAAGGACTGCAGTTAATCTGATTGCTCTTACTAACAGGAAAAGAAAAGAAAATATCAATAACAGAGTGAATTAAAAAGGCACAATCAAATACTACCAACAAGATTCTTAGGGCTCTTAGATATCTAGAGTATGAAAAAATAAAATAGGAAGAAGGCAAAATGAAGTACAACTATACTTTACATCTAGGATAAGAGAGACCTCTAGAAGTAATATTGCCACAATGAGTGGCAAAGCAAACCAAAACAAAATGAACCCCTTTCTATTTTTTTTTTATTCTATTTAATTTTCTATAGAGTAGATATATAATTAGGAAATAGGTTGAAAATACATGTAAACAAAAACCCTTTACTCTGCAGAAATGACCACATTTTACAGCAGCTATCTTGATAGTCTAAAGCACATTTTCTACAACAAATTGATTACTTTGATATGCACAATATTATATCACCATTGAATTTGTGGTTTGAGTATTTCTGAACCTGATGGTCAGAGAGTTTGAGATCAGTTCAGAGTTAATCTTTGATGTCCATCTCTACTTAAAAGTGTTTTTCTAAATCTTAGGTCCAAAGCAAAACAGTGGAGGTTCTAGCCCTGAGTTTTCAAAAGCCAGGTTAATACCACCATTGCACTCCTTGGTGCTGTGTTTTATAAGCTGATCTGTGGACAATTCTGCTGTGAAAGAAAATTGCATTTTTTGGACTGTATGCTATTTTGCAGTCTGTTCACATTAAAATATGTAAGTGGATGAACACCTCCTTCAGTAGATAACAACAGTCCACAAATTGAAAAGATGATTGAGAAGTAACGTTGTAATGCAACAGACTAATTCCATATTATGAGTCTTTTTTTTTTTCTTAATTGCAAAAAAGGCAGCAATTTGTTTCCAGTGTCAGGAAATATTTTGTTATTTTCAAGAACTGACATACCTACGATAGCTGACAGCAAATGTGATAAGCATGTGTCTCTTCTTCATTCACTGTCAATATTATCCCAGTAGTAAAAAACATTTTCAAGCTTTATGTAACACTACTTTGCCAGAGAAGAGAATTCATTTTATATTTGTTCTTCTGTTGTACTGCCCTGGTTTTGTAAGTTCTACACATTATATTTAAACTATAAAAATGCACATTTTAAAAAACATTGCATGCATATATTTTTTATTGGAATGAGAAACATAAAAGTGCTTCAATATGAGTTTCAATATTTAATGCCTTAAGACTATCTTCAACAGCAAGCCTCCAAATATTACTGACATCTCCTGCACCAGGTCACAGCAAACACTACAGTTTTGCTAAATGACCGTCAGATACTTACTGTGAAGATACTGAGCAATGTTTATTATCCACTCGTCTGTTAACTTCCCAGCTTTTGTTATCCTGGTGCATTTCAGCTGACTCGAAAGATCTCTCGATTCAATCCAACAAATTTTGTCCTCTTTGTAGCTATAATCTAGTGTCAAAATTGCAGATCCTTTAACAGGGGTTCGGGAAGACACTTTGCTTCCATTAAGATACAAGACCTCAATTGTTTCAGAGTTTGCAACCAGAAGAAGAGGAGGTCTATCAGCAGGCTCTGAAAACAAATCAGAATTCAAAGTGTTAGCAGACTGTGTATAGCATATTTATCATATCAGTTTTAACATAATTTTTAAATGTTCTTACCTGCATGTTTTCAGAGATATAATAAATAGGTTTTGTTTTTATTTTCATAACTATCATATATTCCAAATTACTACTCTATTTTATCCTGCTGTTCTAATAGTTCACATCATTAAAGAAAATTAATTACCCTAGCCCCACAGCTTCTGTTTAATTCCAAGTGTCATTATTGCAACATTTTTCATGCCCAAGTCATAAAAAGAAATACATTTATGCAAATTATTTCTATCCAGATTACTGACATTTCTAAAAGAATGGAGGGCAGTAAAACCTGAAGAATTTATGAGTCCGCATGAAATGGTGAGGTACTTTTCATATCTTTACTTTCTCTTACTTTTCGTAAAGTAAGAGAAAAACTGAGTGAATGCTTCTACAAAGCAAAACAAAATATTAAAATATAAATAAATAAATAAAATAAAAAAGCACCAAAGCAAACAAACCCAATGCAATGGAACCTGGCTACCTGCAGATGTTGGGTATAATACTGTGCAATGCAAGGGAGAAAGCTTTATGCAGTGGAGAATCCCGATAGCGAAAGGGAACAGAGACTGCACAGTTTCCACTGGGTTAACATTCAGGTCACAATAAACAAACAAACAAAAAATATGAAGAAGCAATTCACATTCACCTGAATTACTTTGACTGGAAATCCTGCCAGTAATTTATAAAAATACTTGAACAATGTGTGAACACTGAAGGGAACAATAATACCCAAACAGTGAAGAATATATAATTTAAAGTACAAGATATTCAGCTGAAGTGATGCTACAGGATAATGATTTAACACCCAGGTCAAGTTCAAGTTACAATTAAAGAAAGGTATGTTGTACACCCAGAGGAACAAGCAATACTCATCGAGCTAAAATATGTTTTGCATATGATGAGTGCTATTGGGCACAAAAACAGCTGGTCTTGCTTTCGGTGTATTTTAATTGCATTCCTGCCTAGAAAATCCAGGGCTGGTTTGAAATTATGCATCTGACTTAGTCAAGTATTAATTAATATTAATCTCAGTATGATGAGGATTTTGAGAGGGGGAGAATCCCCTCCCTCATCCTGCTGGCCACGCTACTTTTGGTGCAGCCCAGGACACAGTCGGCTTTCATACATTGCCAGGATTCTACTTCTTTTTTTAATTTTTTATTTTTTACTCCTAGGGTAGGATTAGAATATAACTGGCAACTTGGTGTAGCTTTTCAATTTTTATTTTTTATTTTTTAAAGAGAGGAAGGTAACTCATTTATATAAGCAGATGTTTATCCCCTGTAAAGAAAGGATCTCTGCTTTGACTGAACTTTCCAAAGAGACTCAGGTTCTGAGTCACTGACTTCCCCGTACAGCTGTTGTTGCACTAGACCAACTATACACACTGGAGCATGCTCCTTACAACAAACCATTGGTTAATTTCAGTATAAACAATCATTCCTGAAAGTTGCCACCGCAAGCAGCAGGATTTAAAGTAAGGAGTAAGCAAGAGCTACACAAATCAAGATATAAATTTTCTGCAGATTTAGATTTTCTAAATATATATTATAATGTTCCGCAGATACAGATTTTCTGCAGAGAACCTCAGGAAGGTAGTTCAAGAACTACTGACACCTATTTATACACCAAAGGTGACAAGAGATGGACTATGTGGAAGAAATATTGAACAAGTCAGTGCTGTCAATATTTCTAGATGAAAAGTAGAATTTTCAAATAAAAAGAATAAATGCTTATATGGAACCCAAATTGACTAAGTCCCATTGAATATCTAAATCTGTCATTGATGACTTTTTTAGCAGAAATACTGACTCACAAGGTCCCACAAAGAATTCTGGGAACTTCTTTGCATCTTTAAGGGAGATGATATTGAACTTTCATGCAAATTTTATGGTTTAAGTTTGCTTCAGGTTTAATTGGAGTAGCAGCGATGCCTAATTTTGCAACGAGGTATGTTCACACGAATAATAATGCCAAGTGGACACACTTCTGAAGTTGTACTTAAAAACAAACAAACAAACAAAAAAAAATTACCATAAAACACAGAAACTCACACTGCAGTTGCCAAGCATGTGGAAAAAATATTTGTGTTGCCAAGTCTCACCCCAAGAGCTCTCAGCCTAAAGCAATCTGCTTACAGTCAGAAAAATAAAACAATGTTTAAACACTGTATTAAAATGAAATATTTTCAATCAACATTTTACTTCATACAGTTTTCAAAATTTTGCTAAGCAATATCAGGTGAGGAAATGGGGAAAAATGCATAAATAAAAGGATTTACAAATAATATTTCATCAGCAAGTCTGACTAAAGAGAAAAGATGCTTTATTAAATACACTGCTCAGTGGTCTTAATGAAATCCACTGAAGTAGGCTTTATATTCTGTTCTTTGGTACCATGTGCTTTTATTTAAACATCTCTTTTGCTGATATTTTGTTTACTTTTTTGCCTAAAACAATACTTTCTATAATGGATCAGCATGCATTCCTTCTAAAGTGGATTTCATTCTTTCCTATAGTTTTTCAGTACCTTGGAGCATACTTCTCTCCCCAGCAAACCACATGTTGATATCTGCAAAACCACACTTGTATAACTTACTACTTTTCTAACTTACTGACTGTCCTTATCTTACATTTACTATCACCATTTAAATCCATGCAATTTTTTGAAAAATTTCAAAGATCTTTAAAGACTGAAGAAACTTATTTGTGAAACAAACTCTTGTAAAGTGTTGAGGCACAAATGAAGCCACAAGTGAAGCTCCGTAGCCATGCCTTTTTTTTTTTTTTCTCCAGAAAAGAAGGCAATGAAGTTTTTAATAAGCAATTTTATTTGAAAGGTGTCCTGTGTATGGAAATGTCTGTCTCTCCCTTTCTTATAAACTTATGCTACCCATCAGAAGAAGAGAACTTAAAGAGTTTCTGTTTCCACCACTCACTGACCCCAGTGGAGAGTTTCCAAACTGGTACAAAAGGTGTTTGTGTCTGCCTCCTGCCAAGTTTTTTACATCTAACAGCTCTGTGACCAGCTGCTTCCTTCCCATGAAATAACATCACTCCTTTCCTAACCAGCAGCAGTGTGAAAATTTCCTTATTAACATTTTTGCTCCTGTACTTTGTATTAAGGAAGATATTACCACTGCCTGCAATCTGTAAAGCCTTCAAGAAGCAGCAGATACTTAGGAGCTGTTTGCAGATAAGGAGCCAGCCTCGTTGCTCAGTTGTCCAAGGCTGTCATGGAGAACCATATCCTTTCTTGCAGTGTTTTGAACCTACGTATTGGAAACTGTAACAAGGATTTAATGCTTCACTGAACTCTAGATAAAGGTTGTATTTCAGAACTAATGTCTAAGAAATAAAGGAATTATGAAAAAGAATTAGCATTGACACTCCTGAGCAACAGCTGTAATCAAACCTGGCTCCAGACAATGGAATCACAAGTACTCCTGGCACTGCTAAGAGGTTCTGCTTAGCTGGCACTAGTAAACATTAAAACTCATCTGTGTTCGTGCAGAACTTATCCAGAAACTAGATTATTGAGCTTGAAATTCTATTTTTCAAGCAGTCCATACATGAAACAATTGAAGGGCTTGAATCAGTTAATCATGCTTTTTCACAGTAGGGTATTTAGCTTGCCTATTTCAATGTTGTTCAGATAAAGACTGATTCATTATTACTTACTAAAAAAGAGTAATATATGGCATTATCATGAAGAAAAAAGAAAAAAAATACAGAATAAAATAAAAAAGTTCCTTTAAAGCATTTTAAAGTATTGTGTAAGGTAAACAAAAAAAGAAAGAGAAGCTGAAAAAAATGTCTCGTCTTCCCCATCATAAAAATCTACTTGTCTGTTTCCCAAGAACAGAATCTACAAAGCTTAAAAGTTTAGTGGACAGATCTAAGATGAGTTGCAGTGAGCTGACTGCAGCTTTTCAAATAACTGGACTTCATGTGTGTTATTCTTTCTGGAGTTTTCCTTTATTTATTTATTTATTTATTTATTTATTTTAAATAGGAAAGATAAGACGTGAGTAGCTCTCTAATCCAGGGAAGTTTTATGATTCATCCCTCTTGGCTAAAATGAAAGCATCTTCCTTTGGATTATGTTTAAGATAGAGTGGTGGAAAAGATGAAAGTCTTGCATTTCCCCCTCCCTGATCTTGTCTAAAGTACAGATCAGTACTGATGTCACAACAAATAAGAAACTAAGGCGTTTTGCTCTGCCACCAACAGTCCTACTTCTCTGAAAGAAAATCTTCAGAAATGCCAGTATTTGTTGTTTCTTTTTTTTCCTCTTTTATTTTTTTTGTCATTACTATTATACAGAAAGGATAAAAATCTTAATTCAGTGTTTACAAGCAACTAGAAAAACCTTCTCCTGAGGTAGATTTTAAGTCCTTTGCTCTCAGCAATGCATGTATTGCATAACTGTCTGAAAAATATTTAGCACTGTTGAATAGAATGCAGTCAAATTTTATTCTGAAATTCATTTTCAGTGCTTAAACAGTCCTACAATGAACTTGAAACTAAAACCCTTGAAACTAAAACCCTTTCTAAAACCTTGAAACTTAGATTTGTGAAATTTTACAAGAAAATTGTTTTGTGAAATAAATTTAAGAGTGATGAATGTCAGAAACAGGTTTTTACTTTAATCATTATCACTTCAGCCCTCTTTATCCACATGACAAATGTTTCTTCTCACATGGTATTTCTCTCTAGATGGCCTATGAGGGTATAAAATATATCAGGAATTTTGGAAGAAGGTGATTTTTTGTTTCACCAGCTAAAGATTTCTGATTCTGTCGGATTGTTTTCTTAAATATGCTTTCCATCCAATGCAGGCCTTAGAGTATAGGCATACAAACTTGGCAAACAAAGATTTTCCAAAACTCTTCTCAGCAAAGCTACATTTTGTTTCATTTTCACCTTAGAAGAAGTCATCAACTGCTTCTTTATTCATAAAAGAAAGTGTGGTTAAAAAGTCAGGAGAAAAAAACATGGTGTGCCCCCAGCTGTTTCGATACCTATTTTAACGTCCTTCCCAAAGGTACCGTGCAGCTAAAAGTTTCAGGCTCCAAAGTTATGTAAATGAGCCGAGGAAGTAAAATGCAGGCTCTAATGAGGGATGAACCTCCCCACCTTCACAGCCAAGCATTTGGCTGCCTGAAGGGTAGAAAAACAGCAGCTTGTGTGAGGTGCTCTGCAAATTGTACCTACCGTACCACACGCGGCCAAGGCCGCTGTGCGGGGATGGGTTTGGGGCCTGTGGAAGAGGCCGAGGAGGCCTCCAGAGGCCGCCTGCACCGGGACAGGGCTCCCGCAGGCCACAGCTCCCAAACTCAGCTCCCCTGCTCAGCGCCTTGGGAACTGGGCCTCCACGAGTTCCCCCACTTCTCTTCGTGTGAGGATTCAGAAACCTCTCACTCAGGTTACAGAGGCAACAAAAACGTGGCGCAGGGCTCATAGTTACCTCTTGTGCTGTACCTAGGACCACAGATGGCAATTTATATTTGTAGCAGATCTGCTGTTATTAACATCAGAAAGCTTTACATAATGCCTAAGCTAACTTAAACCTCTATTGCTTCTTATCTTTCATACCTTTTGCACACAGAATACTCTTTAGTTCATTTTCTTTATGAATTTGACAACTGCTTTTGTCAAATGCAGACTAAATGGATAGCTCGCTCTTTCCATCCTTATTCTCCTTAGGCTTTTTAAGGAAATTAAAAAGTTGATTATTTTTTCTAAAGGTTCTTTTTCCTTTTTTTCCCTTAGATACAACCTTTTCCCTGGATTCTCTTCTACTGGTCCACATCTGCTTTGCATGCTGTCCCTCTCTGGATGTCACATTCCAGCTGACGACTTCCCAGTGTTGAGTGAGCATTAGAATTACTTTGAAGTCATAACGCTGCTTATACATATCAGGATTGTACCTCTCCCCTTGCTCAACAGGATGGAATTGCCCAATTTCTGACCTGTGATCCATTACACAATTTTAGATACTTTCCGGTAGGACTGGCTCCTCGTTGCTTGCTCCCCAATCTTTTTTTTTTTTTTTTTTTTTTTTGTGCAGGGCAGCACCTTGCTTTTGACCCTGCTTGAACCTTATCCTACAAGGCAGCAACCTGTGAAAAGCAGTTTGTATCATCAGTGAAGCTATGAACATGAATGCTTAAGGAAAGCTACATCCTGGTACATGGAAACGTCACTATTTTCCACACTGTAAACTGTGCCCTGTGAAACAACATAAGCTGTTACAGGTCACTATAGCTCTTGTAGCATTCTCTGCTAAAAGCACCATCATCACTGTGCCAGGAAGTTCTTTGACCTCTGTGCTCTATGAAGAGTTTAGCTCCACTGTTCAACATATTGATAACTGAATCCAGCCTTACTTCAGAGAAAAATTATGATTACACACAAAACCAACATAATGAGCAACACTCATATCTGCGCGGTGCCATGATCTTGATTTGCACTATACTGAAGTGATTTCTCTAGTTAATGACTAGTGAACCCATGCTGAAAATAACAGAAAAGATGAAAACTACCATAAAGCAAACATGACAAAGCTCTAAGAAAGACAGAAGAACAGTTCTTCTCTGTTAATATATGATCTGATTTATTTCAACAAGACCACCAAGACATTGACACCTCATTACAACACTGAGTTACACACTCTGCTGGATATAAGAAAGGAAATTCAAAGGCTCATCTCAAGCCCAACGCTGGCAACATGAGAATTTCCTGACCTGGAATAGTGATATTGACTTTTATGCAGCGGAGGAAGAAAAGCATTAAAATATTTTTACTTTTCGTGGTCTTTCTTATCTCACAACACTTATCTGTGTATTAAAAAAAATAAATAAATAAAAATCGCTCAGCCATGTTGTGTGGAACTGTATAAAACTTCATACAAGCAGTACAAGAACATGTAACTTACTGGTGCTCAAGTCAGAACATACTTAGCGATGTTCTTAACTTGAGGTAGCCTCAAAAAAACAGTGGACCTTCACATTTTATGATGATAAAATAGCTACAAATAGAAGTACTCGAAAAATATATAATAAACAGCTTTATACTAGGGTGTTGAATCATCACGGATGTAAAAACAAACAAACAAAAAAAAAACCAAGAAAGTGTGTTTTTTTAATATAAAAACATTGTTAAGTCAATGTGCTGAGTATGAAAATACTTTGTACAGTATCGCTTCATTAAACAAAATTCACTAATTTCCTCAAATAACCAATTTATTATTGCTACTGGAACCATGCACTAAGTAAAAAGAAAAAAAAAGTCTAGTGTGAATATGTGTATTTTGAAATTCACCTCGGGATATTACAAGGACAAAGCAATCTCATGCCTTTTTTCATCCTAAGGGTACAATTACCTTGTGATCATTTCCTCTGCTTCCTCACTACCTCTGATGTCTTCCCAGAGTAAACAGCTTATTTTGTTTGTGTGAGGAAAAACCTTTGATTTATTTATGAAGAGGGAAACTGGGGACTATTGTAATCTTGGCTGAACTGAGTATTTCACTTTAATTAATAACAACCATATAATAACTTCTAATACTTCCCTTGGAGTATTGTCATAATATGTGAAAAGTTGTTCTAGGGTTGTTGTGTTGTTCTTTGCAATACAGTGAAGGACTTCAAGTCCATATCTTCCATATGCTCTTCTATCTATTTTCATATATATTGTCTATACAGGACCAAAACAGAAATTATTTTCATTAAGGTAAAAAGATGTTAAAACTTACCATTTTTGGCCTTGCAAGATCTGTTATCAGGCTGAAGTACGTAGCCCTCCACACAGCTACAAGTGTACGATCCATCTGTATTTATACACATCTGGCTGCAGCTTCCATATGTATTACATTCGTTCAAATCTAAAGGGACATTAATGAGATTGTTTAAAGATAATAAATAAATAAATAAATAGTGGAATTTAAAAAAAAAAATCTAAGAGGAAAGTTTGATCCATTAAATCATTAGGGTAATCATTATGGTATTTATGTATTCCCCTTCTCAAGCCATGACCTTATCACCAACATTGGCTGTTGAAATTACCCCAGCAACCAAACAGAAGGCCAGGAGTTCTTGAGTTAAACTGCTGTTTATTTTTAAAGTTAAAACCTTCATTTGTTCAATTAGCATCCAATGTCTACATCATGTTAGGGAGACATCCGGACTCTTGTTGGTACTAGAGAACGCTTGTATTTAAAATTATAAGGGGCTGTGGCTGAAACAACATTTCAAGGGAGAAAATTGATTATCCTTCTCAACCTATTTGTGCTGGAAATGTCTTACAGCTCCTTAAATGAACTTTCACAACTTCTACATTAAACCATCATCCACTACATCAAAAACTATATATTTCTCTAATCTAAAGAACAGTTTTCTCAAGTAGGATATATAGGCATAATACCATAAACTCAAGACATGCTATTTAACAGTGGTTGAGGGTTTAAGTAATAAATTGACTTTTTAAAAAACTGCTGTTGAAATTATTTCCTCAGATATATTTTCAATCACGAAACATGACAACCATAGAACAAAAGAACTTAGAATAAATTACATTTATGAAGAATCTGGCTTAGCACTATTACGTGTAGAGGAGTGATTGGTAGTGAGCACATACATAAGGCAACAGAACTCCAATCTGCTTATAAAAATAAAACAAGAAACAAATACCTGGACAGAATTAAAAAGTCATATATTTTAAAAATGGAAAAGAACACCAATTTCAGCCCACATTTAATTATGCCAAAATAACATTCCCTGTTAAGTTGTATGATCTGGGAGGGTTCATTTATCAAATTCTAATCTAGATGTGACTTTATGGGCATGAGGCGAAATGCTGCAAGTGTCCCCAGGTCTCCTAGCAGTGAGGTCTGGAGAGCGGCTCACACAAACGAGCTGTAGGCTCATTTGAGCAAAGGAAAAGAAAAGGAAAAGAAAAGGAAAAGAGTGCCCAACTCCTTTGGTCAGGCTGAGGATGCTTTCATCCCAGTAAGTTAGGAATAGCTGCTGCTGGGGCATGGGCACAGGAATATCAAGGAGTCAGCAGGGAAGTCCGGACCCTCATTATGGTGGGGGGCTCTTTCCCTCTGCCTGATCCCACAAGTTCGTGCTCATTCCCTGATGAACACCACTGAAGCTGGGAAGGAAGCTTGTGAGCACAACAGTTCATCCATGCTCACCAGCCTTCTGTTAGCCTGCCTGCATGGCTCCCAGACCCAAGCTGGCAGCCCACCACTGTTCCCTGCACCTGACAGCCATCGAGGAGCCATTAAGAAACCCGTGTGTCAATCCTACAGCATCTTTCTTGTTTACCTGTGCAGCTTCTGCCATCACTGCTTGTTTCGTATCCATCTCCACAGTAGCACCTGGTGCCATTCCTGGTAATGGCGCATTTGTATTGGCAATTCATCTGTTGGCACTTGGGTAGCAATTCTGTAAATAGTATTATTTAGAGCAAAATGTTAATAAATGCTAATTTATTATTCCTATATCACAAATTTTAACAACATATATATGCATATATATGTGTGGGTGTGCAAATGCACCTCTCAGGAAGGAAACACCATCACCATTTTCACTAGCTGTTGTTGGAAATATGACGTAATACATTGGGAAATGCTTGCTTTGAAAACTGTATTTTGGCAAGATAATAAATCAGCATTCCACTTCTACCAAAAGTTGCTCACAAATATATTGTCTAGGTGTACTGTTGTTCTTCTTAGATGTCTCTTTTTCACACATCAGTCATATTTAAAGCAATGATTTGGAAAAAATAAAAAATATTTTTTTTTAAAAAAAAAGCACCAAACCTCAAAAGAAAAAAAAAAAAAGGTTGTAGTCATAAAAACCAGCAAAGATTATGAGAAAGATTTCAACATCTTTGTCTTCCCTATTTGTCATATCAAGTGATCTTTTGAAAGCTTGTCTTGATTTACTGATACGCATATAACCTTTATAGTAATCAATGGGCATGTATTCTGGCTCAATAATTTAATGTTGGACATGTGCTGTTGGATAAACACTGGACATAATGTATGTCATTACTACTGAAGTCCTTCATAGCATCTATTGCTTACATACATACCATCAGTGCAAGGCATGATGCTAACAGCTAGAAGAAATATTGTAAAAATATACACTAATGATTTCCAGAACGTAACAACATGAAAACAAACTAAAAAAAAAAAAAAAAAAAAGAGAGAAACTTCTCAGCCCCAAGCTGGATGAAGTATATCAATTATTCTGCTAATCAAAAAAGAGTATTTTAATGAACAACATTTTTCCCTACAGGAAAATAAGAAAACGATTGTGGAAAACAGCTGTAAAAGCTTATCTGAAGATATTTTTCAAAACTACATGCAGATGGATCAGAAAGTAACCCAAAAATGGACAGAGAAAGGTTCTGTTGTAGGGTTGGATTCAAGTGACTGGGAATGTCCTAAAGAAAAGGAGAAGTCTGTAGTTTAATATGTGGGCAGTTTTAATCTGTCTGATCATTATTCATCAAGCTCTACTGGGGTCTAGGGTGAAAATTAATATGAAGAAGAGTCAGCATCAGCATCTGAAACCTGGGGCTGCTGGTGTCAAAATAAAGAGGACACTTTGGGAGAAAAGTGGATGTGGCTGCCACCCAAAGTTACTGCTAACTGTACTGAAAAAAAAAAAGAAAAAAAAAAGAGGTGTCACACAATTATCAGAGGATATTCCCTAGAATTCTACAGGCCACACAATTCGGAGAGTGACTAGAGGCTGATAAATCATCTACTGTCCAAATCTGCCCATTTGCTAAGTGGTTTGTGGGTTATTTCTCTGCCTTGTGTGCCCTTGTGAATAGGAAGGTAACACATTTTGGCTGCAGCTTGCTTTGTTGGCTTCTTGTCCCTAGTCCAGTCCTTAAATCTATTACATCCTTCCAAGAACAAGTCCCAGTCAGAATGCAAACAAGGAAATTTCCCCAGAGGTAACCTGAAATGGGGCCGCATGCCGAGGTGTGGAGCTGGAACTGAGGCTGATTATATGCTATCTGTTTATTTAATATTTCTATCTGCACAAAATCGACATATACATTTCATTTTCTAAGCAAACATGGATCGACCATCCTTTACAACCTATAATTTTCTTCCTCAAATATTTGTCTTATGCTGTGCAGCCGGTAGCTTTTACCGGATGATAACTATTTGACTCACAAATGGGACTTGGCTTGTTTGCACTCTTTTCATAATGGATACAGATAGCCAGCAGCTTCAACTGGAATAGCGGGACCTGCACACGGCCAGTAAAGGCTGCTGGAGAACAGCAACAGTAAATTGGAAAGTGAGATACATTAGAGAAAAGTGAATAAAAGCAGCCTATATGCTCCTTTTTTTTTTTTTTTTTTTTTTTTTTTTTTTTTTTTTACAGAAACTGTTGCATTTCATTGATTCTAAATTATTGCAGTATCATGGGGATGGCTTTTACCAACAAAGCAGTTGCATTTTCTTTACAGTACGTATAACTGAAGTACTGCACATAGCCCATTTCTGCCAAAAATATTTCTTGTCACACATCTCATCCCTCCTTCTTTCCACACAGTTCTATTTTTCACACCGTCTATCACAACTTTGCTGGTGTCCTCATCCCATCTGCTATGCTTTTAGAAAGGGATTCTCCGAGACGGTACTCTGCTAAAACTGCCTCCACTTGCACAACTCCTTACGCTCACTTGGGTACGAATGCTGTCTGATCAAGTTGATCTGCTGATCAAGTAAAAGATTATTTTCAAATGAGTTTTCTCAAAAGACATTTCGTAGACCCTGTCAATAACTGTTTAAGAAAGTTAAAACTGGAACAGGGAGAAAATCCAAATTTCTTCTCTCATTTTAACCAGCTCTGACAAGAAGCAACTTATGGTTTGTCTCAGGTTTTACACTACAACTACTTTCACCAGTTTTCCCAGCCGGGAGTCCTTCAGACACACCAGACTTTCCAACAAATCTGCTTAAGAAGAGATGCCGACTGCCATATGTTTCTGACTTTAAAAGTTAAACCCTTTTCCCTCCACTAAATTATCGGTCAGATTATTACAGCAGCAATTGGCCTCCACTCACAGCTCGCGTGCAGAGCTTCCTTGCTGCCTGTCTGACAGACACCTCCGTGCCCCCGAACATTTTTGCTCTACCGCTGATCTCCGAAACCTGCCAGGGGAATTCACGAGCGGAAAAACACAAAATACAACAACAACATTGAGGGTAAATAAATCTATTTTCTATTTTACTGGCTTTTTTGTTTTCTTCACTTTAAGTAACTGATCCTGAAAACCTTTGGGGAGAAAATGGAGTTAGCTTGCCCCTGGAAACGTTTGAAGTATTGAAGGACATGCTATGGAAGACAGGGTGTACATTTATGGTTTGGTTAGATTTGTAGCAGACTGCTTGGGAAGAGGTGAGGAGGCAAAGAAAAATCATAAAGCAGTGAACATCAATATTTCTAATGTTCCAGATAGGAAATGTAAAGAACGGGGATCCTCATTTCTTGTCCTTCCTACCTTGCTTTAGGATTAAGTAAAATTCTGTTCCCACTCTGGTCTCCCTTTCTGAACGTGAATTGGTTTATGAAGTACGCAGGCAGTGAAGAACGAGCATCACCAAGCTTTCCATTTTTAACACAGCTACAAAAACCTGTATTTGTCAAAGCGCAGTATTTCTGCTGCAAGATTTAAAGGAAGAAGCTAAACGGAGGGGAAGCAGCAGAAGCAAGCTTTAAAGCTCACAAGGAGACCCACAACTCAAGACATGGAGCTGCAGAGCAAGGCAAGAGATTTGCAGAGACGCAGGGTAGCGCAAGTATGTGAGTGCCTTTAGGATGCTCTATTTTCCCCAGGCCTGGGTCGTAATGCCAACTCATCCTGCACTGCTTTAGGGCCTTTTCTTCACTGTTCTCTTTCTGCCCCCAGAGACATGCAGGGCAGCATTTTTGTCTTCTCTATGTCCCATGGAAGAACCTCTCTAAAGCAGAGCTCCAGCTCTACCACAAAAGCCCCCCTGCTTTCTCAAATACCCCCATGTCAATCTCATGCTGACTTTGCTATTCCGCTAACGCCCAGGTACCAGGCTCAAAGGAGAGCAGTCCATCAGGCCAAGACGCTGCTGATAGCATCTCCCCTGACATGATATACCTTTGACAAAGACTCAGAGGAGCTGTAAGCTTTTTGGAAAAACTGCTCCCACAGGATTTCATAGTAATAAAATCCTGCCTTCATTTATCCCTTCTGTGTTCAAGGAAATACACTGCTAATCATAGTTCATCCGAAAGGAATGATATAAGGAACTATCCCCTCTTGCATGGCTTTTTAATGAAGGAATTAACCAATTGATCTGACTAACCTTTTTTTCAGTTCCTCCTCAACTGACACAGGGTTCACACCAGGTTCACACCTGGTTCTTAAACTTACATGTTTTGGCTGTTTTTAGCTTGCACTTTCTTAATTCTGTATATTTTTGGGCTAGGAGGGATTGTCGAACACTAGAATGGATTTAAGAAGATGCCTCAGTGAGACTTCCCTTTCCTGAGAGGATGGAAGGGGACTAGATTCGCATCCAGCAACATGTATTTAGATGCCATTATTTTTAGTCACTTTGATGATAATAAAGCCTTTTGGCTGCAGTGGGTTCCCAGTTACATTTCATTAGTGCATGCGTAATATACAAATCCTGTACAGCTCTTTTTGTAATAATGCTAGAGTACAGACGACATCCTAGCACCCTACATTAAAATTAGCCGACCACACAGTGCTGATAAGCACCAGTGATACAGAGCCAGATTAAGTAAAAGCAATTGCCTGAAGTTTGTGGTTCTAAGATCAAGATAATTTGCTTAGGGAACAATAGCAGGGATTCTGCTGTCAGTTTGGGACTTAACAATCTGAAACAAGGGATTCTTGTCAAATAGTTCATCAGAGGATGGCTGTGAGCTACCAGCGCCACGCTGCCTGTGGAAAAAGCAAATGCAGCTCTGGGAGCATCAGGATGTGTCCTTCCCACAGACAAAGCCACAAAGACAAAGGGCCAGGACACCAGTGAGTCCTTTTCTTGCTGAATGCAGATGTTTGTGGCTGTGCCCACCCCACGGGTACCTGGAGGATAAACCCAGACTCGAGCAGGCTTGGAGAGGGGCAGGGGAACAGAGAGCTGCGACCTGAGGGCAGACTGCAAGTTTCTGTGCTGGTTAGTGTTGGGAGAGGAAAACCACAGGCAGTCATGAATATATCAGAGGATCAACAGTGGGGAAAGAGAGAGTATTTAAGCTAAAGGGTTATTGGTGGAAGTACAAAGGGGTATAAATTGTTCATTAATACATTTGGGCTGAAAAGGAGAGGTTCTCACCTATCACCGTAATCAGGCTCTGGTACTGCTCTTTGAATGGAAGCAGCAGGGACAGAAAATAAATGTTTTCAACATGGATCATGATAAATTCATGAAAAAGAGCATATGGAAAGGCCCCTGAAATACCAGACACTGCATTCATGACCCAGGAGGTTCTTTCTGTTACTGTATTCCTCAAGCAACACACCATCTTATGCTAAAATATCATTTTTCATTGCGGAACTAAGATTAATTCTTTTTTTCCTTGTCTCTGAAACATACCCAAAGGAAAACTTATGCGAACTTGTTACCGAATTAGTCTTCTAATTGTACTCCACACGCGTTCTTGTTTCTCTTAAATATTCAGATTCTTTTTGGCAGCTTTGTGTTTCATGAATATACTTGATCTTATCACCGTGTTATTCACTCAGCTTTTACGATTCAATATTCATACACTGATGTCTAGACTGTCCTTATCACGCATATGCTGTAAGCCTTATTTTTCTTTTCTAGTTCATTTTCAGTTTTTTTATTTTTATTTTTTGAAGTACAATTCTTTTTATATATTAGACCCTCTAATGCAATTTACCCCAAGTTTTTTTGTTGTTTTTTTTTGTTACACAAGATAAAGCTCCACAGTTTGCTTCTCTGACAGAAAAGGGTAGTTTGATTGATAGAATTCAATTGCTGGATTGAAATAATGCAGCCTGTTTTTAATCTTACATTCGTTGGTCATTTTATTGGCTTTGACTATCATACCATAAAAATATGACAAAAGTATAATGATCTTTGTCACGCTCCTCGGCCCATAACTCTGTTATGGTAGATATACCACTGAGAAAGAGATTTGGAAATCTAAGATAAGATTCATAACCTTGTACTCCTGCTATGGGTGACCCCTGCCAAAGTTCAGCATTGAAGCAGGAGACAAATTCAAAACAACATGTAATACGGGGAGGAGACACAAAAAACCTTTAGGCTAAATAAATAAATAAATTCCTGTACCTATTTTCTGTTTCGGGTCAAACTGCAGCCTCTGCATTTGGGCACCAGGTGTTTGACTGCTGCTTTGTAACTTGTGATCGGGAGGCTTGGGAAAAGACAAGACTAATGCTACTTTTTATTCATCCCCCAAATAACCCACCCATTTAGAAACAATTGCTAGAAGCCTTAAAGACAGAGACATTTACAGGTAAGGTCTGCAAGCCAGCCTCCAGGTGCCCAGCCCCAGAGATCGGTTAGGCAGTAAAGGTTTTCCATATAGTGTGCACACAAGGAAACAACCACCCCGCACGGTAACCTAAAAACCTTGCACGCTGAACTGCCTAAAGGAAGTTGTAAGCCCTGGGTATAACTGAAATCCTTCATTTTCCTTCACAGAGCTTAGACATCTGAGCCTGGACTGCTCAGAAGTAACTCCACTTGCTTCAGCTCCACAGTGCACAATCTTCTCCTAAGGCTAGTTTGAGAATGGCACTTTGTGCTGGGTACCAGGCTGCTCCTGAATTTTCCATAAAATAGTTACTGGATAAAAGATATTCATAGATTACAGTATTTCCACCCTTTGCCATTGCTATAATCATCAGGCAACAGAGTCATACTCTGAGGTGCATCCTCTGAGCCCACAAAACCCAGACTTCCTGCGGCACTGATTCCTCACAAGGACACCTTCCAGTTCATACGACACGGTGAATGGTGGGTGCATCCTGCAGGGGAACACTGATGTGCTGTGAGGTGGGGATAGCCCAAGGGCCGAAGGCACACCTGGGTATTGCTGGGTCCCATCTCCTGGGCAAGCGCCATAAGCACAAAGCTGTCCTGTAAAAGCTGGGCAGCAGCTTTTGTCATATAAATTGTCATCAATAAGAAAAAGGTGTCTTAATTATCCAGTGTCCATCCCCGTCGGTACAAGTCTCCACACTGGGAAGCCTTGGTACAGAACAACAACTGACATAGAAAGTTTCACCTGAAAGAGTGAAGGTTTCTGCCCAGTATAAGCACTTGTTAGCATGGTGGCATCCGGATTGTACTTCGTAAATTCTACCTGATTTATCTCAGCCCTCCGTTGGATCTATTTTCCCATCACAGTCTATGCTGGCACATAGACTGTTGTTGAACAACTTAACGTATTATTTTAAATAGACATTAAAATGTATTTGCCTATTTTATGATTAGAAGAAAATTACACATCTTGTTTAATGAACTTGTTGTCTGCTCAAAACCAGAAGTATCTTACTGTGATTATTGTTCAGTGAAAATGGGCATGTCTTGCTGAGTAACAAGTGATTAACAAGATATTATTAAAAAAGACAGATTTCCTTTTCTGTCATCTCCAACCTAATGAAATCAGAAAAAAACAAAACAAAACAAAAAAAAAAAAAACAAGGAATGTTGCAAGAAGAATAAAACTTAAATAAGCAAATCAAATCTTCCAAATCCACACTCCAGTCAATGTTCCTTTTCAGAAGTGAGAATATCCATCTTCAAAATATTACCTAACAGCATCTTGGCACAATATTCATGGATAAATTTATTTTTCAAGGATGTGCTATTGAAACTTCTTCCTGCCTAAATCTTGACCTACAATATTTGGCTGAGCTTCAAAACAATTTGTTTTATGTGGTGCTCTTCAACCATAGCATCACAAAACATTTGAAAAGATGAGATCAGCAGTAGTAGGCATGTAGTAAAATATTAGCTTCACCAGTGGAAATGGCTCATTATTTTGACCTTTTGCTGTTTTAGTTATACCTTGGCAGCCACACTCAAGCATAAGCATAAGCTAAGGAGAAGTACACCTGAGAAAATTCAAACTGGGCAAGTGATTTCATGACTGAAGGGATGAGACCATGTATATGGCTATTAATCTGGATGCAAGCTATAGATTTAAAGAATATAGATTTTAAAGAATACATACATTTATTTAATTTTGAATAAACTGGTATATAGTTTTAGGTATTTTCACAGTATTGAATACATACTGAAGCAGGTTCAGTGACTTAGAGAGAATCATCATTAAACTACACGTGTCTAGTGAGGTATCACAGACACTTACCCGAAGCCTGACAATACTGAACATATTCATTAATAAAGCAGAAGTGAAAGTAGCAACTAACAAAGTTTGTGCATGGTGACAAAGATCAGAATGGAAAAACTACAGCGAGGACCGATGGTTATCCAAGAGCAGGCTACCTGGGCTGCTCTGCTTAGTAATCTGGACCTAGTCAGCTAAAATGCATTTACTCATGGTTTCTCATTTTTGCTAGTAAATTGCATTTCAGTGCTTGAGGAATGCTTGAAGAGACAAAATGTAACTTGGTGGCTGGGGCAGAGCAGTCTCTGGCGTGAATAAGGTTAAGCGCAGGGAGGCTCTGGAGTCTCCATCTGTGGAGACGATTCGAACCCAGACTGGACACGGTGCTGGGCAACTTGATCTAGGTGCCCGTGCTTTCACCAGCTAGGCACTCCCAAAGGTCCCTGCCAACCTCAGGGAGTCCGTGGGTCTCACAGGCTGTCCCTTCCCTGCAAAGATCTGCCACCATCTCTTCATCTTGCAGCAGCCTGAAACAGGGGAAGAGGGAAGAGGCACAAGTGACTGCCACCTGCAGAGGGCAGGTGACAACGGGAGGAGAAGGTTAAGATGGGGAGCTTGGGAAGAGCTTTCTCTTCCCTCTCTCCGCCTGCAGGTGAGACGGTGATGGGAAAGAAGATTGGGCAGTGGCTGCTCCCCGTGGAAGCTGCTATCTCCTCTCTCTCCCACGTCTCTTCTAACCCTAACTTCCCTCCAGCAGTGACAGCTGCACAGCATTGGCAGGACGCAGGAGGCTGTTCATCCTTGCACGGTAAATCTCCATTTCTTCAGGCAAAGCATACAGCATGTCACCTTCGAGACTTGCACAAGTCAGCTATCTACTTAGGTGATAAATAGAGCCAGCTCTGGCATCTAAATTCAACACAAAGCAAAGTCACAAACCGGGAAAAAGGAAATGCATGCTCTTTTCACCAAATGAAGGGAGAAAAAAAAAAAAGGATTTAAAAAAAGGATTTAAATTTGATAGTGTGAGATCAACCACACTAAATTGCAGACTGCCGTGTGCAAAAGCAGTTATATATTTTATAAGAGGTAATACATAAGCTTACTCTCTGATGAAACATTGTCTTACACTTCTGCTTCTGAACTATCACTCACTTTAACCATCAAGTATTTCGATGATCTTATTCAATCTAATATTTATGTACTCAGCCTTATTCCACATTTTGCTGATGTTAATTTCTTATGTGCTCAAACATACTGTTGTTACATCTCTGAAGCATTCATTTTTTAAATTAGGCTTTATACTTCTTTGTTTCTGTAAAAAATATATAAATATATACACACAAATTTCTACATGTCAGTAACACCAACCATTTACTGCAAGTATTTAAGTAGTAATAATTTTAAGCACTCTTTAATAAAACAACCTCAAACTAAAAACTACTCAGTGAGTCTCAGAGTGCTCTGGAAGTGTTAATTAATTAATAATTGAAGCCCCACAGCGTTCTGTTGTAATAGCGACCCACTACAACATTAGTATAGGTTCACTAGTGACACCCGTTCCTGTGACTCCAGCTATCTCGCCTAGCCACTGGGTAACAAGGACTTAGAAACAAGTGGAAGAGGTGTGCCTGTTCCTCTAGTTTTATAAATGGTTGTGATTTCCAGCTCTACTTGATGGGAAGCCAGATCACCCTATGTCTTCATCGCTGTTCAATGTCTGTCTTAAAAGAGTCTCTTGTAGATGACCAATACATCTGCCCTCCTCACACAGCCCTTCTCGTTCAAGCACAATTGTGTTAAAGTCCATATACATTAAGTAATAAAAATTTCATATAAGTTTGTTTTATGGCATCATATAACACCTGATTTAATAGAAATCTTCTTTGTTAAAATGTACTTCAGTGCCAAATTCATACTATATATCTAAAACTTTTTGTAGCAATTCTGATGAGAGTTTCCTATAAACATAAGGAGAATATTTATATTTTGAAATAATGTTTATTGAGAAGCCATGGAGTAGAATGAAAATTTGTTATTAATGCACTGAAGTAAAAATTTCTTTTCAAATATCTTCAATGAAGACTCGTGACTGAGACCACTGTTGTCAAGGTAATGCCTGTTGCCATTTTATGCTAATCAGTTTTTATCATACAGTAGACCAGGACAATGCTCTGAAGGTTTTTAGGTGGTGTGTTAATTACGAAGGAATTGTGGAAGGCCCTCAGGACAATGCTCTGAAGGTTTTTAGGTGGTGTGTTAATTACGAAGGAATTGTGGAAGGCCCTCCACACAAGGAACCTTTCTGTTCCATGAACCCAAAGGATAAGCTACAAAGCAAGACACCCACACTGCTCAGAAGGAAGTGACCAACACAGTAGCTCTGTGAATTTTGGTGTACATAGCAGGACTTGTACTGCTCCAAAGCTGATTTATATCCAGTGACTACGGGAAGATACTAGAAAGCAGTAATCTGTAACAGCAAGTGATGCTACAACCACAGACCCAGATCACCACATGAGGTCTTAATTCATCCAACCTCAGTCAATTACCTTGTACAAAATGCTTCAGCTGAAATTCTTAATACTGCAATTCTCACTACTGCTATCTGTGCCTAATGAAATCGATAGAAAGTGTTTCATTTATTCCTAGTGGCTGCTAGGCTTGGACCTTATGCCATCTCTGCAGGCAGTAATGTTTAAACCATTGAGCAAGGTGAAAGAAAGTAGTATTCTGATGTTTTCCACTACTTGGAAGACACACTTGAAGGCACTGTAAGTCTCACCAATCTTCCTGGTTTAGATTGGCTCATCTTTGCCTGCATATCACTAATGGTCATGAGTGCCTATCGATCCCCCTCAAATCAAGCAAGGTTAATTGCCTGCTGCTCCTTGGCTTCCTTTCAGCCATCACTGATCACTTTCTGATTACCTGTGGTGAGATGCAGGCAGATGGTGGTCAACTACATATTATTTTAAACAGACATAATTCACAAAAGTGCTATACGTATGGATAACAATAATGTGTCTTGAAGACTGCATTATACATTTATGCTGTAGGGCACTTAGCTTGCTTGCTCCACTGGATACTCGGCTTAATAAAGACTAAAATTCCATTAAGCAATACATTTCAATAAGAATGACTTTTACTGTTATCTAACTACAATGTACTGGCTTCTAAGTGACCAGGTTTCATTAGCGAATAAACTTGGTGGAAATGAAGTGTCCTGCAAATCAGTAGCAGAGGTTAAAAAAAAATAAAATAAACCTTACTGTATTTGTTCGAAGATAATTCAGAAATGAAAAAAGCAAAAAGCAAAAACAAAACCAACACTACTTAGGATTATTAATATCCCATGTTATTCCACGTGCATGTACCTTTGAACAGTGGAGCCCAAGATGAGGTATCACAAACGTGTGCAACTCACATTTATCATGCACTAAACCCATCTGGACAGGAGCTGTTTTTCTGCTTTCAGCTCTGATCTGTCTTCACAGTAAATTGTTGTAAGTCTTCCATTATATTATGACTCAGAATAAAAATATTTTAAAATATCCAGCCTTTATTCAAAATAAAATCTGCAAGACTGCTACAGGCTGCTATGAAATGATGGTATCTACAAGAGCTCGCTCTCAGTAACAGTCACAGATTTGGAAGAAGATGCATGCACGGAGTAGAGGGGTTTTAGCTGGCAATCTAAGTCACTGCTGCAAGAAAATGGGATGGCAGTGTTGCCAGACTGACTCTTAAATGAGCAAAGCAGGATACAAAGCTTTCACGGAAGCCTTAAAAGTGTCCATTGCCCAGCAAGTTGGCATTCTCTGTTGTGTCTCAAACACATACAGCCTAGCAGATGCAATGCCACTTTCCCCTTAGGTAGCACACGAAGACATCTTGGTCCTCCTCTGGATTGACAGTTTGTAGCAGAAAAGGGCCAGGTTAGCCTGTGCATTTCTTCTGTTGCCTCAGCTAACACTGCAGATATAATGGTGCAGTAGAGCTGGAAATGATGTGGGAGTTTTAAAACATTCCAGAAAGGCCAAAAGATTTTTTTTTTTTTCCTTTTCCTGATACTGGAAAAAAAGCTAGCATCTTTATTTACTTTGGTCACTTCTCAGTTATGTGGAAAAACATAATTAAATCATTTTGAAATCATAAAAGACACCTATAATAGCTTTTTCCAACGTCCAATTTCATGCCTCTTCATGGAAGTAGTACCTCTGAAATTACTTCTCTTCATGAATACAACTTCACTTGATAGATAAAATCCTCAAAAAAATTGCCAAGCAGAAACCTCAGGCTCACGAGGCAGTGCCTGCCTGGAAACTCAGCCAAGGACTTGGAACAATTACATAAAGGGATTGAATAGCAACAGATCCCAGAGAACCAAACGTGTGACTCAGTAACTGATTTTTTTTTGTGTACACAGCTAAAGCCAGTGAAGGATAAGAGAGAGGACTTTAAGCTAGAAGTGAATTAAAAACTAGCAGCAAGGAAAAACTATACCAGAAAAATAAAATTCTTACTCAATAGGTTTTTTTTTTTTTTTTTCCTAGGAGACAGATATATGGAGTTCTGAGCTGGGGCAGGGGCTGGAATAAGTGACATTTTTTTTTTTTTTTTTTACAAGTCCCATTTACAACGTCTGCCAGCTAAAGAGGCTGAACCTTTATATTTTTCCCTGCAGCATGCAGAGTCAGGTTGCAAGATGGCTCCTGGAGTGGGTTTGTCCCGTTGGAGGTGTACAACCCATGACAAATGCCACACGGAGCTGTACATTGCTGCCAGTGTCTGCAAAAATTCACAATTGCCAATTCTCAAAAAAAAAAAAATGTTGCCAATGGTTTTCTTATTTTACTTCTCAGGGTGCTATGAACCCATGAGTCTTATCTCATGCAAGTCTGTGAATGTGCAGAAATGTAGATGTTCAAAAAAGCTAGAAAATACGAACCCTCAAATCCCAGAGCCTAGAAAAAAACTGAATTACACCTGTTCTCCTGATGTCTGTTTGGCATTTTGTTTTCATCTCACCTTGTATCCAACTAGGATTATTTAGCTGTAACTTTTCTGCAAGAACTACTTATACCTACAGTGCCCACTGAAAACATGAAATTAGCAATAACCTTGTAAAGTACGGTACTGTTTCCAACCATTTTACCATGACTCATCTTTCCTCATTGTTTTTCATATATCTTACCCAACTAACGAGACTTGAGCCTTTGGCAACGTGTAATTGATTCAGCGCTGACGAGATTGAAAGCAACAGAAGCACAAAAATTGCTTTTCATTCATTATTTCATTTAGCTGTAAGTCAGTCATCTATCCAGAGCAGCAACTCGCACTGCTCAGAATTGCCTATCAGTATTGCTCATACATGTCACTGACCCAGGCACAGATAATACGTAGGAAAGCTTAATCTAATTTTTCCTAAATATTTTCCATAGGACAAAGCCATCTACTAATTTGCATTATGAGTTCCCCAGCTGTTGTTTCGGTACCTTTTTTTCTTTTTCAAAGCCTTTCAAGTCTCTCCAGCCCCAAGTAAAGCCCATCCTCTAAAGCAAGGAACTGGTAAGTAGCATACTCCAGTGATGAATATTCTCTCCTCTATGTATTTTTTAATGGTTGGGTAAAGGTTATATTTTTTTTTAATGTAACTTTATATATTTGTACATGTATATGAAGAGGAAAACATGCAGTCTTTCACAGGAGAAGTCATTTCCACGTTTTATTGGTGGAGCCAATGTAAATGAACGCCATCCTCACAGCCCACCTCTTTAGCTTCATTCTCTAAGGCATAAGGAGAAAAAGCTGATAAATAAGTTAATATAACACGATATAAAAATTCTCAATACCAATTTCAGCATGCCATAGCCTGAGATTATTAGAGGCACAGCTGCAACGGATAATGGAAAACGAGTGACTGAGGTGATGTGCTTTAGAGGCTAAACTGTAGTACAAAGATCAGCCCCTATTTCTAGCTCCGGAGAATAAATAAAGAATTGCCTTGGTATTTACAAAAGGGCTTCGTGTATTACTTCAGCATGTGGTTACTATATTCTGGCACATTAAAAGTTAACCCAGCTTTTGCCTGGCTTCTGGAGGGAGAAAATAGAAAAAGTGAGGGGGGAAAGAGCATCTCTTTCTTTTTTCTCCGGTTTTCTTTTCCAAAGCTTCTGATCTTTTAGAGGCCAGTCCAACCGTGCCAAGTGGTGGGCACAACACAATGAGTACTGCAACAGGTTTTGTGGGGATCGCTGCTTCTCTCTACTATCTTCTCTTCTATTTTGATATATCCTCTTCACAAAGAGTATAATGAAATTCTAGCAACTCCCAGTGTAACTTTTCACAACTTTTTCAGGCAGAAACATGGGAGGTGGATGTAACTGTAGGTGCTCTCAGCTCATTCCACATTTAGCAGAGAACCTGACCTTTTTTTTTAATGAAACCAGTGTTATGCTGGAGCTCCACAGGACTCAGTCGGCAGAGCCACCTGCATCCCAACTGAGAAGTTAATAAATAAATGCTTTGCTTGATATTAACAAATTGTTAATATCATGTACACATCCTAATTATACTTATATATGAAGTAGAATAATTGAATAGTGTAAAATGTGTAAATAACAGATTTTTTAAAACGTAAGTTATAGGGTTTTCTATCTAAAAACATCTGCAGAAGTTTTAAACATTATCACTTGAAAATGAAGAATAGATACATTCACTTCTTTGAAAATGATTCTTATAAGAGACAGTTTCCAGCATGCTTTAAATTGTGCACGTCATCTGAAGATTTTCTTAATGAGTTGTGCTTTGCTCTAATAAAATATGGTTTTGAAATTGGACAAAATTTCTCATTATTAATTTATTTTCTGCCTCTTGTTCTTCAACCTGGTGAAGACCACAAACTATTTTCCTGAATCATGTTTATCTGTTTTATATGAAAAGGTATGCACACGTATTTACAAAACACGAGTGAAATAAACTTGGTACATTATACAAGGCTGTTAATCATCATCTTACTTTTTTTCTGTTACCAAGCCTAGTGGAAAAGCTTAGGTATGCCCAAAATTAAAGGTAACATTGGAGTAGCTGAGCAAAAAAAAGTCACTATTTATTTAGTGACTTTTAATAAAAACTATTAAGCACGTGAATTTCAGCAAAATCTCTACTCCAGAAACTCTTAATACATTACTACTGTGAAAAATAAAAAGGCAATTAAATATGTGATTTAAAATAGGTGCAGAATAATTAAGTTTTTCATGAAGAAAACAGAAATTGAAAATTAAATCGGGGAAGCATTTTCGGTGGTAGCTAAATTTAAAGTGTGTACAGCTCACCTCTGCTTTTTCTTACATTAATGTGGTAGAAAAATTCTATTTAAAAAACATGTTTGTTTCGTAAAAGCTATCAGTACAACTGAATGTTTTTGGTTTTTTTTTTCTCTTGTTCCACAGATTTGGGCTAACTCAATACAATAAGAAAGTAGGGCGGCTGGTTGGTAGCACCCGTGCATCATTACTTCCAGGTAGCTTTAGGGACCTCACTTTTGCCAACAGCAAAGCAGCGTTTCTGTGCTTTTCCCACATTTACAAAGCAGCCCCGAACACACCTGGATTTCTTTGGATAAAGTGATGTTTATTCCAGCCAGGAAACTTAGCTCTGCAACACTGCTTCTGAGTAGGTAATTGACTCCAAAGAAATCTGAGGTGTGACCCTGCTCCTGAGCTCGTGCTTCCTGCTGCACCTTGGGATCTCCCGGATTCCTTTGCTGTCAGTTTGTTTTGGCTAAGGGGCAGGTTTTCCTTTAGCTACCCATTGCAGCTGCTGTAACTGAGTTGTTATGGCTTGATTACTATTTATTCATTTGTATCAGATAACATCACATTTGTATTGTAATATTACATATGTATTTCTATATTGATCTACAGCAACACCTGGATCTTTCTTTTTTTGAAGGCCTTGTTTTCTGCCGATGACTGGAGATGGAACCTAAAAACTGATAAATACTTCTCATATGGAGCCAGCTATTAACTGTATTCAGCAACATTTTGTCAGTTGCCAAACAGATACAAAACAAAACTTACAATCGTGATGGTTTTGAATTCTTTTTTAGAAAACAATTCCTCTTTTCTAACTAAAGCCTTTATTTCAGCTACTTCCTAAATTAATTAGTTGAATTTCACAAGCACTGAGCATTTTTAAACTCTAGCTGCTAGAAGGAATTATTTGATGGGAACTATAGCTATTCACCATATCTCAGGAAAACATTTAATTTATGCATTTAAATCTGAATTTAAGAGATTAATTTAGCTATCATCTCTGCAAACAAAGAACAGTGAGGTCTACTCTAACAGACAAACAAAGTGTGTGTTTATGTTATGTTCTTTCCCAGGCCCATCAAATTTCAATGGCTTTGGGGTTGAACAAATTGTGACATTCCTGTCTCGGGAAGGTTCCTTCTTTTGCTTCGAGGTTTCTGGGTCTAGTTTTTTTCTTCCTTTTGATGTCTCCCAGTTTTTAATGGTGCTGCATGCTCCCCATCTCCTGTCTCTCCAGTGCGCTACCCAAGTTATCTATCCAGAACATGCTCAATTATTTGAGCACCGAAAAGCACCATTTTCTCCTTCTTCCAACATGTTTAACTGTCCTCAGCCCAGCACACAGAACAAAGGAAACCAGAAACAAGAGTCTCTTCATTCCAACTGCCTCTAACAGAGGCTCTCTCCCACTAAGAGAATAATATGCAATACTCACACAACTGTGAAAAACAATTCCACTACCACATTTGAAAAACAGAGGTTTCAAAGGGCAAACAGTTAATATTTTGCAGCACTTTTACTGTCCCATTCCTATTATCGAGGCTGTAGGGAAAGTCAGAGTAGAAAAATTCATTATCTAACACTCCTCAGTGTTGCCTGACTACAAGTGTACTATTAATTAGAATCACAGAATAATTAAGGTTGGAAAAGACCTCCAATATCATCTGGTCCAACCATCAAAGCTATTGAATAGCCAATTGAAGCTATTTAACATCTATTAAATATATAATTTATATACTTTTTGTTTCATGCTTTGGTGACTGTTGTGTCAGCTTCCTTACCGCCATCCAGTCTCCCTCCAGCAGGTACAGAGACCACCAACCCTCAAGACAGGTAACCACCAGATGGACCTGTCCTGCCATCATCCGAAGCATTGCAAATGCAGTTTATCATGAACTTAAATCACTTTTTTTTTTTTCCTGTATACAAGTCACAGCAACGTTTCAGAGGGCTACCGAAGCAGTAACTAGTACCACATTCAGCAGTTATTTCATTTTCTTCTATGCATCTACCTGTAATTCTCACCAGATTCAAAAGGAAAAGGCAACTACAGCAGCCTGCAGTGATTACGCTTCAGTTCATAAGCAGCTTTGATGATTTCATTGCTATAGAATTATATTTTTTGCATGTGCCTTTCTTTTACTGTGAAACAATCTGTTCTCCATATGGCAACAAAAAATTGCTGGTTTCCTTTTCCAGTTTTAGTTTTAACTTACTCTTTTCGTAACCTGATCTTGTCATCTTGTCTCTTACCCAAAACTCTCCTTCCTCCTCAATTTTGCTCACGGCTAGCTATATACAAACACATCTACGTTGTATGCCTGTAATCCATGCATGCACCATTTCCAGGAACATCCGGTAGAGACCAACTTATAACAGACGCAAACATTAGGAGAACACAGTAAATCAAGAGATGGATATCCACTAAGAGTACAGCAACAGAGGTAGGGGCTTTGTTTGTTTTCAGAATTGACTTCATTATTGCAAAGCATGGCTTTTGTGTTTGCTATAATATGGAAAATATATAAAATATCAGAGAAAATTCTCCATTTTTGTATACCATAAGTCTATGCTTGAGTGACCTCAGTTGTAAAGCAATGTCATTTACTTAGTCCTACACTAAATATTGTACCTTAAGAACACATTGTATATAGTTACACTCTGTGAAAACAGGAGTTTAAACACAATTTCATCTTAGGAAGATTTCAACGTGCATAGATTCATCCATACATATTTAATATATAGTTTCAGAACTCCTTTCCAAGCATTACTGTTCACTATCCCTTACATTTGCCTGATGCAGCCTTCAACATACATTGAAAGCCTAAACCAGTACACAACCCAAACAAGTAGACAGTGTGCATCCTAGCAGTCACAGCCAGTTTCAAGTTATGTCCTTTAAGTAGCTGATGAATGGACATTATTACAAAAATGTCTATAAGACAGGTCTATCAGAGGAGCCTTGGATAAAATAAAGACTTCAGATACTATTAGAATTAATGAATTAGGTCAGGTCAGGTAATTCATTACCTGACTGAACCAGAATCCAATCTGAGGCATCCTTTAAAAAAATAAAAAAATTAAAATCAAATGAGGTAGCGTTCACAGGGAAGTTGTGAAGATAATCATAATTTAAATAAGAAAATGCCTGCACAGTTTTAGCGAAGTCTGACAGGGATATTCTGTGCAAAAGCAGCATGGTAAGCAACGGCAAATTTCCACAAATTAATTTGACCTTGATGAAAGGCGCATATTTTTATCAATCAGACTTAACAAATATTGACTTTAGGCATTAACCAATGACATACGTAAACATCCAGGTTGTTAAAACAGTTGTCAAGTTCATTTTCCTCCTGAAATCATAGTTTGCTAATAAAGATCTAGCTGAACTTCACCTCTGAAAAAAAAAATAAAATGTATTGCCACATGAAGCAAGAGTCAGATTCTTCTCTGCCTACCAACTGCTGAAAAAAGATATGTTGCCCAGGCAGACTGAGATCTAGAGCCAGGACAGACACAGATGAAACTTGGCCTAACTATAACACCAAGGGACCCCATGGCCATGACCATCCCTTTCCAGCAGCACCAGTAGGATGACTGGGAAGAGGAAAAAAAGACACCACCTTTGCTTGTGGCTGAGTTACTCACTGTGGGATCATTTCCATCAGAAGGCTATGAGGACAGCACGCTTCAGACCCATATAACATGGTGCTCCACCAGCACCTGCCAATCCACCAGCAGCTAAATGAAGAAACAACCACCACCTGGAGGAAAACAAGGTCCCCGCTACATTTCCTGAGTGAAGAGCACCTGCTAGCCCTCGCCGAGAAGATAAAAGGTCTGTGCTGCAAGGTGAGGCAGGAGCTGCAAACAAATGACAGGCCTTCCAGCAGGAAGGGCTCCTGGCTGGTGAACTGCTCAACTTCTGTCTCCTCCAAGATCAAAGTCTCCTCTGCACTGTCAGATGCCCTGGCAGAAGGGAAGGGCAGGGACCACAGTGGCAGCCAGACTTCAGCCAAGCGTTTTCAAACATTCAGTAAGGTGAGCGTGAGATCAGATTTGACGAGTACATGAAGGCTTTATTCTGTACCACAGCATTCACACATCTAGTTTGTGTCATATCCAGCCTTCACCGAAGAAACACCTCAAGGCATTTCATGACTGTGTTGACATTTCAATTATGCTGCATTTAAATAGATTTGCTTGTGCTGAGTCTTATTTCTTGCTAAAATATTTCCCATTCTAAATATAGATTTATGGTGTTATTTATTAAGTCAAATTCTGACAGGAAACATGCTAAGGAAGCAGCAAAGCCGAGCGTCACAGTATTTGCCTCCTCCTTTTTAAAATTCTTTCTCTCTCCTTGTTTCATCTGCCTCACGACTTGAGGCTCTGCACGCAGAGTACTGCGGTGAGAAAACCAGAGCTCTGTAAGGGATCATCAAACTGGGGATGGTGTGCAGAAAGGAGAAAGAAGTTTTTCTTTTTTTTTTTTCTGCTGCCTCCTCAAGTGAGCTCTGAAGTGAGCAGGAGACCAGTCTGCCCACTGGGATGGCCCCCAAAAGGTGCAGGCTAACTTTAGAAATCCGTAAACGGTTTAGAAATGAAAGTCTGTAACTCTTGGAGCCGTTCAGCCAACCAGTACTTTTTCCTCAAATTTCCTCAAAGGTTATAGGGAGCACTAGCATTGAAGAACTGGGAGACAAAAAATCGCATCCATAATTTAGCAGCCTCACTGTAATGACCAGCTTCTCTACAAGCCATGAAAATGTCAAAGCCTTTGCTAGTGGAGTTTGCAGAGCTCTGTTAAACAGTTTTTTACACAGCAACCCCTTAGGAACCTGCAGGTTCCCACGATAAGTACCAGATTTACAATATTTGAAGAAAGAAGAAAAACTAAGAGTTGGTTATGTTTCATACATTTCTCCCCTTCTCCCCACTCATGGCTAAAGAAAGTAAACGGTGGCTAATTCCAACCTCTCTGGATATGAGGGCTTGCATTCAACATTTTTGTAGTTCTGGCTGGGCAGTTCTATTGCTTTAGGTGATCTGTGAGTAACGAACATGAAGGTGCCTGAATATTTTCCTACACGTCTTTTAGAGATTTGTACTTACTGCTGTTTATCCAAAGAAAGTAATGGCTCTGAATCCTGTTGAAAAATGTCCCACAGCACTGGCAAACTTTTTACTGAATCTGGTTTTATGAGGACGAATAAAACAAGCGTGCATAACTATTCAGCAATATATACTACTCACTTTTTTAATGCGCCTAGAAATATTTGAGGGAATGTGAAGGTGATCTCTTGAGAATATATCCAATACCCACTGTTACCCTTAAAATCCCATGCTGAAACTTCATTGCCAAAAATAGCCTCCTAAAGGTGACACTCATATGAAAGATGTCACAAGTTGCAGCAAGAGCTGCATGAATATATATATATAAGCCATATTTACAGTGCTGCTGCAACTTGCACATTTATTTCAGTATTCCCCTTCCTATGTGACATTCCTTCTGGTATTTTACGTGAAGATTTTTGTTTTGGGGAATATTTTTAACTACATGCAATTATGCATGTGGCTTGCTTGCTTAAGAATCTCATTATTATGGGAATGTGAAATGTATCCACAAAAATGTTTTTGAATTAAAAAAAAAATAAACCTGGAAATCAAAATGAGCAAGAGACAGGTGTTTTAAACATTCTCTAAAACCAAATTTTACAAGGCAAAGAAAGCAAATATTCCAACCCAAAATATCATTTAATGAAAGAATTCCCCACATAGCCCCATATGAAGCAGGTAACAAACAGATGTCAGCACATCTGCTCATGCATAGGCTTTCACCTGTATGTACTTTTTACAGGTCAACAGTCAGTACAAATAATTACACATAGCCTTATGCACATATGTCTTTGGATGATCGGTGGAGAAATAATTTCTCACCAGTTGCCTGCCTTCCCCCAAACCATTCAAGCACTGGCTGCAACACAGGAGACAGTGAAAGCAGATGAGAATGAACCCTTTTGGAAATTCCCTGGAGTCTGACTGTGCTCAGCAAGGCTTGGCTGTTTCTGCACAGGCTCTGCCCAGCCCTGACCCAGCTGGTCCAGCTGAGCAGAGCACAGCAGCTCAGGGCAGCACCAAACCTGTCACAAGATCCTACTGCAGCATCTCCCCCAAACAGGCTTCTCACTAAAAGGACCATGTGCTGCTGCACTGACTTGTGTGTTTCGTAGCACAGCTGAGGCTCCAGACCCGATTCGGATTTTGGGATAGCAGTAAAGAAGTAAAATCCAATAGAATATTGGAACAGAGAAAGAAAGTTGTTATTCAGGTGACGTAAAGGCTGTTGTGTCACCTGGATGTGATACTAACTTCAGGTCATATTGTCAACCACAGTGAATAGCTTCTTTTATTTTATATTTTATTTCACTCCCATTTCCTCTACAGTAGGCAATTCAGCTACAAGATGCAGATGAGATGCAGGATACTAGCTACTGGTATAAGAAATATTTCCACAGCTTTATTGCAATGCTTTGGACTCACTTCACATACATGGCCATTACAGTCAAAAACCAAACCAAAACAAACCAAAACAAAAAACTACGAGATCAATAATAAAGGAGTTCAGTAAATAAAGTAACACCTGGGGGATGTGATGTTGGTACTCTGTCCCAAAATAGTTGGAGGAGCACTTCCCCATGCATAGTTTTACTGAAGGATAGGTAAAGGACTCACAATGCCTGGGCCCCCACCACTTTAGTAAAGAAGCACGTGTTCCTGCAGTTGTGTCTTTGGAGACCTCTTGTGTAATAAGCATAGCAAGCTGCAACTTGATGATAGCTACACCGGCATGAAAGCTGGAGTTGTGAAGAATTACACCCCTACTACCATTATTTACTATGTTATCCTGACCCACTTGGTTCACAAGAGAGGAAACTTTGGTTGACCCCTAGAATTCACTCTAATTATTAATTATAATGTGTAATTGTAATGATATTGGTGCCTTGGAGTAAGGATAACATGGATAGAGAAGATGATTTCCTTGTGAGAACCAAGCGCAAGATCAAGCTGAGCTGTGCCCAAATTCAGAATGGCAAATACAGATCTTTACTTCAATACAAATGAGAACAAAACTCGTGGGATTATCCTCCGATGTAAGGACTGCTAACAGGGCTCCCTATTAGAATTATACCGGCAAAATCCAGCAACGTGTCAACCAGTGAAAATCCACTTGTTCTGCAGACCCAGGCTGCCTACCAAGTTTAACTATCAAAAAAAAAACAACAAAAAAAACCAACTACATCCAAAACTCAATCCAAATGTTCGTATGGAGAACTTTTAAGGGACCAATATTATTTTACTCACTTTTTACAATGTATAATGTTCTCTGAAGTGCCTTTATTAGCTCATTCAGGGTTTTAATAAATTGAGAGACCATCCAGGATCAGAGACTTACTTTCTTTCAAGCGGTACCTCCAAAACCCTTTCCAATGTTCAGAAGTTCAAACCAAATGCTGACTACCACAGTGTGCTCTTCCTGACCTGAATATTTCAATTTCAGAGCTTCCTAATGAAAATCTCCCATCAAACACTTTTTTTATTGACAATGGTCTGCTCTTCAGAACAAAGAGAACTACACCTCGAGAATAAGAAATGTGTACCTGCAACCCTCCATGTTTTATTGACTACAAAAGTTCTCTGACTTCACGGTTTCTCCACACACACACACAAAAAAATGACAGAAAAAGCTGTGCCATTAAAATCAGACGGGAATCAAGACTGCCCTAAGAGCCCATTATTGCTGCTAATGAGGCTGATACCGCTGCGTCGAGTTGCTCTTTTGCTACTGCTGCTCCACAATGCAGTCAGCCTGATGAACTCGGATCTGCATTGTCAAACACCAAGAACACAGCGCAGGAAGGTCGCGAAGTCCAGGTAGCATTATGCACATTGGTAAAAGAAGAAGGAAGATTGTTTGGAAAATAGGAAATATGCAAATCTGTCCATTTCATTAGCAAAATGTATCTCAAACTTCGGAGACCCACTACAAAAAAATATGTATATATATATATAATAATATGTATATTATATATATATAATAATAATGCTTCTGTGCTCCAGCCGGGTATCTGCAGTATGGGATTACTTCCCTCAGCCAGTGCAATGTAACAGGAGGATGACTTAAAGGAGCCTTCGGAGCGAAGTGTCACCGCGTTCCGTAAGAAACCTGAGATATGGCACACATGCGGATCCACATCCACACAATTTGTGCAGCCTCCACCTTGGCATAAAACCGTGCACTTTAAAATATGACAATCATAACTTCCCATTTTCAGATGGTACCATTTGTTACAGGATGGTTGTCTGCCATGTATTTTATCTCCTACATATGAAAAATTTATAGATGCTCCTGAAGATGTTCCTGAAAAAAAAAATCGAGGAACTCACTATCAACTTTCTGTATAAAGCAGCTCTCATAAAAATTTCTTCTCCTTGGTACTAACGCATCAGTGCTCGGTGTTGGATAGCAGGGCTCCCAGTAACAGCAAATGGCCAACTTGACTCTTAAACAAGCTGCACTTAGGAAACTAACTAAAGGGGGCATAATCATATGGGAAAGGCTATAGCGAGGTTATTTTCTTGCTTTTGTTGATACCGTAGGACAGAAGGCACAACAGCCTGAGTGTCACTGCGTCAGGCAGGTCAGTGGACTCACATAATGAACTACTGGGCCATATGGACTATTAAAATATGGCTATTTACATCCAAACTGTAATTCAAAACTGAAAAATATCCAGAAATATATGAAGTCCATATTTTAGATACCGATGTCTCCTAGACTTTCAGCAATCACTTCAGCTTTGGTAATCCGCAATCACATGGACACATGCTGTCTGCATTGATAAGGAAGCATTTGTTAGCTATGTTTACCATTTTATTTCATATATACATTAGTAAATTTAAGTTCATATGAAATTATTCATATGAAATTATTTAATTGCATTCTTCGAAATTGGAGACAGCAAATATAAAAGGTAGAAATTGATAAAAAGCTGTGGAGAAGCAACTAAAAACTGAAAAAAAATGAATAGTAGAACACCAAAAGTCCCAAGTTGAGAGACCTGATAAGATGACAATTACAGCTGAAAAATAAAAAGCTAATGTATTTTCATGATCTCCCATCTCTTACAAGAATGACTATATCCCTAGATAAAATCTTTTTTTTTTTTTCCCCTTTAATGAAATGACATTCAAAAAGCCCTTCAAGAAGAACAACTAGCAGCCACTACAATATTCTTCTTTAGATTTTTAAAAAGAGAGAAGATGACCTGATTGAAAAATGCTGGTCAGCAACAATAGCTTTGTCCCATCCTTTTTTTTTTTTTTTTTTTCCAGAGGAGAGAAGTGCTCCCTGACTGAGAAAAGAGTGGGCAGAAAGCATGTTCTCCTAATCACTCTCAGGTAACAGGCCCCAGCTGAGCTCTACCAGGCAACAAGCTTTCTATTTTCTTTCAAAGAAAGGGAAGGAGACCTCATTTAGAAAATTTAAAAGTTGGATGATTTTTTTTTTTTTTTCTCCCTCGTGAATAGAAAAGGCTGCAAAATTGGCTGACTAATGCTGCAGAAGCTCTTCAGAGCCATATTGGTTTCATTGTGCAACAGCATGAGAACCCAGTCCCTCTCACCCAGGAAACAAACACGTGGGGATAGCTATGGGCTCCTGGGCTCAAAACGGCCAGTTTTGCTAATTCTACAGTGAATATTAAGAAACCTGTATTCTGATCTGTTTAAAGCTATTTGCAATGAACCACCGAAGTATTTCAGAAGAGCTGAGAGACGCGGTTCAATCCTTATGTTAAATAACGGAATCTGCCAAAAAAAAAAAAAAAAAGGAAAGAAATAATTTGGGTTAGTTTGATTTGACCATGACAAGCAATGACAGAACACAGAGCCTGGGGTTAATTTGAGTTTCATAATGTAATGAATGGAGCCTGTCAGTCAGAGAGAAAATGCGTTAATAAAATGAAATCAGGTACAAGTGGGGATTAGAATTCCTCTCTCTGCATGGGACTACAGTGGCAAAAGGCTATTGTGCAGAATATTAAAACTAAAAGATGCTGATAAAACAGCTTAGCATGTTTAGTAGCTGGTGCACAAACACGATAATCATTTCCACGCTGAGCACAGAATCAATACAGCGAATTACTTGCAAATGCCTCACAGAGTGTTTTCAATGTCACCAAGAAAAGTTCTCTCTCAAAGCTCGGAGCCTTTCTCTCTTGCCAATACATCTCCCACTCACTTCCCACTGCAATACTTCTTTCTAGCTCCGAACGTCTTCTGTCTTGTTTTTTGACACCCTGCTCTGCACAACTTCTTTAAGTTTCATCAGCCCTGTTCCCTCTCCATCCTCACACACTGTCTCTGAACACTAGGGGGACCAACAGAGTCATTTTTTTTTTTTTTTCTTAGGCTGCTCCGTCAAAAAAAGAAAAGCCTTGTTCGGAAGACTTTCTAATTATCGTAGTATCAACCAGCTTTTTTTCCCCACCTCCAACTTAACCAGAAAAAAACCTGCGGCCAGTTTCTATCTCCTCTCATTCCAGCTCTGTAATTTAGTAAGTCTTTCATAAATTTGTTTCCAGTAAATAATTTATTTTCTTTTTTGTTTTGACCTTTAGTGTTGCAGTTACTGGCATAACTTCTAGGTCTTATAGTTATTTTGACTTTCTCTGAATCTTTTCTTGTCGAGACTTTTTTGGTACCATGTCTTCTGAGTTTTTAAAGAACTTCTCTTACACCTTTTCATGCATCTTTTTTCTTGAAACTGAACGTGCTGCACTCAACAACCTATAAACTCAGTGTTTTGTGCAACCCAAAGTAAACAGTTTCAAAAAATGTCATTACAAACAAATAAGAACTGTAATAATTGCAGGAAGAATCTGCATTTAGTTTTGATGCGAACTAGACCAATGAAGAAGCGATGTGGTAAGGATTTCTACAAAAGTTTTAGAAGTATAAAACCCACTCAAGGAGGAAAAAATAACAAAATTAGGTATCAGAACAGAACAAAAAACTGAGTGGAAAACACCACTGAATCTCTTTCTTTATATATGTTTTAAAATGCCAGTAGAGATAACAAACCAGAGTGAATGATATCAGACTCAGTAATATCTCACACTGAAGGCATACAAAGAGCTGGAAAGGCCTAGAGGATTTCTAGGACTCAGAAACCGATGGATTCAGAACAGAAGAAAGTGAACGAAAAAGGCTTTACTTTCCACTGTTCTTTTCAGTATCATGAATTATGTTCTGCTGTCTGCTGTGCATGCCCTTTCCTTTAACATGCTCTGCTTTTTCATGATAAACTGCTGTGGGCAATAACCTATGTATGCTTTTCCCTACAACCCAATTTTCATTTAGTTCAAAATCTGTTTCTGTGTAAACAGTGAGACTTCGAAAATGTGCTCTTAGGCTTGAAGTCACCAGGGCATCCAAACACCCGGCAGCCTCCAACCACTGCCTTACCAAGCTTCATCTACTCGATGCTGGGTATGTTGTACGGATATGCCTACCTAATTACACATACTCCAAGCGTAAAACATTTATTCTTGATAAAAGCAATGTTTTATATTAAAATTGTATGATTAGATTGAACCCCTGAGTCTTTGGTGCTAAAACGTTTAAGAAGGGTGTTGTGGCGCCTGGCCATGGACAGGTGCAGTCACCTTTTGCTTACATCAAATGCTTTGCTAGCACCACTGCCGTAATCCATATTTCATCTCTAAAGAAAGAAACAAAACCCCACACCTCTTCCATACTATGTTTTGATAATTAATTGCCACCTCTAAACTTTTCTTTGCTACAACTTATTCCTTAACTACAGAAAAGCAAACAAACAAACAAATACACAAAACCAAACCAAAGCAAGCAAAAAACAACCACCACCAACAAAAAGCAACATATAGTATCAGCATGGAAGATTAAAATTTCTTTTTAAAAATTTAAATATCCTCCCTGGCAAAATCTAAGTGTCCTGGAAAGTCCTTTTAAGAGTTCTGTGAAACTCCTTTCACATAACCATGTCTCTTAACTTTTTCAGGATTTATGGTCTTCTACATCTTTACTTAACTGAATCATGCTATAACAATATATAATATATATGTATATATATATAATATATATATATTTTTTTCAGGGGGAGTACCAAAGAAAATCAGGAAAAAAACAACACAGAACACCAATCTAAGAACCACAGTGATTGCAGAAATAATTTTGGACTCTACAGAAGTCCAAATTCTTTGGGCTGTGGAGGTACCTTCACTCAGCAAATAGCTGGCACAGGAGACAATCGATGCCTACCATTACTTCACTTAGTTGCTATTGCGCTCTGTGCAGTCAAGCAGATGCGTGAGCACTGCTCATCTCCTCCAGAGCAAAGCCAGCTGGTGTGGCACGGTGGCATCTCATGCCACCAGAGCTTTCACCTCTGCCTATGGCCACGTATTAAAAAACTGCAGTTAAAACCGTTCCTCGCATACAAAACAGCCTGAGCACGTATGCTGGGTCATATGCTCATAATCTCACACTTTTTGAACTTCCAAACTTTTCTTAGTTTGCCCTTTGCTTGTTTAAACATGATTCATTGAAATCTATCTAGCGTCACACTAAAATAGCTATCCCACACCACAGAATAATAATTATTTTTGAAGATACAATAGTGGTCCTGGCACAGGAAGAGAAATGAACCAAGAGACTGTTCTCTGGGGAGATCTAGCACACAATTTGATGTGTAGTGTGAAAACTATCATTTCAGTGACTCAAATCTTCAGACACCTACCATGCAAATTTATTCTTAAATTGGTGTTAATTATTGGTATAAATTTACTTCTCTGCAGCTCCGTAAAATTGAGTTTTTAAATAAGAATTAGAAAAAGTATGATTTCACAGCCACCACCTTCCTTCTCTTAAGATATTTGTGGGCTCTTGAGCTTTCACTGTAATACCAGAGACTTGAAGGTTCTGGATTATAAACTGTCTCATGAGGCAAGGCAGGTAGCTCACATTTTTTCCAAAACGGCTGTAATTTCAGTATTACATGATGAGATTAGGATTGACTGCAATATGTTTTTTTCTTTTCTACCAGAAGAATGGCCTCCTCTTCACTGCTGGAACAGAAAAATGGCATTCACTGTCTAGCTGAGGGTGTCAGCTGGAATAGTTATAACCCTAAAAACCAGAGGAGCTGGACAAGCTGATAGCAAATGTGTGGATGAAAGAGGTTGAGGCAGAGATGGATTAGGACAGGGAGGAGGAGAAATTTACAGGATAGAAAGGATATTCTGACTGAATAGTCAGAAGAAAATGCATCTGGTAAAGGGTGTATTTTGTCTGTACAGTTAATGGATGTGTTTGTACCCTACGGTGTAGTAGATACTTGCCAGAGTGTCTCACGATGACATGAGAATGTCATAAAGAACATCAAGAATCCTCATGGGAATCTCCATCCCTACAATTTTCATATTTGGGACAGTAGAAATGTTCTATATGACAGCTTTGGTCCTCTGGGAGCTGTGCAAAAAGAAAACCTTGAGAGAGCAGCAAATTGGCACGGACAGGAGCTGGTGCTGAGCCCACCTGCAAAGCCACAGAAGTTGCACAATGCAAATTACACGAAGACCAACAACTCCTGCAGAGTGGCTCTTTGCTTCGTCTTGGTGATGATTGTCACTCATCCTGATGAGAACTGTTATGCTCCTCATTGCAAGCTGTTATTGTTTTTTCCCTGTGTATTTCAGGCATGCTGAATGCCAAGTCTTTTCCTGCCTAGCTGCTATCCTAAGGATAGCATCCTAACTTTATGTTTCCTTCCTGCCCATTTCATCGTTCCTTCATTATGCACTTGGCTCTAGCCTAGTTTCATGCCCTGTTTTTCTAACCACTTGGTCAGCTTTGATTAGGTGCCTTTTATGCAGGGTAAGATTTCTTGAAATATGAGCATTGGTATCTCACATTCGATACAGAAAATACTGGAACAAACAAAAATATCTGCCCTACCCAAGAAGTAGCAGGTAGCCCTGTATATTGGCCACATCTATTATTAGCAAGTTATTCAAAATGTGTGTTTTGATCCAGGGAAGAAGGAAAGAGCTCCTTTCAAGTTTAATTTTGAAACACTACATTAGCGGAGAATAAAACCAGGAGTTATATTTCCAGACTATTTAATCCTTTTCCCAGAATTTCAACGATTTGGAAATGAGTTTGTAGGATTTAAGAGCAGCAAATCAAAAAGTTGTCTACTGCACAGTCCTGATGCTATGTCCACGCATTAGTTCTACCAGCAGCCCTCAAGACAGCGGATCAGGATGTGCTGTCGACATGTCCACAGGAATCAGACACAAGGGATTGCAGGGTCACGCTCCAAGACTTGTCTGGGCAACAGGGAACACATCATACATATGAAGTGAAGAATTTATTGTTAGTCCAATTCTTCTTTATTGAATAATACCCCAGTAGTCCAAAATATATAATTAACAAAGAAAAGACTCAGTAATAACAGCATACTTCAAAGCTAAGCTAGGTCAGGCGATACTTGCTTGCCCACTGGGCAATAGCTAAAATGAGCTGCAGCAGCTCGAGTGCAGGCAAGCTGAGACCTGGCTTTTACTGGGAAAAGCTGCTGCCTAGAAAGGTTGTTCTTTGCCAGAGGATTCCAAAGCAAGAAGGATAAATCACTAAATGCTGTAAATGATCATTAGATTTTTGATTGGATATTTAATCTAGATAGCTTAATAAATAAATAAATAAATAAATAATAATAATAATTATATTAAAAAAAAAGAAGCATTCTTTAAAACTCTGCTACTCTGCTATCTTAGAACTTTATTTAACATTCCTCTTGCATTTTTCCTTGTGGTAAAATATTTTTTTTTTCTGCTAGTACTACTAGAAGAAGTATCTTCTAATAAGGCAATATTCTTGTTTGACATTCAATAATTAATAAAATGTGTGATATGCTGGTCACATAGCTTAAGCTCCTCAAGTTCAGGTCTCAGGTACTATGGTGGTGAGTGTAGGAACCTCAACAGCACAAAATATATTTTCCTACAAAAGAATATTATAACTTCTTATCCGCATTTAACTTTGTACTTAGATGCCAAAGAGCACTTTCAAAAATTAATTCTGTAGAGTAAATGTTTTAAAATGTGTAATGTGTACTACCTTGTGATTGCTCAACATAAATATAACCTTATTATACAAATTATTATTTGTTGCAAGTAACTGAGGGCAGAATTCCCTATAACTGTAATTTGCCCATTTTTTGGCGATTCACGAACCAACGTAAAATATAGTTCAATTTCTCTTACTGACTCACATTCAAAATATAGCAGAAATGTGCCCCTATGAAAAAAGTCAGCAAGTATTTTTCCTTGATGGTATGTTAATGCAGGGAGGGGGCAGATTTGACATGTATCAGATTCCACTCTTACAGATTTGGATTTCACAACAAACTCTCTTTTCAAGTTGGTACTATCTGTTGACGCTTATTGGATCTACCAATAATTAAAATACTGAAGTGGTAATTAACAAAGGTGCTGTTAATGAAATGTAAATATTCTAGTGGCTTAGTAATAACAAGAATGACTTTCAGATTCCTTTGGATCATGCTTAACAGCACTACACAGAACAGAGCTGCACTTCAAAATTGCCCTTCCACTTGTCCACACATCTAATACTAGCCGAATCAGTAGCTAACATCTAGTGAGAAAACATAATTTCTCTTTCTCTTGTTTTTGCTTTTTAAAGTGTTGCCTGCATTCAAAGTTCCTTTCTAATTTGGTGCCTGGACCCTGGAAACTGAGAACTTGGGCCCAAACCCAGAAGGGTTCTACATTCATCAATAAAGATGAATGTAAGTACCAGAGGAAGAAACACAATCAGAAGACAACCTAGTAGGAAAGGAGACAAGGAGACAAGGAGACAAAGGCCTCTTTTCTTCTTTCTTCCCATTCACACAAAACAAACCACTGTGACATAAAAAGAAATAGTAACAACAAAGAAAGGTGCTTATTGCTTCTGAGTAACGAGACTATCTAAATTTGAGACAAATGTACTGGATTTTAATTTCATTTCACCGTACTGAAAAGAGGACAGCCTAATAACGCTCTTTAGTGAGGCTTCATCTTATATTAAAAATCTAACAAACACAAGACTTGCAAAAGACTTGCAACACCTGTTGTTCTTTGGCACATAATGAGTAGTAGGCTGAAGAAACGAGGTTTTCAGGTGAAACCACTCTTGGTTGTTCAATTTACCAACCACAAAACTTCCTGCCCATATTTTACTATCTAAAGGTTTTCTGTTTGTTTGTTTGTTTTTTTAACACCATTAATGGTTATTTCATTTTCAAAGGGAAATAGCTCATCAAAACTGTACTATAGGGAGCAATCCTGAACTCAAAGAGGGATAGCTAAGAGATATAAATATTTAATCTCTAATTTCTTAGATTCATTGACAAATAACTCTTTGAGTCTATCACAGTAATTGTTAAAAGAGTGCTTTATAAATGAGGAATAGACTGTTCTGTAGCACTGTGCACATAATATAACAGTCAAAGTTTCTCCACTCTTTATTAACTTAGATCAAAACCTAGAAATTATCTTGTGCTTAGGAAAGAGAACCACAGGACCACACACTACTTGCTCAGAACTGGTCATTAGTACCTTGAGAGAATAAATATTTACCTCTGTACTAGTTTTGGCAGATTAATGGATGAAGAAATTGAATATTTGATCAATTTCACTTTTACTGAATATTCGTTCTGCATTTTGTACAACTCTGCGGAAGATACACACAATCAAAATTCACACTGGAGTTCTACTGAGTGTGCCTAATTGATAATATTGGCTAATTAAATGCAGCTTGTGTGCATATTAATTTGCCATTTTTATTTTGCCACTCTGAAATTCCATCAAGCTTCAAGTAATAAAGAATGCAAACGGCAATATATAGCCATCCCTGCTGCTGAGTACACATCCGGAGTTTCAAAGCACAGGAGCTACTACTTCTAAGAAAAAAGCCACGTTTTGACTCACTTGGAATATGAAAGACAATCTCGAACAAGCCAGGCTTTTCTGAACTTATAAAGGTAAAAGACGTGGTTTACTTCAAAAAGACTGCAATTTGAAATTTCTTAGATTGATATACATATCACCATAAATTAAAATCCTTACAGATCTGTTTTAATGTACAATATCAACTTAAAATTTCCTTCTCATACATAATCCACGAAAAAAATATAATGCACAGTTTTTTACTACCATTTAGTGATGGGTGCTTTTAGGATTGATCTAGCTGAAATCAAAATCTTCTGTGAATTTGCCCTCGGAAGTCTGTTCCTATTTGATTTTTACTCTAACTTTGTATGTCATGAAATTTAGACAAGCTTCCAATCTTTTTTAAAGGCAATGGAAAGAAGTGATGCTTTTGTGCATTTGTCCTCACAATGCATGAACAGATGTTATTGATATGAGGCCTCCTATGCACACAAGAACTGAAGAGGGCCCTATCTATATTGCTGTAATTGTCAGAATCACTTTAATTTTGCAGCCACTTTCATCGCTCTGATTGCCTAAGTTTCCACTGGGTAAAAATAAAACATTGACTCTTTCAAAAACTCATGCTTATTCAGTATCAGGATCATCTCACACTGTCTTAAAGGAAACCAGGATAAAAAAGACTAGAAAGAGATGACTCTTGGGTTCAGAGCAGTAGCAGGACTCCCACCAGTGCTGTACATATGTCCAACCACCAGCATATTCCGAAGCTGGGATTACATTACTCACATGAGTGGCTGGCACATTTGACAGTACATGAGGGAAAAGAGTTGTAGGGTGAGCAAGGGGAGACTGGCTTTTTACTACTTTTTTTTTTTTTCTTCGAATTATCTTTATATTTCAGAAGGATATTTTCTGTGCAATTTGAAATCCAAATGGAAAGTCTTTGGCATTGCTTTCAAAACTCACTTAAACTATTTAATTCAATAAAGTTCTTTATCTGAATTCATGGAGAAACGGTTTTGACAACTAGTAATAAAACCTGGATGTTTCAGAATGCTGTGTTAATAAGACTTGAATTTGATGGAATAATTTCTCTGACCTCTTCGTAAATCTTGTACATTACAGAGATGTCATTAGCAGCATTCAGTAAAAGTAAATGTGCTTGCTGAAGAAAGGAACTAATGTGGATACATTGACATTTATTAGTACCTCATTGTATTGTTATTTTACACTTTTGTTTTGAAATTGTAAGAGAATTCAGGTCACTGATAAAAACCATTATTCATTCCCAAAGGATTTTTGTAATGTAACTTCGGTGAACATATGTTGCTATCTATTGCATACTCCAGATGTATGCCAGCAAATAAGGTCAAATTTATAGCCTTCAGGAGTAATTAGTAAGTGGAAAATCAAAATGAAGAAACTGTGCACCGGCAATTCTAGATAATTGTAGGAAGACTTTCAGTATTGTTAAGAATCTCAGAGAACATAGCAAAATATATGACTTTGTCAAAACAGCTGTCATCTATGGCTTACTTTATTGGAAAGAGTCAGACCTACCCTGTGCCAGTCCCTGAATTAGACAGTGGCAGTGAATGATGATAGCAATACCTCTGAGGGTTGCTAAAATCCACTCCTTCACAAGCAACAAGATGGAAAGACAAGGGGAACAGAGGAGTCTTTAGACTCTGTCTCAGAGCCAGCTGCCACCAGCTCCTCTTCTGGGGTCTTCCACACACCCTCCCAACCTCAGGGAGCACACCAGTGCAGAGCACGAGGCTTGGTCTCACTCCTCCGATGGCATCTACCAGACTGAGCAGTCCCATGTCTCAATACACAAGGTCTGATGGAGGTTGGAAGTTCTTTAGCTGTGAAGAAGTTCAAGACAGCTGTCATGGATCTCTTCTATGCCTGTTCAACCTGTTACAACCATTGATTGTATTAGTAGGAGCTAAGAGCTAAAGGCAAGATCAGTCATGCTGTTCTGGAGGAAAAAGTATGAGAAGTTTCAAAATGGATCCAAGAAATTCATAAAGCTAAGCAGAAAAGGGCGATCCAGATGCAAGGTGATTCAGGAAGATGCTAAGCTTACAAAAACGGAGAGCGCACACACCTAGTTTCTCTTCCTGCCCTACTTCTTGTATTTTTCCCAAAGCACTGACTCCTGGCCCCTGGCAGAGGACAGATCCTTTGGGGTGAGAAATGGAAGAAAATGTTTCTCCTTTGCCTTATAATCCCCTTTACATTTACCTTTCTCAGTTACTGTACATAAAGCTATGGAATTAGCCAATAAAGGCCAAGTATTAAAGCTATTATTTCTGCACTTCCAAAGTTACACTTGAGAATAGAAGACTTGGAAGAAGTTCTGCTTGATTCTTAGGGGGAAAAAAGGCTTATTTATAAAATGTAACAAATGCAACTAGATGAAAAGAAGCCAACCACACTAGCTTAAAAGGAGTAATACTTCATTCAGCAAAAAAATGGATACTTGCAGTACGTGAACACAGCTTTAAAATGCTTCTGAAATTTTCAAATTAAGAAATGCATTTGTTCATCTCTGGAGCTGGACTCAGTGATCCTTGTGGGTCCCTTCCAGCTTGGGATATTCTATGATTCTTTAACAGTATTTAATTATCTGGGGAAAAGCAAAAAACCAAACAAAACTTCCTAAAATCACTGAGGTATTTTTGCATGATTTTCCACAAACATGGAAGCCTTCTCTAGTTTCATTAATAAACATGGCTTTCTCTTCTGTTCTACTTCATAAATTGATTAAACGAGTTTTAGATGCCATAATATAGATTTGAAAATGGTTATTCTGCACCAAGCAATTTGCACTACCAGGCCGAGTTAGCATGTGCGATTCCCTAGTGTGCACTTACAATGTATAGACAAGAAAAATTTAGGCCGAATTCAAATGGTGGGGAAGACAACAGAATGACACTTGAATAATAAATGGTTACAAATCCTGCTCTCTGCGCAAATTTACAGCCTGATTTGAAAAGCACAGTTCTTTTTGCACAGGACTGCATAGACAGCTACCACTGCATGGTAGCACGTTTTCTGACAAGAGCACTCCGGCTTATAAACCTTAACAAATGAGGGAGATTTTAATTCTTCCATCTAAAAGCAATTTTCCTGGGTAGCTGGTAAAGCACAAGATAACTTATATTCGTGTGACAGAGAAGTAAAGAGAAAAAGCAATATTTTATTGATGATTTGAAAAAGTCATCAGCAAGCTGGCATTTGTATTCTAACAAACTTGCCATCCCAAACTGTGTTCCCACCATTCCTTAAAATATCTTATCACCCAGTCAAAGTTATCCTAACTTCGGTTTCTTAAATCCTACTTCAGGCACCTACAGTGTAGATCTCAATGAACCTAATCTAACGCTATTTTTGCTAATAATCTAGTGAGTAACACAGACCTAAATCACAGCAATGTCACTACAGACTCTGCTGGTGGAAGTTCACAGTGCTAAAGAATGAGAACAGAAAGACGATGACTAGCATAGGTGTATGTTTTGTATCTCCAAACTGCTTTTTATGTTTGTATACTTATGGGAACAATTAAGTTTGTTCTTGGAAGGCCTGAACAAAAGCTCAAAAGGACGTAAACAGAAACTCATAAATAGCTGTGGGTTGAAATCAGTAGCAACATAACATCTGTGTCACTTCATTCTTAAAAAACAAACAAACAAAAAAGATGTGTTGCATAGCAATAGAAGAAAGAAATATGAACCGCAGGGCTACAGAGTTGTGAAAACTGTCTTTTCCATTGCTTATTCCAGGTTGTTCAGGTGCAGCAAATGCTAGGTGTGCTGTCTTTAGTGAAAGTAAACACCCATTTCCCTACATTTAAAACCAATATGCCTTTCAGTAATATATTTTTGGTTTTTTGTTTGGTCTTTTTTTTTTCTTTTTTTTTTTACACATAACAGAAGAGCATCTAGGAGACTTGAAATACGTCCTAAAACTTTGCAGTGTATCAGTGTTACTGTAAGTCTCCAGTTTCCTGCACAGCTTTAGTCCTGCCTTGTGCTAACACCACCACTCTTCAAAACTAAAGGAGAAACCAAAACCTTGGCTTAAGCCATTACCACTCTGAGCCTCTCTGATCAGAAGGATCCCAATTATATTACTAGCAGAGGGTTTACTTTTTTGTGTATGATTACTAAGAATTTACTATTTTACTATTTATATTTACAATTTAGAATTGATCTGGGTGCTAGAGATATTTTCTTCTAGTACAAACAAAATAAAATGTACAGTGAAATGAGAATCTACACCCAAGGGAATACGACCTTCAGTAAGGAATCCCAGGCACATCCATTTTCTACAACAGCTGAATGGGAATGACTAAAGTAATAGGTTTTAAAATGTTTTCTGAGAAGAAGCAGCAGCAGTACCACAGCCCTTTTTTTTTTTTTTTTTTTTTTTTTTTTTTACCATTGTGATTCTGTTAGGAATCAGGTAGGCAGGAATAATTATATAATATATCTAATTCCATTTACACATAGATCTAAATGTAGACGTAAGACGTAAGACTCCTTCGTGAAATTCAGGGCTCTGGAGCTGTCACAGAGTGTCTCACTCAAGCCCTGTGTTATAGTTTGCAAATGCACAAGAGTTGTTAAGTTTCCCATCCCCGGGGAAACTGCATGCATTGCAGATTTAGAGCATTCTGTCTGCAGGCACAAGCCAGCCCGAAGTTCCATGCATCAGCTTTTCTGCTGGCCAAGGAAGAAGTGACCTTGTTCCCTGTCCTTGCTACCAGGTTCGAAAGACGTGGGAGAAGGTCCATGCAGTACATGCAAGTACTGACCGAGGAGAGGTAGTGGCCACGTTGTGCTTTGGAGCTGTCATGCAAATATGCTCCACAAGCCTGTAAATATATGCGTGACTATCTTTTTTCTTTATGCCTTTTTTTTTTTTTTCCCCGCCTTTTTTTCGCATTCCCCTTCTCTCTCCTGCCTTTTCTCTCGGGCAGGCTGTTACCCGTCTATCACCTCACCGTGGGCCCAGGTGGCACTGACACGTAGGAGAAAGCCGCAGCAGCGCTGCCAGACAAAGGAAGAAGGAGCCACACAGATCATTATGTGTGCTGCCAAAGAGGAGGAGCAGCAAAACAACTGGCATCCAGTTCGTTTGGGACTGTTAGCAGGTGCAGCAAGTATCCGTGAAACTAAACGGCACTGTGGGAATACAGGGGCTGGTTTAAAAATAATCTGTCAGTAACCCGAAAATCTACGCAGACTTCAATTTGCCTATCTGCTTCAGCGACACTGTTCAGCCGGGCAGGCTTTGATGTGGTACTGAAATAAGAAATTCATATACACATAAACATGCACATTGGTAGATAAAAATATATATCTTGCACTGATCTCTTCTGGATGTTAAGTCAGCTCCGTCTGCATTTCTGTGCTCAGGTCAACCTCCTGTCTCCGAGCCCCACAGAAAAACTCTTGTCCTTTCTAATAGTACAGGTATCAGAGCAAATGCTGTGTGACTGCCTAGTGATCTCCAAAAACAGAAGGCATATATAAAAGTACGTGATAGAAGTGTTGGGACTTGATGTGACATCTTTTTACAGCGAAGCCATCAGATATTCGTTTTTGTTCATGTATAATTCAGAGTGGGGCTTCAACCTGAAATGAATACACTGCATGTGTAGTTGTGCACTTGTGATAACGAAGAATTTAGGAGTAATGTAAAAGAACATTCCCAGAACAGAGAGACATTTTTTGCAGTGTTTCTCCATTTGAACTGTCAGCTCACAATTTTTGAAGCTGTTGGCCCATTTTAACCAAACCAAAGGCTGGGAGTTTTAAGGCGGGGAAATGTGGGTTATGGTGGGTGGGATGCCAGCAGAGGTAGGTCTGGAAGGCCTAGGTAGGCCTGGGTGAGCACAGGGTAGGGAAACATAAATCTGTGGGTTTCAGAAAGGGAAGATCCAGGGACTTGGCGAGGAATGGATGAAGATGCAAGATACTATTTCGTTTTTAAATTTAATTTATGCTTGTGAAACAACTATTTTTCACTTGGCCCTTGAATAACAGCCCCCTCACTTTCTGACTCACTACCTGCTTGTACCTTGTGTCTTTGTATTGTTTCCAGGAGTTGAATCCTGCTTTTCCCCTTTCTGGGAGCATGCTGCATTCTCGTCTTACTTGAAGACTTTAACCAGGGCAGCTCTTCTTCCCAATTCCTGCCTTTAATCCCATCGTTCTTCCTACAGTGCTTTGATTCACGTTATATTCCCCTCTCTGGTTTTCAGACCTCGTCCTCCTACAATGCCATATATCCCAGAAGCTTTTCTATCCCCTCCATAGTCCAACCATCCTGTTTTCCTGCCTCTGTCTTGATCTTATTTCTGCTATTCCACTTTGTAGCATGAAAGGAAACACAGGAGAAATGTATTGCCACTGGTCTCTTTGTTGAACAGCAGCTTATAACTGCTTCTAGGACTTCGTGGGTCATCAGAATTCTTGAATGGTTTCTACAATGGTTTCGGCCTTATTTTTTCAACTGTTTTTGCAAACATCTTGAGGTGTTAAAGTGAATGTAATTTCTTTCAGCCTGAATGGCTTGGAATCGGCTATTTCTCCTCTATACCAAAAAGCAAATGTGTATTTGATGCCCCTGACGGCTGTCTTTGTTCGGGGATCTATATGTCTCTGCTTGTAGACTGTTGTGGCATGATAAAAACCTAAGAAGCATTAAAAATATTAGCCGCATTTCAACTGACAGCACATATATCTTGGTATTGAGTATATAAAGAAAATCAGCTTAGTTTATGAACAGGCTCGGGTGCAACTGTAGTAATAGACACGGTGCTATTAAAGAGTGACAGTCTGTTGTGTTTCCATTACAACTGTCATCTCTCGGGATTGTGCAGGCCTTACATGACTGCTGCTCGGAGCACGCCATGCCTGGGACAAGCATGAGAAGCAGAGCAGAAAGATGAACAGCAAATCAAGCTGAACTAATGACACAGGTGAGGAAAAGTTTGTTGAAGGATAATGGCTTTGTGCTTCTGAGGAAGATATAAACTGTGAAGGGGAAAGTCTGTTTTCTGAGTCTGAGATGAGACCAGGAATGCGTAAGATTCAACTGCAGTCCCGCAGTGTCTGCTTGCACAACCTATTGACTTGCAGATAGTCCTGAAGGACATTGTGAGCCTCGATTAATATTTGTAAAATGCTTCAAAATGGAATGCTAACAAAGAACAGAGCTATCATGAAAATCGGTGGGAATTAGGCCAAAATCCTGTTTTTCCTACTATTCATTTCTCCCATTGATTCTCTTTTGTAAGTGAGTTACAAGTTCTTCTTGTTTGTGATAGCCTATTATCTATTTACCAGCTTCCTTTAAACAAAATCCTCTTAGTAAATGAGTCTGCTTTTCCCTATGAAAAACTGTTAACTCTTATCTCTCTTATGTTGCATTGCGTTAACTCTTATCTCTCTCACATTGTATTGCATAAATCCAAAGCCAGTTAGAAGAAGGAAAAAAAAAAAAAAAAGATAATTGTGTTAACAGATTATTACTTAGTACTTTTTCAAGAAAAAAAAAATGACTTAAATTACTACAAAGCACAAATATTGTTTACAATTAAAATGCAAATTCTAGGCTTTTAAGCTGAAACTTAGTACCCAATTTCTGTGATATAAACTGGTAAAGAACAATATTACATTTTGTTTTTCACTTCCAACAAACTGACATGATGAAATCTGGTAGTCAAGTCTCTCTCTCTCAGATGCATGAAGTATTCTTCTGAGATCTGACACCCATCAGGACGCCCTATGAAAACTTACTGTACTGATAAGAATGATTTATTGTCTGCTACAAACACTGTTGTTTCATATTGTGAGGTCTTGTTAGAATGCTGATGTATTAAGACAAAGTACCATCACCTTCTAAACTTAGATGTGATAATATATAAAACCCGTCTTTGTGGTCATCTAGCTACAGTACTGTAATCCATGAGAAACAGCATCTTTCATCTCTGAGGAGCTTTTTGTAATGTAGCACCTTAGCTCTGAGCTGCCAATTTCTGATCAATCCCGAGCATCCAAAACCAGTGCATCTCATACGTTCATCACTAAAGAAAATCATCCTGTTTAAACAGTTCTGGGTTTATACTTGGTAGCATTTTGAGAGGATTAACCAATGACGAATACATAGTAATAGTTCCCACCTGACAATTAATTTCTAACTAACTCACAGAGCTTTTAAGTGTCGAGAATTCCTCTTATGGCTGCTAACATTTCATAAGACTGCTTTTTCTTTGATTTCTAAGTTTGAATTGCATTTTCAGGATTAATTTTAATTACATTATAGTAAGATGTAACAGCAGAGTAACAAACTCTGTAACAAAATATTCCCTATATACTAATTGCACCACCCACCCAAACTACTATTCTCTGATCAGATGCATGGTTAGTATTTCATAAGCTACTGAAAAATAACAGAAAGCTCCCTCTGATTCACTTGGGAGAATTACAGATTTCAGCCTCATTGCATAGCAGATACCAAAACGCAGATAAACAGAAACCTGCTGAAGTCAATGAAGGAAGAGGGACCCCCATTCCCACCAGAGATGTTGTGCAGACACTGAATGCAGGCCCAGATCTCTGTCCTTCTGATGTGCAGACTTACATCTTAGCCATGGAAATGTTGGCTGAAAAGCTTATAGAAAAATGAGAAATAGCAAAGCAGTCAAGGTGCTGCTTGTGTCCGTTAGCATGTTAATCAAGGAACGGGATAATAAGCTTTTTGTTTTGTTTGAATTTAGCAATCAGACTGCTACTGCTTATGTATGAGCATATATTTAGCAAAATTAGCAAACAAAGTTAGCAATCAAGTAGCTGGAAGAGATCATTCCACGCATCCAACCAGGCACAAGGTTTACATGTGAAGAAGATCAAGGCTCTTTGGGTTTGTCTGCATTGCAGTAGAAAGGCTGCTGCAGGGTGAAAAGCACTGATCACCCAAGTCTGCAGTGGCCAGCTGATCAAAGGAAAGGCTAATTGATAGGGAAGTCATTTGGGTAATTATGATTTGGTTGCTCAGATCTTACACATTTTTAGTTCAATAAATCTCTGCCCTGACAGATGTACAGCCTGGTACCTCTTGAAGCTGAAAGGGTTGTATCTGAACATCTAATTGCAGGTTATAGGAGAGAGGAAATAATGTTCCTATCTGTAGCTCGCAGTTACATAATGCAAGCACTAAGTACCTAGTATCTCTGATACAGAGCAGGGTCAAGACTCATTTTTTGTAAGGACAAACTATTACTGGATGAACTATTGAGTGATATTTCCAAAATCCCATAATTTGATGAAAATGAGTTTGACTCTACTATCAGTACCCTTTAAAGTAGCTGATGAAAATGCCTTCCTGCCAAAGTGAAGTAGGAAATAAAGATACCAACATATGATTGGTTATAATAAAGAAGAAAAAGGTTATAGTCAGTGAATCTTGCAGTCCCAGAGTATAATCAGACAAAGCTGAGTGCTTTCACCACTAATTTAAAAACTGGTATCTCAAATGCTGACTATTAAAACTGCCCAGTCATCTTGCAAAACAAACAAACAAAAAGCAAAATAAAATGCATTACCACAGTTAGGCAGAAGTTTTACAAACACAAAAGGAAATTCTGAGTAGGTAAGTGGGATATTCCATCTTACTTCTGTTAGACTACTTATAGTTGGAGACAGCAAGAGTGGAGGGATATTTTTCTGTTTATGGGTTGGTAGAATGCAGGGATTTATCCTGAGTGCAGGGAAGAAAAGCTGGACCTCTGCTGATTTTACCAGAAGAGAAAGAGTTATGTTCTACATATTTCCCCTTCTTATTTAACAATACTTGATCTGGACGCCTATACTCTACCTCCTTTGAAAGGCCTTGGCAGCACACAGCTGAAATTCACCGAAATTCCCCTTTACCCTCCTCCCAGGTGCTTTCAGTGGAAGTCCCAACTACTGCTGTACAGGATTTGACCCATTCTGAATTGCAGTACTTGGGCAAAATACCATACATTTGTCCCTAAATGCTTTTGAAGCTCAGTTCCCATCAGCTTGATGCGTAAGTAATGCTAAAGCATAAACAACTTTATGAAAAGATACTATGAAACATGAAGTTTAAAAAAAAAAAAAAACACCAACAACCAAAAAAAGCCCTTACTTCTTTCAGAATTTAGATTCATTGAGTAAGCATCCAGATTTGAATTGAAAGTGCTAACAAACTCCTTGCTATGACTACTTCTACCCAAAATCATAGTTAACCTAATTGCATAAACCAGTAGGAACTGATAGCAATTTTTATGTTCAACAAACATGTAAGAAACCGAGCTTGTTTTAGGAGAAGCCACAACCAGGAACACAAGATTACTTCCTGGCTATATTCTTCAGTAGACAGCTACCTGTGTTAAAGAATAAAATTTAGTGACAAGTGTTCCATACATATATATCCAATTATTTTGTTCTCTGGGGATTGCTTTTTATGTCTTTGGGAAAGGAAATGTGTGAGTTAGACTGTGATCTTTCTCAGATGCAGCAGATCTGATTGCAGTTTCTACAAGGCCATGTGGTTGATATAGCCTTAACTTAAGGTCACAGCAAACTAAATCTCATTATTGGCTGTTAACTATAATCTTTTATTCACTTGAATTTGACTTAATTATATTAGAGCTTTCATGGTGATAAATATTTTCTAATACACTTGACAAGGACAAAATACCAAACACTGTAATAAGACAAGAGACTTTGGGTCAAAATCTATTAATTTTCAGTGATATAAATCAGGATTAATTCTTTGGATTTATACCACAATACGAAAAAGAAAAAAAAAAAAAGGATTTTGTTTAATGCTTTATATTTTGACGCTGTACCTCTTGAATAAAGTTAATTTAGACTCCATTGTACATGTCAAATTCTTTTGTGGGTCATCTATTTTTTCTAATCTAAACCAAGGCATTTCCACATACATCTCCAAAACAAAACATTTGCATGAAACAATAAGAAAATCAAGGTCCTCATTGTTTGTTGCTCAATGCTTCAAAATGTCTTTTGAAAATGGAATTGTTAAGTACAGCTTATATATCCATAACAAAAATAGCTCATCCAATTGTATGCCACGCTCTGATTTTTAGCTGAATGTGCTCGGAACAATCTGGCATTGTTCAATCAGCTGCCAGAGCTCTCCTCATCTGATGCTGCCCAGGTGTGTTGATATATGGCAGGCAGCATTTGGGGCAGAAGCTTCTCCTAAGGAACAGCTGGATTCTTAGCTGTGCCATAAAAGGCCTTTTCCTTTCTTACATCTGGCAGCTCCTATTGGGGATGAAATCTAAACTTCTGCAGTGAGAGTCACGGGCAGCCCTGAAATGCCGTGTCTGGGTGTTTTGACCAAAGAACCTGCGCTAGGAGATGCTGTTTACACTGGGATTTAAATCATCCAAATGCAGAGAAGGTTTTAATTACTGCTGTCAATATTTGAAAATTTGCTTAAGAGAGGTATAGCTGGAGGAAAGGAGAGGAGATGCACTGGGCCTCTTGCCTCTCTGCCTTCAGTGGGGTTGGTTCAGGAAGCCTCTACTCACTGCTCCAAAAGCAAGAAGATGTCGAGCGGCTGAATGTGATCCACCTTGGAGGTGAATCTCCGGCAGGTGCAGAGGACAGCTGGTAGCAGGCAGGCAGCAGCAGATGGGCAGGACGGTGGGAAGGTAACCCCAGGCTATCAGGAGATGGCCAGGGCACGGAGGGCAGCTCTGCCTAACCAGCAAGTGGATCAAACAGCAGAAAGGCTTCCCCTCCTGGTTCACCACAAGTCATTAATCACACCTGTTGGGTTTTGTGAATGTCTTTTTTAGATATTTTTTTTTAAAGATGTTTTAAGGACACAGCCAGACCTTCCTCCTCACTTTGGTCTGTCGGATTAAACTGACAGCAAAACCTGAATCCTGTAAATTTCAGCAATGCCTCTAGTGAAATTTAGATCTTACTTTTGCTGGGTTACATGAATATCTTAATTTAATTCCCATTTGAAATAAAAACTCACTTATTGTTCAAGCCTGAATTCAGAAAGTATTGCCAAAGAGTATGTAGTCACTGTGGCGGTACTGGTCATTGACCTATGAGTTATAATACCAGTGAAGGAAGTATTAAGATACTATATAGCTAACATTCCTCAATCGACTGTCATTTGTGAGATGCACACTGAAAAATATTAATGAAATAAGGTGCTTAATGTTTGTGGGTTTAAAATTCATTAAAAAGTACTATTTTCTTACAAACAGAAGTATACAAATGCAATAAAAAGTGAACTTAAAAGGCAGTTTAAATCCTAGTTTTGTTTTGTTTTGATTTGATTTCGATTTCCTGTAGCACAGCTTGAAGATAATTTGCACTGGGTTAAAGCACAGTACCCTAACCAAAAGCACACCCCGATATAACTCTGAGTTCTTATGTATGAATCTGAACTACAGCTCCTACCTTGTGCTGCACTGTAATTTTCTGTAGAAATTCATTTTCATATTCCCACTTCCACTAACAGTTAAATCTACTTTTACATTTTTTTTTCTTAGTGATACTTTGGAAACACACATCAATGACACTGCCTCTGTTTGGAGACCAGCCATTAATTCAGCTAGTAAGTATCCAATTTGCACTTCTATCAAAATAGAAGAAGAACACGGGCACCAATTTAGCACCTCCTCCTGCTCCCAACCTTCGCTGCCCCTCCTGCTGCCCTCGCAGACCTCCCCTGTGCAGAGCCAAAATTAGCCTAGCTGCGCACCCGACACTGACAGACATATGCAGAGGTTCTCTAATTTGATTTTTATCAACTCAACAGGGAAAACGTGAATCTCCACAGCATCTCATTAGGGACCAACCAATTACTCTTACTTGAACTCCCAAGCAGAGATGGATAAATAATTAACAATTTACTAGATGATTTAAGATTTTTTTTTTCTTCTAAGAAGATTGCCATTTTTTTGCCTTTTTTTTTTTCGTTTTTGCCTTTAAAAATAACCTGTAAACTATTTCCATAAATAATCCCTGGTCTGTATTTTCCAGCTTTGTAGGGAATTCTTGGAGGCATTTGATATTCAGCACTCACAGACTGAGCTAATTGTCTGAAACCGCAGATCACACATTACGTTCTTCTCACACGTTTGGAAGGTTGCAGTAACTATAATTATTTTCTGAAGTGAATATTCGATTTCTGCATCTAAAGCAAAATACTCTGCAATCTTATTTTTAAATCTACGTTTCCCTAAGCATTCTTGTCACTAAAGCACTAGAACATTTGAATGTACCAAAAAGCATTTTCACTTCAACTACTAAGATTCTGTGTATTGCAGTGGTCTGCAGTCTTTCTGCAATGTCATTGGAGAGTAAGATATGAAATAGATACATCATTGTATTCACTGAGGTTCGTCCTGCTCTGGTACTCTTCCAGCCTCAGGGGCAAAAGAGTCAAACACCAGCCTCTCAGATCTGGAGTCTGAGTGAAAGTAAAAAGGGAAAAATCTCAATACACAAGTAACCATCGTTGGGATCGGCAGGGAGGAGCAAGGAACTATGTTAAGAACAGAAAAAGATATAGATCTGACAGGGAATAAAAGAAGGCATCCTGTGCTAACAATGTAAATAATATTTATTGGTTTTGTTACAGGACCTAAACAGCTCTCTATATGAATAAAACATGCACCTCTCTGTTCCAAACATTACTGTTTTAGTATTTTTCACAAGTCTTTAGTCTGTCCAGAAACCAAGGAAAACAAGAGGGAAATAAAGATATGGATATGCAGGCATGCATTCTTACCTATAGGTAAGAAAATATGCACATATATAAATTCAGAAAGCTTTCAGCTTGGAAGGCAGGAACTTTCAAATAATGGATTCAACCCGTACTTAATTAACTCCAGATTTAATTATTACAACACCAGAACTATAGCTTTATAAAGAATAGCTGCCTGGAGACTATCCTTCTTTACAGACTATGTAATTACAAATTCCACAATATTAAACTAATCCTAATATTGAAAAAATATATATGTATATATACATACAGAACACGTTAAGAATATTGCTAGGTAACTGAAATTGTGCAAAAACAGTCAATTACAAAATGAATTTGGAAAATATTCATGTATACAACTCCGGTTAAAGAAACGGGGATGCATACATTGTTTTCAGAGAAGAAAAATACCCAGAAAGAAAAAGATATGATAACACTTCGAAGAAAAAACAGGGGAATGCTACGGGAGAGGAAATAGTGAAAAATTCTTTTTTTTAAAGAATCTTTTTCCCCATTTCTATACCTAAAATTACAAGAAAAAAATAATCTGTGGCAAATTTATACCAAAAATGAAGCTCAGTAATTCTTTTGGCTTCTCAACATTCCCAACTCACTATTTTGTTTTAGATCATTCTCTAATTTCTTTGAACAATTCTTCATCTGCAGCCTATTTATAGCAGCGTTAAACAGTCAATAACCCAAAAGTGGACTGCTTTGATTATAAGCTTGCGATGTTCTGCTTCTTGAGTGGATGATAGGTCTTAGAATTATCTGTCTGTGTGAATTCATTAAAGATACTTGTAAGAAGCCAGTAAGCTCCTTTATGGAACCAGGTAGCTGAAACAATTTGAGACTTCCATAAGACTTTGGCAACCACCACTATTCAGCTTGATCGGATGTGCACAGGACATGTGGGAAGAGGAATTTCACTGAGTATTATTTTGTAACCGTTTTTCCATTAATGAGAGAGAAATAGAAAGACCAGTGAAGCAGTGAGAGAAAGCTGCAAATTAGCCTGGGGTGCAGCCAAGGAGGTTCTGGAAGCTCTGTCCTCAGAAAAAGCTAGGAAGCAAAGCTCCTGGCTGAGCGCCGGTGAGCCAAAGGCATCGTCTGTCATAATTCCTGGGCAAGGGAAAATAGCTTAAGATATTCTCTGGGACTACACAGGTTGGTGTAAAGAAACATGACTACAGAATCTTTTTTTTTTTTTTCTTCCTGCCTGAAACAATCTCCAAGAGTCTGAATTTGGTAAACTGCTTCAAATAAAAAGGTATCGTGTAAAGGTTATAGACAGAATTTAGTTTCCAGGGCAAATAGGTAGGAATTGGTCTTCCTGTTGATCCATGCTGGAACAAACAGTGTGGATACTTTCATAGCTCATTGATGTCTCAGAAAATGAAAAATATGATTTAAAACAAGGGCTGGACACATAAAAATGAATTAAAGCAGTGTCTGAAATGTTTCTAGAAAACAGCTGAGGGATGTCTTGCTTCTGGAGATCAAACATCTGTTAAAGTAACAACCAGACTGTCTAGACAGATTATGAAGTCCATTTGTCTCGCAATGGCAAGACGAATCAGGATGAAGTGACTAGTAATGCAATTGCTACTGACAAAAATATATTTCATATTACATGGTTAGAAAAGTTAAAGGAAACTTGCAATTTCTTAATAGAAAAGAACCACAAAAAGGACTTGAGCACCGAGAGAGGAATGGGAAGACTGCAGGTTGCTTGTTTGGTAATACTTGGTATACTGACAGAAAAACAGCCCAGCCCTACTTCCAGCAACCGGCTGATGATGCTGAAGAACTCGTATCACTGATGGGATTCAGTTATCCCAGTTTAGTGCTGGGCTTTTTACAAAGCTTTATTCTAGCAATTAGTCAGAGGTGGGCAAGGCACGCTTGAAAGCTAAAAGGAGAAACAAAGAAGAAACTACCCAAACTGAGGGAAGGCCTTTGGAGACTTGTCCTCTTGGCGCAACAGATTAGCTGCTTCTAGGATAAACCAGAAATGGCCTATAGCTGCTATGAAATCCGTCATGGAACTCGCAGTGATAACCAGGAGAGGAAGCACCTGCTAGGACAGGGAAGGAAAGCTGTCTGCAATAGTCCCCAGTCCATCCTAATGCCTAAGATGTCCATGGGACAGTAGGTTCTCATCTGCTCCATGACGTTCCTGACCAAATTAGACCAGTTTGTAAAACAAGAAAAACAAAAAGTAGTGAAACAACTATGGAAAAAAAGCTCAGAGGGCTATATGTAACAGCATGTTGGCTTAGTGTCCTGTTTCTGAAAACTGACAGAAGATGCTTAGGGAAATATACTATCAACAAGATGTACAGAGCCAACTTTCCTCTGGTTTACCTTCCCAATTTCTGACAACCAGTGCCCAGTGAACATCACAAACTGTTGGCTGTTCCAGGTATACTGATCAGTATTAGCACCAGGAATTTCACCAATCCCGTTTCTGCACCTATTTTTCTGCCCCACTTTTTTTTTTTTTTTTTTTTTAAATTGTGTGGCTAATTTAACTACGCGCGGAAAGAAAAAAGAGAATGGCTGTACAACTCAAATGCACCACAACTGCTAAGAAGACCAGTTTGCTGCAAACCCAGGAACACAAGCATCAGCTGAAAGTCACTTTCGCATTATGAGATGCAAGGAGGAACACAGCTCAGAGGCACCAGTCTATAAGTGTTGTTTACTTCGAGACCTCTGTTTTTCTTTGCTTACTGTCAAGTAATAATAATGTTAGTAAAGCAATTATATTCAGGAATAATAGATATTTGCTGAGACTTAATAGTTATCAGATCAGACATGCTAAGACAGCCTGGGGGAATATTAGCAGTTACAATTCTTGTGGATCTGGAGGAGAAATGCCATACCTATCATTGCTTGCTGAATTATTTAACAGGCAGAAAATGGTAAAGTAGGAAACACTGGTGCAAACCTGAAGTAGAAGCTTTAATAAGTACTGAGAGAGAAGAAATCACTAGAAGAGGGCACTTCCCTTCAAATGGGCAAGTCAAATGTTCAATAAAGACAAACTTAATTGGTCCAGCCAAACACTGAAACTGGAAGAAAATGAGAAAAGTACATCTCTGAGGCTCTGCTTGAGAGTTTAGTAAAGAAGGATGAGATTTCCAGGCCTTTTGCTCATTTATCAAAGGTATAATTGAGCCTTGAACCATTTTGTAAGCTTTCACATGGTTCAAAAAAAAACCACCCAAACTTCATTCAGGATGTGCTCCAAGGGAGCAGGCATTACTAGGTTGAATTTAGTAGCTGAATGAATTGGTTTTCCACATACTTCTTGCCTGTACTTACTGATGTATTATGGTGTCTTATTTTTATTGGTTATATGGGTGATTCATTTATATACAGACCAATTAGTACCAATGCTTCCTGTATCATTAACATATCCACACAGTTTCTTACATTTATTCTGTTTCCTAACCAACAACTCAAATAACCTTTTAGTGTTATACAGTAACTTGTTTACCTCATCATTACCTCATCACTAGCCAGGAAAATTTCTAATTAACCATGTGTCTCAAGCATCTAAATTGCCTTGCTTGAATTTCTACAAAGTTAAACATCTCAATAAGGTCAACATCATTTTAAAGGATTTGTATTCATTAACATCCTAGATGCAACAGGTTAAACCTGGTTTTCCAAACCACATAAAAAGAAGGGATTGGCAACTGCAAGTAAATCGAAAGGAGAAGCAGAGATTGCTTCAGACTAAGCCAAGGCTTGTTGTAATTTAAAGTGATGGCTTTTGAACCCAACCATGTTGAAAAGGCTAATGGTAATGACAGTGTATGACCTGTCTGATCACTTTTTTTGTCATATCAGACAATAGGTGATTTTCTGTTGCATGCTAAAACCTTTCAAATGTATGAAAGATGTGTGAATAACATGGAAAAAAGCTAATCTACACTGTGAACATAAGCTGTGAGCAAGAAAGTCTCCTCAATAAATGAAAATACAGATTCTGTAGAACAGTGTATACCCAGACACGCCAGTGCAGAGGATTAAGGCCTCTGTTCTTTATAAAAAAGGCAAATACTGTTAAATTATTGCTTTCTTGGTTAAGAGAAAATAGATATTGTATGTGCTGAAAATAATTATATTTTAAAATTTCTAAAGTTTTGGCATTATGACAAAATCAGCCATAAAAACATACAAAAGTACTGTAAGAATTGTAATTCCTAATGGATAAAATCATTTAATCAAGTTTTAAAATGTTTAAAACTGCACAGTTCAGACAGCTTCTTTTAGATCTCCTTAAATGAAAGATGAAGCCAACTGAAGTATCTCTTTTAGCTAAGATCTGATTATCAGCTCATAAATATCACTGATGGGAACATTTATGACAAAATTGTATTGGGTACCGTTCTCTGACCTGGTGACAAGATGCTTTCATCCTGTGTACCGCATAGGCAGGGTGGTACAGCACTGCATAGACTAGGAAACTCCTGAGATGCTAGACCAGATCAAAATACGATGCATGGGGCAAGCTCAGAATGTACAAAGAGCTGTAAGAGTTGTATAAACTACAGTCAGGGAAGTTTGTCTTGCCGTGTTTTATATGTTCTTAGTAATACACAGTGTTTATTACAACTATTTTCATGACTTATTCAGTAATATTATAAATTCCTGACTTTATCTTCCAAAAGGGCAATATTTGATAATTTTAAGAAATGTACAGCAACAGAAGAATGCACTGAAATTCACAGGAACTGACATTCAACCGAACTCCCAGGACAGGGAGCAGTATCTCACCTGCCCAGTCCAAACATGATAAAAAGGTCAGCTAAGAAAGACCAGGATCCTGAAATAAAATGGGCAAAGGTGTAGTATATTTGAAAGGCAATGAAAGGAGAAAAGAAAAAAATGATAAAAAATAAAGCAGATGGAAATTTCTCACTAGTAAACGTAATATTTCTTCCCTTGGACCTTGACAGAACTGGAAGCCAGTGAGCACTTGCAATGCATATTTAATTCAGTGGGTGAAGTCCTAACCGTTGAAGCATTTAAGTTCAGATGCTTTATGTTCCACTGGTGTAAAGGAAATGAAACCCCTAATAACCTACTCCCTAAGTTTAGCTGTATCTGGCCTAAAATATGTATTTACTACAGCAATGTTCTCCGGAGAGTTCCGATGAGTGAATACTACTTTGTAAAGGAGATCACATTTCAGTTGTGTTATGCACTTCAGAAAAATTATATGCTTCTCTTACACAACATAAAGGTCAAATCGGCAGCCTGGAAAATTTCTGTGTTAAAGAGAAGAGCTGTCTGGAGCTTTTCTATTCAATGTCTGTTCAAAAGTTTGGCTGGGTATTTCATAGGATATCTCAGATATCTTCAGAGTGGTACTGTCCAGCTTAGTCATACAACGCTCTCTAGAATGCAATATATTTGATTGTTTCTTTGTTGTGAGAGGTTTTAGGTTAAGCATAGCTTCTCTGTTCCAGTATGATGAGCATGTTTTCCCATACTGCTTCTATTGATTATCTACATACAATGATTTTGATGTCAAGGTCAATTTTGTGAAGGGTCACTTATTACTTGTACCTTTTTCTTACAAACCACAAGATTTTGACCTACCAACAACCTCTCCACAGAATCATCTCAGCAGGAGAAAAGGAAAACAATTCTGGCTGAACTGGTTCTGTCAAATCTTTAAAATATTGTGTCACTATCTGAAGTGATATATGTGGCACATCAGATGAATAGGAGCATATATCAATTGTGTGATCTGTGATGCACGTGCGTCATGTAGTGTGACAAGAAATTGATTGAACAATAAAATGTAACAAGTGCACTCACAACAGACCAATATATTTGTTAAATGTTTTTAGGAATACCACAGACCATAATATTTCACATATTTTAATATTTTTTTTTAAAAAAAAAGGAAATTTGAAAATGTTGTGTGAAAAATATGCAGGAAAAAGTCTTGTTCCCACCTTACTTTCTTGATGTGACATATTTAGGTATTTCTTTCTTCATTTTACATGCTTTGCGCTTCTCAGTAAGGATCAAGAAGCGCAACTAATACAGTCAATATATGAAATCATTCTTTATATGCCAAAATTGGAAGCCAGTCCAGGCATGTATGTTCAAGAGATTCAAACAACACCTGGTATGCAATTTTTTAGGTAAGAAATATCATGTATGTATTTAAATAGAAACGTTTAATTGTACATAAATGTTGGAATATCACAAATATAAAAGTATTTGGTCAAGCAAATGAGCTACACACATCAATCTGTGAAAGAAGAGACATCAGTGCCTCATTGAGACTAGCTACAGATCAAGAGAGTTCAAGCAAATGGTTTCTGTTATAACAACATATCTCCAAAACAAATTATAGCCCTTGTGTAGGGCTGGCTCATCTGACACAGGATCTGTGGGAGACGCACGCCTGTGTGGAGTAACAGCTCCAGAGTGCTATTATGCACAGCACATAAAATGGTTTCAGACACTTATGTTTAGTCCTTGAACCTCTCTCTTAATGGAGCCTTGATTCTCTGGCAGTCTGCAGGATGTATAGAGCGGATACTAATAAACTGGTGTATAGCTTTGCATTTAATGAATGCACAAGTGGTCAAATGAAGTGGTCAAAAACTCCACTCATTGCATAACCTTGTTGAAGAGACAACCACATACATGCAAATATACATTGTAAACACAGTAATTATTTTTTCTTTACAATTGACACAAAGCAGCAAGTAGAGTATTTCAGTAGAATTTGTTTTAATCTGGTATCTGAATTTCCATCAAATAGAAAATAAACATACCTGACTGTTAGTCTAATATTTGCCTAAGATCTGTTAAAGATCTTTCATGATTGAAAGCAAATAAAGAGAAACAAAACTAACTTAGTAGATGTCTAGCCAACTCTCTGTGTATTATGAACTTTGCATCCCCTACTATTTTTCCTAATGTTTTGATAATCCCATTCTAGACTTGCCCCAGTCATCCATAGGGATAACAAATAACTAAAAAGACTGTAATGTCATCCCCTTCCTAGCTCATGCTTTGACATGGAGCTTTTATTTATATTCAGTTTCCTTAGATCTAGTGACTCAGTTCCTACCCTGTCACTTCCATCGCTGCTGTTGATACCTAAACCGGGCTTGATACCTAAAAGCTGAGATTAATAGACTTCAGAAGTACCTCAAAGGAACAACACAGCCAGCACTCTTGGCTCAAAGGAGCATTTTTAGAGCAAAATTCTCAGATCTTCAGAAGAAGTTGGAAGGTCTAAGACTTTTAATGTCTCATTATTTTAAAAATCTTAATATGGTAAAGTTTCTGAGGGAGTGTGGGGGAGAAGAAAGAAGCCAACAAATCACTCAAGCTCATAAATTTGATGCTACAGAATGCAGATATTTACTAGCTGATTTTACACCCTAGCTATAGTTTGACTATTACTTTAGCTTCAGAATTAGCGTTCTTCTGTATCTTGATTACATCTCTGCGCATTCCCTTAGTCTCACTGTGTATTTTGAAACATTATCATTTCCTTTGAATTGACTTCTCCCAACTGTTTAACGCCAGTAGCAAAATTTAGCCTCTTACTGCATCATTCTCTTTAGAAATGAAATGCAGAAAGGAAAACTGTGTTGCCTGAAGACACCCCTTCAGTCACTATTTCACCTCAGAAGACCTATCTGGGGTCAGTTGGTTTATCCAATGAAGTCCCTCCCTGTTTCACTCTTGATTCGTTCACCAATTCGTGGTTTGCATCACACTTTATCAAAGACTTCCAAAACTGATATCGGGCAAGTACATTTACAAAAATGTTACTGCTTTGAGAACTTAAATACTTTTCAACAAATGACAAAAGAAAAAAAATATTCTAGAACTCAGCGCTCCTCCTCCAGAAATTTACTCCTGGGCTACATGTTTTTCACTTAGGGATATCATGGTATTTTAACGACAAATCAATGTTAACAAAAGTTGAGAGCTGCCCACTCAAGATATCTTGCAGCATGATGATTGAATAAATTGTGTTAAGTGATGCAGGGAGATGTTCACATTGGCCCAAGGAGACAGAATTTGAACCAATGTTTCATACTTCCTGATGAAATGATTTAAGCACAGGCATTTTAGTTGAAGCTAAGAACCTCCCTCCAAACTTTGTGTACCTCAAGATATGATGAAAATTCATTATCATGTTTGTATTATTCAGTATAAAATGAAATTTCAATTGAAAATTCTCCAAAACATTCACCTAGTCCTGGCTATGACCAACCTCTGTTTTCCAGGAAAAAAAAAAAAAGCACTACTTTTTTAAATTAAAATTCAAACCAGCCCAGTAGATTTATTCCCTACAAGGCTTTAGACCTTTAAAAAGTTCAGTAACATGCAACATTTCTATTCACGTGCAGGAATATAATGCTTTCACCCAATATATTTTGCATTCAGCAGTCAAATGTACTATGCAAACAAATACACTCCCACAATCTTTAGACTTGAGCATCACATTAAATTTGAAATTCAGAAAGGGTATAAAATGTCAAAGTTGAGTTTTTAAAAAAATGTATGACAAGGAACTGATGGATGGGTGGAGCGGGATGTGCAATAATTACTTAGTGAGGAGTCAACTGAAATAAGAAAATGAAGAAATATAATCACTAAAAGAGATGAGCGCAAACGGTTTAGCATTGAGGTAAATGTGCAGTGCAATGTCTCCCATCGCATAGGTCTGGTTTTCACTTATTCATTTTTCCTATAATTAAACTGACAAGTACATATTTATGAGGCAAAATACAAGTATATCACTCCTAAACTGTTTGCAGGTTTTCTATTTCTGCTCATTTACCCGGGTCTATTCTACATGTCAAAGCATGCTGCGTACAGATGACTACTAAGAGTCTCAGAGCTTAGCAGGAGTTCCATGTCTGTATGAGAGAGGTATTCATACGGTCAATGAACAGCTTCCTTATGTCATATTTGTAGATACTTGAGGACACCTCTCTAAACCACTTCAATCACTTAATTTTCTTCTGCCCTTTTCTGCAGGGAGAAGTATTTTTGCACTGATTTTGTAACCGCGAAGGAAAAACAACATTTAATGACATTGTTAATTACCCCTCTTATTAAACCATTTTCAAAAATTAAACTCAAACACATTTTTTTTGAACTAAAACTAATATATGTCTAATATCTTGCTTTACTGCTAGTAGTCTCCAGAGACCAACAATGAGATTCCCCCAACTTACATTCAGAGAGAGAGCCCTGGCCCTCCAACATTTAAAATGTAATGCAAAAAATAGGCAAGGATAAAGAATATAATTGTATCTGTCTTTTCACTGAGGAAAAATGGCATTGAAAGATTAACAATTTTAAATAAATCATCACATTAAAAATATCAACTTGGATAAGAAAAGATAGATAACTCTCTGCAAAGGTTCATCACTGGATATAGAGTCATCATAAGCGTTATGTCTTTAGAAACCACCTGAAATCCTACCATAGCTCATAGAAAAGTTTCAGTTAGAGACTACTATTTGTGTTGATGTCTGGCTACCAAGCATTAATCATTTATGTCTTTCTACATGTAGGTTTGTAACTATAAAAATATTACAAAGGTATTATTTCAATTGCATTACCATTAGAAGGAAAATATGAGTTCATGAATCAGCTTATCTCAGTTTTGGAAGCTGAAGAGTAGAGAAAGATGAAGAGAAACAACAAATGTCTCAGGTTTTCCCTAAATGTCTCAGATTTTCCCTAAGCAGTTGTTGGTTTTTTTTTTTTTAATCAGTAAAATGCATTTGTTTGTGCAGTCCTTTCAGATCCTTAACAGAAAGATGCTCTGAAATATACTGTTGTTGTTATGGCAGAGGTCACCAGATGGCACTGTTAAACATTTTAAGATTTAACTGATAATGATTTTTTTCTTTTTTTTTCCTTTTTTTTTTTTTTTTAAGATGAGCAAGGTTTTAGTTTTAAAAGAAAATGCTATTGTGTTGCTTTTGTGATAGAGAATCTTTGAGGAAGCTCTGACAATTAATTTGAAAGTTTCCTGTCCATCTTCATTTCTCTAACTGGAATCAATAATGGAGCATGAGTATCTCCTGGGATCTCTGGTTTAAGTCTCCAAGAGGCAATCTCCCATGTGAGCTTCTTCTGGCTTCTTTGTTTCAGAGACTAACATATGTAGTGTAAAATATACTCATCACACAAAAAGCATAAAGTTCTGGCTGTGTAACAATCCCTTTTTCTCATCTGGAAGCAAGCCACAAAATGTTGGTATCTGGTACCACTTGTCAAGAAGGGAAAAATTATTACCTTCCTTGGAGTGGGAAGGTGGATCTCCCCCTTTTCTTAATATAGATTTATTTATACTTTTCTCCATACCTACAGGTCCTCTTATTTTTCTGGAATGTTCAGTAATATAATGCTCTTAAAATAGGAGAACACACTTGGATGGAAACTTCTTCACAATGCTTTATACTAATTGATACTTAACAGTCTAGCAAAAACCATTCTGATAATCTGATAATCCCTCCATTTTACTGCTTTTGCAGGGGAAAGTCACTGTCTATGCAACAATTAAGTTTTCTTCTTCCCAAAGATCAGTGGAGTTCCATCAGTTTGTTAACCTGAAATCTTTTTTTTTTTCCAAGTACTGGAAGACTTATTGATCAGTAGTCTTTCACAAGATATATATCTATATATCGTATTTGTCTACTTAGATCTAGCAGTAGTGGAAGGAGTGGGAATGTGTATAAAGTTGTACTTAAGATGATAAAAAACATAGTCATGTTTGACATGAGTTTTATCACCTGGCTAGATGTTGAAGAGATTTATTAAGACAAGTTCTCTAACTGGACCTGAAATGATACATAAAAACTCACTAGCTGGTCACTCAGGCAAGAAAAGCTCTGAGGAATTTTAGACCATGCTTTTATATTTAGTGAATTTGCTTGTCACTTAATATGTTAGTATAAATAATAACACATTTTTAAAACTTCATCCTCAGGAGTATAAAACCATCCACTTTGTCAGCATGTATAAATTGTTACAGTAATATATGGCTGTATAGTTTGGGCAAGTCAGCAAAACTGTATTTAGAATTAACCCAGTGATCACTTTCATTGACACCAATAGAAAATTAAGTCAGCAAAAGTGCTACTTTTGCAGAGGTATAATAATACACATTTTAAAATTTCATTTTACTTCTTGGCGAGGCAACAGATTTCTTTCTGTGTAAGTCACTTAAACTCTTTTGGTTTAGCTCTTTATCTATAAATTGGAAATAACAGTATTGTTTGACACCCTTTTAGATGTCTTTTGGAACCATGGTCTCAATCTGGGCAATGGCAACACCTATGAGAGTGTTTAATTCAGGTATATTGATATCTCAGGGTATCCCTATTTTCCTGTGTCTTGTGGGGGAAGAAAAACTAAGTCTTGGATCCATTCTAACATAATGCAGAAATGTCTCTGAAATCTCAAAAAGTAGCATCAGAATATGAACATGACCCTTTGAACTGTAGATGTCTCTAGACTGGGCAGTCCGTAAATAAAAAATATTATATTAATACATTCCATATTCAGGAACTTGCAGTCTCCTTTGTGTGCATATGTGCTTTAGCAAAAAAGTGTAACCCTTCATCATAAATTTAAACTTTGCTGAAACAATTATTCTACCTCTATGCGGAATTCTATTAAGAATTTCAAGGAAAATGTCAAATAAAATCAGCTGAATATTGCAGTCTATTTTACCATTATATGAATTTCCAGAAATCGGTATAGAAAGAACAACGCGTACATCCAGTTCTTTCAACCAAAATCCCAGGTGCTCAGAGGCTCTACTGTCAGTCTGAAATATTTATACATTGATCTTCTAAGTACTTAAAGCTCCCATCTTGCACACTGTATAACGTGGTAAAGGCTGTCCATCTAGACCTCATTGCATGAACAGGGACACGAATTTGTTAATCTGACTGTATTTTACTGGTGAACTCATCTAAAAAAGGCTCATTTGATTAGGTTCAGAAGAGAGTTCTGCTTAGTATAATTCAAATAATCTAGTGAAATCAATCAATTATACTGATTCAAAGTTGCCGAGAATTTGGATTTAAATTCTGGTAAAATGTATGAATCATCGAGAGCATTACAGATTTGATTTCTATCTGTTCGAGTCTTCGTGTGTATAATTTCTTTTAATCAATGCATGGATAAACTATAAAACCTAAGGAAAGGAAAGAAGGAGGAGCTTGGGAAGATACACTATTATTTTAATCTATTGATTCATAAGATATGACTGTATAATTTTCATTTGCATCTTTAATCAATGAAATTACATTAAAATAACTAAAACACATTGAATTTTGGCTGGGTGACACTTGTCAAAACTATAACATCCGTTAGAGCTGTGGTGGAATGAACTAAATTTAGTTTATATATCTGTTAAACAGAATTTAGGGGGGGGGTGGGGGGGTGGAAGAAACTGAGGTGATAAAATGAAAGATTTCTATGCAGGAATTTTATTTTATTTTTAATTCTGTCAATCTCTTCACTGTTGTAGTATTTGTTTATTACACACTAATGGGGATGAAAACAGAATTTAAATGGAGGTTTTTGCAAGTGCCTAAGCCCTAGTTCAACAACCAAAGTATATAAACTTATTTTTTAACATTATCATCTGTGTTAAATAAGTATTTGATGTCTCTCTTAAATGAGTCTACCACTATTGCTGGCTCCCAAGTGCTCCCAGTGTCACTAATTGATTATCACAAACAAGAAAAAATTCTAGAACATGAAGCAAAGCTGATCAAAATGAAATTTGAAATACATCAGGAGTAAAATAGTGAAGAACAAAATGATATTGGAATGTATGGGAAAAGTCGAATCCACAATAAAGAAAAAATTAAATGATTTCTCATATAAAGGATTTAATTTGGAACAACAGTAGAAAGAGGTTCCCAAGTGGTGGTTATTAACCCAAGGCATCATTACCCATGCTTTTATGCATGGAAAAGACCACTAGCAAAAATATTTTCTGCTTTTAAAATTCTTTGCAGGGGTTGAAAATGGAGCTCATTTCAAGAAGGAAAGCACCCCATTTCTGTCCCCCCAGCTCAAGAGAGAACAGTTGGCAGCCTGTCAGACTGAAGGTGTCGGTGTGACAACATCCATACAGCAAACACCTGCAGCCCTTCTTCAGGTCTGTGATCTCCTCGGTCATTGGCAATTTTAGAAACTGAAGGAGAGAAGACAAAGGCAAAAGGCTTGCAAGTTTCCTTGAAGTGAATAGGGCAGTTTTTAGGAAGAATTCTGCTGTTTTCACAACTTTTTCAAATTTACAGTATGAGAAGAGACTGGTGGTAGCTAATGAAAGACTACTGGGAATAACCTAAGAAGGAAAGGCTCTGAAGATGATTAAATGGAGAGAGATTTCTATTAATTATCCTTCAGTGGATTACAGTCTGGAAGTACTTAGCTATGAAACATTAGAGCTCATCAGGAGAAAGGCAGGAGAACTTGAAGAGGATGATCTTAAAAGGCAGGAAAAGAAGTAAACTTCACAGACAAAATGGATTTGGGGATATTTAAGTTGGGGACATTCACTAGAAAATATGAGAACGCATGTAATTTCAGTGTGAGTTTGAACACGCTGCAACAGATTTTATTTTTTATTTTTTTTTTTAAAGATAAATTGCAAACAAGGAGAGGTGAAGTACTTGGGGTGGGAACTGGGGCGGTAACTGCCTAGGTCACAGGCTGGATAAGGGAACCAGCCCAACCCATGTACGCATTTGGGGGAGGTCAAGAGATACGATCAGGGTGCTAAGATACAGCTGTAAGGGTGAGAAAATAAAAAGCAAACTGTGAAACTAGAACTCTCCCAGGAGGTAAAACGGATACTGAAGGAGTAATAGGACTAACAGTGACTACTAGTAGGAGAAGGGATTATGGCCATATACAGTCATAGTGACTCTAGCACTGAAGTATACTTGAAGTGTCTTGAAGTGCTACAAAGATAATGGTAGAGACAAAGAGGCCAGGGCAGACTGTTTATCTACAGCGCAGTCAGGACTAAATGACAGTATATATCAATGGGTTCTGTTTAGTCAAATCCACTTTGGAGTTCAATGGTTGAAGAGATTAAGGGGAATATCAGGAGTCTGTTATGTGGACTTGGATTTAACTGATAATAAAAATTATGCATTAAGGCCAGCAGGAATGCAGCTATCTGATTCAGGAGCAGCATACATGCCTAAGTGGTCCTGGGTAGTGCTGTGGAAATGACAACTATGACCTGCTGTTGAAACTAGCTCCATGTATAGGTCCTTGCATCTCTTTCCACACATGCCTGTTCTTCACCCAGTTAAAGCAAGTCACTTCTGAACATAAGAAGAGTGCAGAGATCAAATGCATAGCTAGGAGAGAGACTGGGATTTCCGTGTGATTTAAGTACACACATCTGCTTTGTAACCAGATGGAAAACTTAAACCCCAGTGTTTTACGATCTCTTGTTCAGCCCTGAGAAGCATTCACCATGCTTCGTGGGATGGCTAAACAGGTGGGCATTGCCAGGCATCTTGTCCAGTTTGAGACCAGAAGTCACGGACTGGAAAATCCTCTTCTTTTTGGAAGAAGAACCCAGCCTATAACCCCAGTATGAGATCAGTCCTCTCTTCAGGAAGCCAGACATATTCCAGTGGGTACAGTAGATAGTCTCCTTTATCCTGTGCCCTCACTCCCATTGTTTTCCTTTAGCTTGAGAAGACTGCACTTGTTCCCATGTAGGAGGATGATCAGTAGTGAGCCACTTTTTTTTTTTTTTTTTTTTTCCCCTCTGGAGTTTCAGCTTCATATAAAAACCATTCGAATTTGCAGCAGAAAAGAGCCTGCAGCTTGGCCTTAAAGAAAGTTCATCTGATAGGAGAAAGCGTTGGGGTGGACATAAGAAAAATGGAGTATCATTAAAATAGATTCTAATTTTGTGCAGTATGGAATATTAGAGCAGCACATTCCCCCTTCTTCTTGCCTCGTGCCCTAGGGGTCACTCACAAGGTTAACGCAGCCACGCAGGACAGACGGGGACAAGCTGCTGGCTTCATGGCACCCAAGGAAACTGCGCGATTACGTTGGTCATTCACAGAAACAGAGTCATTTAGGTTGGAAAAGCCCTCTAAGGTCATAAAGATCATCATTCAGGGCAAAGAAGGGCTAGTCACTGTGAAACATTGAACTGCTACCTGCTTTTTGATAGCAGATAGTGAGGAATATTGACAAAATCAGCATCAAGATTCTCAGTTTTTTTAACCGGTTTTCTTGTAGCACATAAGTATCTCTGGGAGACAGAAATGCCTTTACAGATTGCCATGTCACCTTAAATTTTGGTGACTCAAGCATCGTAAATGACTTCACTCAGGTACATAAAAAATAAGAACAGCGGGAACAGTAGAAATAGCTAGTGAATACCTCTGGATATTCAGCACAATTTAGACTCCATGAAATATATTTTTTTTCAGTACAACTTATCCATGGCAATAACATGCTGATATTTACAACAATACACTTGATTATTTCTGAGTATTGCATTAAAAAAGAAAAAAAAAGGAATAAAAAACAAGCAAATCTGAGAGCAGACTGGATGGTGGCTGCTTTTGATGCTTTGGCTGCTCTCCACTACCTTCATTATTCAGCTCAATAGGGTGCAAGATCAAGAAAGTCTGCTTCCACCTCTAGGACAGGGCGGCATAACTCATAAGTGTAGTGTTCCTAGGGAAGCATGTGAATTGGAATCACAAAGCACAAACCCTTCTTCTGTAGAATATTATTGTTCATCCAGAAGTCAATATCAAGCCTTTACATTTGGGAAGGAGGAAGTGGAGAACACAGAAGAAGGGATGGAAGCACTGATGGTGTGGCAATGAATAACAATTTTGTTTAAAAATTGTGAGAAAACAGCCTGTTTTCATTTATTGTCTTCTTAACACACACAGTTGGACTTCTCTCATATTTATGCAGCTTTGCCAATATCAACTTATTCCTATTGAAACAGTGCATACCTTTTTTGTACTGTTTCTAATGTGTAATTTACTTGGGTGGGAATAATCCTGTGCATTAGACTGAGTCAGAAAACAAATAAAACCAACATAATGAAAGTAATTTCTTTTATATTTGGTTTCCATGCAGAAGATTCAAACTTGTTTGGGGAAAAAGCAAGAAGACAACGCAGACACCGATGTTTAGAAGCCCTTGAGAGAAAGGTGCAGCAACCTTAGAGAGCTGACTGGCTGAGCTCTCCCCACGCACACCATGGGATGCCTGGAGGAGAGCAGCAGCTTCCATGCCACCTGAATCCTCCACGGATGGGCACAGGAGAAAAATATTGGCTTCCCCAAAACCAAAAACACGGACAAGAAGCTAGTATTCATAGCTGTTTCTTCAGAACCCTACTTCAAAGAACCAGTTCTTTGGAGTGGGAGGTTATGCCTTTATTCCTCTCTCTTGCTTCAAAGTGTTAAGCACTTCTATTAACACATAAGAAAAATATTCAGGTCGCTACTGAACAGAAATAATCTTCCATGCAAAAACATCATAACCTAATCATAAAATACCTATCAGACATCCCCAAACTAAACCACATCCATCCCTGGGTTGGAAGGCAGGGAATTTGTTACAGCAGCCCCAGCCCTCCTAACAGCAATAAGAGGGTAAAATTAAACACAGCACCCAATGAAACTAAGTCTGTATAGACCTCACAGAGCAAATATTGTCAAGATATTACAAGTAGCACACCGGGACTCAGGACTTGAATACCACAGGAATCGAGTGCTTTCACAACCTGAGACTTCGGGGTCTCGTGCTCTTTTTCAGCACATCCAGAGCACAGGCGAGGCAGGAGGAGCATTCCCAAGGCCATCACTTGGTTATTCCTGAGGCCTTTGGCATGGCCCTTTCTGTTTCTCCCATTTTTATTTACCTACCCAATGTACTGCATTTTCATCTTCAGCTCATTATGCTTTAGAAACACATGTATTTCGGTGCCTTTTCTACAAGCAAGAAGACTTACGCATGTTACACATAGGCTAAAGCTGGAATACACAAGAGATCTTGTTCATGCCAAACTGCCCTCCTTGCCACACAAAGCACTCTGTAGGCAGCTTTTAGGAAATAAATTGTGTAAAATGGACTGCATCTGACTTGAGCTTGCATTATATAAATAGGTAAATGGTTCCCAGACTGAGTACTTAAGGATCTGCATTGACTCATCAGCATTCATAACTTCTGCCATAACATGAAGGAGATAAAGCACAAACAAGCACGGAAAAGAAGATAAAAGAAGAGTTGTTAAAAGCAAATATTCTTCTTTCATTGTGTTGTTAATTTTCTCTTTAACAGATCACATTCCCAATCCACCCTGAGCAAGGCAATAGTCTCAGTGGTGGTGTATTTTGCAGATCTCTCAGCAGTAGTACACATAAAACCCTACCTATATAGGACACAGCTGCTTGAAATTTCCAGGCAGCCACCAGATTTGTTTTTGTTTGGGAGGATATCCCCTCAATTGATGCACAGATGGAGAAGGCAGTTAACTAGCAACAATAATAATCATCCTCCATGACAGGCTTAGAGCTGAATCTAAGCCTAAGGTGAGGAGCTGTGGGAGTTTTTAAGGCACAGAGTCAGTGCTCTGGTCATTAGTGCTAGCACACGATGTAACAAAGGCACAAACTTGCTGTTTTGGCTAGGGATGGACTCTTCTGTGTAAGCCTTTAAGCCCAGATAGAGCTATTAGACAGAACCATGTATTAACATACCTGGTGCAGAACTGGATACAAACTAAAGAGATAAACTATTTCAAACAGCTTTTAACCTTGGTGAACAGGTGAATTCTGTAATCACAAAAAGCGTTATCTTGGAGGTTACCAGAATGGGGAAGGACAGCCTCTTGCCTCCTCATCTCTCATGTGATTCCAATTTAAACCATACAAAATCCCCTGACAGGTAGGAAGGTGTTTTTTTGTTGTTTGTTTTGTACACAGTCCCACTATCCCAAAGCAAAGCTTATCACACAACTGTTAGATCCATTATCTTATTAATTATCATTATCATAATGCTAGTTATGGGTAGAAGACTGATTAGTTTGGTCCAGGTTTAGATATTGTGCTGATACAGGAATGCTTAGGAAATTTAATTGGCAACCTATGGTGAAGTCTTTTGAGACAGACATTCAACTACTTCTGCTTCCATGCTAGTGTAAAATATGAATAGTGGGTGAAAATTATACCAATGCGCCGGATTAACCTGGAACTCCAGGGAAGATCTGAATTCAAATAGTTAGGTATGCACCAAATTATTGTTTTCAAAACATTACATCAGCTTTCCTCTAGGCACAGAAAACAAGAGCACAAAACTGTTGCCATCCCCCCGTGGATACCTTTTTAGTGCTTGGAGTACTCTAAAATAAAACTCATACTTTTTATGTATAGCAGCAAATGAGAACACAAAAGGTGTTCCAGTTATTTTGCAGTTTATCTAAAGCCAATCAACCTTGCTATAAATAACTACTGAAGCAGTAATACGTACACGTGTGTGTGTGTATACCTACAATGTATTTCAGTGATCTTTTTTTTTTTTTATTCCACACACAATCACAACAGTCCCCAAAACACATGTTTTGTGAGGATCTATGATGCCCCACCAGACATTTCGGAGCTGTCCTGCTCCCCGTGCCCCGACTGTCCCATTGTGCGTGGGCTTTGGCAGCGGTCACGGCTGCAACTGCAGCAGAAAATCAGCTGAACTTCTATCAGCCTGAGGTTTATGCTCCATGCTGTTTGATTGAAAAATGAAAGTCTGGATTGTTTTCTTTTATTTTATCCAAATGGTTGCAACAGCCCATACATTACAATTGTGTGAGGAAAGGACGAGCAAGGTCAGAGGAAAATGAAGTTATAATTCAGTGACAAAATAACAGGCGACACATGAACGTATTGGCAAATCATGCCCAACAATATAACATTAGTCAAACAACAACAAAATGATTGATAGATTTAAGTATTCCTGTCAATGATTAAAATATGTAACTCTTGTACTTATGAACTTTATCATTTTCCCCTTGCAAGGAACAACAGCCATTTAGTAATTGCTGCCTTCTTTAAGTCACCAGCGCAGATTTAATGTGCTCAAAATAAAGCTATCATTGCTTTCAAGCCATGCAAAATGATTGCAACCCTTTTTGGCACCTATCAATAAAAAATGGGTTTGTGGTGATATTAAAAGATGAAAATCACTTTCTTTTACTCACTGACATCTCCTTTTTGAAGTTAACTTTATGACTAAAAAGAGAACAGCCACCTTTTGTCACTGCTGGAAGATGGATGGATTAAAAGGAGCACATCTCACTGCTGCAAATAGACTACAGATCTTCATCAATATAAATCCACAAAGCATTTGACTGTACAGGGGAAACATATTCTGAAACTTTCATTCCACGAAAAGATTATGGGAACTTAAAAGGCAAACAGCTATTGATTCTTTCTTATTACATGAACTGCTAAAGGAAGGAGAAAAAGCAAATATTTAAGCCATTCCTTTAAAATCTCTTCCTCAACTTGCGGCTCTTCTTAAATGCTAAGCACTGTTAGCACTTCAGTGCAGTCTGTGCCTTTTTTTTTTGCCCTCAAACTTACTGTCTTTTAGTCTGTAAATCAATGAAATCTCATAGAAACTGATTATTTGTTCTGAATATAGCAGCCAAATTGTCAATGACTTATTATTTTATTTTATATTTTATTCTATAGTACCCAACAGGGTCACTGATCCTGACTCCACGTAATAACCAACTGGTTTTCCCTTACATGCATAATTGGCTCTGGAGTGACTAGGAACAAGTAATAATTATTACACCAGTACCCAGGAGCTCCAGACACATACCAGATTTCATCTGTAAAGCCAAAGTTTTCTTCATGCCAGAAAAAAATCCAGTTTCTGACATAGGAGGTATGGAAATGGGAAGCACGAATGACAGCAAACACACCTGTAAGTATGATAGGCAACTGCCTAACGTGCCAAGGACTCCATTTCATATGGTCTAATTAGGCTATTTAGTTTCTATCCAGAACATCAATATATCTCTTCATTTGATTAAAGATACTGAGTGATCATTTTTTTAAGACTGATTTTATTTTTAAAACATTTTGGACAAGAAATATGAAGGGATATCATGAATTCCGATTAATTTCAATACAACTGAAAAGCTTTATCCTGCCCTGTTTTGGATTATGCATCTCTTTCTCCCTAAAAACACCCATCTTTAGACAACTCTCTGAAGAACACAAAAGGCTATTTTCTGAAAAGAAATCACACTGCAGCTGATGACACACCTCTCTTTAAAAATAACTTGTATGGACTGAGGTAAAAAGAACTAGCAAGTTTCTTTACAATGGTATCACTGCTTATCCCAGGCACCATCAGATGTTTCCAAAGGTTCCTACCAGTCACACTCATATAGCAGCTGCCCTGGTTCTTTCCTGCCCCCAGAACTGCTCAGGGCAAATGAGGGGAGGACACCTGAGAAAGGAAGAGTAATGATGCACCTGGAAGCTGATTCCCTGGCTGAACATCGTGTCGTCCTAGCTCACGAGGTAACTGTGCTTTGCAAGGTACACGAAAGAGAAGAGGAGCCGTGATAATATCACAGGGACAAGGCAACACTGATCCACATGCAGGAGCCTTCAAATTCTTAGAATACTTCATGCTTTGTAAGATCGTAATTTCTGGTCATTATTTTAAATTTTTATCACAATGAATAAAAGCAATTTTTTTTCCACAATTCTGGAGTCTAATTATAAAACTTAATGTTTGTCCCTGCTTTAAAGTTAATACCTCTGTGTGCAGCATGGATTTATTTGAGGTTTCTGCAACTCTCTTATTAAATGTATCAGCATGGGAAACAAACAAAACCACTGAAATCTATATTCTTCATATTTAAAAGGGCAGATCTACTGTAATGTTTTATTAAAAAAACTAATATAAAATTGTTTTAAAAACTCACCTTTGACCTTTTAATAAACATTTTAGTCTTCTGTACACAGCAAAACTTAAAACCATTTAGATTCTAGTTTTGATCAAAAAACTACCAAATTTTTTAGATAATGTCCATTAGGAAAGAACAAAATCACTAATGGTCTTACCGTTTTCATGCACATATGAAACATTTTTTCCCCAAAATGTCATTTTTAACATTCAGATGCAAGTCCCTTCACAATGGTACAAATGAAAAAAGTCTTACTGGTAATGCTCAGGAAAACCAGGGATTGTGCTAAAATTCCCTATCTCAGTCTTGCTTGCTGGTAGCTCACCTGGGAAGAGTCTAAGCAAAACAGGGTAAGTGCTCACTCAGGCTGTGCCTCAGACTGACAGCTAAATCCCAGCCAGCAGCCCCACCAGGATCTACCTGCACTAAGTCCATAAAGGATCAGATCTTCAGAAGCACATACAGAAGCACCACAGAAGAATCAATACAATCCTAAGTATCAAGCTACTACTAATTCTGACGTTTTTCTGCTTACAGTTCCCAAAACATTGGAGTTATGGAACTGCAAACCTTAGTTATGGTCAGGCTCTCAGGTATGACCGGACTTCTCAGATGGAGAGGCAATGATTAGGAGCTTGCTAAAAGGAAAACTACATTTTCTACAGCATACATCAGTTTAGAATAGAAAACTGTGTTACACCAAAGGCATGAAATACGTTTCACAGTACATGTTTAGCTCTACGATCAACATTTCCAAGCTACTTGCCAGCAGAATTCACAGTGTTGAACATCAGCATTGTTAGCTCCTTGGAAATCCTTGACACATTTTCCATAGCCCAAATAGACTTCTCATCTGCATTAACAATGCTTTCACAGGGGGAAGCAAGTTCCTGAGCAGAAATTCAGACCAAACACGTGTTACAGCAAACAAAGATCACAGCACAGTAACTTCTCTGCATGTAATCAGCCTGGGGTAGCTGAGTAAAGAGATGAGTAAAGTCCATCTCTCCATTAGGCAAACATCACTACCAAGGATGAGAGCTGGTAAGGGGAAGTTTTTAGGTCTGTGCCTGTTACCCACCTTTTCACCTGATCAGGAATAGGATAGGACTAGGAGGAAGTTCCATGCAGTATGCGTGCAAGCTGGGGGAGAAGTAGCATGGTTAAAAGCTGCTCTTGTTCTCCTGTTTAGATCTCTCACAGTGGTAATCCAGCCAGACCCCAAAATGAGTCCCATAGGATGCAGTAATGGCCATCAAAAAGCAGAAGAATCTGTGGCAATGAACTAGAAAAATCAGACAAATTCTGGAAGACACAAAGATTTACTAAACCACTGTAGCTTTTCCATGTTTCTACCCCCAGAAAATGCCCACAACATGAACCAATACTAAATCTCACCACGAGTAAGTTTCCTACTAACAACTCTTTTGGAAGGCAGCTGCGTTTCTGCAGAAGTCTAGAACTCCACAATCGCACTCCTTCTTGGGACCCTACATGCACAGCTGTGCCTTCGTTAGGGGAAAAAGAAATATGTGGGAAGCACTTTCACAGCTGAAGCTAGAAGCAATGGCCTGCAGATGTATCCGCTAACAAGAACAGTATTTCATTCATATTACTTTTTACTTTGGGAGATGATTGTAACTCAAACGAACATGAGCCAACAGCAATTTCTGCTTTCATTTACAGTCCGTATACAGAAAAAAAGTTTCCTGGGTCCTTTGCTGAACACTGCTAACAGCTTTATTAAGACCAACAGACTGAATTTCCTTATGCAGCTCCTGTAGGGTAAATGCTTTGAAAGTGCTACAGTTCCTTTTCTAACTATGCTGGGATAGGCATGGAAGTTGGTAGAACTGGGGTCCAAATCATGTGAATTTACATTAGACCCAGCTTCCCTCACCTGCTGCATGCTGGAAAGTTGTATATGTATCATGCACATCCTTAATAATGCACCTTATTTATTAGTTATGCAGCCAGGGATCCTTCAGACCGCAGCAATCCTGGGAAAGGATAAGGCATTTTTCCCATGGCTCCTCCCAGCTGTAGAAGCCTTGGTCATCAGGAGAGAAAAATCTGCACTGGCAGAGTTATTTTTTATTAAATGTAACGTGTGGATGTTTTTAAGGTTTGCACATTTTAAGATTGCAAATTTCTGAATTTAACAGAAAATATTTGCTTTTTCTTACATCCTGCATATTAAGTTTCAGCACTGGAATGATCCAACCCTTTACATCTGTTTCAACACAGTATCGAGAAACCTGGCATATGCTGGTGGACTTCAAAACCATAGGGCTGTTTTCAAATAGCAGAAAGCCTGATTTTCTTTCAGATCACATAAGGGCATTTTTTGTCTTTCATCTAGTTCTCCTTTGTAAACCTACATAAGACACATTTAATAGAAACCAGTAACCTTTTCAGTAAGAGAGGAAGCATCTATGATCCCCATTTTACTTCATCTTAACTGTAATCCACAACATGTCACTAAAAAGTATGATGCTATACAAAGCATTTTTCCATTAAGCTCAAGAGGGGGAAATTACTGTTTGAAGATGACTATGTTTTATCCTCTCCTCTAACCAGATGTTATGACCAATGCAAGATTTGGTTTGGATTTGTGTTTCCTTCCCTTTTCTGAAAACCAAACCATCCAACTCCCACGTTAAGCAAAACCCTGTTTTCAGGAAGAGCTAGTAGAGCATTTTCCATTCTTATGCATTGTAGGTCATTCAGATTTACCAGGAAGCACAAGGACAGGCCCCACACTGTGACCACTTAAATTTGTGGGTAATTATCTGATTATTATTTAATGTAAAATATTTGTGTCAATTCGTGGCAGAAAGCTGAATAGTTACACTTCACATAAGTATTTCTAATTAAATGTCCTTAAATGCAAGTACTCAGGATGTCAGAACGGGTTTGTTTTTATGCAACTGTACACATTTTGTGCAACAATTTGCAGCACAGAACTTACTCCTATCCTGTTTTATCCTCCTGATGCTGCCGCATGCCATTACTTTGTGATTTTCAAACTACATTCATGGCTTTCTTGTAGAAATCAACTCATATAACTAAAAACTACCTGCGCATAAATGTTTCATGCCATTCTTGTATCACTTCATTGTCTTTCAACAAAGTAAAAAAGCTCAAATTTGCTAAAAGACAACTAAATGTTTTGATAGTTCAGAATTGTGAGCTATTCTCTTTTTAATCTGTGAGTCTATGTCACTTTTGATGATAATGCCTTGATCCCAGATGGAACTGTTCTGCCATAAATATTTTAAAATAGAACAGAAAATGTGACTGCACATTTTACTTTGTTTAGCAAATAAATCAAGATCTGAATGCTCGTTAAGTGATGTTTGTTTTTAATAAATTGCAAGAGTCAATAACAAAAAAATGCAACTAAAAAATAATGATGAAAGTGATGACACAACCAGTCAGGAACATGAATTCTTATCCTACAACTACATCATTTCTCCAGCAGTTTTTGGAATGGTTGCTGAAATTGCCTTAGAACAATACTGAGGCAGCATGCCATGGAGGTACCTTATCACCAGGTTTAAAATTAATAGACAAGTTGAGATTATTCTTTCCAGTACAGAAGCTTTACCTTAAAAGCAGGGAGAAAAAATCTCTGCAAGGAATAGTTTCTAAATAGGCAGAGTGTGTTCCAGAGTCCCAGAAGAGGGGACAGAGCTAGCAACAACTCTTGTCCTTCAGTAGAGAACACTTCTTTTCTTATATATCCCCTCTGACACAAGAACATAGGTCACAGCTCCGGGTTCCCTACCCAGAATATCCTCTGGGGGTCAGCAGGGACTCCTATCATCAATATGTTTACCCTGCAGGTGTACATAACTGATACAAGGAGCTGCCTTTCCCACATGTAGCTGGATTCGCTTCTGCTAAATTCTAGAAGACGCACATCATTAAAAAAGAGAAAAAGTCAATTAAACTAGTGGCAGGTCCTACATCTGATGCATAATTTTGAAAGAGGCAAGACCATTAGGCAATAAAAAGTACTGTAGACAGCAACAAATTGTGCTGAATTGCCTGCTGGTAATTAAAAAGTGCATTTGTTTAAAAGGCCATATATAGTTCTTAATGAGCTAGGACTCTGACCTTCAATAGCATGGCGAAGAGATGTGTTTGGGGCTTAAATCACTCTAAATGAGTCTTTTATTTTAAAACACAGACATTGCCTCTCTGCCTGATCTGGCTTTGGGAACATGACATCAGCTCTCATAGAACCTCATCTAAGCATGGAAACCAAGCTCCATCCCAAAGGGTCAGAAGAGTGTCACTGTGCATCTCATAAACCTATTTTTGGAATCATAATATGCTCTGCTGCTAACTCCTCCTCTTTTATACTCTTAGCGGCCTTCACTTCCTTTGAGAAAATGTGAAGGCTGACAACGGTCCATTGTTCCTTTAGTCCATCCCAAGCATAAGACAATTAATCTTCCAAGTAGAGTTTTTAACACTTTACTGCATTTTAATGAATGTTTAAGAATGACTGGATGAACTAAAAATTCTTTTAGAAAGATGTTAAATGTAGTTTTAGGAAGTTTCATTTCATAGAGTACCTTGCTACAGCACAATATCCCAGAGCTACAAAGTTCACAGAGCAGCCAACACAAATACAACATCCTTACCCAACAGTTCAGATGCACGCCAGAAAACATTACTGTTCTGCACAGAGTGGGAAAAGGTCACATCCTGAACTTCAAACACAGCTCATCCTTCTCCAGATCTAGCATTTTCATAGGGTTTCTTTAAAACTAATCATCCTTTTGCATAACTAAATAGAATATAAATGTTTCAAAAAATTAATCACACACTTTTTTTTGGTTTTGATAGGACCAGTCTAAGGGCCCAAAACGAAAGGGTTATTGCCATTAACTCTAGTAGGTTTCAGGTCTGATCTTAAGTAAAAATTTTTGCTTGTTGCACACTGCTTAATTTTTGTAACAAGTGTCTTCAAAATTAAAGAAGTTAAAGAACTTAAGAGCCTTGGGATCACATTACCTTCACAGAGTACAGGAAATAAGATCTGCATTCTCTTTGCATAATATGTGGGGTTAAAAATAATATTAAGAGGAATATGTCTCTTCTGCAGTACACCAACAGCATAGATTATGTGTGATTCAAATGCAATTGATTTCTACTACATTTATTTAGTGAATACTACTGAAGCAAGGATGAGTACCATTTTACATAATCTGTGATATTTACGACCTTCAGTTTCAGGTGAATTTTGTCTCTTTCTCTCCAAATTTCAGGGAATGGAAGTTTGCAGTACCTAGTATGGAAGTATGTAGTTCCTTCAACTCAAAATCAGAAAGAACATGATGACAAATCATAAGTTTCAACCATTTAAAACATATGCTGTTTACCCTCTTCCATACTGGTAAGACAAGTGTGTGGAGCAACTGTGGTAAAATCTGTTCTAAAGGACCAGTATCAACAATCAGAGACACAAAAGAGAAAGTATTCTCACTTTATGGAGTCTCCTGGCACACTCTTGTTTTCTTATTTTAGTCAGTGCAGTGGAAACACCTTCCTTCTCTTTGACACGCATATGTCCAAACAGCGGGCACTGATTTGAAATAGGTCTCGTTTACTAGCCCTCATGTAAAAGGACTGTACTGAACCTTGTATGTCTGATCTATGCATTTCCCAGATTTCATTCTTGCTTGATTGCTTCCAGTGATTCTTCTTACTTGCCATTTACTGCCTGTACTTTCCTGTGGTATCACTTCTCCTTTTTGTTTCTACCACAATTTTTACCTCTTTCTATTGCATCTCACAATATTTTAATCTGTATTTTCCACAGCTAACTCAAAGTATAGGTCTTACTCCTCTGAGTTAAAGACTGCTATGCTTTCTTGACTCAGTTTTTTTGTGGAGAAAAGACCACTGAAATCTTCCAGAGAGGATATAATGAATTCTGGAAATCAGCTTTTTATGCTATGTGCATGTTCTTGCTTCTGAGTAGAAGACCAAGAGTTATTTCTCAAAGTGTCAAAGAAAACTTCTTCACACCACTGAATGTTATCAATCTCACTTAAGATTGCTGGTGACATCTTGACTTGTTTATCATAGTCTAAGAAATGATAGCAACTTTTAACTTTTAAACTATATTGCAGGATTTGAAAATGACTTTCTGAATATACAGTTTCCTGAGCTTAAAACTGCAAAATGCAAGAAGCAGGATATGGTATGAAATTAAAGTCCTTGGCTAGAAGAAAAATGCATGAGGTTCCCCCCCCCCCCCCCTCCCCCTTTTTTTTCCTTCTCACCTATAAATTGTATCATGAGAAAAGACAGAATAGCCTAAAGAAGTCTTCCGGACGTATTCCCTACTGAACACTTTACAGGAATGATTAAAAACTTGGCAAAGGAAAAGCCTACCTTCATCAAGTTTTCTGATTTTATTAGTAAATAACTGACTTGAAAAGATACAAACCTAGCAATCCCGTTTTCCTTTATATAATAGGCTACAGATTACAGAAGAGGAAGGCCTCTGTAAATACCAGACAATGTTTTCTAGCTACTGAAAAAACAGGAAATATGTAAAACAGAAATATGTAGAGGCATACGTGTGCCAGGTGGGACTATACCTACACCAACACCCAGGATCGACCCATTTTGGTTAATAACACACAAATGATGGTTGAGACAGGAGCTACTTACAGACCAGAACCAACTCTTTGGCATGGAAATTAAAATGAACACTTCTGGAGGTTCAAGTGTTTGATGTAATGAATGTTTAACTGTTTATTCCAGAGAAGAGAGCCATAAGGAGAAAAAGCATCCCCCACGCAGAACATCTTGTAGTTTGCTCGTTTGTTTGTTCACCTTGGGAAGATAAGGAGCTGGGAAGTCAAATCCCTGCAGGCAGGGAATGAAAGAACTCGAAACCAAGTCTCATAATTTAGCTTGGCTGAGGACTCCTGGGGCAGAAAACTGACAACTGCACTTCTGACAAATTATGTGATGCCAGCCCTTGAATTTGCTCTTTTCTTTCTTCTTTTCCATCTTCCATTTGATACTATTCTGTAAATTTAGGTTGAATTTATGAATAGCTTCAGGGGGACCAAACCCATGTTTTTCAGCAAATGTACCTTTCACTTAATTTTCTTTCTCACTTCAAACATCAGGTTGCTCAATTACTTCAAAATTCTGTTGATATGAGCAATGAATACACAAATAATGTAACTGGAATATGAGTCCATGGAAATTTAATAGCGATGCCTTTTATTGATGGATGGGTGCCTCAGATCAATTTTTCCTCATCAGATATAATTTTATTATTAGTTAACGTAAGAAATATTAATTGAATTCTTACCCTGCAGGTCTAAATTTAAAAGTTTCCGTACACTATGAAAAAGAAAAATGCTCTAACAGAAACTGGAAAAAGTAGTGCTCCTACTAAGATTTCAGTAAGTCTGACCTATACCCTCCCTTCCCTCCTAGTACTAGTGACAACAGCAGAAGATAAACCTTGTGCCACCTTTCTCCCTGTGCCTCAAAGGTACTAGGGATTTGTATGCATTTGGTGTCAAGCCCTGGTTTCTCCTCATTGAAAAGCTGTCTCCAATACCTACGTATCGAGCGTGCATTTAAGATATACTCCATGATGTGAAATAACAGAAGCTAAGCAGCAACTACAATTCCTGCTTGTGGGATACGTTCATGAGTGTGTTGGGTTTTTGTTTGTTTGTTTTTTTGCAATGTGTATATGTCTGACCTCCTGATAAAAAGATTGTGCCTACAGTATTTATTGCCATAAAAACACTTTGAAATTAATTTGTAGAAAACGCATCTTCCATGTTTCATGTAAGATAATTCCTTAAAGAATGCTATTAGCTGTAACATAAGGGGAAAAATAATCAGGTAACTAGACACACTAATCAACAGAAAGATGATAAAAAATCTTGAATAAAACTGAAAATGGGATGCTTATAGAGAGAGTTTATATGTTTGTTTTCTTTTCTCAGTAGAGGGCATCCTCAAAACAGTAACAGCAGGCAACAACAACAGCAGGCAACAATAAATACCATTTAACCTAAATCCCTGGAAAGTAGAACAAAGCTTTCTCTGATCACTCCATCGCATCCCCCTACAACACTGACTGTAGCTGCTTCCATCAAGTTTGTGCCAGCTAACTGGCCCACTTAACTATCATGATCTAATTTAAAATATGAGAAATTAACGTGTCTACTGCACTTTGCTCATTTTATTAGGCAATCAAATCACAGAAAAACTAAAATATTGGAGTTGCAATCTTTAATGCCCTGTCTCGTACGGAAGAAAGAACTCCATGGTTCAAACATTCTGGACTGCACTTCCTACTGTAAAAACGGTTTCCATGACCCTGAAGAAAGTGTATTCATTTTAAACAATTCTGCTCATTAGGAAAACTAATCAGTAGTTGTATTCAGGCAGACAAACATTTGATTTTGCTAATAAGTAACTTTATCCAACTTTTTCTCTCAAGAAAACAAACACTACAACTTGAAATGGAAATAGAAAAAACATGTTACTCTTTCAATAGACAGGATCACCACAACACTCGACACAGACTATATTCTACATTATTTAATGATCTACTAGCATATATTATTATCATATATGGTGAAACATTTAAATTATACGCTTAATTTACTATACAAACAACGCTGATATCTTAACAACAGTATTCACATTATCTGGCCTGAAAAATCCCTTTAGCAACAACCCATAAAAGGTGGGATGAAAACACATCACTCAAACATCTTCCACTGCTCTATCCCCCTGCCAGCCACCTTTAATTTGCTTCGCTGCAATAGGATTTTGTGATAGAAAGTTATTAAATCACCAAGCCCATGACTTCTTTCTCTTGACAGCAGAACAGACTAAATGACCTTGGCTAATTTCAATGAGCCACATCATATTGTATTAAGGCAAAAAGATGAGAAAGACAGTAATATACAAAGAACTGGTATTTGGATGGTAAAATGAGAAGGAGATAAAACAAAAAAAAAGGGGGGGGGGGGGCAATACATGCTTTTGCTGAGACAAATGCTCTTATTTACTAGCAGCTCTGATCCAAAGCAAAAATACTTATGATCATCTTATGTCTACGCTTTTTTTTCTCTTTTCTGTCTTATAACCAGTGAAAATGTAAAAATTTTAATACAAAATGCAGAGTGGTTGCAGAGGAAATAATTTTGAATGTTACCTGATGGTTTCAGCAGCGCCTCTGGTACATCAGAAGCAATGTGAGGTTCCCTGAGGGTACAAGGATTCAGTAACCTGATGTGACACTTTGTACAGCACAGTCTTAGAGGGTGATGAGTGATTTCAAACTTGTCAGAATAAACCAAATCAGCTTACAGAGATTTCTTTTGCTGGCATGCATAGGAAAAGACTCATGAGAAAAAGGTGGGAACATTTACAATTCTAGACTAATTTAGATTTTCTTTGTTCCTTTGAAACACGACTTCATGAGAAAGGAAAAGCAGAGGAAAAAAAAAAGAAAAAAGGAAGATTAGGATATAAATGTAGCTCCATAACTTTATACTTTTATAATTTCTCATTCTTGAAAGGCCTGAAGAATCCATAAAGTTCTGAAATTTCTATTTTTGCCTCTGGTAAACACTACGTTAAACTTCCTAGTGTTCCAGCTGTAGAAGTGCCAGAGTGAATACATGATTCAGTAATAGCTGCATTAATCTTCATCTTGTAACAATTCATTCAAAAAGCTTAAACAGAAAAATAATGCTCTGATTATAGGCTGCTGCAAACATAACAATTATTTGGCTAAATCTTCTGTATGTGTGTTTTGCAGGGTTTTTTTAATACTAAATGATCCAGAGCTTACTTTTGTATATTTTATTGACTAGAGATTAAAGCTCAGATCACAATTAACAAAGATTCAAGTAATCCAAAGAGTTGGCAGAGTTCTATCAGATCTCAGTTAAGTTCAGTTTAACTTAGTTTTAATTAAAAAAGGAAGTATCTCAAGTAACCTCTGTGATCTCTCCTAGATTTTCTTAATCTTAATTAGCCCATTAAAACGTGTCGGGTTACATGTAGGTAATATATCAAAAACATTTTCAAGTTATTTTCATAAGACAGTCTTCCGAATGTAACGCAGATGCTCCTGTGCGCCTAGGCTCGTCTTGTCAGTGGTGTTAGGTAGGCAGACAGGTAGACATGCAGGCAATTACCTTATGAGTGACTCTCAAAATAGCAAGGGCTTTAATGGATGCTGCAGTCTTGCTATTATGATTAATTCCAATATGAGATGGTATAAGCAATCTGAATAATCAGTATTTTAGATGGGAAAGATACAGTCACATTTTTCCATCAACTCTGACTTCAGAGGGGAGCTGCTGTGACTCAGAGCCCGGACAAGCAATTCAAGTGCAGGTCACGAGCTCCCCTGAGCCCAGGCCAGCAGCTGTGGCACTTCACAGAGATGGGATACTGGCCAGATACTACTGACAGTTAATCAGCAGCAGTATTTGGAATGAAAGTGCCCTCAAAAACCTTCTCACTCTGCGCACTTCAGGGGTTTAGCATGAGCAGAGACCTCCAGTGAGTCCCAGTAGCATTCCTGCTTTCCCCTCCCCGAAGCGGGCTTGTCTATCCTCCAACCAAAGAATTACAGAGCATAATGCATGGTGAGGGTGTGACAGAAGACCATTTAATGTGACCACTCTGTACTTTACTTGCTAATGTGTCCACTGGACAGCTGTACACATAGAAAGCTGTTATTTTGTCTTGTCAGCCGTACCAGATAAACTTGCAGCATTCCTGTGACACAATACAACACTGCCCGCAGAAATACGATGGATACTGCAGTGTAATGCATAACAAACTTCATCTTTTAAGTCAGAGCAGCAGACTGGGCTCTTACCTGAGCGTCTGTTATTTCTGTCAGTTTTGCTTCTCAGTAATTGTTCCCAAAATGTTCTATTTTATGATAAATTGGCACAGAGCCAAAGATTTGCAGAACATTTGTGCTAGCAATTTTTTTATTTTATTTTTTTTTCAGTATTCTTCTAGTATTTTCTGGCTGAAATATCCATAATTTTAGCATAATAATTCCTGCAGCTATTAATAATAATGTATTTCTTAAGCTAGTTAAGTGGAAAAGGTCATTTCTACATTCTGTATAAGTTCTTGTTTTCTACAGCTCTAAATCAGAGACAGACTGGAAACTACTTTTGGCATATTGAATTCAATTTTTTGCCAAATATATAAAAAATACGGATTTATAGAACTGTACAGACCACCTCTGCAGCCCTATTAAAAACCCTTCCTAAGATTCATAGGAATGTGACTGTAATTCTCTAGAAATTATCTTAAGGATATATCTAATCCTTTACCTACTCAAAGCTAAGTTACTCCATCTAATCCTTGATGGATATTTGTCTAAGTTGTTCCTAAAACCTTTTTGGGGAAAAAATGAGGCATTTTCTCCTTCAAAATACCACAAAATCAGTGGCTGGAGCAAGCTGAAGCGACATGGTACCTACCCTAATGGACCACAGGCAGGCTGCAGCCTAGGCCCGTGCCGGCAATGCCCTCGGCGAGCTCACCGAGCGTGGTGCTCTGGCACGAACCATGGGAAGAAAAGACTCAGAGCTATAACCGTTCAGCCTGCAGGAATTCGGTGACTCCCCTGTGGCACAAGGTGTTTTAATTAAAGCTGAGCTTCAAAAGTGGCTGAAAACGCAACAGAAATAAAGATGTGGCTCTCAAAAGAAACATGAAGAATGGTGTTACAAAAAAAAAAAAAAAAAAAGGCTAAACCAAAAAGAAAAAGCTCTGAACCAGTCCTCTGCCAGAACAGCTCCAGTTTGGGTCTAGTTCTGGCATCAGTACATTTACCTGAGCCTTATCCCACCTCCAAACAGCCGATGGGCACTGACCCTGACCTGGCTAGTCACACCAAGGTGAAATTATCTGGGGAGCCTCAGGACACCAAACAGCCCCAGCCTGCAGTTTAAACGAGGAGCAAGTATATACTTTGAGCTCTTGCTTACATTTTCAGCATCTGTAAAGCATTCTTCAATTAGTCAAAAAATAGCTAAGAAATCAAAATAACTAAATACGGATGCTTTATCTCTAATACACGCAGTGAGTTTCAGTTCCAGTGAACTAAGCACCCCTTCTCCTCTGAAGGACATTGGAACACATAATGTGAAACAACCATACATAATAAAACATTTTTTATTTCACATTGCCACAACCCCTCCTGAATTTATGCATTACATTCACCAGCAAAAAATGCATACGTGCTTGAACTAAAAGATGATGAGAAAGGAAAGTCATTGTATTTACTACTATTCCCTTGAAATTCCACATACATTACCATTTCACACTGCAGATATGATCATATTTTTACTTGCCCAGGGAAAGGTGCAGGCCTGAATATCTCTCTCAAAGATCATAATATAATGAATTAACATGAGAATGTTAAATTTAGAGAAAGAAATGAGAATAGTTCCAGTTACTGAATGCTTGTGCTCCATTAGTTCTTGAGCATTACTGGAAGCCTTCACCCTTGCGGAGCTGTGACCTGATCACTGAGATGTCCCTGCCACGGTCACTTGCCCCATAACTTACCTACACAGAGCGATCAGCAGATCATTGCAGCATAGGTCTGTGACCAGCTGAGTTGTGTGCAGCTCAATATTTAGAACTGATATTACCCCCCTGATTAATCAAATATATCATATGAATAATCTTAATTAAGGAGTAACATAATTTGAATGCCACTAATACGAGGAAAAAGCTAACAATTCAGCCAGGTTTCCGGAGCAACTTTGCAGGTTTTGGCCACAGAGATGAACTAAACATATCACTTGTATACTCAGTCCTTAAAAAATACAGCAACAGAATGTCTCAGCAGTCCCCCCATTCATTGTTCTGATACATATATATGTATAAAATAGTTAATACTATATTGCATTCATACCAAACATATCATATTGACACATTAGCGACAGCTGTTAGCAAACTACATGACCATAACGTAATAGGATTGTTTTCTTATTCTTTGGTTTTGTTGATAGAAATGTGTCCACTAAAATTTTCAAGAACGACCTCTATGGCTACAAAATATTAATGAGCTGTTAACCACTTCTGATATGAGTTACTAGGCGACAACTTTCTTCATAAGAATATATTTGACAGGACTTCATTCTATATGTGTTCTGTGACCAAATGTTTACTTTTAGTATGTTTAAGTAAATGTTATGGTAATTTATTAGAGTAGGCATTAATTGTACCACTGGGAAGTTTTCATATTCATATATGATAATAAAGAAAGGAGTGGGAATCAATAACCTTGCAAGACTGATTTAAGCATAAATTGAAAGGGCGTGCACGAAGACAAGTGATTTTATGTCGTTACGTATGAAAATCAAATGTATTTAATTTACACTACTATAAGATTTTAATTTTGGTCAATTTCTTTTTTCAATTCCACTGTTCTCCTAATTTAAAGAATTAAAACATAATAATTATTCAGCTTTGGCTGTTTTTAATCCTTTGTCATTCAATCCAGATTTACAGAAATACATGAATCACTGAGAAATACACATTTAAATTGTGAATTGTGGCTAATGGGTGAATACTGTTCTTTTTTTAAAAATAAAAAAAAAAAAAACAGAAAGCCTCAGTAGGGACCAAGTATTGCTTTGGCCAATTTAACTTTTTTTTGGATCCTGGAACCAGTGCTAAAATCAATATGCTGACACAAATTTTGATTTTTCTATAATGCTTGTTGAACAAGCACTACAAAAGCAGAGCCTTCAAGAAAAGAAATGATTCCCATCACTGTGAATAAGAATTGTCATATATTGTATGACAGCCTCTGTCCTCACCTGGTTACGTAAAAATAACTATTTGTAGTTTTGTGAAGTCAGCAGTATTGCACTGATTAATTCCAGGTGGCATTTTTTGTTCCTTATTTAATTTTTTTATATGGCTTATTTTTGGTGCGGGCTTGGATTTTACTATGACAGTTCTGGAAATCTGTCCAAATGAACCTTTAAATTCTAATTTAACTTTCTGAACTGTATCACTAATTGTACCTTTTCCTGTATATTGTCACATTGGATTCTAGCTGAAGTCCCAGAACCTGTTCCTGAGTTTCTGTTTTTGAACATAAGTCCTGTTAAGGATCATCAGCAATTATTTGCCTTGCAGTGAAGTCTACTGATTGAAAATAGTTGACATGTTAATGATTGATGGTATCCTAGATTTGAGCTTAAAATGACAGCCCCATAACTGTCCCCAAGGCAAAGCTTAATAAAACTTCTGAGTATTACAGTTGAGGCGTTAAAAAAATTGACCTACACCAATTTCTATTTAGGATTTCTCATTGCCAGAATTAGGTAAGTACGCTCCTAAACATTTGATAATTTAAATAAAATCGTCCCCATAAGCAAGCTCTAAATGCAAAATAACACTCATGGCAAATCTAACGTCTTTTTCAGTATTGTTTTCATATTTTATTTTGTTTAAATGAATCATAAGAAAAAAGAAATTCTGGCAAACATTATGCTGTGCAACTTTTTTTTTTCCTAATAAAGGGTTTCCACATCATTCTCTTGGAATAACCAGTTCCATCATACGATCTTAATAAAAGTCTGAAACCCTGCATGTAATTTTTATTCTCATTTGCTTCATAAAAATAAATAAATAAAATTAATTAATTAAATTTAAGAGTACTTGAAATGTAGATTAAAATTAATTTTTGTTTTATATGTATATACATTCCCAAGAAGAAAGTTCTAGTTCTCTTTGAACTCAAGAAAATATACAGTAAAAGACTTCAGGTTAAAACATTTTTTCCTCAGGAAATCTACTCACCCCGACAATGTACTCCTTCATCGTACCCATCTGAACAGTCGTAAACACCGTTGCAGAGCTGGGACAAGTGAATGCATTTGTTTGTGCCAATGCAGGAAATATAATTCAGGGTGCACTTGAAATCCACTTCTTCAGGACCTAAAAAAAGACACAGAACATTTCTTATATATACTTTTATACTTCTGTATCTACAACAAGGCAAAAAAAAAAGTTCTATATTGCATACTATTCCCATTTTGAATCTCAGGGCAACACTCCACATATCAGTCCATTCTGATGACTTTTGGCGCATTATCATTGCTGTAATTAGGAAAATTAAAATCATCAGGTAATGATTAGTGCAATTAAAAGGAAATCAAGGGGTCAAAGAAGATTACTTCCCAAAATACAGGTGATAAAATACTGCATTTTTTTTTCTTCAAGTTAAACTTTTCAGAAGCTAAAATTAAACTTTACAAACGTTAAGAAGTATCATAGATTTGCAACTGCCTTGTGAATCCCAGTGTGGGGAATTCTACGGTCATAAGAATAATGGGTACTTATATCAATATCCACTGTTTTGCTATATGGATAATCTTAGCTATTTATGGAATTCCATATAAATGCTACACGTTTATGGCTGCATTACATCACAGAAACTGTCCCTCCATCCCAGGAGTCTGGAGCCATGCAGTACAAGATGGCAGGGGAGGATAAGGGTGCTGTGATAGCTCCCTTGGGGATGCAATCCCCATGCAATCACTGTGCATTCCCTTATCTCTGAAGCGTTAAGGAGAGGGATTTTCAAGGCTCTCTGTTGTTTATCACTTTGTGAGGGTTCTGAATGATTAAAAAACAACAAACATTATAATTTCACATGAGATGGACTTTGAGATTTTTAACACATTACAGAGCACATGTAGGTCTGAAGGGTTTAGCTCGTATAGAGGATGAATTGTACATAACTTATGCGCAGTAACTGAGCTACACAGAGACACGCAGAGGTGTGGAAGTTTTCAGGAAACAACTTGCAGCACCTTGCCTGCTTGTGTCAGAGCCTTGGGTCTGCGCTAAACTGACAGCTTTTAACAGTCCTCCAGGGAAATATCACCTAGGATGCACCATGCTCAGGTGCAATAAGCTTTCACCTTCTCCAAGGCACTAACTGCAAGACGAAGGACAGAGAACACACAGAAGCTGAGAGCTCTGGGAAAATCTCAGCTTTGGCAGATTTTGTCTCTTGGAGTCAGCAGGCCAAAGTGAAGCTGAGCTCCAGAGGGCATTTAGGATTTTTAAACAAGTACAGAAAGCTCTTAGCATGGCCAACGAAATAAAAATCCTTACTTTAAACAAGTGTCCCGATTAGAAGACTGAAGCATGACCTTTCACTGCCACCCTGCACGCCAGCAGGCTGCCCAACATTTGGAGCAGGCGCACCCAGCACCCTTCCCGGGGTTCCCGGTGTCCCTCCTGCCTGGCTCTGATGGGTGACACTGATTACATCCTCGATACCTCCGTCACTGACAGACAGAGCACAGTGCACTCGTCCTAGGGATAAATGAGTGATGTGCACAGGGCTGAAAGTACGCTGTCTGGCATGCATTATTTTTACTATATCCATATTTTATCATATCCGTGTTAGGATACGATGACAGTAGTAACAAAATCTGTTGAGAATGAGAGAGCTGTGACCCCCCAGCACTGGCACAGACCAGCAGCAGGCAAGGATGCAAGAGGCGAGGGTGAAGCAGCTCTCTTCCCTTCTTCCCTTCCCACTGGGCAGCACAGCCACTGGGTGAGGTTCTGGTTCTCGTCATTGTTGGTTTTGCTTGGACTTTGGCATTTTACTGTTTTCTCCCCACTGAGGTAGGAGACTTCATCCTATGGAGCATCCCATGCACACAAAGCTCACCACACTGTGCCTGAAATCTCTGGCAGTGCCGGGTGTCCTCCAGGACCAGCCACACTGTGCAGGGCCAAATGCTCGGTGTCAGCTAGGACAAATAAAACTGGAATGCTTAATTTGATGCCCATTTCAGTTCCATAAGGACTTGAAGGCACCTAAAATTTAACAAAACCAAACTACTTATCTGATTTGTCAGTTACAGCTTGTTTATTCATTGCATTGGAGAACTGTGAATAGAGTGTGAGGAGAAAAGAAAACTACTTTTTCTTTAAAAATAGAGAACATTCGATAAAAAATAAAAATAAAAAATAATTACATCTGTGAAGTATGGAAGCCATGGTACTTGCATTACTTACGTATAAACCTAAGATTGCTAGAGTGCTTTCAGCATTCACAGATCACAATCAATCAGAAAATTGAAATCTGTGACCAAGAACATAAGCCCATGTATTTTTCTTCTAAAAATAATGAGTGAAAAGAATGAATCTCTTCATTAACATTTAAAATCTCAACAGGAAAAAGCTGATAAGCATATGTCTAAAGATTTCAGTATTTAATTTTGACTTGATGCATTTTATTTTAGAATACAAAGTCTCCTTCAGGACACAAATATACTGCGATTTTAAATATATTATCTAACTTAAAATCGGTAGTAGGGGGCTTCCTAAATTGTAGTTCTTTCAGGGGGAGCAGTGTCCCAGGAAACTGGAACATTGCTCACAATGTTTTGTTTTCAAGAGAGATTTAGTTCATCACTTGGGAAAACAAGAAGGTTCTGAATAGAAGGGATTAACTTATTAAGGTGATTGACTAAGGTAAATTCACCTATACTTTTTCGTCAAATTGACTTACACGAGGAGGTGACCTCCAGTCCCATAAAAGGGGGAATTGTCTGCAAAATGACAGGTCTCAATTACCCAATAGTGTCAATGGAATAAGACAGCATGTCCCAAGGCCTAGGAGCAGCCCAAAACTCCCCATCTTCATAGATTAAAAACCCGAAGCTGAGCACCAGGCTGCGTGGTGCTGTGCTCTTGGTGCAGCACACGCTCCTTCGAGTGGATCCCACCCCGCCGCTGCACATCCCGGAACATCCAACGCAAACAGAGATGAGCAGCTCCTTATCTTATTTACTCCTCTCCCATTTTCCTCGAGCAGACAGACACTTCTGGCAGTTTTATCAAGTGAACTTTGGGAAAAGGAATTTAAAAGTGTTCTTCAAAATAATCTCAGTGTATTTTACATCAGTGCGAGAATGCTAAGAACATAAAAGACGGATGATGTCTTTTCTTCCCTTCGAAAGACACGATAATTCATAGCCTTGCAGGTTGGTGGAAAAATAGTCAAATTGCTGGCTGCAATTATGGCAGTACAGCACCCCAGCACTTCAAACGCTCGCACCACGACATCGCTTGGAGGGCAGAGGACTGAAGCCGCCTGCTCCTGTAGCTCTGTGCAGCTTTCTGGGCTGGCTCGGAAGAAGACCGGGCACCACCTCTGTGGTGTAACTGCACAGGAGCCCGGGCAGTGGGCACCTCACTGGGGTCAGCCCATGGCCAGCCCAGGGTGGGCACGGGACAGGATCAGGCCCTGTGAGGGTCCCAGGGTTCGAAACGGCCCCGGGACGGTCAGGCAGGGCCAGGCGAGCAGCTCTCTGCTTCTTTCCCCAGATCCTCCAGAAGGCTGGCTGTGCCTTGGGAACAGACGGAGTGAAAGCAGGCAAACAGGGATACATTTCAGATCCAGATCTCTTTGGCTACTTGGCCAGGATGACCATTTCTGATTTGGTCACCCTGTGTCAAGGCTTGCTCCACCTTCTCAGCATGGAAAAACCCAACACTGTGGTTTTGCCATACCCAGGCAATACACAGTGAACACAGCTCGTGTCCCTTCAGCAAAATTGCCCTTCATTCAGTGGGGGTTGAGAAGAGCTAGGAGAGTCCTTGGGATGCTCGCCACGTCCAACACAACCTGCTTTCCTCCAAAGAACCAACATGATAAGGTGTTAGAGACCACTGTCAGAATTAGCAGAAACATTTCACCGTACACTTTTGACACGGTATCTGTCTTGAGTTCATGCTCGTTTATAACCACATTTGCACCTGCGTTGCTCCAGGCTATACTAAATTTCCAACTAGAGGATGCAACTGAGAACATGCAAGCTGATTATTTCCACTAGGTTTTGTTATCACAAGCAAGGTGCAAGTAGTTTTCATCAGCCAAAATTATGGGTGAACATTATTTCATTACGTACATTTCCTTCTAGAAACATTCCTCCAAATTTAATTTAACATTCAGTGCTAACTTTACGGAGGAGTTACAAAGTATGAATAAAAGATGTTTGCAAAGATTGTAGAGATGGCCAGACAGAAGGAAGAATGCCATGGTGTTCAATGCAAATTCAAGGTCCACAAAAATTCATTAAATTATAGTTAAAAACACACCCTCACTTCTTGCAAACTCATTTAGAGATGCTCATATATGACAGCTGTTACCAAAAGAAAAACAAACAAATAAAATAAAAAGTGCACAAAGGCTGCTAGTTCTGAGTTTATTTTTTCACCTTTGTCTTTCTCAGGATGGTTTTCACAAAGTGTTTTTTTCATTCAACATCTCAGATAAGCAGCTAGGCAGTAGCTTGCACTTTTAAATAACAGACTAGGTAGACAAATGTAGCACATCCTTTAAAACGCATTTAATTTACTTGAGATCCAGCTTTTTTCCAGCAGCTCTAATCCTGAGCTGTCCTCAGCCACAAGAAACAATTATTCCAACCTGTGGGATGCCTTCAAAATTTACATTTGTGTCGTACATCAGTGATGAACAGATCCATCCTGCTCTCCTAGGGGTCCTCCTGGAGTCAGGTACCCAAACAGTGAGCAGTCACCCATAACAAAGCCTATTCTGTGGGTTCAGCAGCCCTTGAATTCAGTTCTGTCTGCACATGTGAGTGGGAGCCCCACGGAAGGCATTTTGTACTGGTGTCCACCTCCAGCACCAATCCAGCAGTGGACAGAATCTGAACCAAAGACAAAACTGATATTTGTGATGCAAATACCAGACCAAAACATGTATTTTTCTGTTCTGACTGCAGCACGTGGTCCTCTAGGGAAGGTTCACTGTAACAGCTACCTAGGTTTTCTCTGCAGTATTGATGAATGAAGAAGATTAATGACTGTAATTAAGCCAAAATGGCCCAAAGTTTAAGAAACGATAATCTGCACAACTTTCTGGATCCCTCTGGATAAATATAGGCTTAAATGAAAATACTCCACTATGGTACAATACGGTTTGTGGTTTGTCCAACACTCTCTGCAGACTGTCGGGTCCATTTCTCCCCTGAAGCATCCCTGTGGCACTGTTGGTATGCCATTTCTGCTGGGCATTCTGGGTGCAGTATAAGATTTTTAAGACCAAAGAATTTATTAGGGGGATTGGACTAGATAATCTTTCAAGGTCCCTTCCAGTCCCTGCTATTCCGTGATTAAGAAAATTAAGACTCACTCTTCTTAGCTCTTGCTAACAGCAAACAACCTGCCCCATGCAGCCAAAGTAACAGGAAATATATGACATAGTTTAAAAAGTGTTAGAAGTCGTCTGCGCTGTGTGTTTGGTTTGGTTTAGTTTGGTCTTGTACAGATCTCTGACAATAACCAGGGTTTTAAGTAGTGCTTATCATTTATAAATCTTGATATTACAACATCTTAAATAAATGAGATATTTCTGGTTTTTGCCAGAACAAGATATACCTTAAAAATATTTAGGGTTTAAGGCTAAATTATGGACATTAAGAAGAGGTTGCTTTTGTAGAAAAACTACGGATTAATGTGAACATCAGTCTATTCTTCACGATCTTCATTATTATCATGATTAATATATCATGATTAATTCTTTTTATACTCAATGCTTGAAAACTTCCAAGAGGTTGAATACTACAGATCATTTTCTGCATTTGCAGGTAGTGTTAAATTCAAACTAAACACACATCATATCCCATGGTATCATAACTGCCTTAAAAAGTCATTCGTCACACAGGTATCAAATCTATAGTATAACTAAATGCACAGCTAAATACAAGGACTTTGAAACATTGGGATTAATTTATGAAAATTACTTAACATATTTTTTTCTTTGTTATTTTACATATATGCAAGGGATTTCGTATGTAATAAGGATTTATGCATCATAAGTTACCCTTATTCATTCATTTCTTCTCTTATTTATCCTTGTGCTTTATTCACCACACAGACTGACAGTAAGTATAAGTTTGAAGTCACCTTCTATTAACTTAGGTATTCAGCTGCCCACCAGAGTAAAAGAATAACAAACACTTATGCTTAAGTATGGGTGATTGAAAAGAAGAAGAAAGCAGACAAAATATTGTGCTGCTCGAGGCAGAACAATAGCTGTTCTCTCTGACCTCACAAATACAGCATGTTCTCTCCAAAATAGTATTTCACTAGAAAGAATAGAACCAGCAGCAGTGAGAAAGATTGGGAATGTGCAAATGAATGAATATACTTATTGCAAGCCCTGTGACCAAACATAAGGTGAGACTGCCAAAGCCTGTAGAAAGCAATACTGAAATAGAAACAACAAAGAAACTGCAGAACTTCAGAAATGAAAAGATTGCTTTGAGTCATCGCAGTTCTGAAATCAGCGTTGATTCACAGCCCCTGCAGACCTTGTGCCGAGCACCTCATCCCTCCTCTCTCTGAAGGGAGGAGTATGGGCACGGACAGCCCTCCAGTGCCTACCTTCCCTTTCAACAGCTTTGGCTCTTCGGGCTTTGCACAGGGACAAGAAACAGCTATTCTAGCCAAAGTTTCCCAGATCCAAACAAGTATTTGCATTGATCTCACTCTGTGCTTAGAGTTCCAGTGTGTAACTCAGTCATTCAAGAGTACATAGTAAAATAAAAATAAAAAATGAAATTAGCTTCCAAAGGATGGTTTATAATGTCGTGTGATACTGTAGATTAAATAGTTCAAAAAAATATCCAAACATAAAGCTCAACAAACCTCATAGTTGCACACAAAGCTCCAATTTTTATACTCCTGTGACAGTCTTTTACTATTGGATTTACTATTAGTATTGAATACAAAGGAATACACAGGTGCAAAACACAGCATACGGATACTGGGCTTATACAACTCAGCCTTTTCCCTTTAGCCTATACGGTTTTGTAAGTACCAGAGAAAAGCAAACAGACAATCTAAACCTGATACAATACAATAAGTTTAATTGTTTAAATGCTTCCTTGTGTTTAAAAACACGAGCACCGTTTGCATCCTGCTATTGCAATGACTGCTAGTAGCTCTCTTTGAGACTTCTCCCCAGTAAACACTTCCCTTTGGCTCTGTTTTCCCTGATCGCTGCTTTCTGCATGTCAGACACTTGCTCATCTTCACTACACAGATGTAAATAATTAACAGAGCCACAGGACTCAGCTCTTCTACTGTAATGTAGCTGGTAGCCACTGGAGAGACGGAGGAAAATGATATTAAAGACTGCACAAAAACTGATGAAGAGCAAAAAGAGATGTAGAGAAAATATAAACCAGCTCAGCCCTGGACCTGTGGGAACACGTGGGCTCGGACAGGGCTGCAGTCACAACGCAGCTCTCCTGCAGCTGATCAGACCAACGGGGTCAACCATCAGAATCGGGGCCGGATCTTAAAGGATTTCTGCCTGACAGGAATCTACCTGCTAAAGCTGTAACATCCACCGAGGAAATCTGACCGGTGATATTAAAATGAGCTCACAACAACAAAATCCACCTGGATTCGTAAATGCAGGTGGGCATTTTGCATCCAAAAATGACCTCACATAGAGAATTCATCTGGACAAAAAACTGTCCCTATGAATAAAGAGGGAACACCACCTGCTTGGCCAAAGCCCATCTAACATAATTCTACAAGACTACTGTTTTTTTTTGTTGTTTTTGGGTTTGTTGTTTTGTTTGGTTTTTTTTTTCACAGAACAGCTTTTAAATTTGGCCATTTCATGGCTCCTTCACAGAAGAATGTGATTTTAAAAATATTATTATATATTTCTGAACATGGTTTGGGACAGTCAGAGAGATAAATGGTGACATACGGAACACCAAAACTTATCCGCCTACCAACTCTTCTGCAGCCCCTCTGGTTACAGAAAAAAAGAAAAGAAACTACAGCTGGGCAATTAGATGGGGAGGGGAAGTAGAAGGGAGTCACCTGGAGTGTTCCAAGCATTCTTTCCACAGAGTTCACACGCTGTGCCAGAAGATTAATAAATCAATCAATTAATAAAGTTTAGCACTTAAAGACTACCATAGTTGATCAAAGTCGAAGTTTAGTGGAAAAGGCAATGCAGAGATGTAACTGCTTTTTCTATATGAACTGACAAGGATCTAAAGTCCAAAAGACAAATATGTTGCAATGAAATCTTTTTCTCAGCTCTTGTATTTTTTCGGATGTCAGTGAAAACATCTTTATTGGAATCACCAGCAGGGCTGTCATAGGATAATGTAAGGCATACCTATACACATATATATATATATGTATACTTGGCATAGTGCATATATCTAAGACATTTTCAGCCCTATGAATCAGATTAGAAAATTCTGACCTTCATTAAACTTAAGGTAAATATCTTAATTTTTTTCTGTTGCATAAATCAAAACCTACTCTCTACTGCTTCACCAGGTATTGGAAAACTCATGTCTTTCTGTACATACCTCTGACTTTTGCCCCACACTTAATAACTGTCGTTCTACAGACTCTATAAATAGAGTCTGTATGTACAAACATGTGTTTGTACATACATATAATGCATTAAAAAGAGCGTATATGATGTATTAGTGTGTCAATACAGTAAATCACACTTTCCCATTCACCATTCTATAATGCACTACAGTTATGAATATAAATATAGGAAATGGGTCTTGCAAAGTTTTAAACCTCTAATTTATCTTAAATTCTCCTAAATTTTACCCTTAAGTTTTCATTTGAATTTGTCATAAATGGAAAAACCTTGAAAAATTACACAGTCAAGAAAAAAAATGCATTCTCTCAGAGGAATTATTAAAAAAAAAACAAAACTCCTTGCAGGCAGAAAATACTAATAAAAACATCTAGCTGTAGAGAAAATAGGTTTGTGTTTCAAAGCAAGAAGAATGAAGAACTCACAAGAGGACATACATACCATGAACTTTTCTTGAAAATCAAGTCTATCTCTTATCTTGCAAGACTCAGCGTGCCAGCGGTGTTTGATTAAAAGCAACAATAACACAATCCTCACCATTAGGATCTTCCATCACAACTGCCCAGCATAATATAGTTACGCCTCAATAAGTTTTAGTATTTTTATATACTTGCTCAATGACCGCAGCTTCAACTTGTGCAGTAAAATTTCTTCATACAGATGCCAAGAAAGAAAGAATTTATGTTCTTTGCTACAGTCCCTAAAAATTAAAAAGCTAAGGCACAGTCTTATTATGCCCTTGTATGTAGGATGTATCAGAATACAAAGGAAGATTCTTGTATGTGCCTATACATATGCAAACCCATTGTTAATGTACATTCCCTGTCTATTCTTGGAGCACAGACTGTCAAATATTTGTCAATGTAGACTGTAGGAAGAGGTGAAAAAATGCTCTCAGTTTTTGGGAAGCAAAAATAATTAATATTCTTTGTACAAGGAGAAACAGAAAAACTTTGTTAATGGATTTTTTTTTGGTGATTTACTACAATACACTAAAGCAAGACTTTATGATCAAGAAAGAAAGGAGGTTTTTGTTGTTGTTATTTTATGTAGATGGTCATTCACCATTACTTATAAGGAACCTATTTTTAATCTGGAGATTTTTACTTAATTAGTGTCTCACATCTCAAGGCTGTCTTGTGTCAACTCTTGTAATGACTTGATGTCTATGTGCAATACAGAATGGGTTGCTAATAGAGTCTCAGTTTGAGAAGAATGATAATGAGGTGAACAAAGAAGTGTTAATTACTTACACAATTAAAGTACCTAATACCAGCAATATTGTAACACATCTACACTTATAGATATTTACATAGAACCTCTGTGTATAAATGTCAGTGAAAAAAGGCAGGTAGATACCTGGTCTTTATAGAACGAGGCAGTGGTGTAATGGCTGGACACAACCTAAAATGATCCCCGATTCTCTGCCGAATACTAGTGCTGCCAGACATTATAAAAATGTGTTTGATTACATTTACACACATTATCCATCTATATGCATTCCATTCTGTCATGTTCCAGCTCATCTTTTCATTACACTGTGAAAATTCTTTTAAAACGAGGAAATAGTAAGAGTTATTTACTGGATCATATCTGCAACAAGAGCTAGAAATCTGAAGAAATTCCTTCTGTAGCCCACATCTTATGAACATTTATGCATACACAGAGAACCTCAGAAAAGTCTATGGACCGAGAAATAATTTACCAAGTTCACATTTGCATCAGTAGAACCGGAATTCAAACCCAGAAATAGTTCTGAAATCATAAATAGCATGAAACTTTCCAGGTCTGACAAGATTTATATAATAAAACACAAGTGTTTTAAAAACAAGAAAGGACTGAAACATACACTGATACCTTAACTTCCCATTTTAAACAGCAAAACAGTCTCCATCTTGCTTGCAACATATTAAGACTCTTTAGTAGATGATGTTAGGATTTACATGCATGTTTTATTTATGATTTTGGGGTAGAATTTTACCATCAAAATGTATAACTGTGTTCTATAACCATGTGAAAATTTAGCTTAGAGGGCCAACATTTCCTAAGTATTTGATTAAAAAAAAAAGTTATTAAATCTGCATTATTTATTCATTTTAAAGATTATCTTATATGTTTAGTTCAGCTTTACCGCAGTAACTTAGAAATACATCTCATGCATTTTTTAAAATGAGCTAGGTAGTTTGCAATCAAAGTTATTCATTTTTATTTTGTACACAGGCACATAGATGTAAACTACCTCTAATTAAAATAAATTGTGTGACTTGTTTCTTCTTATGCAGTCATGCACTGAAATGATGGAAACCAATTTTAATTGTTCTGAGTACAAAATTTAACACTATAAAATACTCAGGTTTGCTGCAGTATACTCGGCGTCAGAAAGATAATTACGGGGCTTCCCATTGCACAGATACTGAAGGTCCTATTGGATTCATCACTGGACTGTAACTATAAAATTACTTGGAACATTTTGATTTTCAAATGGAAAGTAATATGTACTGGAGTGCATATCAAAGTGACGTGTTTTTGTCAGCCCCCTCTGACTGCTGTTTTCCACTTCTCACCACGTATCTATACCTTCACTTCCTTAGAAACATGTATAAGCAGACCAAAACTCATATAGGAAAAATTAGGACAGGTGAAAAAAATATTGTGTATTACTTATAGGAAACATTAAATTAGCAGTTTGGACAGACTTGTGAAAGGTTTTGCAATGTGATAGGTAGTACAATTCAGAAGGAAAATGAGTTTCATATGTTTCCAAGTTACAAAATAGCATAGCTAACCTTCCCTCCTCATTTTCGTACACCTAGAAGGATCCTAAAGAGGCCTTATTTAACTTCACTCAGACTTGGCTGTATCTTTTCCAGAATACAAAAAAAATGAAGTGACCAGAGAAACAGCCTGGTGGATGCACAGAACCGACGCTAGTCAGAGTTGCAGCAAGGCCTAGTGAACAAACCAGCAATCTCCAGCTCTTTCCAGCCAGATCTCCCCCCACGACTGGACTAGTAAGATTCATGGGAACAGCTCCCAGGGGCTGCTTCTGCTGTCAGCCTGCAGCCACTGCAAAGGGCTGACGTGCTCAGGCTTTATCCAAGGTAATGCTTTTAACTGTCATTTTTAGTGCAATTAGTGGTGTCTGAATATATATATATATATATATATATATATATATATATAGTTCACCACTAAAATAAGATTCCAGCACACTGGAATTTCCAGGAGCTCATGCCTGGCTTTTACCATAATCCCAACCAAGGAAACTAAAGCAAAGAAAGAACCGTATTTAGGTCCATTCAAAGAAACAAGAAAGGATCAATTTAATGTGAAACACAAAGGAAAAAAAAAAAGACAAAATATTATTTTCCTGCTAAGCTCTGGTACCTGAGGAGAGCTACAGAAACCATTCCTCCCTCATCAGCCAATTCTTCAGTTTTTCAGAACGGAACATGGAGATTTTCATTGCTTGTGCTGCATTTTAGGCTTTTCACCACTTTCTTTGAAGAGCTGAACAATTCAGGGGACTCAAGAGGGAAGGGACTCTAGAAGTGCAGGGACTTTGGAAGAGGCAAAGGGAAGTGAATGGAAACACCTGAATGCACGAAAAATAGCACAGAAAGGTGACATCCCAGGCCACATTCAGTTTTTCACCTTTTACCGTCTTTCACAGCATTACTTCTAAAGGCAACACCATAAACTCAAGGTAATGATACAATTGCAACATGGGAAGTGTGGCCGAAACCTGCTATGCCTGAATGAGAATGATCACTGCTAGGGTAGCGAGCAACCCTACAAGCCTCAGTGCAATCCGGATGAGGCGCTCCTGCCTGGCAATGCACGTGGCCACACAGCAAGAGCCAGTAGCTCATTCCCAGGAAGAAGCTTCACTGCAAAGTAGTTGGGTTTTGCCCTTCATCTTCTCAATCTTTTTTTTCTCTTCTCTCTTCAGGAAAGGAGTTTTGCTAAACCATGAGATTCATCATTGTGACCAGCAAAATCACTTCCTTCAAGGGAGCTCGAGACAGTGCTCATGAAATAATTCAGCCTTCGGCAGTGCTCGTCAAGGTCTAGCAGACAGCTATGTGTCCCAGGAAAGTCTCTAACAATTATATTAAACAAACAAACAAAACTGTTTTCTCTAATGGCCTACTACAGTAGATCCAAGCTATTTTAAAAGTCCTGGGTTTTCAATCTATTAAGACTAAAAAGCTTCAAACCACCTTCTTGTTATGGAATTATAAAATCAAACCTGTTCCACTGAAATCTATAAGTGATGGGAGAAAGACTACAAGGTAAAATGGATGCAGAAGAGAATTTGTCTTAACAAGCTGTGCGTATTGCTTTTAGAAAGGTCTTATGTATCTCCACCAGAAGTTTGTGGGGACAAGCCAATTAGGTAAAATTAGAGTGTTGAAGAGAGCAATGAGGAGATGTTGGGTTGTGTCTTATAACGGACATAGGAACGGTTTATTGAAAGTATTTTCTCTCTTCCACAAGTGTAACACTAGTAGTGGAGAGCATTCCAGTTAATCATAACAGAGCATACTGAGCTGGACTTATGATAGGTATTAAGACCATTTGCCCCAATATTGGGCTTTAACTGTCAAGATTTAAGATTTAAAAATGTATAGTTGAAGTACTTTGAAACATTAAACCCAAGAAACTGACAAAACGGTTTATAAACAAGATGTATATCATACTGGTTTTATATATAATACAAAGTTTAGAACACGTTACTCTGTCAGAATAAAGGTGGAATTTCTTTTTAGATCATTTTTACTGTCTTGTCCTAATATATTGTGATTCAACAGTTACAGGAGCATTCAATAAACTGAATAAATATAAATTCAATATAATTAGCAAACAAACTAAAGTTCTTGTGTAGAATTATAAGCAAATCATTTCAGATTTAGACATGAAAAGCACACAACTATCTCCATAATTTCATAATTATAAAAAAATAGAAAACATTTCACCAAATTTTGAGCACAAAAATATTATCCTTCCCACTACTATATCCTTAGCAATACAGATATTTTGGTATACACGAATATTTTGGTATGTGCTTGGTATTTTCAGCTCCAATTCGATACAGAGCTTTGTGTGTATAGACACAGAACTCTGCCCTTCAGGAACAGTGCTGACACTGATGACACCAAACTGAATATTTTTCTACTATAGCTTAAAAAAAAAAAATCTTTAAGACTCAATTCTTGAATACTACCAATGAATCAGTGTTGAGCAACTCTCCCTACAACATGAGAACTCATTCCTGAGATCCCCTACCTTTACAATAAGATAAATACATGTTTTCAGGAGATAAATGGCCCCTTGCTATCTGATAGAGTATGGCTAGTCCATCAAAGAGAAATGCCAAGTATGCAAACCAGGTGTTGCAGACAAGAACCCCATTTTTTTTATGACTTTTTATGACCTAAAACATTTTAAAAGTTTTTCAGAACTTTTTTGTTCCTTTGGTTGGATATCACATTGAGCTTAACTTGCTTCACAGTTTTCTCCAGGACACAAAGTTTTCTCCTCCTTGAAGTCACAAGAATGAGTGGGTAGTCGTACTGCAGCTCAGCATAAGTGCTGCAATTTAAGTATCTTTTAGTAGGGACATTTGTTGTTCACTTTAAATAAGAAGTAGAAATTTTCCAGCAAGGTGACAGAACATAACAGATACTGTCTTGGTACTACTGTTTAAAGAAAAGGCTAAAATGGTTGACTAAATAATGACGGAAAGTATGTATCTGATAGCTACAGAGGATGCATGGGTGAGTTTGAATGCTGTCAGAATTATTTACACTCTTTACAGTCAGATTATAGAAGCAGTAGTTCATTTACTTCAATATAATTTCAAGAAATTCCTTTTGTGGTTACTGAACCTAGCTGCTTTACTCCAGCATTTGGTGAGGCACAAAAGTCACTTTATTCTGATGAAAGCAGCTCAGAATGGTTTGTAATATTCATATTTTACCTGAATACTTTCCTAAGGACTTTTAGAAGTTGCATATTTAAAGGATTCCTTTTACAGATGGCTGCATCAACAATGGTTTCCCATTAATCGCAATAGTTTGCCTTTGTGCTGTATTTTTCTAGATTAAGACCCAAAAACTAACATAAACATGTCTATTAAGTTTCTTTGTTTCTTGACACTGCTTAGCTTTCATCAAGGCTCAACTCCTATTAATTTAAAGCACCATCCACAAAGAGCAAGATTTGTTATTTGTTATTAGTTATCATGCCTTCATTTATTTTTATTATGTTCATTTTCTTATACCTCAATGTCTCTTATTTCCTTTAAAAATAAAGAAGCCAATGTCCACAAATGTTTTGCCTTAAAATCATTCAGGGCTTTTATAAACATTTAATTTTGTGTCTGTTCACTGTTGCTCACATTTACAACAGCTCCTGGGTCTAGATCCAGAGCATACGAGGCAGGTGGAGTGAAATTAGGAGATATTTAGACAACCAAATCCAACACTGTGATCGGAAAAGTCTGCCAGGCTCTGACGGTGATGTCCATTTTCACCTCCCAACGGTACAGTGCAGAGACACCTGACAGCCCAAAGCAGAGGTGCTCGCCTAGCATCGTGGCAGAGGGGCCAGCTCAGCTCCCACAAACTTTAAATCCACCATCCTCGATCATCGACTCCAGCTGGTATAATCTAGGCTTACAGCGATGTGACTACTGTTGTAGCCCTAAGGCAAAGAGGAAACTGAATATTTTTTCCTAGCCAAAGAAATGAATTGCAGGTTAAGAAGCATGGGAGCTGCTAACTTACTGTTTTGTTTTTAATTGTATTTTTATGTTTTACTGGGGAAAAAAAATGGAGGCAGGTATGTTAATGCAGTTGTCTTTTTGAGAATTGTCCTTTTCCTGTACAAATACTCTGCAGCAGCGCTGTTTGTATGTGCATAATATTTAAGAAGTAAGAGCCTGTAGGGATCCAGGACTGAGACAAACTACCCCTTTTCACCTCGTTATTCTTGTGTGAAGAAGAAAAACCATCAGGTCCTCTCCCTAGTGAACTTTGTGTTTGTTCTCAGACACCAACAGTATTTGTTTTACTGACAATTTGTACCAGTTGGTTTGTCCACTCTCTGTGCTAAGTTTTGGATGCCCTCCTAAATCTAAGATCAGCTAACAGGAGCTAGGATGACTTTTTAACTCCATTTTACTGTTTCAAATATGACATTTCATTCTTGCACTATTGAAATTTGTTTCAGTTTTAAAAGGACATAGGAAATTTCTTTTTCCTGACCTTTGACATATATGTGTCACTCATAAAGAGTATAAGTAAATAATGGAGCTGGAGGGAAGTAACTCTTCCTTTTGCTTATCCTCACAGAGCTCTTTGCTTTTCCCATGCTAGAGATGATTAAAAATAAGAGGAGCCCACACCGTGAGGCACAGTCGCAGCCCCTAGAACTCTTTACTCCAACGACGACTTGTTTCCCTTTTCCTCTGTTATTGTCCTTTGGATGCTTTTATGGGGGAAAAAGTCAGTGTGCTGTTAGGGGGACCTTGCTCCCATCTTTTGTTCTCTCTGCCTTCTGGTATTTTGGGGGGATGTTATTAAAAATAAAAAAATACCACTTTTAGGTGCTTCTTTAGTCCTGACTCATTTTCTGCCTTTCACATTCCTTTCTGTTGCAGTCACTGGTTTTACCTAGGTGCATATACTGTACACATTAAAAGAAAGGCAATGAAACTGAGATCACCATGTAAAAACACTGCACCCATTTTTCCTTGCAAACATGGTATCTAACTTTCTGATCTGTTCTTTGGAATCTTAATTCCTACAACACTGCTTGCATTGGGTCTGCCTCGAGGTCATTCCTTTTATCAGGAGAACAGTAACAAGTAAAGCTCCTGGCCTTTGTACCAGGATCCAAATACATTTCAAGGACTTTATTTTATGGTTAAACAGAAATGCCATTCCCATTTACTTTTAGAAACAACACTTGTGAGGCTCCTTGCTCCAGGCAGTAGCTCATGAGTGTCCTGGAACATGAAGAACTTAAAGAAACTTAAAGAAACTTTAAAAGTTTCTCTCCCATACACTACCTACTGAGGAACTACAGAATCTATCCACAAGTATTGATATTAAAGGCAAAAAAAAAAGGAACTCTATTAATACCAACTCATATCTGCATAGTCAAAATAACACTGGACGTATAAACCAGGATCACAGACAATAGATTAGGTAACAGAAGCAAGCAGCAAAAGGAAAAAATAAAAATAAAAACAAAATCAAGATCTACATTTACTGCAACATCTTTGTGAATTATTTTTCTTTCAAGAGCTACGATGTGTGCAGATTTTGATTAATGATTAGAAATACAGATTCTTACTTAATGAGCTGAAAAAATAAGGTCTTATGTATCTCTCCATATATTTAATAACTATATTTCTATGTTCACAAATAGATTTGTAGAGCTCCATAAAGTCCCAAACCTGTTAAGCTCTCACATTGTTTCCCTGGTATGTAGACACAAGTACCGTCACCCGAAAGATTTTCAATCCAAGGACTAAGTAAACTTCCTTAGTGTCCAGTGAAGCTCTTAGAGAAATTACGATGTTTTCCGAACAAAGATGTCCACAGATTTAGGTGCCAAAAGACAAAACCCTATTTTTAGATTGGTAAAAAAACAAGACATCCCGAGTTTCCAAAAATTTTTTGTTCTCAATAAATAATTCAAAATATACATTTTACATCCAGAAAATCAATGTGCTGGACTACTGACATTCTGGATTTTAACTGCAGGATTTTAACTGGTATAGCAAGTGGTTTTCAAGACAGGCACAGCGTTTTGTTCATCATTCAGCTTCTTTTTAGGGGCGTTCCATCATTTGATGACTAACTGCTGTGCTGAACATCCTCTTTCCTGCTACGCAGTTTGCCTTGTACATTGTTTGGGGGCAGTGTACAGCCAGCTTTGCTTTGAGAGCGACTGTGCCATCGAGGTAATGGAATTCATGCTTGGTTTATTGTGCAGAACTGCCAATTTTGCTCCTGCATGGCTATTTCATAGCAAGGCTTTTAGTTCACAGTAAATCTCTTCCCTTTCTGAACACGAACTGCAAATTATACAATTAGTGTCCTTTTATATCTGAAGAAAGAAATCTAAATGTTAACTAAATCCATTTTTTCCTCTTGATGTGTATTCACAATGGCATCTCAGGCTTCTTAGGTCACCAACCACACATTATTATTAATCTTCTTTTTCTTCAGACTTCCCATTTCACCTCACTTCTAAAACTCTATTTACTACCAAGACTTTGTTTTTCTAAACTATTTTGAATCTTTGTTTCCACCAGCTTCAGGAAGTCCCTGTGCCACACAAGTTCCAGTCAGAATGCACACGTCATCATTTTTCTCTCAAAATGGAGATTTCCCAACAGACCTCAATAAAACAGTCTGTAGTGAAATGCAGGCAGATGTCTGAATGACCCCTTTCTTCGGTTATAAGGCTTAGACCCTTTTTAGTTTCCCATTTTTTACTGAGAGTTTCCTTCAGTTTGCTACTATGAATATTCATTAGATGTTTGCTACAGCTTACTTCTTCCTTTCCATCAGGAACTGGAATATAAAGAAATTTTTTTTTCTACTTTGGGAAAATGACCCCCAAATGGGCCCAGAACATTGCAATCAAGTTCATGTTTGTCAGCTGGGGCAGAAGAGACATGGTCTTGAGCTCTCCATCCACATTCCTGAGGAATATTCTGCCCATATTCTGGTTATTCCAGACTCCCTGACACCGTAACTCTGTCAATAACAATTAAAAGTGATACTGGTCATGCGCTGTCTCTCTCCCAACACACAGCACCTCCTGCTCCCCACCAAAGTCAACATAATCCAGATTAACCACAACTCTTTGCCTTGCACCAATTCATATTTTTGAGACTCCGTCCTGGGTGGCTGCATTGCCCGTTACTGTAGCTCTTAGGCCACATCGGCAAGATCAGTAAGTAAAATAATTTTGGTTTGCTTTGTTTTTAATGGGCAAGCTGAGACTTCTTCAGCCTGTAGCTTAAATTGTTCAGCATTTCAGACACCATCTGCTTTGTGCTGGACACGTGCCACAGACGCATAAATATCTGCAGAGAGAAACTTGGTTGTTATTGCCACATTTATCCCTTGGCTCTGTTGTATTTTATGCTGCAAGTCTTTACTGGTGTATAACCCCATTTACCCTCATTTACAGGAAATCATCCTCTTTTACCAGACTTTGACAATTTATCTTAAATATAGCATTCATGTGAACTGAAGAAAACAAATAATCAATTTTCATAAGGGCTGGGAGCCTTCTGCTGCCTCCCATCATTTCTCCTATGAAGGAAGGGCAGTGTAATCAGGCAGGTAACTTTTAGACCAAGAACAAGTGATGCAGCAAGAGTTATTTCAGCCTTGACAGGCAGCTCCACCCTCCCTGTCATGCGCACATTACAATTCAGTGAAATGAAAAGCAGTTTTCAATGGGGAGAAATTGATTTTATGCCTGAACTGAACTTGGCAAAACTGCTTCATAAAGAAAGGGGTATTTTTTTCCCCCAAGTTTTGAAAATGACTTAAAATGATTTTTATTTTTTTTTCCTCAGCTATCTCCCTCCGGGTTTTATGGAAGGATAGTTCTCATTATCAGAGACAGCTTGAAAGTTAGAGGCAGAGGCATATGTATGCACTCACCGAGCTGGCAACCAAACGCTTTAATTCTGTCTGTCTTCTAAGAGCTTCCCAGTAGAAAGCTGTACGGAATTAAACCCGTCCTCCCCTCCTGCACGCAATTTTGCAGACATCGTAACTACTGTTGCTTTTCATTTTACAGCAGTTTGATAGGACCACAATCCGGTAGCGGTGATGCTGGGAAGCCAGCAAAACCTCCGACATCCCCTGAGCACAGCAAAGTTTGATCGCGTTCATCCTGGAAGGCAGCAGTGCACAGCATGGTAGACAAACGGATTATCACTTTTGATTCTTGTAAGTGTCTCCTATTCAGCCAAGCATGCTACCCTTCAAACACGTATCTTTTCTTTTTCTTTTCCTTTTTTTTCCTTTTTTTTTTTTTGTGGCAATGCTGCAACCACGAGATGAAAATTTCCGAAGCCAGACAGCTTGTTTGAAGGCCGTATTGTCACAAGCAGCTGTGTTAATTAAAGTAGAAAATCCAAATGCTTTTATACTTATTGACACTTTGAAGGAATTGAAGCTTTGACAAGCTGCTTTTCCAGCTGTTATCTCACTTTTTCACCTAGCTCTCACTGTGCCTTCTCACAAGTAGTTCTTCCCTTGACCTAACGTGATATGCAACTTATCTATGTTCAGCAACTGGAAGACTGCTTGAGTGGCTCGACATCTGCTTCCAGACAGCTAGAGATCTCTCTGTCACCCCGGGTCTGAGGACAGTTGTTGACATGCACAGAGATTCAAATGATTGTCAGATCTGACTGTAATCAGCCTTTCGTAGAGCTGCAGTGAGTGCACAGAGACACCATCTCAGGAGAAAACGTCCCTCGGTGCACAGAGCTCACTGACATTTATTCTTTAGGCCAGCACAGAGATCTGAGACTTTTACCTTGTTTTGGTGCTTAATAAATAAAAACAACCTTAAAAGAAAATGCAAAGAGGAAAATTTACTTACCCCTTCGCAACCTAAAGCCTACACCAAAAAAAAAAGTAAACTAAAAATCCCAAACAAAGCTGCATTTCGTCAAACTTTTCAGTAAGTCAAAACTCCCCATGCCTGGATCTACCAGATTTGATTCTGATCGAAATCCTTGGCCTCATTCCATCCAAAGCCCTCACCCTCCCATCTGAAATGAGTCAGTTAGACTTTGCAAAACAGAAGGTGTAAGGGAAGACGAGGATGTCTCACTGGTCGTCAGGACATCGTACGATGGTAGGTAGGAGGATAAATAAGTGGGCAGATCGGCAGGCGGGTAGGCAGACAGATGGGATATACTTTTTTTTTCTTATACTACCTGAATTTATGTCAGAATAACAGAATTATGAAAGGAATAGAGAGCACAGAGTGCATAGAGAAGTATACCCATCATTGATTTTTCTCTTTCTGCATTAGATGGGAGAATACAGGCATACAAAAAGCATAGGAAAACAACATTTACAGTGACAGAGAGAGGCTTCAAAAAGAAAAAGGCAAATGTCAGTAAAAAGATACAAAATATTACATGTGAAGTCGCTTTGAGAGGATGAAGAACAGCCACAGGAAAGATGAATAACGGTAATTACATTTATAACAGAAAAAAGCTTTGAGAGCACTGGCTTGGATACATCTTTCAGTGGTTGGGTCTTCAAGAGCAACAGCTACTTTTATGTTGCTGACCCTTTAATGAGGCGCCACAAACTTTTAGCCAGAGGAACCTTTTCTGAAAACTGTCACTAAGTCACTCTGCACAAGCCACTCCTCATGTAAAAACTTTTTTTTTCAATGGTTTAAAATGATGGATTCCCAGCTTGAAGCATACTTCGTTGCTAGACAAATCGTTCACGCATACATTTGGAACACACAGCCAAGAAGCCAACACTAGCAGCAACCCAGCTCATTTGCCTTTAAATTAAATGTTGCTACTAATTATATAGCATGTTAGCGCAACTAACAGCACTCCACCAGAGCCTCTCACCCGAAATAATAACTATTTATGGAGTTTAATACAATTATGACCCTTACGGTCACCATTTGGTTCAAATAATAATAATAGTTAAAAAATGGGAACCACTAATTCCCTGGAAACACAAATAGTTATACAATCCATCAAGAAACAACATGAGAAAAAATAGGAAAATTTTATTTTAAAAAATCTTCATATGAGAGTGGTTCAGATCAAGATTTTAAGATGATTTTCATCCCAGTCCCTGAATTCTAGGAAGAGATGTCAATACTGGTATGTCCCTCCCATTCTTCTGAAACATATTTTTAGCTCCATTAAACATAACCATTGAGGCTTTAATTTGAAAAACAAAACAAAAACAAAAAACAGATCAGGGTCTCATGGGTATATTGATGGAAAGACAACATGTAAATTATTAAATACAAGTAGTTAATACAGAAAAGCTAAAATACCTGCAAGATCATGCATAATTCACTACATATGAAGAGCATGCACAATACCTTTTTGAGTAGTTTATCAGACCCATAACTGAGATTTTTCTATTGGAGCCATTAATATTTTCTAACCTTTCTACAAGGCAGTTGATGGTCTTTATTCCAGACTTCCAAGTACCATATTAAAAGGCTAATATAGCTATTATCTATATAATTACGTGGGGATTGTGTTGCTGTAGTAGGTACTACGTTATTTTTATTTGTAGCAACATAAATTATGAGTAAATTCCCTGAAATCAAGGCAATTACAGCGTTATGAAACATACGCAAGCAAAGACATCCTACCCCACTGGTAAAAAGGTCCATTATGGCTGTTTCTGAAAAAGGAGGAATTAACTGATGATACGATTCACTATTTCCCATGAACAATGTGTCCAAGCGAGAGAAAACCTGTGACCTTATGGGATTTATCATAACTAGTCCTTATTCAAAAACAGATGAATCACTTATGCAAAATATTTGCCAGCATAAGTTTCTTCTGAGCCTTTTGACTATTTGGTTACCTCGTGGTGCTACACAACTGGTTTCTGAATTCCAGTGCCATCCCTTCCCTGCTCTGGTCTCTTCTCAGTCAAGACAGTCATCAGTTCAAAGAGATATACGTACCACTTCTTTTGTGCAACTTTGTGAATAAAAAACTGTTTGTGAATGTTTTCAAGCAGAAAATAAAAGGCCATATGAATTAAAAGAAAGCAAGCAAGAAAGCAAGAAAAAAAAAGCACAAAATAATCCCCAAACAAACAAACAAAAAACCCCAACAACCATCAACTCGTGAATTTTATTGCAGCTTGGATTGTTAAACACCCTTTTGTGATATTTGCTTTGGTCTAATTGCTGGTATGTAAAGATGTTTTTACTTAAATTAAAGATCAGATCAAGGTTACCTGCAGCTGTAATTCAAGCTGCAGCCTCTGGGTACCAGCTGGGTGAAACAAAGATTGTACTGATGGATGGATTGGCTCCCCAGCTTCTCCATGTTGTTTGCTGTTCTTTCTGCTGTTCCATGACAGGGTTAAACAGCCAGACATTAACCTTGACTTTGATATTGAGAGATTCTGTACGCTAGTGTTCAAGTTAACAAGAGGAGATGAAAGGGAAAAAAAGAGACGCCTGTCCTCCCTGCTTCCATTCCTGCCTCCCAAATTTTGTAAAACCCATTACTTTCAATAATCACAAAATATCATTAACTTCAGGAACAAAGAAAATTCACACTATTTCAACATGATCTCTCTCTATTTAAACAAATGCACATGAGAAGGAGACAAATTTGCAAGGAGACAAAATTTTTCAAGACTGGTCCTTTCTGTTCTGAAATGACCAGTCTTGAAAAATTACTAATCTTTAATCAATGAAATTTGTACAGATAACTGGAAGATCTCCTTTATTCGCTTAAGAAACACACAACCCTGGACTGAACTAAAGCATTACTGGAGACACAGGCTGGTACGGAGTCAGAAATGCTGTCATCTTCATTGAGCTAAGCGGGCAGAAAACTAATACAGAAGAAGAAAAAATCTTTGCAAAGGCGAATCCTTGCCCTAATCATTCGGCAAGATGAATTCAGCTCCCAGAAAACTTGAGAGCTAATTGCAGCATAAGGATATTTAAGGAAGAACCCTATCAGAACCCCATTGGATAAGCTACACATTGTACTGAAGTCATTCACATAACGTCATGCTGTTCTCACAAATCCACTAGCAAGACAGCTTGCATTCACAAGAAATGCTACAGAGTATTTTAGAAGTGTAGGTGTGCAAGACGTGTGCCTGGAGAGTCACCGCTGGGATTCAGCTGGATGGTCTCCGGGGACAATTTGGTGAATCTTCCAATCTGAGGCATCAGCGAGTTACACAAAAATCAAGTATAAAGCTATTTTTTTTTTTCATTTCCTAAAATGTTAAGCTCAATTGTTTAATTTGACACTAAGTAGAAACAGTGAGGTTTCCTTTACAGTATTCTAAAGTGCAATTCAATTTAAAATCTTCACTCTCCAATACATTTTTATCCACTTTTAGTTTAAGCTAAGTTCATGCTACTGAAATCTGAACTTCTCTGCAGACTACCAGAAGGTAAGAGAGAACTGAAATCTACATCCATGTACATGCTGACACAAGATTCGTCAAAAAGTTATGTCTCATTTTTCTTAACCCAAATTACACATTATGATTGAAAGCTTTTCACTGACACTGGTAGCTGTCCAAAAAAACTAAAACAAGAATATGGGAGTCATTTTCATCATGAGATGCCTTCTGTCCTACAGTCAAAGCCCTCCAGAACATGATGGTGCAAATGTGCCCCCCTTTTTGTCTGAAAAATGGTGTGCTTTCAGCTACTTTTTTCACTCTTGCCCTTAAAGCACTTTAGTTTTAATATTTGCCTCCTTCTGTTTTTGATTATACTCTTTTGTTTGCTACCTTATTTATTTTACATTTTCCTGGTTTCGGTCTACTCTTGTAGTTTTGTTTCCATCTCCATTTACTAGTTGCCTGTTTTCTTAATATATTCCAGCAGGTAGACTTCCCCATAGTTCTTGGTTGCTTCTTAAATTTTTCTCTTAGCTTGCAATAGCATTTTTAATCCAAGTCATTCCAGTAGCAATAAACACCATAAAGGAAATATTTCAGGTATGAGATTATCCTTGCCCAATTACAAGGTCCTTTGAAAGATGTTCCTTCCGAAAGAACCCCCATTTCTGGTTTCTTCAGAGTTAAAGTAGCGAGGTGGTGACATGCTCTAGAGTCAATATAAATTGCCTGATTGTTCCACAGCTGCAGGAGACATACGCCATATTTGGTTTCTATTTGACATATTTTCTTGAATAATATTTTAAGGTAGCTTTAACATAGAGCTAAAGGGAAAATTCTTCATAGAACAGGGCAGGCCCTTGTATGTACATTTTGATTTCTACAGATAATCTTGAACCACAAAAACATTAGCTATAAGAAACCCTATAAATTTGGTATGTCAGTATTCATCACTCATTTTAGTGATTTTTTTTTCCATTTAAATATCAATCTGAATAACATTTGGTTTCCATAAGTGTTTGCAGAAAGAAAAACTTGCATCTTTTCAGTCTTTTCAAAAGAAAATATTTGCTCAATGAGTTTAAGATGCTCATTACCTTCCCTCCATTTTTAAAAATTTCAGGATTTCACTGGAATTAAAAATCTATTCACAGTTCACTACTTCTGCAGACTAAGAGCTTTAATTGGCCAAATAATTATTTGCTAAGATTATTTCAGCCAATTATCTTGAAGTACACTGTTGGTGCAGAGGGTGGATTATTTGTCAAGAGGATGCAGCTGCAGGATGTATTTCAAGACAACATTAGATAATCTGATGGTGTCTGGATAGGCTGAAGATTTATTTTTTTTTCCCATAGCATTTGTTGTTAAAGGGTTATGGAAGAATCCCTATGCCTTTTATCCATCCACCAAATAACTTATAATCTTTCAAAAAAATGATATAAAACAGATTGCCCTATGTAGGAATCCGTCCCTTTTCACAATAAAGCCTCAGAAATTCCAATAGGGATATTGTAGCTCTATGTGAAAGGCAGCTGCATCCCATGGTACAAAAGGTAAGCGAAAGCATCCTTTTGATGTGTGTGTCCTGCAGCGTTAACCACCATTAATTATACTGAAGCTCTAGTAACTGTGTACAAGATAACAAAGAAGTTCTCAGCAGTCAGCTACAACCAAAATTTAATTTCTTTGAAATAGGATCTGTCTATACCCAAGAACACGACCTTATCTCTGCAGCTTTGTTTACTTCTCCCATTGATTTATATGTAGAAGATACAACCTATTTCAGTGATAAACTTCTGAACAAAATAGACCCGATATTTATCCTCTGCTGTGGGATCTTTTTAAAAACTAATAAAGCTTTTTATTACAATCACACCTTCAAAATATTACCGACTTCCTGAGATGTGCCCAACTTGGTGAACCTGTCTCACTTCATGAGATGTGTGAAAAGGAAAGTTCGTTGCTTAAAGAAAAATGTAAGTTCTCAACTTTGAAAATATTAAGATCTTGTCAAAGAATAATAGTGGAAAACCAATCAGGACAGTATATAATAATTTAGAAAGCCAATTTGCCAATCATTTGCTCTACTATGAGCTTCTGTGGGGAACTTCTCCTAAATGACAACAATTTGACTGGCAAATTGTAGAGCTGCAAAAGCTCGTCTTTGGCATCTCCATTAAAAGGCTTTCAGCTATTTCTTAGCTTGCTGAATGTAGTTTTATTTTGTTTACTTGTTTGGATGTAATTGCATGCAATTTGTAATTGTGTCTTCCCCTATAATTACACTGCCACTTTTTGTAGTGAAAAAATGATGCAGCAACCACCAAAGCATGGTGGTGTAAAGATATACGATGTGAAAACTGATAGATTTTCAATACTACCACACATGTTTTTTAACATGTAGTTAAAGTAGTACTCCCACTTCTGTTGTGCACACATTTCAAAACAGCACCATTTTTTTCAATGGCAACCTGAGAGTGAATTTAAATTTTCATCCTATTGGTAACACAGTGGAAATAAATACTCTGCTAAACTACAATCCATTCACTGTTTAAAAACTTTGAAATAACTATGTAGACTCACAACCCTATAATTAAATAGGGATATTTTACAAAATTCTGTAAGGTGTCCAGTGATCTGTGAATGCATTTAACACGCTGAATTTCATTAATTTCTAGAAATTGGTCCGAAAGACGGACGTCTTTCAGTCACCAAATCGATACTTTTGATAATCCCTTCAGATATTAACTGAAGAACACGTTGTTTACACAGGAGTAGGGTCAAGATACAGGGCAGAATTGTAGAGTAACATTAATTGATGTCAATGCAGTTGAAATGAAGATCTAATCCACAGCTTAAAAAGTCCAAGCCTACATGATTCAGGGTCCAATCCTGAACTATACTGCAATAGTGGACATGAAATGAGGAGAAACTACTGAAGAAATTGTCTTTCTCCTTGCTGATGGTGACATGAAGAGGTAAATACCTTGAAAGTCAGCTCATGCTGGCTGTTTCTCTGTTATTACCACACTTAATTCTTATGCTTAACAACTGCTTACTTTTTTTTTTCCTTAGTTTCCTTTTCCTTCTAACACATCTTAGTTCTAACAGCAGTGTATAATCGACAACCGAGAATTAAGCACTCCATCATATGAAATGGGACACTCCCAAAGGATCTTCTGAACACCTGGAGTGTAGGGAGCTCTGGCTACATATTATACATCTTAATTGGAAACTTAATTGGAAACTAAGACTTCCCAAACAAAACCAAATGCCCTAGTCAGCCAGTGGGGCAGGCATGGGTATGAATACTTCAGAAGCAAAAGGCAACAGGAAGAGTGCTCTGACTGCTATGGCATTACAGCAGAGGGATGGCAGGAACACCATGAGTTCTTGTACCTCAACCACAGAGCTTACTGAAGTGACCCTGAAAGCTTTAGTTATCACTGTCTATTACTTACGGACTAGATCCGCCTGGCTTAGACGAGAGTTTGTCCCTACTTTCCCTAGCTAAGGTGTTTTCCGGATGGACAGAAAAAGTCTGGTGCACCCTCATTTACAGGACCCATGTGGAATGTTTCAAGAACCTCCACCTTCAGTTAGCCACTGAGTAACAGAGGATGGGATCACACACAGAGAAAGCATGAAGTTCTCCTCCACATTCCAGGAATGAACTATGCACTTTGCTTTAGTACAGAAAAAGACTACTTTTCTCCAAGTCCTTCACGTACATCACGCAAATTTTGACCCACAGACATGAATTTACTGTCTAAAGTATGGAAAGGTACATTGCACTGATTTACCAACATATTTTTGCAGTACTGACAGAATACTAGAAAAATATTTGAATTTCTTTAGCTTGGCTATTAACAAAAGCAGAGTAGGTGCAAAACATCTTAAGGAACTGGCCACAGTGAAAACATTTTAGTCACTTACCTAAATGGATGCAATCCAATAACAGCATTACAAACACTACATAAAAGCACTTGCATAAACCCTGCTAACTAGCAGGGACTTTTGTGTACCCTGCCCTAAACATTCTCTTCTGGCTTAAGAACATCTGCATACAGTGACGGGCTGTATAGTTAGAAAACATGAATTAGGAAGCTGGTGAGAAATGTCACTGTTCTGCACATGAACCATTGGTAATGGGCACATGATGACCACTATCTATGTCATGGGCACATGATGTCCACCCAACGCCTTTGTGCAGTCCTACCATCCTCGTTTTACAGATAGGATAGTGGAGACATCAAAGTAAAATAGAAAAATGCTGATAGATAAACTTCTGGTTCTTCATTTCTAACACGTCCTTGCTGTTACCATTGTTTTCAAGACATAGCCATTCTTCCGTCAGTAGTCTTCCATACTTTGTCTTTCACAAGCTACTTTTTACTGTCCTTTCACTTCAATATCTATATATTTGTACTTGTGGATTTTTTTTTTTTTTTTAGGAAATATAATGATTAAGCAACTTTACTGAAATAAGGCATGCCAAGCACTAGAGAATCTTCACCAATGTGCCTTTCTTTCCATTTCCCAATTTTATTCATTCATTATACCCCTCTGAACCACAATTCTTTTTCAGGGTAGACTTTTTTAACACTATGCTCAACTTTTTACTGCCTCCATCAGGTGCTGGAAACATACAGAATGGGCAAGTAAAAAAATACATGTGACAAAAAAGAAATAGGAAAGCCACGCTGAAATGTCTTGGAAAATTTCCTCCAAAACACAATCTGTTTCTCCAGCAGTATTACGACTGGCCTCCTCGGAACAAATCTATTTCTTATTCCTCCATCATCAGATGGAAATGAAAGAGAATGAAAACAATAGATGCAAAGGAGAATGACCATTTTTCAGGCAGGTGGGGGAGGGATGGTTTTTGACAACCTGCTCTGTTCCATCTTTCTTTCCCGTGCTCTCCCTTTTCAATGGGAGATTTCCAGGAGTACCATCCGCTTCACCAAGCGTTTAATACTGTTCTCCACTAAGGAAAAACCCAAATCGCAAAGCAAGGGGCAGGAAGCAGTTGTGGAAGGAGGGAAGGAGAGAGGAAAATCTCACAGTAGCAGCATCTGCTTCCCACGAGAAGCCCCACAGCAGCACCCGTGGAGTTTGCAGGTGCAAGACCACAGGACAGGAGCACAAACCCGGCACACAGCACTGCCCCTGGGCCTCAGCAGCTATGTGAGAGGTTGTGGAGCTAAAAGCAAAGGGAAAGCTGCAGATCTACAAATGCAGGGCTGGTGGGAATATTTTTAAAGCCACCTGTGGGACAACACATCCTTTCACTGTGCATGTTGCCATCGATGCCCGCGTTGCTGTCAGAATACTGGTCTCTCCGCAGAGGCCTTTTCATCAGGGTCTACACACAGCAGAAACTCTCATACCCCCTCCTCAGTATGCAGCACTTTAGCTGAAAGATTTTTAACTCACATGTGCCTTTATTCTTCTTTCTGTACTTCCTTATCAAACCGAGTATCTATTCAGTGACATTCTAAAAACTGATAGTTTAACAAGAAAGATAATAATATATAGAACTACTATTCTGATATACCCACAGCTTTTATTCCACTTACTAGCAGATAATCTAGCGAACCTACGAGCAAAAGAACACCTTAAAGCTTTGAAGAACTGAACCGGTTACCTTATAGTGCCTATGACTGAGATCAGTATATACTAACTAATATTCTCAGAGAAGAACTAGTTCTACTGCTGCAGATTTCCATACCCTATTGAAGATGTCTGTTAAGAAGTCTACAGCAGCAATAGCTTATGGTTCAATCCTTGGGAGTTCCCTCCACGGATACATACAGCAACAGTTGAGAGCATTACAATGGAATACAGGGTTGCAAGTCCTGTATGTATTTTTCATCTAAACTCAGTAATTTTTAGGAGGCTTATTATGTCAAAATAACAGTATTAGTATCGTTTGTAACCTTCTGAGAAATATATTACCTTATATATCAAGAAAACTAATTAGAGCCAAGAACATTGTTTTCTTGTTCTTTCTAAATTGTACTCAACCTTTTTATTGGCACAGTGAATTGTCCCTGGTTGAAAGTGATGATTCCTTCAGAGCCGAACACTTACATCTTCATTTAACAGGGGAGCAAGCCCTGAAGAAACAATATTCCCGTGTGTCAAAGTAGTATGTGTTTGAAAATAGAGCGTCTTGTGCAGAACATTTCAATTACACTTCTTAATGCTTAAAGTACAGTGACCTCACTGACTGTTTTTTCCATCTAGTTTACACCTATGGGATATATAAGCAATTCAATGTTAATGCAGTTGGCCATAACCACCACCACCACACAAAAATAAAATAAATAAATACTTGAGAAATCAAATGCTACTTTGTAAATCATTGCATAAATTGACTTTCTCACAAATGTCACTAGCTTCAACCATACCACAGCAATGACAAGTTACTATGGAAACTAATGTATAAATTATGTTTTAGAATAATTAAAGTGTGCATTTCCTTCTGCATCACGGTATTTATTAACCTAGGTAGCGAACAAACCATTGTTTATACAGGAATCCACCATCCCAGAACTGACTCCTGGGCCTCGTGGAACTGAGAAAGAATGCGTCTTTCTGACAGCGAAATACTTGGCAGTTTATCTAACATCACTTATCCTCTTCAAGAGGACCCATTATCTGTGCTTTGTATCTCTGTCAGGCACCAAACGAAATGCAAAAAGCAGAAGGGCTGAACTCAGCCATATTTCTCAGGGACACAGTGGCAAAGGAGACAAAGAAGAGACAATCACATCGAATGTTCTGAATAGTGGCAATGGAAAATATTTCTAAAGTGGTTGTAGATATGAATACATCTTCCTGACCTTCTACATCGTCTTATTGCTGCTTCTATGCAGCAACGTAACTAATCATTTTCCCTCACATGTTAACACAGTGATAAGCAAAAATAAAAAAATAAAAAAAATACCAGTATCTTAGTCCCAAAAGATCAAACCCTTTGTTCTGCAGAGCATGCCAATGTATCTGTAGAGGGATCTGTGAAAGGGATGAAGTTAATTGCTTTGTGAATCCAATGCACTGTTAATAGAAATTTCTTCTGAATAAATAATGTGGAAATAGGAGAATTAAATAGTTCATGATTTTCTAATTTACCTTAATTTGCACTCATTTTGAATTGCCAGAGCAGAACGTGTTCTGCTTCTCAGCTACCTGAGGAGTGTAGCCCTGAAGAGACGGGGGAGTGGGGGGCCACAGCAGGTGAAGTCCCATCCTCCAGCAGTAAACACACCCTGACACAACTGTGCTCATGGCCAAGCTGTGCTCCTTGGCTTCCCACTGGGAGGGACATGCTTGAGATCCAGCATCCCCAAGGACGTGAGCAAGGAGTCCCCACAGCTCAGTGCTTGATGGATTCCCAGATCCCCATCACAGGACTGAGTCCCCACAGTCTCATTTCACACCCAACAGCTCATTCTGGGGAAAAAAATGGTAAAAGAAAGCATTCTGTAGCCTTGTCTCTCATAAACACACTTCCCACCTTTAAGTGGGACCTCATTTTCCACTGTTCTGGGCATTGCCAAATCTCATCTTCCAAGTGACAAAGTGACAAATGTCTTCCATGCTTGCCCCTTTTCCCACTTCTCCTAACAAGGAACCGACAGCCTCCCACAAAGTTTTACTCATTAAGCTAACTGAAGTTAACAGGGTAGCAATTTGAGTGAAGAGTTAGCTATTACCCTGTTTAAAATATGTATTTTATTTATTTTTAAAGTAAAATGTTTCTGTCTGATGATTAGGAAAGAACCTGAAACTCAGGATTGCTTGGTTCTGTGCCCCTGCTTTGTCTTCTTGGCTCACAGTAGGGATTTGGGACAAAATACTGTTTTTGCAAACTTCTGCTTTGCCTTAAAATGACTTAGATGCTTATAATTGTAATCTGCCAAAGCATAATTATGTGTATATAACATCTGAGCCCCCCTGCTGAAAGGTGCTATATAAGCGTTATTTAACCCCAAGTTCATTATCACTATTAAGTCTTATAATCAGAAGAACAGAATAATCTTTTTTGCGCTAATTCATCATCTAAACATTAATCATTCAGGAGGTTAGAAGCGTTATTAATTTCTAAATCTCATTTTTTGGCTTTATTGCAGAACTTACATGGGGAAAAATGAGAAGAAAAAAAAAGAAAAATTACATCTACTCAAGAACAGCATAGGTTATGAAATCCCCCACATCACATATGCCCAGGAACAGCTGGAGAACAAACACGCGCTGTCTTTGAGGCAGTAAGTAGTGCCGTGTATGTTATGGAAGTTTCTGTCTAACAGATTTCAGCGTCAGAGAACCAACATTTGACATTCATTTGCAATTTCTGGCTGCTGGAAGCTGACCTGAGAAAGCCAAAACATATCAAAGTGTCTTTTTAAGCTTAAACTAAGTTCTCCCTCAGAAGTAAAAGGAAACATCGGATTTTGCTATTCAAAACAGTACTACTCCACTGGTGAAAATGAACTTTCAAAATCAACTTTTACAGAACAATGGAAAATCTTTAGAGGAAAATCTAGCAGGACTTCGTTACTCCTGGTGTCTTGGGGTACGCAAAGAGTGTCAAATTTGAACTGCTAAATATTGAATTTTCTTAATTTCCTTTTTTTTTTTTCCTATCTATATAATTTGATTATGGAAACTTCATTAAGAGATGGATTGAGATTTTCTAAATGAGTTAAAATTCTGTTTCACTCTACTGCTAAATTTAATCAAGAAGGCTAAATTTATATAGAACAATTCTTCAGAGGCAAGTCATTTTCCTAATGTGAGCCCAGTAAAAGTCTGCATGAAAAAACTGCTTCGAGTTTTTTTTGGTTTTGTTTTGTTTTGTTTTTTGTTTTGTTTTTTCCCCCCTCTTTCGTCACGTAGATACTAGTGACAACCTTCAACAGTTCTCAGTTAGCTGATACACAGTCCTCAAGCATCAGCTCAGGCACAGGCATTTGTCTTCGCTTTCTGCCTAAAGGGAATTAACATCTTGGTCACTCTGGGAAGGGAAGGCAAGGCAAGGCAAATAAAACCGTTCGGATAGATCCTTGATGTTCAGCTTCTAAGTAAATCATGTGGTAAATTTGAAAGTTTGAACAGAAGTTTGACTGAAAGGACACCCAATACAGAATGTCGAGGTGATAAAATGGCCGCTCCAGCTCAGTGGCAGGGAGTTGCACATGGGTAAGAATACCCCTGCCTAGCACAACAATGGGGCCCTGATAATACTTTGCCAGGCACAAAAGGTATCTTACAGTCATGTCAGACAGTTCTCTGAAAATGTCATCTTAATGCTCAGTAGCACTCAAAAAGGCAAATAACAAACTATTAAGAACATATCAAAAACATCATTATGCCGTTGTACAAATTCATGATGCACCACGTCTGGAATTTTCCATCTAACTCTAGACACTTTACCTCAAGAAGGATTTAACAGAACTGTGAAAGAGTTTTGTGCTTTTTTTCTTTCTTTCCTTTTTTTTTTTTAAAGACACACTGTATGGAAGTTTCCACAACACATACACACACAAAACCAAACAAACAAACCCCTATAGAATTAAAAAAAAATGCACGACAAAGTGAATCATGGCTTATTTTTAAACTATATCTCATAAATAAAATAAAAAAGACAACTTTAAAAAGGAAAAAAAATATAGAACCACCATTTAAAAAACCTTGTAAAACACCAGCTTTGCAACAAATCTTTGTAGGATTTCATAGAAGTTGATGGATTCAAAAACAAATCAGGGGAGGAGCCTGTCATGGTCTATGGGGTATGATGGCAGGGATGTAAATTCCAGCTACGAAGTGCCTTCGTGTTACCCCTGGGCCACCAAGGAAGTGGTTTCCCAAGTGGATTTCCCAAGTGGATTCCCAAGGGTGCTAAGTCTGTATTTGTCCTGTATCTTTTCTTTTCCCTAATGCTCACTTTCCAAAAGATACTGAGTTGGTTGGATGCCTGGTATCACCAGTTAAGCAGTTTTTACGCTTCTGGACTATAGTTTCTGAATTCTAATGCTTGCTTGTTATTGGTGAATGCCTGATCCAACTAAACTTTGATTTAGTACTATTTTATATATATTATCAGATAAGAGCTCATTATAAAACTATTTCCCAAGACATTTTCTGTTCTTCCTTTTTCTTTTTTTTTTTTCTTTTGATTTTGCATTCTTACAGCTTTCCACGAAAGTTATTTAAACTCCATCTCACACGATGTGACTGAGGGAAGGTGTTCCTCACCCCACTCTCACAAATTAGAGCCTGCGCGAAGAGGGGTGAGAGCGCCCTGCGCAAGGTCACCAAGGACCTTGGTGATTTAAACCACTGTGAACCTACTGATGCACAACTATCGGGTAACTGAGTGGGAACTGCGAATCTGCTGAAAATATGCTGTACTGCGAAGAAGTGAAAGACAACCTAATGGCAAAGGTCAAGGACTGAAATCAACAGAAAGATTCGGCCCAAGCCATCGGACAGTATTATCCGGTATTTTTCTCTAAAACAGCAACTTACCCAGCAAATTGCTAAATTCCTCCCATCCAAGACACCCATCAGTCAGACAATACATCAGGATTGCAGTCCCATGGCAATTTTAAAATGCCTGTTCCTGATCTTCCTCTGTACGCTGGGCTTGGCTGCCCTCCTGCTTTCCAACACCAGTGTTTGCACCACCCAGGTCCACTCAGGAACCTGAACAGGCGAAAGCTAACCCCCTTATAGGAAAAGGGAATGGTCTTCGGGCAGGTTAGCTCCCAGCATGGCTCATGGTACAGATGAACAGATTTTAAGTGACAGCAACACAGGAAATAATGGAAACACTTCTGCTAAGGGAATCATACGCAAATTCATTCTATTTTTTTTCTTGATCATCATTATTATTGTTATTGTTCAGTGTAAAACAACAGCCTATATTTCCGTAAGCCCTTTTGCCCCTTTAAAAAGCCCTTAGTAAAGAGGGCTTTAAAGAGGGTTTTTTTTTTTTTGTCACCTTTTATGATGACTAGTTGCTTCTCTCTCGAAAGTTATTTTTCCTAAAGTGATTTAAAATGCTTTCAGTCCCAAAGATATAAGACCTGGCGGTAGTATAAGGAAATACTAATTAATCAACATTAGCAACATGTCCGACTACATAAACATAACTGAATTGGTCAGCAAGCAATTGACCCTGCCACTTGTCCAGTGGCATTAGGAGGGCATAGGAGAACCTAAAGGAAATGTGGTCATTAAGGTATCACAGCAGGTTTTGCACTCTTAGTGTTACTAGACTACATCTTGTTAAGGAATACCATAGCTGACAGGTATATGTACCATAATACAGCAGCTAAGCACAACGTAGCACTGTCGGGCCCTATGCATGACGTCTCCGTGGCCTTTGTGTGTGATGAGGTCAGGACTCAGACCGCAGTCTGAGTTAGAGCTCTGCCCTGAAACAGAAGAGATGCCTCTTCCATCAGAACCTGTTACAAACCACAGTTGACAAGAGCATCCCAAATCCATTCCAACAGTTACTATTAGACAGAAAGCCACACACACAGAAAGGTGGCAACGCTCTTTCACAGCAGCTTTAGCACTTCAAAACCTATCGCTGTTCTAACTTGAGAAAAACAAAGCCTCCTGAACCAGCACTGGCAGGCTGAAATGTCTTCTTTCAAACTTTAACTTGCACTCTGTGGATCTGAAAGCTGTCCATGCGTGTGAGGTGGTATCTGGGAGGACTACACAGCACATCACAGACCATGCTTGAGGTTCTGCTCTCATGCAAGCACAGTGGTTTTCAATGTTTCCAGCACAGTTACTACCACAATATTTTGGGAAGTCTTTCTTCCTCTTCCCCTTTTCACCCGTTAAAAATATCCAGCTGTCAGATTCCTGCAAAATATATTTGCTTCACGCAGCCAACAAGGTCTACATATAATATTTGCTGTTCTCCAGCACCCTGTCAGATCAGAGAAACAAATCTATATGCTATGATAAAAATGCTTCCCCCTCCTGACAACTTGTATACCATACAGTAATGAGGCAGGAGACCGAGCTGATCCGTGCTGAGGCCCCAACTAGACTGTCAGCCACGCGTACAACATAGTTAACCAAATCCAAACAAAGCTCGCAAACACCACCTAGGTTGAGGAAAGCACAGGAATGTTTCAAAAGGGGATGTGGTTCTTTCAGAAATAACCATCTCTAAATGCATTGTGTTTCGATGGCTTTGGTTTGGGATTTCTTTGCCAGTTACTAGGCTCACAGATTTCCTTCTTCATCTGCTCAGAGCTGGATATCCTGCATCTGGTGAATTTCATTCAGCTTCTCCAAAGGGAATTTATGCAATAATTTAATTAAGGCTTCCTTTTGTTCAGCTAGCCAACCTGGATCAGGGGATTACAGGGATCCTAGGCACAGGCAGGATGAAATTCTGTTCATGGGTAAGGCATACCAATGATGAATTATACCACAGGGATGGGAAAAACAGATTAATATGGGGACTATATGGTATCACCAGGAACCTTTTTTTTTTTAATCTCTTTTAGTAAGAATGGCAGAAAATTGAAAAATACTTTTGCTTTCACCAAAATATTTGTTCAGTATCAGTAAGAAATGGAGTTAATTGAGCCTGAGGCTCAGTTATGAGGAGGTCCTTGGCGTTTCAGATGTTTGACAGAATCTCCTATTAAGACAGAAGATTTGGAAACTCAGAAAGCTGCCTCCAATGAAAGATTAAAGCATTCCCCATACTTCTAAGCACAGCACAAGGTAAAACTTGCCTTAGATTATTTTCAGCAATTTCTCCCTCACCCCAAAAGCAGGTCATGCAACAACAGTACACAGGACTATAAAAAATGAAATGTATTATTACTTTGTTAAGCATGTGGGTATTCAGGAACATTTAACCATATTTGCTTTAGGCTTACCTTAAATTGTAGCTTGATGTTTCCTCTTGTTCTTGTTTTTTTATCCTGTCTACCCTCAAGATGATCAGAATTTATCTAACTCAATAGATTAAAGCACACTGAAGAGTAAAATAATTAAACATATATACATATATCAAAAGCATGACTATCTTGAGAATGCACACTACACATAGGGGCACATACCTGAGCATAGATTTGTAACACGTATTATTTAGGATATTAACAACGAGTGAACTCCACGCATTTTTTTGCGCTCACAAAGGTAGCAGCACAGAAGAAAAGCAATATAAGTGTGCTGAAAATCTACACTTAGAACATTCTCGAGGATCCTTTCAGAGATGTATTTTCATAAATAAAACCCTTAAGCAAAAATAAATTTGGCATAGAAATTCTATGTCAGTTCTATATTCAAATTTTATTTTTCCTAATGCCATTTTCTCCTCTTCTGCCTATATGATTGGCTGCTATTTCCTCCTCCTCCTGAAAAGCACCTCTAAATTCTACACCAACTGTACCATGATAATAATAATAAAAAATATTGAGAATCATTCTCCATTTCATCTCTTCTGGTTGCAGAGCTCTGAAAACTCTAAATCTAGTTCTATCAGAATATTTAGAATAAATCGAAGCATAAAAATCAGGATTTTTATTGAAGCATTTTATCTTTCTCTTTTTTTTTTTTAAATTTAAGAGATGTATATGCGTATACTACTTACTCAAGGAAGATCAACTATGATCAACTGTAGTGCTTTTTAATTTGCATTATGAAATGCTGACAAAATTTCAGCCTTCTCTGTCCTGTTTCATTACCCTTCCTCAGATTTAACAACATATGCTCTGTCAGCACTCTTCATTTATAGCACACCCCTCTATTCTCTCTGGCTGATACATCTTGCTAAAAATACAATGAGGATTTTTTTTCTCACACAACTTGGGTCGGAGGGTTGTTCTGTGTATATTCTGTTCTTTCCTCACCTACCAAAAATCATCTTCCTGTCATTTCTGTCTTGAAGCTTCTCAAACACACACAGCAAGGTATATAATGCTCTTTTTTGACAACTTCTGTTTTTTTTTTTTTTAGCATTACAGAGGTTTCTCATGTTCTTATAGATAGCACTCGCACAGGCAGCATTTACCTGCTCCTCAGTTTGTGCCAGGAATTTTTAGTATGCCTTCAACCACCAACAATTTCTCCTCTGATGCATTAAGATGGACATGGTCTACGGGAGAGCTGCGCGTTTGCCCATACTGCAGTGACTGGAATCTACCAGAAGAAGTTCTGATGACCTCACCTAGCAAAGCTCCAGGTACGTACAACTCATGAAAAACTCGTGAATGTTTTGTTGGACAGTGGATTAGTCAGCCTCCCAAACACACCACTACCACCACAGGGATGATAATCCTTCCATGCAAAATAGAGGAGATTAATGGAGTTAGAGAGTTCGGTCAGCTCTGTACCTAAGGCTCAAATAAATGGTTTGAATTTTCCGTTACGTAGAAAATTATCCAAAACCATGCACCAATGGTTTCAGCCTTTAGCTATTATTATTTTTGTGATATAGCAAACAGTTTTGGTAGCAAAATACCCCTCCCATTTCAATTTTCTACAAATTCACTGTTTCCTGTGCAAAACAAAATCAGGTCTTAACTTTCATATCTACAATCTTCTAGCTTCTTCCAGTTTTCCATCACAGGGAAAGCATACAAACTTTTCATCTATCTTGGAAGTCTTCTATGAGTATAGTTTAAATTGTCAACACATGCTTTGAATTGCAGACAGAGTGTTCATAAATGAACAAAATTCAAATACACTATTTTTCCATTCCTACCTGGTATACTTTGTTTACATATACAAAGGGATAGCACTAAACTCATATTTAATTCATTTCCATCAAACAACAGTCTGGAAGAGTAATGACTTCCCAGGTAGGATCTTCAATCCTGAGAGTGTGACTTTATCCAAAGCGTGGGCTTTTTTGCATGCTGCTTGCATGTGCAAGAGAAATTCCGGCCACTCTGAACCTGATCTGTCACTATCGTCATTAACTGCATCCCCAAGCCTTGCCTGATCTGAAAATTTTAATGATATAAAATATCATTTTATATTTTATTGTGTGATAAAAAAGTTAAATACTACAGAAAAAAAGAACCTCAAACGTATCTATGCAGTGATGCCATATATAAACCAGTTTTAAAATATACCAGTCACTTACTTTTCATCTACTGCACCATATTGTTTTTCTGCTCTTCTTAACCAAACTATCATGCACTACAAAGCTTTTTCCAAGGCATATGACTAATGTCAACATTTTTATTTTATCAATCAAACTTGTAATCTCATCAAAAACAGTATCAAGGTAGCTTGGTAGGATCTATTCTAAGCCAACACTGTTAGGCATTAATTATATTACCTTCCTTAAATTTTTATTAAGCAAGCCTTGTATTAACCGCTGCATTATTTTGCTCCAGATCAATATCAGGCTAACAGGCCAGCAATTAGCAGGACCGTTCCATTTATTCTTTTTAAATATTGGCACAACATTTATCCTTCTGTCTGGCATCTGTACCTTCCCCAGATGAGTTATTTCAGTTATTACAAAGACCTGTTTTATACAAACAACAAAATGCCACTGCCTAAGCAACTTTAATTTGACCTTTTTTTTTTTGTATAAAACTCTAGAATATATTTTCAAGAAGCCTTAGGCACCTAAACCCATCAACATTAAAAGCTTACTTCCAACTTTATAATACCACTGCCACTCAAAAAAGGCCTGAAATTTGGCTCAGCATCTACACTGAGCTCTTAGGAGTACCCAAACCTCCTCTTACACAGTGGGCACAAAACTGTGGCCTGAAAATGTTCACGCTCGAGACTCATCAAAGCAAGCCGACATTCAGCTCTCTCACTTGTAGGGCTCATCATGTAGATGTGCTCTGATTATTTCAGGAAAAAGAGCAACTACAAAAAAAAAGTACCCCCTGCCTGCTACTGCCTACCCTGCTGACAAATACTCCCCAGGGAAAATCCCGGCCCATATCCTCCCCACCTGAGGAGACTTTAATCCCTACTTCACACCTCCTTGGAGGGTTCCCAACTGTTAGGCTGTCAGGTATTATGCAACTCCATCTGTTTCAGCTACCACATTTAGTATGGATTATGTACGTAGCCACTGAGCTAAAATAAGGGGAAAAAAAGCAAATCTGGCTCTACAGTGTGAATGGGGCAAAGAGCAAGACCTCTGGGCACCACTTCTACCACCACTTCAGTGAAGTGCTCTGTCCTTTGGTGGGACTTTTCAAGAGCATTATATCTAACTGACGTATTTTAAAGAGCATTAATATCTAGCTGATATGAATATGTCACTGCAGAGCAGTGTCAGATATTATCAAAAATTATTGCAGAGCAGATCGTACCAGAAAGCTAATGATTAAAAACATCCAGAAGGAAAAATGTTCCTAAAATTTCTTAACCTCTAATTGGATACATATGTTTAAATATATAATTTCATATATTCATATGCAAACATATTTAAAAATAAAGACTACAGTGAAATAAAACTGACACCCCTATAGAACATGAATTGAATTGGAAGCTCTGAAACAAGCAAAATATTTCACTGTCACTTCATTTTCTTTCTACTTCTGAATATTATACTGCACTGTGCTATGTAGATTACACTCTCATTACCTTATTAAACAGAAAAGATATCATCACAATATAGATTAGTATAGTTTATACATTTAGATAAATTAATGAAAATCATGAAGTAAAAATGAAATGTTGCAAATGTCAAGATGAAAAGTTTTGACATTATCAAAGCAAAAAGAAGAGTTCATATAAACCTGCTGTAACTGAAGACAGCAGTGACACAGACTAATGGGCTAATACAACTTTTAAACCTAGAGAAAATTTCATACTTTTGTCAAAAATATTGCATTAAAAATTGATGTAACTGCTTTACTATTCATATAACTCTTTTATTAAAAAAAATCAAAGATACTTCTACACCATCTTCCACAAATGGTAAGTTATTTAATTGCAGTACAAATTATTTAACTGTTTTTCCCTAAAATGTTAATATCAGTGACATAATTACAATCTTTCTTTTATTAGGTAATTTTTCAAGATGTGGAATATCACTTGCTTATGACATTGAATGATGTAGTGCTCCACTCATTTTCTCTTCAGAGAGCTTTCTAAGCAGAGATGTGAGTAAACCAGAGTATACAATACACAGGAGCAGTTCCTACACACTAACTTCACTACTGAAAGTAACCATATTTTTAGTTACTGTTAATCTGTTTTTTTTGGTTTTTTTTTGTTTGTTTGTTTTAATTAATTGACAGTTCATTGAAAAAAGCAGCAGCATAGTCTAACAGCCCTCAAGAAGATAAAATAATGGTCTGAGTTGATAAAGAGGCATGGCCTCTTTGCAACTTACACTTCTTTTCCAACTCTAGCTCAGCAAATCTCAAAGGAACATCAGGTGAGTTGAAAGTCACCCTGATAAACAGTAATAAAACTGTTTATTTTCTAAGAAAATTTTTATAGTCTATCAAAAAGGAAAAATCTACCTTGTCTCCAAGCCTTTCATTTACCCTCTACAAGAGTTGCAATGAGCTGTTTGCATGTAAGTCAACATGCAAAACAGAAGCAATTTCAATACGTGTGAACTCTTTTCCACTTTAGCGTGTTTATGCAGTGTTTAAAAACCCAAATCCTTATCCATTTCACTCACTACCTCAACAAATATACATAAATAATGCATAGCAAAAGATACAATATCAAGATTCTCCACTGAAACCCCACATTAACTTTTTGCTATTAATTCTTAATGCACAATGAAACGGCCAGTTTCTCACGGAGCACTTCGCAGTTTAGCCGCTGACCTAAATAAAGCAAAAGTGATGTTTTGTGGCAAAAACGAGGATTTTCACAGGCCACAGATGAGGGTTTTGTTTGTTTGCTTGTATGTCTGTCGTGATATCAGACCAGAGGCAAATACTTAATAAATTTTCAAAACCCTATCTCCAAAGCAAAATACCACTTGAAGCCCTGTCAAAACACCACCATATGATTTTTTTTTTTTTTAAAGTACATCATTTTAGAGGAGTAGGTCTAGGAAACAAACTGACAAAAGAATTGATCTAGTCAACTGAGTTTTAGCAACAAAAAAAGGAAATCAAGGCATGGAAAGAGAGAGAAGAAAGAAGACTTATTCCAGAAAGTCTTGTGAACCCCTTATCAAATTCATAAAACAAAACAAAACTCTTATTATCGTAGCTTATGTTAACCAAACCTACCTTTCCTAGTCCTATACACAATTTATATACAAAATCCTGTAACCTTTTCAAAAGAAAGTGCCGTATTATTACAAGAGTGGCCCAGAGGCTAACTGCTAATTACGATCACTTTAACAACAATGCTTAATTTAGGGAGTCAATATGGCTTAAGAAAAAATACTGAACATGTTAAATGCTGCTAAACTCTCAAAACAGTTATGTTTTGAGCACAGCCATGTGGGTACAAAGTTTGTAGTGGATGAATAGTTTATATTGCCTATCCTTAGCTCTTAAACCTCCTGTGTTCGTAATGTCTATGTTTGAACATTTCCAACAGGTTGAGTCTAGTCATGCAAGTGCCATATTGCATTATGGTCCAAAGCAAACAGTTACTTGCGGACTCATCATTGCCTGTTTTTAACTATCATAATGAGTTTTTAACAGATTTTCTGAACACAAGGTATTAAAAGTAAATAGTGCATACCAGACATGAAGTTTAAAGCTCCTGCTGTGAACACCAGATCTCTTTGTGCCCTCACCTTAATTTTAAGATGCTGCCTCAAGTACAGGAAATAAAAGTGAGCCATTAATTGTTGTCTTTGGCTACCACTTCCCTTACCCATTTTTAAGAACTGGAGCCTATCTTGTTCAAATTCAGTTTGGGCAACAAAAGTAACTGCTTTAAGCAGTCCGGCAATAGCACACTGCATTGCAATAATCTTCACGGCCTATCCATCCCAGCTAGGTTTTGCATCGTGAAAATGGCTGTACTTGGTTCGTTTCCATTCTTCTGGCGACTTTTGTTGTGAGCTAAACTGGACAAAAGCAAACCTAGGGACCTGTAGCAGGTTGAAAGGAGGCAGAGATTCAAAGATAACATCTGTGGAGGCTTTGCCAGTCCCTGAGGCACATACACAAACCTTCTCTTCAAGCACACCAACGGGGACAGCACTGCATCTGGGCACTCTATGTCCACCTACTAAAGTCTCTATTTCTTTGAAAATCTGGTCATTTGCTCATTATCAAATAAACTGCTAGTGAGTTACGGGAATTCCAGATACTTGCATCTAACCAAACTGTTTAACCGGTTCTCAGCATAGTTTGGCAGAGAGTGGTAAAAATCACATTTTCAAATCAGACTGTGGACGTCTGAGTTTTCAAGGGCTGCTAAATGCCTGAAGAAGCCTGTGTTCTGAGGAGCACTTCCCTGCGGCTGTAATAGGGACCTGGTGCAAATCTGTTGAAAGGCACAAACTAGTGATTTTGCTAATGGGATCCTAGAAATTAATGAATATTAGTATTATAAGGATTATGTCATCAGGTTTTGTTTTTGACAACTCTGGAAAAGGTTATTAGAAGATGCAATTTCTTAAGTATGTTTCTCAAGTTGGAAACTTTTGTTAATATCTATTCGTTTGAACTCTGACAGATTTTGAATTTTGGATGTGCAGAGTTGGAGAGGGAGGGCAAAGAGGAGATGGAGAAGACAAAAAAGGAATGAATCATCTTAAATACTAAATGCACTTTAATGGAAGAAAAACAGAAAATATACTTTTTATCTAAATAAACCTCGTGTAGAGAAAAACCTTGCCATTTGAATTCTTTACCTAATAATTATTTAAAATTATAATCAGAAACAAGACAAAGGTGGGGTTTTCTGCTTTACTGTCCTAGCCATTTTTCTTTTAAATGGATGAGGTCTGAAGAGTCGCACTGACAGTCGTGGTGGCAGCACTATGTGCTACCATTTAACCTACAATGGAGAACTAAACAATACAAAAGGAAGTACACGCAAGTTTTAGTTAACGATTAGTTGGGTTTATGAGCTCACTCAGGATTTTATTCTGTAAATTAATGGAAAAAAAGCTGTTATTTCTTTCATGAGCAGTTGACATTTGCGAACAACAAGGCACCAGACCATCAGGTGGCTAATTTAAGCATTAACAGTCCTTGGCAGGAAAGACAGCCAGACTGCATGCAGGCATTTATGACAGCATTTCTAAATGTAGGTTTTAGTCTGTAATCCTATAAATGAACATTCTTTTGTGCAATATTTTGACAAATCAAGAGAAAAAATGCCAGGAAAAATCCAGCAGATAGTATGAGTCACACCTTTCCTAAGCCATTTCAGGCATCTGTTACTATGGGACCATATGGATAAAACAGAAGATGCAGGTACCTTTTCCAGTCACAAATATTCTAAAGATATGCATATGGGTAGAAAAATGTTAAAAAAAATAATAATAAAAAAGTGACCCTGATTTCATTGTCTGTTAATGACAATGTCACGTACTATGCTTACGGCAGCTTTTTTCTTACCGCTTTTACAATTAATTGTTTTTCATTGCTGCTCTTTACGTTCTGATTTCAAGGTGCCAAAACCCAAAGCAAAACACTTCATCTTTAAAGCTGCTTTGTGGTAGGGGATCCATTTTTTGTTTGTTGTTGTGTTGTTTTTTTTTTTTTTTTTTTTAACCACTAAGCTGCTTGTTCCACATATGTAATTTAAAATTTGATTATTTTACTGAACGCTTATTATACTGTTAGAAAATGAATTAGTTCAACAGAACAGGCTAGAATTGCATTTGTTTTCCCCATATTAGAAGGTCACTGAATGATGAATGTTTTGATAATATGGGTTAATGGATCATTACCTATATTTGCATAAATAGAGTTAATCATCATTGTTCTTCCATTTATTAACCAGAGAAGAATCATGAGGTATTACCACTAAAAAAAAAAGTAATAAAAAATCTCACACATCTGAAATACTATAAATAACATTTGCTTACCTCACATGTTTCTATATATGGGTTCCAAAGTGTTGGCAGACCTATAAAGTACCAAAAACTTGGAGGGAGAATAGCTCCTGCTGGTACTACATATGTCCAACTGCACTTTGCAGAGAGATGCCACAACTAAAATCCCAAAGTTTTGAAGACAGAGATGTGAATCAAGGCACAAACCTGAAGGAATTATTCACCTTCTACATAAAGATCACAAAATTAAATGAGCCGCTGTAGCAAATTACAGTGTACGAATTGTTTCAAATTATGATTTTTGCAGTTAAATCATTGTATGATGTAGCATCCTAAGATTTCTGGCAGATACTCACCAGTTTTACTACCCTTTCCCCTTTTTGATATCAGGAACATTTCAGGAACAGACTGGTAGGAATTTTTCAAGCTGTTCTCAAGGTGTGAATGAACTTGAGCTACTTCCAAAACCAAGAGAATTGAAAAACTAGAAAAAAGTGCCATTTTCAGTCAGGCACCTGAAGAACTATCTAAAAGGGAAAGCAAAGCCTAAGAATAAAATGCTTTTTCAAGTGCAAAACCACACAGACATATACTTAATTCTGTATGTCAGAGTTTCAAGTCCACTGGGCTGAACTGACTGCAGAAGTTAAATTAGTAATATTAAAAAAAAATCTCTCATGGTATTTTGAGGAATATCCAAGTCTTATAAGAATTCACCAATTTTATTTTTATTATTATATTTTTATTATATATATACACACATATATGTTCTTAAGTCAGTGCTGCCATTTTGAAAACTTTGATTACTTTGATCTGTGTTCTGGTTCTTTGGTTTGCATGTACCCTTTTGGCCCTGATGCAGACAGGACTCCATGGTGGTTTGAATCCAGCAGAAACATTAGCACCAAAAGAGCTTTTTCTTTCCTTCCCTCCTCCTTTCCTTCCATTCTGAAGGTTTTAGCATACAGTACTTCCCCTCCGACTTCCTTATCAGTGAACCATATGCAGTGCTCATCATGAAAGCTGTATTATTACCTCTGATTTTCCCATGACACCTCTAAGAGAAATCAGCTTTAAATCAATTACAGCATCAATCAACCTCCATGCACTTCAAATTCAACAGGATCTTATGTTTCAAAACATCCACTGGAAATAGGGACTGCAAATATATACACGATGACTATCTTCTGTCTCTCGGTTGCAATGTCTTTTTATTGTAACGATAAGCAATGACACTTGAAATAAAAGTGTTTGAAATCTGAATCTCACTGTACTATGTTAGTGTCTCAGGACATAAACAAAAAAAATCAAAATCTAATGCCTGTTTTATCTTCTGTTTTTCTTCCTGTCTCATAAAATAAAACCGCAAATCTATAGAATATACAAGCAGTAAAAAAAATGTTTTTTCTTTGCCTCTGTATACCCCTTGCTGTCCTGCACTGTAGGTAATTCCTGTTTAGTCAGAAATTGCTTTAAAATAAGAGAAGAAGCTGCAATAGATAAATACGATTGTGAGCATAATACAGAGGCGACAGCATTCAACCTCTGAATGTACTCTACAGCAAGCCAGCATGCTCTCATTTGTGCCTCTAAATCTACCTAGGAAAAAGGTTAATTTTCTGCTAGAAATCACCAATCCAGATCCAGTTTATAAATGGAACTTGTCTATACTGACGTGTATTTATTACTTGTCTCTGCTTAAATTCATACCTCACTGAAATTCTATTTCTACATTATTACTAGCTGATACTAGTAAAATGTATCAACATCTAAATTTTGTCTCACATACCCCTAAGTGTCCCCCCACGCTGTTGCTTTGACAATGCTGGTATCACTCACAAACCAAATGCTACAGAGAATTTTACCAGAGCTAATCTTACTTCACATGACCATAGGAATCTTCTAGTCATCCTTCACAAATTGCTTTTATGATATCCTCTGAGATTTTCTTGTATGTAGCCCTGTGCATGACACAATCAATTTGAAGCAGATTTGAAAACTATTATAATATAGACAAATATCCCAGTATATATATGTAGGACTATTTTAATCTTATTTGCTTAAGGGTGATCTAGACATAAATGATTATCAATGAAAATGCATGATTTTTTTAATCAAAATAAATCAAGAAAGATTATGCTTCTTCCTCTCTCTATTTCTCCAGAGGAAGCAATCAAGTTCTATTTTGAAAACTAAAGGATATTATATCAAAGTTATTTTACTAGGTATAATTAGAAAATAATCTTATTTCCAATTGTCGGTAAGAAATATAATGTGTTATTACTAAAACATTAATTACATGTAATTTAATTATTACTTTGAACAAAAATAATTCCTCTAAGCAAACCAGCAAGTTTTGTTACTTTATGACAAAAGACTTCAGACCATCTGCCCATTTATATGATCAAAAAAAAGGCCTTTTTTTTTTTTTTTTTTTACTTTTTATCAGAAGTAAATATAGAGATATTTCATACTGAGGGAAAGAAAGGAGACAGAAATGGAGGCACAACTCTTGGTTTCTGTCTCATAACAAGAACAGTTACCAATGTTTGCTTTGATGAGAACAGGCTGACCTTAGACTTGTGCAAGTATTAGTCAGCAAAAACCCTGTCAATCGAATTAAAGAAGCTGATCCTGATAATGCCCTAACATCCCTGCTTCTCATCAGCTACAAGATGCGAGATTCTGCCCTTGCACACCTGTGGCTGGAACATCCTTTGTAGTCAAAATCCCAATGGCAGGCTTCATGCAGCTATTTTGGTCTCATTTTTCTTTTGCATGCAAAGGCTATTGCATTTTATTTTTAATATATAGATTTATAGGAATGTATGCGCATATTGTGACAGCAAAAGAATTTAGCAGGGATAGAGAAAGTATTTTTTCCTTATGAGTAAGGAGATGACTTAAGGCCAATCTTCCATTTTTCCTTTCTTTACAAAAGTCGGTCAAGGTTGAGCTAAATATGAAGTAGATGGAGTACAGTTTTAAACTCATTTCAAAACAAAAATAATAATGGCATTCCAAGGTAACCATAAAACAAAAGGAGGTTTTCCGTTTTAACAGCTACAAAGGAACTCAAGTCCTTAAGGGACACCTGGCACTGCAGCCTGTGACTGCCTTGATACATTTCCCCCTGCAGAAGCACTAAGCCTTCCTGTACTCCTACGTGTAATTTTGTCTTCAATGAACTTTCTGGTCCTAGAGACAATTCAGGCAAAGCCAATATGGATAAATATGTCAAAGAAGTATGCTTATTAGCATGTAAGCTTAGATTTCGGTCCTATTAAGTTTATTTTAACTACTGTAGTGATGGTACATAAACTTCAGCATATGTTTCAGTGATGCTTACAAAGGTAAGCCTCCACCTAACAGGAATGTCCTGCCCATATTAATTTTCCGGTTTGGAGAATATAGCAAACACGTAGCTACTTTTCTTTGTAGTGCCTGTAAAATAATGGATAGTTTGGGATTTTTCTATCTATATTTCATGTCAGTTAAGAAACTACAGTTTGTTACACAGAATAACAGAATTTTTCCTGAGCTTCCTCTATACAGAAACAAATTATCTGCCATTTTTTGTTCATTTATCCATCTGCAGTATTTCCTGACAACACTTTCTTCCTTGTTTTACCACTATGTAAATATACAGCATCTTTGGACACATTCCATTCAAGTCAGAAGCAAATGCAAGTTTACAGTAAAAATGTCCCAAAAGCTATAAATCTTTACCCAATAGCATTAAAAGATCTTATAAAGGGCATTATATCCTTGGGAAAGGCACCATTTACTGTTCATTATTCTAGCAATCTTCCCGTAGTAATGGGTCATACTTAGTGATGCAGTGTATTTAGGGTATGAAATCAGCAAAGCACATAACTGTGTGCTTACATTTAAGTATGTGCCCAAGTCCATCTCCGCTCAGCGCGGGCCACTGACCCCCATTCAGCAGAGCACTTACGAATTTCTGCCTCAACCTGAAAGTGCGTACACACTTGGAAAACTGGTATGTGTTATTACCACAGGTTTTGTTTAAAAGCAAGGAAATTGCCTACAAAACACTTAAATCAATGTCATGCTTGTAAAATATTCTTCTTCCTGTTCAATGTTATAAATTCTTCTCCCAGGACTTAATAGTTTAGCCATATTCAAAGCTATTAAAATAAACCATACAGATAAGGAAACACACAGAAGGAAAACAGAATATGGGATATTTCACACTGAAATTGACAGTCAATTTTGCAATTTTCCCCTATTCCTGTAGTCCATTTCAACACCACAGTCCTCATCGGAATATCGCTAAACATTTAATGGTTAAATGTATTTGCCACTCACCTTCTTGGCTCTGCAAAACCTGAAGTGATACACATAGGCAACTTGTAAGATGCACTCTATTTCATGTCTGCGTGTTTGTGTTATAGAGATAATAGAAAAAAGATTTGCTCAAACAAAGACACTGGCATGGATGTGATGTTATCCTATTAGTCTTAATTCTCCCAGTAAGTACCAACCTTTAAGAGAAAATACACAGAGGAGAGGAAAACAGGCACAAGATTCAGCTTATGGTTTTGAATGGCACCCTGTAAATATCAGATTGACAGTTCTGACCTTTCCGAATCTGCTGAAGCTTTCTGAGAAGTCGGTATTTTCAGTTTGGGGTTTTTACATAATTTTCTAGGAAGAAAAGATTCAGAAATGCATTGTATACACATAAAAGGTTGGATTATGCTTGGTCCAATGTTCACCAGTTTGCAAGCGTTACCATGATTCAAAAAACACATTCATCAGTTTGTTCTCCCACCTCCTACTTAGTTTTTTATACTTTGTACCAATGTTTTTTTTCCAGGAAGTTGTTTCTTGATAAATCAATAGCTCTTAAAAAATACGTTTAAGGAATTTGCTTTGAAGAATTACATCAGTAGGTTACAAAACACAAGTAAAACCAACTTCAAGCACACAACCTCCCAAAGCCACTTCTGGGAAGACGAAACTGTATTTGGTATCTGAGGTTATTGCAGAGAAAGCCCTGGAGAACTGCGCGTTTGCAAATCAGACAACATTTGAATGCCGTTTTAAGAAGGCTGGCTTCTGAGAGGCAGTTGCCACCTGATAGGAGCAGTTGTCTCTGATACGAACAGCAAATCGCTCCTGATAGTGCGTGTTGAATCAGAAGAAAGAACATGGTTATAGCGTTTTGATCTTATGCTAAATATTCATGTAATGGCCACAGGGATGAATAGTAACTATCCTCCCATGGAAGTGGTTTTTGTATATAGGTGTCAGTGTCACGGGAGCAAAGATTAATCTTTCCCTTTGGTTGCTACCAAGGCACACAGATAGCATATGAGAGTTCTTCAAAGTGCCAAGCCAGACTCCCAGCTTTTGCCAGATTGTTCGTACTGTCCTGCCACAAACCGAGCAAGACCCCACCTTTATAAACGAAATTTAATTTTGAGCCTATTTCTTTTTTAATATTGAACTGAAGTTAGGTAGAAGCCAGAGATTTAAGGAAGCTATGCCAAATGACATCTCCATAAAATAAATTATTTTTCCCCATTTATCTTGCTTTTATTATGTTTAAACCAAACAGGTCCAGCCATTCCTTGTCAGCCAGCAGAACCACAAGGTTTTCACCCTGATTATTTACTATAGATGTCCTGATGGGTTAAAGGCTGCAACTGTGGAGAACACTATAGTAAACACCTATCTTAGATACGAGATGATTACGAGACACAGTGAGGTCTGAATTGTAATTAAAACCAGTATTTAATGTTTCGTGCCATAACTCATGACTACTACCACTGGAAAGAAAAAACAGCCTGCAACCTTAAGTTCTTTCTCTCTCTGTGATGGGAACACAGCCTTTCCCCACAAGCCCTGGCAGAGGTATACCCACTGTGACACTGTGGTTTGTGCCAATACGCCATTAAAAAAAAACACACTAGAGGGAAAAGAGCTTACCTAAAGAGCCTGTTCTGCTATTGTCTTTCTAATGTTTATTTTCCTTGCTAAGCATTTTGACCACCATCGATGTTATTGGAAGTTAATACATCCAGAGCTGAGACAAGAGGAACAGTGAAGGACGGCGGTTTGGCTTACAGATTATGCTTACGTCCACTGAAATGCTTTTGGCAGGCCCCATCACCATGCTGCGGTGTGCAGAGATCAGGCACCAACCAGCAAAGCCATACTGCAGGGCTGGAGACGCCCAGCACATGCAGAAGAAAAGGGGCATCACCAAAATGGTTGACCTTTGAACTGTCAGCTAACAACTTCTGAAGAGAACAACCACTGGGGTCCCTAGAAACATCCAAGTTAAGCCTAAAAGGAATCTTTAAATATCTTCTAAGAAAGGTGATGTTAAAGAGAATGAAATAAAAGGCTCTGCTCTTGGAACAGCTCATACCCCAAAGCTAACTCACTTCTATTTCATGCCAAATAAAAGCTGTATGAATAACAGAATAAAATGTTATGGCTGCTAGCACAATTAATTAGAGATGGAGGAGAGCACAACTTTCACCTCAAACAGAAGTGTCCCATTAGAAGAAGAAAAGCTGGTAAAATATTGTGACCATTTCCAACTAATTCAGTACAGAAATCAGGAGATGCCGAGAAAATATTAATTTACAGTATGCATTGCTGTTGCGTTCCCACTACATGGCAATGTTTGTAAAACACCTTCTGGAGATCATGTTGTGATGATAGTGAATCAGCACTTCAGATGGCAGATCTCTTAATTTCTCTACTACTACTTTTGGCAACAAGAGCAGCATTATCTTCATGGACCAATTAAGTCTATGCACTTCTGTGGACACAAAACTTCCACAAATAAAGCAGAGAGCACTGAAGTCCATCATCATACTCTCGAGTCTGAACCTTCCTTCTAAACTTCAATTATACTCCTTTGAGCATTCTGGGAACTAAAAAGGAATTCAGGAATTACTCAAAGATAGATACTGCAATCCAAACCCCATTGCGTATTTTATTTGTAGCTGAGTTCATAAAGAGCCAATTTTATGTAGTTTGAGCTTATCATCTGCTTCTTATTAATCCATACAAATACTTAAAGTATTAAAATATAAACTGTTAAAAAGGTGTTATTTTTATTCAAATGCAAAATTTCTTTTTTATAATTCAATGACATTGCATTAAGAAAAACTAATTTTGCTTAAATGGTAAGTAATACAGAAAAAATACCATTGCAAATCCCAAACAATACAACATCTTGGATTCACATTTTGGACTGCTAGGTGCAGCAAGTGTTCTTTAAGTATTTCTCTTTTTACCTTTACATATTGATAAATATTAGAATAACTCTCTGAAAATTTACCTTTCCTCATTTGAGATTCCACTAATCAGTTAAGGTTTCCATCCAGAAACACTACCAATTTCTGAAAAATAGAGCATCTCTCAGAGTGAGGAAACAGTCCATACACTGCATGCTATGCTGAACTGAACCGCACAAAAATTCAGGGATTGCCCTAATAATACAACACAGCAACAGTTTGAAATCAGTGAGAATATATGTAATATTTTCCAAAGGATATTTTTTCAAAGGAATATTTTGAGCACTCCTAATATCATACCTGTCTCTAAAGTGCAGTCCCATTTAAATTGACAGAGTTACTGGTGCAATGGCTTAACCTGAATGAACAATTTACATTTATTGCCATAAGTTCTCGTAACTTAAAATTGCACTACTTCTTTGAAGTCATGTGGATGGTCAGTTTAGGAAAAATTTAGGAACAGTAGTACTCAAAAAGTCACAAAAAAAAGATTTCTCTAAAGATAGAGTTGCTGTTCGCTACAGCATACATTAAAATTCCTGCAAAACAAGCTTTTTGTAAATAAGAATTTTTTTTTAAGTCTTATGTGTTGATATTATAGTTTGTATGGTTTGTTAGGCAAGAGTTATGCTCAACTGACTCAATGCAAATTGCAGAACTGCACAGATATACACAGCGACACACTTCTGTCCCCACCAAACCTCATTAGCAATGATGACTGACAAGATGCTCCGTGTGTTAGAAATGGAACAACGAGGGTTTATTCTATGATGTTTACCCATAAGGAAAAAGGAAAACCATGTATTCTTGGTTTGATTTTTTCTCCTTGCATGTAATAGGAACCACGTTTCCCCTAGGTATACATCCTTCTATGTTTATGAGCAGATGTAGGAAGGAAGTATAGTTTATGGTATACTAGTTTTAAATTGACTCATTTGTGATTTCATTAAAATGCAGAATTAATTTTATATCCCCAGGCAATATTTCCACAGAATTCTCTAGGTTAAGATTTTCTATTTCACTAAAAAGAAAGTGATTTTCTAAAGAGTTGCTGATTTTATATTTCATTAGAACTGCCACTGAAAGAGAAGAGAACAGAACAAATTTTGTTACTCGATATTCTACATTACTTTTTAAAACAGAATATATTTCATGAAACCTAATGAGAAAGTCAAAGAGCCTCCACTTGCTGAACATCTATGCAAAATCTACATCGAGCAAATGCCTTTGCTGCACACATTATGCTTTTGACTTCTGTGCCTTTTCCTTCCTTTTATACTAAATGTATTTATTCTGGATTAGTTTCACCCAATTTTTACACAATAAAAAATTAAAGAGAATGTTGGTGGTATATAAAGCAATATGCTACAATATTGCTCCCTTCATCTTAGGTCTCTCTAAGACATGAATAAGAAAATGAGGGACAATCTTGCAAAGGTAATTTCATTAAGAGGACAGGAGTGCTGGTTGTGGTGATCATCACAGAGTTATCTATACTATCACTTTGTTTTTTAAATACTGAGCAGAAGCACATGCTCATTATCATCATCTCTAATTAGGCAAATATCTGTATTCTGAATAGTGGTGGAAACTTGTAGGGAACTGCTGCCTCAAACTGACCACCATTTACATACATACGCATGTGCTACAGGCAGGTTTGTTTCGTACGGAAATGTGGTATCAGCACCGCGTTTTCAAAGAGCACAGTTTCGAGTGAAACCACAACCATACCATGCTTTTTTTTTCCCCCCAGACTTTCTATACTTAGTGATAGGCCATCCATGAATGAAATTTACTGAAGGTAATCTGGAAATGAAGAAAAATATTTTGTGTGCAAGACCACACTGCCTTTTTCTTAAATTCAAAGTCCAGCGATTTAGGTCTAAAGTGACAGTAAACAACAAAGCTCATTTAATCTGAGATATATGCAAATATTTCTTAAATTCCACAATCAACCCAAAAAAGGCTCTATATTTTAGAATACTATATATGCAAAGTTTAATCTTACAAATTATGTTGATGATGAGCAATAAACTTTGACAAACAATAAAAATCAATATTGAACTTCTGGTTAAGTATTCATTAGGCCCAGTTACCTTTTTTTTAATGCATTTTCTACTAATGATATTCAGGTGACCCTATAAGCTATCCTCAGACAAGTTTTGAACTAATGCTTGAATATTTGGCATGCACTGTATGCATCTGAAATGACAAGATGAAAAGTCATTTGAAAATTGTCATGGGAGATTTAGTCACAACCAATTATACTGAGGAGTTACACAGGCAGGTAGATGATAACCCCAGACCTGTAGTGCAGGTGATCAAGGGATATTATTATTTGCAGAATAGCTGTCTCTTCAGTTGCAACCATGGCAATTAGGTGACAAAGTGACAGGCACATATTCTTGATGGAGTAACCAAGACTCACAGCAGATGAGGTGGCCTCCGTCGGCAGTAGGCTTACATCGGCCTGCCCTTATTAGTTATTTCTTGTTTACTCTTCCTGCCAGTAGTATTCCTACACACTACCATGTGCGAACATAAGTATTTTTGTAAAAACTGTGAACTCTGTCAAATTCTAGTATCTTATTAATAATTGCAATTTAGTTTGGTACCAGGTATTGTTTACTAAATGTAATAACTGTGGTTTCAGAAGGAGATGTTATATATATATATATATGTATGTATGTATATATATATATATGTAATCTGAAAATTTCTGCCCAAGCAGTCTTTTTAATATGGCAAATATGCAGAGCATCCAGTAAAGCCATAGGGCAAACAGTACAGTATTTCTTCTGTTTATGGTGAAGTTATATTATAAATGTAGGGAGGAAAAAAGAAGAGAGAAGTTCCTTTATTCTTCCATGCTGTTTCCACCTTGTAGGTCCATCATTTCAGCTATTATTCTGCGACTAAGGAATGAAGTATAGTTTTAGAAGAAATTAAAGCTTTTCGGCTTTTGCCAGCCAGAGACAGTTCAGATCTGTTTACTCCAAATAACCTCACTGCTCTTTCAGTATTCTGGTGCTTGAATAATAGCAGCTACATTATAAGTAATGAAAAAAAAAAACTCTTCCACTAAACCCCATTCAGACAGAGATTAGAGATTAACATGAATGACACTCTTCTTCATCTAACGCACTACTACAACACGTGAAATTATCTTTGTGCAGCACTTTTGGTAGGGTGCTTTTTTATAAACTGGCTATTTGAAATTCCTGACATTTGGATTGCTGCAAAGTATTTATTCAGTGAGGACAAAAGAAACAAAGACTAAGGGAGAGGGAAGGTCAAGAAACTGACTCAAAGTTCACTCCCCAATTAATTTGATCCACTGGGAGTCTTGAACTTTCTAAAAATTGGAATTCAGAAAGAAACACGTAGCATGAGTTAAGTAGCTGTGACTGGCCTGATTTACACTCCAAGAGCTATGGGGACAAACAGAAAATACTTTTCTTTCCTGCATAATACAGAAAAAAAAATGAAGTAATGTAAAAGAAGGCAGCATTTCCCAAGGGTCACCAGAGGTAAGTGTTGCAACACAGGTTTTTATTAATGCTGTCTTAGCAGCTTATCTTCTGAAAAGCCATTTCTCTTAGAAAGAGATGAACAGTTCATTGCAAAGTTAGCCAGCGAGGTAAGTGTATGGACCCACTGGGAACCCGAGGTTGGAAATAGAAGGCAACACCGCTAAGTAATAAGTCCTATTTACCACATTAGGGTGTTTCGTTCATATTCCTTTTGTATTGAAAAACTGTAAGCAAGGGGAAAAGACAGTTTCCAAAAACCTTAATTTACAAATAGCCTTGTGCTATTTCTTGTAGCTAGAGAAAATAAATAAATCTTACTTGATTAGAACTGTGCTAAGAAAAATATAAATGGAGTAGAAAACAACTGTAGGGGTACAGAGAGGCACACGGAGGGGAGCATAGCTCCCTGATGTCAGCTTCCAATTTCAGCTCATTTCAAGCCCCTTTTTGTTCTAAATTTCTTCCCTTTAGTATGTACTAACTTGTCTACTTACTTTGACAGATTCAGTTCTGCCATGAATGGATGTTATACCATGTATTTGAAGAGTATGTATGACTAAATTTGGCCAAACATGTCCTCTGGAGCATATCCGCAGATCTCAGTTTCTCCCAGTGCTTGAAAATACCAACATTTTGGGCAATTAACTTTTCACTTACTGTGCGCTGCTGTCAGATCAGATAGAGCTAATTAAAGATTTGTTACTTTTGCTAAGATTCAGCTCCGACAAGTCATACCGAAAGGCATGCAAGAAGACCAAATATCTAGAGGCAGAATCTGCCTATCTAACAGGCAGGCAAAGGCATATCAATTTTGACAGAGTTCAGTTCTGCTGCTTGACCTTCCCAAAGATGACATGTAAGACTATGCTTATATTTCTCACCATTCTACTGCCTTCATTGTATCTCTTATCACTGCCACTGAACCAGTAAAACTCTCTGCTCCTTGGCCTGTATCACCAGAAAGGAGCAAAAGGCAGGCTCCACAGAAAGGGACGTGTGGGAGAAAGTCTGCCAACAAGCAGCCTGGTCTGTTGCGCTGCACCTCCACGCAGGGGCAGAAGCAGGGAGTACAGGGCTGGCTCACCCTCCTTGGTCCTGACATGACATCTGTTTGGTGCTGGAGGAACGATGGGGAATAGAATGGAAAATAACGTCGTATGTGCAACCATTTGCATGGGGGTGTGGAACATGCTCTGGGCATAAAAATTGAAGGCACTTAAAAAGAAGTAGATACCAAAATATAAGAAAATATCTAGTAAAAGGAATGAACTTTTACAGGTTTATACCTTGGCCAAATATGGGTATGAAAATACACGTTTCTGGTGGATTTCGTGGGTGGAAGCAAGAATGGGATATGTAGTCTCAACATTGGCTAATTGCAGTTTGAATGAAGACAGCCGTGGGCTGCTTTGGAAAGGGATGGAGGGTAAAGGAATTTGGGAAGTGTTGCCTTGCCTCACTGAGTCTTTTGAACATCTCAGTGAAAGGCTGCACCATTTATAATTAATGCTCAGCTCAACAATGCATTTTCCCTTAATCTTTCTCTTAAATACTGGACAGACTAGAATATTTCAGTTTACAAATTATTTAGCTTACCTCATAAAACTGACATTGAAATTTCTGCCAATATATTTAAAGCAGAAAATAGACATAAACATCTGACCAAAGGGTTTGATATGGGAAAGCGCTAAACAACCTGAACTGTAAACACTGCTGCAAGTTCTTCCAGTAATAGATATGAAGCAGAATCTTTCCCATAAACCTCCAAAGACATTAGGTTAGATTCTTTTAAAGTCCAATCAATGGAAGTGGTAGTCTACTACCAAATTATGAGCCTGTCTGTGACTGAACTTATCTGACGAGTTGCTACATCTTAAGTGGTAGAGCAGACATCTCTTCAGGAGAACTTGCAGGAGCTGGGACAGACAAACTACTGACGTCTCTAATATTTGCTTAGAAAAAGAATAGGAAAATTGGACTGTCTGTAGAGTATTCAATCCAAAAAGCAATTTACATAACAAAACCAAATACATCATTGAATAGGCTTTTAAACCAGAAAGGGCACTTGCAAACAAAGTATTCAGCAGCATGTCTGTTTTAATTATAACTGTATATACAAAACATACACCGTAGGCATAGAAATGGATGGCAATTTTCTCTCATTCTCCATCCTTGACCTAATTTCAAACCATTAGATAAGACATCGGGAAACCATTCTGAGGGATGGCGAACACTTCCACTTTGGGACTTATGTAATTTTTTCAATATTTCATCTGCCTGTCCTAAGCCTTCTTAGGAGGAATGTTCTTTATTAGCCTTCACATATCAAGACTGAGTGCCAAAAACGCAAGCACTCTAAATGCTCAGGACAGTTCTCTTTTTAAAATGGTAAGTATAATTGAATACTATTTGCCTGAGGAGATTAGAGTTGCAATATGTCTTATATATCCTAGCTGATTGAATAATACACTTAATGGAACATACCTGGGAAGATGAACCGCTTATCTGGTTGTAGCATATGTCTCCAGGAAAGATAAGACACTTGACTTCTTTCTCCTTCACAACTGATAGTTTGTGATAATTCACTTGTTTGTTCATTTGCATACACCAACTATTTTATGGAGTCCTGCACACCCACTCAGCCAAGAAGAAAATGCAGAGAGGAGCAGCAAGCAAGCAGTAGCCCTCTGACATCCCTGAGCTCCCCCAGCCCTCTTCCCCAGCAGGTCTCCCCGGCTAACATAGCAAAGCAGACGACCTCCTGCACATCCCGTGCTCTGCAGAAGGGAGAGAAGAGCAGGCAAAGCTGCAGCTAAGTGAAAACAGGCAGACTTCCTCAGGTCCTGACCCGACTGCAAGCCCTTAGCCCAGTGATTAAGCAGCCTGGCATAAAGTTAAACGCGCAGATCCCTCTCTTGCCCTGCAGCCGAGCTCTCTGCTGCTTGTTAGTCATTGTCAGACTCGTACCTGTACACTCCAACTAAGACATCTCATTAATCACCAGCAATACCTAGAGTTCAAGTTTACAAAAACCTGCTTCACGGGCAGGAATAGAAAGGGAGACATTTTCCTAACCCCAGATTTGGTGTGACAATTAGAACCTCTCTCCAAATTTCTATTGGGTATAATGAAATAAAAGGGAGAGGTTCTTTTCTTCTCTGCCAGAAGAAAAAATAAAATAAAAACATACGCCTTAGACAATAAGCACATAAATGACTGGAATTCTCAGCTACCAGGAATAAATGTCACTTAACAGGTTAAGATATTTTTGGTATAGCATATATTGTATGTATACAGAAAGCCTTCCCATTTAATTATAATTGCACTGCTTTAAGAAGTGTTATGGAGGTATTATGACGATGTGTTTAACTGGTGGCATATCCCAAACCTTTCCCAAACATGCCACAGAGCAGGTGACAAAGGGGCAATGTCCTTTAATTAAATGTCCTTTAGTCCTTTAATTAAAGGAGGCAGGGAGAGCACAGAAAAAAGCGACCTGTTCTGTACCTTCCACCTGGAGTGCCACCAGGCAGCCACTGCTGCCCCTTGAGTGACCGTCCATACCCCATTTCCCTGGGGCTGACAACCAGCAGCACCCACCATGAGCAACCAGAGGCTGGTCTTCGCCGCAGGACAGCTGTACCTAACACAGCTGCACACCAGCAGAATCGGTCCCATTGGCATGATAAGCCCTCATGGGGAAGATGGTCCGTCACAGGCGGCCATGAAGAACCTGACAAACCAACACTCTTATGCCCATGGCCAGAAGAAAAAGTGCAGGGAAAAAAAACTGAGATACCCCGTAGTTTTCTTCCTCCTGTAAGCTCTCCCTTGCTGATGCTTAGCTGTTTCAGGAAGAATACTGACGAAGAGTACAAGGCATAAGCATTTTATTTTATGATCCTTCTTTTCAGCAAACCCGTCTCTTTAATGAGCAGAGATGAGAGCTATTGTTCCATGAAAGGATGCAGTCAGCCTCCTCGGCAGCCACTTTGAGTCATTACAGCCCAGAGCTTTACTCAAACAGCGGCAACAAACTCAGCACTCGGAACAACACGTAAGATGGAAATGGTCCTGGGTAGGCCAATCTTTGCTTTGAAAAGGGCATTTTGGTCCCAGGAAATCAGAGCAGGGCCCAGCTCTGAATAAATGTTTCTGTCGGGTGGATTTACGTGGGGCTCGTGGAGGCCGTGTCCTGTTTGGCTCCAAAAGGCCGGCAGGTGGGCACGCATTGATGGTGTGGCTCTGTCCCAGGCAATAAAGGCAGTATTTGTGCCAACTGAGGTAGAAAACTTGCTGACACAATAAGCACCATTGCTGAAGCCATTTGGCAGAACCATGGCCAAAGGCAGGAAACCAGTCACATGAAAACAGTGTATATATATTTATGTGTGTGTGACTTACAGGTTTTCTAGAGAAAAGCTGGGTAAACCTCAAAGAATGAAAAAAAAAAAAGTGGTCTACAAAGCCAAAAAAAAGTCCTGAAGATAGGTGTGCTGTGGCAAAATGCACCACAAGAAGTCCTAACCTACCTGAAGCTGAGAAGAGAGAGGGGGACAGACTCTCCCCTCCAGGGGCTCAGGGTTCTGCAGCAAGATCTGCACCGGGAAGGCAAAAGGCTTCAGAGAAAGATGCTGACAAAGGATGGAGAGAGAAATAATATCTTGGCAAACTCCTTTTTACTTACATTACTAACGAAAGCGAACAGAGACTTTTTACTGCCAACAGCCTTGCTAGCCAGTAGTTCACAAAGAAATGACTTAATAGATTTAATAGGTGAATCATTTCCTATATTAAGTTACCAATAATTATAAATGTAACAGCCAAGGTTCCGTAGTCTTGGTAGCAGGTCACCCCAGAGCCATGTTTTCTACCACTAGCTGGTCCCTGATTAAGGTCAGATTTAAGGTCTTAAATTTAAGAACTGACCGAGTCACCATTAGCATGGCAGAAACAGTTCCTGCCTCACGGGCATCGTGCCACTTCTGACAATTTCTGACAATCCTTACAACCACAAAAACATGAGCTTAAAACAGATTGAAAAGGAGAAAAAGCTGCTACTGAAGGCTGAAGAGCCGCTGTGGTAATGAAGTGGTGTAAACCACCATCATCCCACATGGAAATCCACCATATTCCCATTAGGTATGGTAAGCACGGTGTAGAAATCAGATTATACCGCATGAAAACTTTCCTATACCTAAGAGATTCTTAGGTGATCAGAGAATGCTCTCTTGATACTTTAAATACGCTGTCTTTTGAACACTGCAAAACATTTCCTGCCCATTTGCTGCAAGCTATCAATTGTTTTGAACAAAATAGTTGAGATAACCAGACTAAAAGGTCTAAAATATAATGTCTTGTTTTTAATGCAGGTCAGGTTTTTAGAGCAGGATAGAGCCTATGACAGAAATTCCCTCCTCCGCTCCTTTTCTAAATATCTATAGTTTATAGTGGGATTTCATATAAAAATATAACAAAAAAAGAGTTTTGCAGTCTACTTCTAAAAATGCCTTTCAATAAAGCAAACATGCAGGTGCAGTGCTGTGAAGAGAGTAGCTATCCCAAGTTGGACAAAACAGTATGATTTTATCAGCGTCAAGAACAAAGAACAAAACCAAGAAGAATGGTGAAAAGAAAGGAAAAAAAAGATATGAAAACAGAACAAATGTATATAAATATACATTTGTTTATATATAAACGTATAAATGTTTATAAATGTATAAAATATAATGTATATAATAATATAATGATTATATATGAATATATATATTATATATAAATACAAACATATATAAAAAACAAAACCAAACATTAAATCCATTAACTGTGGCACTAAAATGGGACAGTAAAAGAGAGAAGAAACAGTATTTGAGGGAAGGGGAAATCTATGCTACTGTGACATACACCTTGTCTGCAGTGGTATTTGGCAACTTATTTATTCCTGAGATTCTGAAAACGGGGAGTTTGACTGGCTTTCCCTCCTAGAAGAATGCTCTTCGGAACAGAAAACTTCTTTTTTCCTCTCTACTGTGTAGTCACAGTATGAAAACTGGAAGAGCTGATTCACATAACCATTTTACTCATTAGAGTCCAAAAGCCAGCAATAAATAGTTTAATATTAATTCCACTTTTGAGTAGAAGATGAAAGTGCTTCAAAACCAGTCAAACTGATAGATAGCACTGATGCTCCTAAGCATTAGTGTTAACATTAAATGGACTTGCCCACAATAATCTGCTCTAAAACCTATAATAAAATTTCACTATGCAAGTGTGGCCCCTCCATCTAAATATAAAGCCTAGTTGAAATATAAGCTTTAAGTGAAATATTTGTGTGACACAATAAATAATGAAATAATTATGAAGTTGTTCAAAGTAATTTCAGCCTTGCCTTTGTTTAAAATGGCCAGCTGCATAAGCAACACAAACACATGCTTGTCAATAAAGGGGTCAGAAAATAAAGTGCAATACCTGCGAATGCTTTCAGTCTTGATTATGTATTTCACTGAGACCAAACTACATTAACTGATTTATATTTTCATTCCTTCATTTTCTACAATAAATCCTCAAAAATGCCTTAAGGAAAAAAGTTCAAGGTCCAGCTGCTCTTACTGTCACCTTTACCTTTCAAAACAGTTGAAATACATTAGAATAAAATGATTACCTTGAACTTTACTGTGGTTGGTGAAAATGCTGTTGCCAAGCATTCCAATTAATTAAGTCCCTTTGAATTTTCATAGGCAGTGCTGCAGTACAAGTAACCCATATGTTCTGAATAAGTGTATTTGTATAAGGAGATATGTGCTAAGCTGAGGGGAAAAAATACATCTGGAAGGGTAAAAGCACAAGGAAAATACCACAGACCATCAAAAAGCTTCCGCTGCTTTGACCGTGAGGCATTTTACCTGGTTGCCTTCACATCTTTCAGTGACCACAGACAAACATTTAGGTTTCAGTTCTGATCTTTAGGAGAAGGATTAGCAAGCCTTTAGAGCTGCAGATTTTATTTTCATCTAGATTCTTCCTTCCTGGTTAAAAACAACGAGCTCACAAGTTTTCATGCATCTCAACAGAGCTTTGCAAGTGCGTTAAACTAGTTTGGATGAGCTTACTTGATTAATCAAGTCCTCAAGCCTCAAAATATTTCATTTTGATGGACACAAAAGATAGCACACACAGCTGAGTGAGAGAAGAAATTTGAGCGTGGCTCTCGAGCTGACAAGAAGCTTTCCATTTCCAGTCTTATTTGATAAATGTGCTCGGGATTTAACCTCTGTGTTTGCCTGTATGTGAATTACTGTATGTATTACCCCTCTCTAATTCAGTAGCATGCAATAGCGATAACACGCTTTCCAAAGAGTTGTCATTAATTAATTTTTCAATGGCCTGCCTTTAGTTACACAGCAAAATCTAAAGATTTTTGATAAACTCGCAGCATTGACTTAACTGTGTCCACTGAGCTGGACAAGAAATTTTATTTATGACTTCAAATGAAACAGCAATAGACCAGCCTCAGAAATCCCATATATATCAATGTATGGTACATGGCAGCTCCCATATAGTGATGGCAATTAGAATAATTACGTGTTATCTTAATGGCAATATTTCTAAATCAGTTTTTAAGTACTATTTTAAGTGATTACCTAACCTGAAAAACTCTAAAAACGAGAAGTGAGTAATTTTAAAGGCTTGCATGTAGCATATTTCAAGTTCTTACATCCATTCAGTGTTTGCATTCATATCTGATGACATTCATATATAATTTATGAAACATTCCCACACTTCATCAGACTAAAAAACGTGTTTCTGCATTTGTTTTTTAAAACACTACATTGAGAAATGCTGAAGGATTTGAGAAACTGTGAAGGCTAAATCACAGAACAGCATTTGCAACTGTAACTAAACTCCACCTGCAAAACCCATTGGACCATGTGGAATATTTGTTCTTTTGCTCCTAACTTGACAAAAACCGTAAAGTAATAGAACATGACTCCAGAAACCTCATCACTATATCACAACCTTCATTCAAATTTTAAAGCTTCATGGCAACACGTGAAGTTGGAAAAAAAAAGTTTAGGGGGCTATCTGGAGTTACAACAGCTTATATATAAATGCCTACACGGGCACAGGAATGATTTAGGAGGTTACACCCTCAATCTTTAATGATGCAAGGAGTTGAGTCTTCAGTCCTGATGTTAATCCGGAACACCTTCCCCTCACTGTCACGCACTCACATCCTGGGAGCAGTGCTATAGTAATCACATCGTTTAAATCTGCTTACCAGACTTCAAAGAACTTGCACCCCTTTGTCACTTACCACCTGACTCAAAAACCTATTTCAGCACAGGATAAACTGTAAGTACATCTGAGATCACCAAGTTCCAAGGGAATATTGTTATGATAAACAACCACCGGTATTTAGAGTAACAGGGATGTAAAGGTGAAGGTAAAGACAGGGTGCCTTTAAGACGTCCACTGGTTGAAAACAAAGCAAAATGAAGTTTTGGCTTTTCAAGGAAATGTATGTTTGCTGTAATTATAAGCATAATATACGTTAGCCGTAGGAGTTACTGAGATTGATCTCTCTAATTTTTTGCGTAAATCGCAACAACGTTTACAAAGTGTGCTCATTAGAATAGAGCCATCACTTCCTTGCAAAACTTCACCCTTCTGTGTGATAATTATAGCTCAAAAGACAAAGTTAACCTGGTTAGATACAATACAACAAACATAACATTTTAAGCGTCGACAACACGTAGCTCCTAGTAAGCTGCTCTGTGCAGAGCATGGACCGAGTCTAGGATATCCACTGTTAAAGGAAGTAGGAAAGGTAAATAAAAGTGCGTGAACAAACCTAGAGTGAAAGAAGTGCCTCTGAATCTGAGCTCTTACTGTTGTAAGAAACACCTGCATACGAACCTTGTCAATAACCATTCTCACACACTATTATTTCTCTTTTGAATTTTACAAGCTTTTTTTTTTTTTGGCAAATTACTAACATAAGATGTAAGCTGCTTTTGCAGTAATGTGATTTTAACTTGCCTTTTGAGAATTTTTTCTTTGATTAATGGTAAATTGCTGTGAGTATTCAGTGTCTTTTAGTAGCCTACTTCTATGTATTAACAACAAGATAATTATAGGTGATTCATTTTAACAAAATTAAAAGCTTTCACACGTGCAACTTTCAGCCCAAAGATGATTTGAATTTACTCCAACAAGTCTACACATCATGGAAAGGTGCCAGTACTTTTCTGATCGCCAGCTCACTCCTGGATTTTTGCAGGGTATTGTTGCTTAATTTTGAAGCCCTTTCACTCAACTCCCACACTAGAACAGCATCTCAAGCTTTTGAAACGAAGCCCAGCATCTACAAAACCAATGCAAGCAACTTCTGTTTTCACGAGGCAGTGCACTTCTGGCATTCAGCAGACACCTTGGTAGAGTCTGAAGTGGCTGGAGGACCCCAGGGCTCACTGTTTGCAAACGGGCTGCTGCCAGCTCTGGCAGTGACTGCTTCAACTTGGGAGCCTTCCTGTAAGACCTTCCATGATAAGGTGCACACTGGGATAACGCCGTGCTCTGGTTTCCCACCTTTTAAAAGCTGCTCTCGCATTTACCATTCCGTGTGAAGACCTAAGCTTGCCATTCATTTCTCGCGCAGCACTTCCCCATCGATTCCAGGTGGATCGATAAACCCTGCTGCTCCCCGGCAAGCAGAGGGCTGCCTGCCAAACAGCGCCGTGCCACCGGGGGAAAGGGAAGCCTCTGCCCCCGGGGAGGCTGCCAGCGCTTCCAGGGTATGCACCAGAGTTACCCCTATTTCCCACAATGTTTTAATTGGCTTTCCAAGAACCTCACCACGATATCTTCCTCTCCGTTAAACAAATACATCAAAGAAAACAGACAGAACATGTGAAGAAAGTTGCTTTTGAGAGACTTTGCATAAAATTGCCCTTTAAGGCCCCTAGCTATTATTATTTTTACCACCTTATTAAGACTCAGATGTCTCTGCCCTGGATTGCCCCAACAGAAATAGGCATGTGCTTGCGTAGGTCACATTCAGTTTATTGCTTGTTTTGGCTTACTGTGGAGCACAAGAGCAGATCTGCTGAACTGCTGAGTGGATTTCTCCACTCTAACCAAAGCACTGTGTATCAACAACACAACATGATATCAGGTCTAAAGTTCTGTTAAAGTTCTATAGTTCTGTTGGGTAACATTAACTTGTACTATGTAATTTTCATTAAGCAAAGAAATAAAAACAAAAGCAAGAATCAGAGCTGAAAAGTATAAAAGCACGATAACTGCAAAGCCGATCAATGAAAATAATGTATACATGAAATAAATCTCTGCCGCTATATATAATTGACACCGGTTGCTCGGTAAAAATACAATGCAAGTTTACACATCTATATGAATCCCTAAGAGATTTTAGTTGTCATCAGTATGGGTGGTAAATCTGACAGAACAATATAAAAAACATCTATAATCAGTAAATACATTTAGTTTTTTGTAAATATTGTTAGGAGCAAAATAGCTGAGACTTTACGACAGCCATTATGACGTTTTTCAACTATCAATTAGAAAAATACTTATTTCACCAATAAATAGTTGTCAAAGTGACAACTTACTTTCTTGAGTCTCCAGTTCCATCAGTGAACTGAAACTCCGATCTGGGTCGGGCACAGCTTTACCACGCATTTTCTGTATAACATGCATTTTACTTCTCTCCAGATGCAGCGATGGCTTAGTAGAGCATGGGAATTAAAAGCAAATGTAACGAGTCCGGGCTACTTGCTCACGGCATGGCTTCCCCCGGCTGTGTTTCTTTCCAGTGCGGTACCAAGTCTGACCTTACTGATCAATCCTAATCGATGCTATTGATTTGTTTGGAAGGCAAAGACGCAAGCTTCCCAGGGAAGTCTAAGACTTGCTAAATATATCATCTGTGAAAGAATCTCCTAAGGAAAAAAGAACTGGAAACCCATTGTTCGGGAGCATTAAAACACAATGTGACAAAGCCATTGTAAATATATCACCTAGAATGTTATGGCCCTGGAGGGAAAATTGTCTCCAGTGAGCCTAAGCTTATTTGCAATGCATTGAGCTTCGAGTCATGTGCTACTCAAAGAAACTTTGAGGCAAATCACCTATCACTAATCGCTATCTGTTCACTAAGGTACAAATATGTACACCTCAGGTTTTAGGGCACTTCTTCCTTATTTCATTTGTCATTTAAATTGACTCTGAAGTCAATAGGAAATATTCCTCCTTAGTTCACTGACATGCTCTTGATTATTTCTGCAGTTACAAGAGCTATAAAAATCAATGTTATTATTAAGACAAATACATTTTATGTAAGGCACAGAAAATACTATTACAGGCTAGTTCCTTTTTAATGTGTTTTATTTCATTACTGTTAAAAAAACCACACCACCTTACATTAAAAGCACAATTCAGTCCATTCATAAATTGCAAGCTATCAAGAAAGTTTTCTAAGTGAATTAACTCGACTTTGGGACAACCCAGATTCAGGCAATGAAGAAGTCAATTTGTCAGGTGCAGAACATGACTTCTTGCTGTAGCAAACCCAACTGCACAAGTTTGACTAATGCACAAGCTGCTTGAGGTTTAATAAAGACCAACGTTCACAAAGCACACCACTGACAATCAATTTGAAATCAAATCCCCACCACAACCTCAAGCTAACTGTTTAAACTGAAATTTCCCAAAAAAATACCTGTCTGTTAATATTTCTGAATATTTATTTTCTGTTGCACTGACAGGCTGCAGAAAAGCCACCGTTGCTCCATTCATTATTTGGAATTGACTTAATATGCTGCGGTTCTACAGACCAGAGGGTTAAATGAGGTGACCACCACATAGTCTGAAAAGGTTGTTTACACATTATTTTTACCCTAATAAACAACATTTTCTCCCAGATGTTTACTTCTTTGGGTTTTCTGAATAAGCCTTACTTCCTTGATACTGTGGCTTTGTTAGCGAGAGATGGCAAGAGCGCAATTGGTGAAAACAAAGGGAGAGGGAAAGAAAATGCTATCTTGGGGGGGAAAAAAATAAAGTCTGCAAACGAACACTGGGAAACAACAGGCAGTAAAGAGTCTAACCCCTAACACCTCTTCCAGCCTATGCAGTGTTTGTGAGGGTTTATCCCCAAGGCTGAAATGCTTCAGAGGGTAAGCGATAGAGCGACAATGCCACATTTATTTTGTGGCAACACACAACGCCAAATTCAGTCCCTAACTTCCTCACTAACTGCAGACTGAAGTAAGGAGCTCATGTATATTGAGATTTGCTTTCCCATTTCGTCATCTGATAGTGGCATTATCTCCCTCATTTTGTTACAATTTAAAAGTAAATCTGTTTGGGATGTTTTATGCTAGTAACTCTGCAATTTAGGATTGCAATACAGAGTGCCCATTTTGCACACTAAGCACTCCCAAAAGGTATATGTCCTAATGCCACACTTCTTTATACTCAAACACCAGTGAGAGCGGGGAGAAGCAGCACGTCCTCGCATTGTGATGGTTTACACTGAGCTTGTTTTCCTTGTTGTGCAAGAAACTGCACAGCTGTGCAGTTTGGGGTAAATTCTCACTTATATTGATATAAATGCTGGTTTGAAAAAAAAGTAATTTTACTTTTAGGGCCATTAGTACTATAATGTGAGGAATTTGATTCAAGCTACATCCTATTAAAGAAGCTCAAGTTGTTTAAATTGATTTCTTTAAGCACCCCTTTCATCTCCCAAAATCTCCACAACAACATACCTAAGTTAATAATTTTCGAGCACTGCATTTTACGGAGAGTTGATATACAGCAAGAGTGCAACTTGTCTTGGAGGGGTCAGGTAATTCCCCATTAGATAAGAACTCTTACTGAAAATCACATCTGCTTTTCATTAGTCATTTTTAAACATCATCAGCCATCGGGGGCTGCAGATAACATTCAGAGTATCCACTGCACTGACAGGACGTACAGGGTGATCTTGGCAATATCTCCTTGTGGTGGTTTTACCCAGCTGGGCAGCCAAGCTCCACCACAACCACTGTCTCACTTTCTCTCCTCAGAAGAAGAGGGAGGGAAGAAGAAAATATTCTGGAAAGAAAAGCAGGCCCCCCTAGCCTTGCTGGCCGTAGGGGCTTTGGGGGGAGTCCCGGAGCTGTGCTAGGGCTGTCCCCTAGCTGTTCAGGGCCAGACACAACACAAGTGATGATACCAGGGCTGCCCTGCCGCAGGCACAGAGCACAGCGCCGTGCAGGCCCTTGCAGGTAAGGTCAGCCCCATCCCAGCCAGGCCCAGCACGCTCCTTTGACTAAGGCCGTACGCTTCTGCAACCAGCGTTCTCCTTTGACTTATGCTTACAATAAGGAACAATACAAAAGCTATTACAATAACAACTGTTTGTTTGTTTTCATGAGCTGTAAATAATTAAAGTGGAAAAATCAAACAATTTAGAACAAGAAACTAACTCGGTATGGGGGCTCACCCCTTCTTTATATGGTATGTTTGTCCTGTACACAAGTTAGAGTTCCCTAAAGCCAAATATTTTTTTGTAAGATAAAACACCTGTGATCACATGCTGGGCTAAACTGTGTGGAAAGACTAAACCTGTAGTATTACTACTGCACGCTAGTTTGGTTTGTACATTCTCTGCTGTCTCTAGGATGGCAGATAAACTGGTATTTCTCACATACAAAGACTGTTGATATTGATATTAAAATAAATTAGGTATTCTGAATAATTTCCCTTCAACCTGGAGTTTCAGGAAATACTGAGTAAGCCATGAACAGATATCCACAGCCCCCCGTCCCACGTGCTGGGTTGAGTTTCCAGCTCACTCGTGGATTCAGATGTTCAGCCCTAAGCAATATCTTCTCATTTGTATATGTCTGACCTAATGTGATTTATTTACTTTTTTTTAAACCTCAGAGGTAAGATAGAAATGTCAATAAATTAAACTTTGGCCAATGTATATGACTTTAGTTTTTTTTTTTTTTAAAGCAAACCAAAAAGGAAGAAAATGGGGGAAAAAGCAGGAAGCAGTCTCCTATGACTTCAGTTTGAAAATAACCAGTCAACTTAGGCAATATTAAACTCAGGATACTATTTGTTTTTTCTCTGGTTGGTAAAGGTGAAAATTATCATTAGTCTAATGAGGTCTAAATTGACATTTCCCTATTCTACAAAAATTCTACCTGTTGCTTGTAAGTATTTGGTCCAGCACCTTATTTAATATATAATGCAATATCTTTCAATTCTATTAATCCATAGTTAAGATTTGTGAAATGGAAAGTTTATAATAATATTATAATCTTTTAATTTTATTATCGTAATTTTAAAAACATTGATCTTTATATACAGCATTTCCGAAGTACGTGTACTAGCATTCCAGCTTCCTTACTGTCTGAAAGAAATATGAAGTCGGAACAAGTATAAAAAAAGTAGACTGAGTTCTAATTTGGAACAGCAGAAAGCCTAACCACATCTGTCTTACCATAGCAGCTCATGGTTCCAATTTATAAACACATGGGATGTATTTAGTGCACATTGCAACTTTTTTAATGTATCACTTCTTCAAAGTCAGTGTTCATATTGCAAACTTCCAAAAAACCTTTGCAAAACAGCCAGAGCACGACAGCGTGAAGTTTACATATCCTCTTGCCTTGCTTCCCTCTCTTTCCACTCAGTCGGTAACTGCTGCATTACCTCCCACCGCACTGCTGTGCCCCCAATGGAAATGGGACACAGTCTGCAGCAGTTGTTCCTAATGCTTTCTAACAGCTCCTTGCAGTTTTTTTTTTTTTTTTTTTTAAGAATTTAATCACTCTTCAAACATTCTGCAAACATCAGCTGCTATATTAAAAATGAAGGATATATTATAGGGTTTTTATCCTCATAAAGTTCTATAAAAGCTACGTGCAAGATTGCTGTCTGCCTTTTCAATCAGTGCTGAGACAGCAGAGAACCACTCCTGCTTTACTGTCTAAATTTCCTAATGAATGCAAATGAAATGCCCACAGTGGCAAGGAGCAGGACCTTCTCTGACTCTCTAGTTTCAGCTACGAGGCAAAAGCTGTCTCCTAACTCAGCTCTGGGGCGGACACCTACCTTGCGGGTCCAGAAGCCTGCACCACTGCATTCCTCAAGGCTCCTAATCCTTCTGCCTTCCTGCTCCTTCCTACATGGCATAAACACTTGCATTTTAACACTAAGCTGTGCCGCAGATCGGAATCACACACAGTTAAAGTGCCAGGGCTGCTGGCACTTTACTTCTAGATTTATTCACTACTTCAATATTTATTTCTTAGCACTGGGGGAGGAGGAAAGAATGGAAGAGGGATAAAAACATACACCCTTAGCAACAGATTTTTTTTCCCCAAAAAATACATAAAGAACACTCATTGCTCAGAATTAAAGAAATTACTTTGTACAGCAAACCGCTAGTAGTAACTTGAAACAAATTCTGCTAATTGTACTCAGGAAAAAAAAAATGCAGTTGAGATAACTAATCAGCAGGGAATAGTACAATCTGGCAAAGAAAGCTGTCAACCGAAGGAGGAATTTTTAGCATGGCTTATGAGCCAGAATTAGGACAGCTACACATTTTTCACAGTTTTTGGCAATATTTGAGGAAAGGCTAAGTTTAAAGTAGGTTAAAAAAAGAAACAAAAAATAAATTCAAACCTATTACCAACAAAACTTTTGGGGAAAAATATATATTTGTAATACACATTTTTAGCACCACATACACACTATACATATATATAGTGCTCATAATCAGGACTCCTATGTTCCATTTTTCTCCTTTTCACTGGAGAAGCCACACAACCCTCTCATGCCTTTGCATATCACCTGAAAAAAGCAAGGACAATAAATGTTTATAAAGCTTTGAAGGATGCTGGATGAACTCTTGTGTCTAGAAACACTCGGGAACAAAGAGGAAAAGCAGCTGGTTGGCAGTTAAAAAAACAGCTAAAGAAACTGGACCTTCCCCAGTATAAGCCCACACCTGAAAGTTTTATGAAAATCCTCACTGCCATCTTCTTGTCCCAGGTCCCAGCTCCTCCATTTCTCCATTTCATCCCGTGTCCCATTAGGAGGAGACTTTTGGGGGGAGGGGGCTCAAAATATCTTTGAATATCCATGCATATTTGAGGAGTTCCACGGACTTTTAGTTACTCAGTAGGATATATGAAGTATTTGCACTCAAGGCTAATGAGATCATCAGGGGAATAACCACTAATGATTAGAAGTCAGAAAACAAAATTTACAGCACTGAATGGCACTCAGGCTGAAGTGATCTGGCACATTTAGGAAAGATCACATACCAATTAACTAGCATATTTAAAGAGTTTATGGAAATGTGTAATTCTGTTTCCTCAGAGATAATAAATAGATTTTGTGTGATTAACAACTGGTTTATTTGCCTGTGTACATTTTATTTATTTAGAATTACTATAGAATTTATAGCAGACCTAGAAGACTAATGAAGCAAAGCTACAGCTTCCAAATTAAAAAAAAAGTAGATAATAGATGAGAGAGAAAAGTAATGGGTTGCATTAAGTAAAAGATTCACATTGGTACAGGCATAATGCAAAAGAAATCTACTTCAATTTACTTTATTCCAATCTAAAAACAGTACGGTAGATGCACAAAACCAAAAATTACTCAGACTGGAGCTAGGTTAGTGCCAAGCAGCACTCGTGTAATAGGAAAATGCTGATTAGAGAAAGAGTACGAAGGTCATGTTCTAACTGAAGACTAATTGATCCCAGTCCACTTGAATCAATGAACTCTTTACCACTGACTTCAGTGACAGCAAACTGCATCCACAGAGGCTTCTGCTCTCGGGGCACACACTGAACCTCACAGGCCTGCAAAGGTTGCTTCGCACAGCTGAAGCAGTGAGTGATGGCAGTCATCGAAAGCCACTCACAACTAACACCTCCATCGTGTATCACTGTACGTAACCCATTATGCTTGGTAGCTCAAGTTAGTAAAAATTATGGAACTTGGGTTGCAAACTTCCTGCCCAGTCTCAGACACGGCATTCAGAAGAATCTACAGAATATAATAAAACTTCATGTGCTACCAGAAACAAACAAAAAAGAAAAGTAAATAAGAAACGATGCATTGTTCTGACACAAACAAAAATTCAGAAGTTATCTTTGATGCAAGATGAGCCATTACAAAAAGTGCCTTTTAAATCAGATATTTTTGGTCTGGATCTCCCACATATTAGAATGCTCTTGAAAAATGTATTTTAGGACTGTTCTTAGAGAAACCATCAGTCACTTGTAGCCCTGTTAGCAGTTACACTTTTCCCCCCCCCCACGTATAATTATTTTACTATCTATTTCTTGTTTTTCCTTTTACAAGTGCTTCTTTGACTGTGGTTCAGAGTCAGTTATTTTCTGACCCCACAGTTGCCGCTGAAATTAAGTCACATTGTAAGGTTGAGTTTGTTGCTTTTGTTGCTTCTCCCAGTGAGTCCACTTTATTCTCTTATTTCATTGCTGGTGACAATTTGTGGAGCAGCTGGAGGTGTATCAAGCTGTCACCACAGGGCCGGCGGCCATTACACTTCTGAGGAGGATGCCTCCAGCCTGCAAACTCCAAAGGGAACAAACTGAGCACAGACTTCTAGGAACTGCCCACTGAAAATTAAGTTAACACTGCATTCAAGAAGTTGATTCTGGAAGCACTTTGGTCTTAACAAGGCTGTTCCATCTCTAATAGTGCTCCTGCTCTGCGTGGATTATTTTGACTGTCAGTGTGTTTTATCCGTTTCTCTTTTTCTGCCTCTCACACACACAAATTTGCAGTAAGCATTATTTCAGGTCCAAATTCAAAACAGCAAGATTAGGAATTTCAAAAGAAAAAAATATTAAAAACCTAAACAAAACAACAAAAATCCAGCACAGTCACCCCAAGCTGAAGCATTCCCCTGCCAGATGCTCCAGTCTCTCCCAAAACAGGCAATCCTCTGCCAGAAGATCTAAGCTACCAGAGACTATGCTGGAGAAGCCACACCAAGAGCATCACTCCGCGGAGACCTGTCACCTCAGGTCATGCATGGAGCTGGGTTTAAGAGTCTCAGAGTCTGCTTTTTGAGGGGACACACGGCCCAGTGCTGCCAGGAGAAGCCATGGCCTTCCCCCTCTGCTTCTCCGGCCTCATGGTTTCACCTCCTCCCGTCCTCTAAGACTCTGGCACTTGTCAGGCCTTTCACTAATTTGGTCAGCTTGCAAGCCCTATAGGTGAATATCCATTAAAAAAAATCTCCCATTTCAGTAAATTATACATGCTCATGAAGCGATCTGTGGGGCATTGGGATGAGTTCCATATAATCTGTGGGTGCATGGGCAGCATCTTGGAAAGAAGAGACAGGAGGGGACAGCAGGGCAAGGAGTCACAGGCTCAGCTAACAGAGCTGTCACCAGATATCCCACACCACATTCCCACATAAATTACAACACAGATCCTCCTGGAAACTCCACTAAGGCACGTGGAAAACAAAGACGTTACTGGTGGCTTTTGGCCTACAATGGGGTACAGCATTGGTGGATCAGGGAAGAGCAACCGATGTCATCTGACTGGACAATGCATTTGACATTGTCCTCCATGACATCCTTGTCTCCAAAATAGAGGGACATGGATCTGATGGATGGACCACTTGGGGTAGATAAGGACTTGACAGGATGGTCGCATTTATAGAGTTGTGGTCAATGACTCAATGTCCAGGTGAAGACCAGCGACAAGTGGCATTGATCTTATAGCAGCCTTCCAGCCTGCCTTCGTTTTTTGTCTCAATTCTTCAATTACATCTACTTCTGTTTCCATCTTTCACTCACTTTCCTTAATAGCGGCACTGAATGAAAACACCTTCAAAACTTAATGAAAAATTAACCAATGTATTCAGATTTCACTGCTAAGTCAGCATGAAGACCAAAATGTATATTTCAAGTCTTGGACAGAAAGATCTCAATTCCGTGAGATATGGTAATTTTGGAGCTCAGTATAAACAAGAAACATAACACATCTATGTTTCAGGGCATCTCTTCAGCGTTTTGCTGTTTGCATCTTGGGTTTGCACAGAGAACATCGCAGTGCCCCATGTGCTGGTGGAACAGAACTTGTGGAAATAAGAGCAAGATATTTCTGAAAGAGTTGGAAAACAAGAGCAAAATAAACAACTTGAGGCAAATTTATATAGAGAAAATTTCTGCAAACGCTTTTAAAATTAACATGTTTCTAAGCAGTTTCGAACTATGTTGTCAGCTGCCAAGAAACAGTCAAAAGAGGTGATATTACTGATCACGGATACAGCATTTATACAGAGACTTAGTCCACTGCTCATCCTCCAAGAGCAGAACAATTTCTGGAAGGACCAGGGCATGCAAATGCATTGAGCTCCAACTCCAAAAAACACAGCCAGATGTGGCAGACTTATCATTAAAATCACATGGAGAGGCACTGCCTGCAAAACAATTTCATCCTCTGATCTCTTGACTTATGCTTGAACACAAGCCCAGCTTGCCGGCTGGCCCCAGGCGGGGAAGGCCTCGAGCAAACTGGCATGTCGCTGGTCCTCACCAACACAGCACGCTCCATTTCCCTTTTCTGTCCCCCTTTTTCCCAGTGTGAAGGAACAAAGATAAGCTTCTTCTGGAAACCAGAAAAATCACTTAAGATCTCACTCCCTTCTTTGTATTCCCACCTCTGTCTCCAAGGTCTTCTTCCCTAGCGAACCACAAATTCTGACCACCTTACCACATCAGGTTGGCTGTTCACGAAGTGCAGGCATCAAATTTCTGGATTTAAAAGCAGCCTCAGCCTTCCCACACTATGCCACAGCCTTCCCTGTGTCACCTTGCCTTTTAGCAGCCAGTATTTTCAGCTATCTCAAGCTTTCCAAGGCCTCTGTGGAAGCAGCTAAAAAGGGCGCGGAGTGGAACCTGCTATACTTTACCGCCATTCTGCTCTTCACTTGAGGGTAAATTTTTTAGATTTTATACACCAGATGGACTGAAGAAACTTGTTTTTGCCAGAGTTTATCATTTCTTTTACATAGCAGTGCCTATGTTCAGTTCCTGTTGAACAAAAGAAATTATTTTGTGCCCAGTCTATTTCAGTGGGTAACTTTAAAACTACATTTTATTCTTCACAATCTCTAAGCAAGAGTAATACACAAATAGGACCAGTTTGTTTTGGAAAAGCTAGCACCTCAAATAAAGCCACCAGGCCACAGTTTGGAACCAGTGGTAGGGTACACTTCCAGGCAGGATTTAATTAATTTTAAATGAACGCCCTTTCTCTTTTGCTAAATGATAGCTGTAAGTGGTATGAGTACAACAAATTCCTAACAGTATAGTTATCCCACAGATAAAGCTTTTAAAGTATGTTTTTAAAAATTAAAGACCCTAGTTCCATTGGAATAGTACGTTTTGTCTGAATCTAGTACAATTCCCATCAAAACAGGTTTCTGGAGATGAATAAAAAACTAGTTGAGTACCATTCTACTTGAAAAAGATTTTTGAAAGTAATTCTGTAAAAGAAATTCCTCCATAAACCACATTCCTGCTCCATTAACCCTCATACAGTTACAAAGGATTATAATGTAATTATTAACTTTAACAAAGATATTTTACTACAGAGACCCTACGATATAAAGATGAGTAGCACGATTTATCTTTTTTTTTTCCCCGTTTTTACATTTTTCATTTGGTGGGTTTGATTCCTACTCAAAGATTTAATCTTTGTGGCATAGATACTGCATTACATCAAACACACGTACTAAGACAACAAATACATAGAAAAGATATATGAAGGGAAAAGTCAGAGGCTGAAAATACTACAGCTAAGCTTGCCATTTATGACTTAATATTTAATGTTCCCAAATTACACTAAGAAAGCTTTTTTTAAAATAAAAATAAAAATAAAAAAGGAGCCCACCTAGCATCCTTTAGCCGCCTTCCAGCCAAACTCGCCATCCACAACCCTTGGCCAAGCAGCAGTGGCCTCAGAGCTCTGCCTTGCCAGCCAAGCAGCAGCATTCAGGTCTTCCCTTGGCCGTTCCCATCCCCTCATTCTGGCAGGGCGGGATGAAGGAGGAGGCAGGGGACGCATTAATTTAAAGTAAAAGACATTAAGTCTGTCCTAACTTAAAAGGAGACTAGGAGAAAGTGAGCTGTGGTGCTGAAGCAGGTGAAAGGCTGTGATTAATAACCTCTTGTATTTTTCATCTTTCCATGATTTTAATTAAAAACACACACAATAAGAACAGATTAGAAATATACTTTACGGGACTGAGATGAAAACATGCTACTGCTTTCAAGCACAGTTCAGTGCCCTAACACCACACCTCACCTACAGTTTGTGTTTCAAAAACTGCCCTGGACCACACTGGATGGGTCTGGATGAGCATCTCCACTTCTCCTACTGCACACACTGCCCTACAAAGCACCTCAGAGCAAGGTGCAGCAGGCAATCTCACTCCGCCTGCTGGCACCACTCCGTTCTACACAGAGCATTCATTCGGTCTGTGTCAAAAGAGCTTTTTGAGTCAAAAATCACATGCAAGAGCAAGCCAGTCAGGACGTTCAGTCAAGCACACCGCCTCAATTTCGGTCCCCACTCCAGTGACCGCCAAAGACTTAACTTACAACTGCCACCAGGATTTCCTACACACCCCAACCCGTCACACATACTGTGCACAGCAGAGCTTGATTCCTCAGGAAGCGTCAAGTGTCTGCTTGGACTTCTTAAGGGACTGGCATCTGTCTGCACTCTGTGAGAGCAGCCTTTAATTGTGTCGGCGCCTGGCAGCCTGGACAGGAAAATAGCCATGTAAATGTCCTGCTCAAGCACAGCGCCTTCCCCCCGAACACATCAGGGCTCTGTGCTGCTGCTGACATGCCAAGCATGAAATAGTCAGGGAACTGTGTTGCCAGCTTGAATTGTTAGCCTGTACACAGTGCTGAAAGTGAGTTCCAGATACTTGGGCGAGTACCTTGTGTTAGGAAGCAGTATGGTCTCTACCGTAAGTAGAAGAACAGCTCCAGTTATAATTCTGGTAGAGAAAAGCAAAAATCTGTTCTCCAGAGGTAACAGTCTCCCCCCCCTGCTTCCCTTTTACAATCAGAGGGAAGACAGATGAACTACAAGTGTGCAGGTAAAGCTACAGAATGCAAAACTGCACAAACATTTTGCTCCCACAACCACTAGAGCCTGGTGCTGCAAGCAAAACTTTTTTCCATTTCCATCTGCTACTGCTTATGGAGCTAGGACACCAGCTCTTGAGAGGAAGCAATTTCTACAATAACTTTCTTTTCAATTACATTAGCCTTTGTATTTCTTCAATATGAAAAAAATGAGTACGTTGATGAAACAGGAGAATTTCTTCTGCGAGCCTGAGTGTTTTTTTCCGTTGTACTTTGAATACTGATACCTGGGAGCTCTGCATAAAAAGGGCAGGAAAAATACAGTTTCTCAAGGGAATTTAGACTACAAATTACTGATGTGCTAATAAGATTCTATGTGTAAAGAGGCACAGAGAAAGGAAGAATAGAGGAAGTTTCAGCAGGATACATACAAATAGACAAAATTAAATAACACTGTAGAAGTAATCCTCTGTAAAAGACATACTTTTAGGCATTTTCTTTCTCTCCACTTAGTTAAGCAAATCAATCAAGTAACAGAAAACCAGAGCTATGCCTCCCTTTTCTTCAAAAAAATCATTATTACAATAGAATTACCACCAATTGTTATGACAAATGTTACTAAACAGCCACTGCAATAGGAAGGGTCAGCCACAGTAACAGTAAAGAGTTCGTACTATAAGAATCTAGCCCCATATATTTTGTTAAATTTTTCTAATGAGACAACTGAAAATGCCATGGGATCAACAGATCTGACCTCAAAATCCAAATTATATGATGAAAACCACTTTTCTGCAGTCTTCCCTTTTCACATAAAGGAGTAATTTGGGTGCTTTACATAAAGATAATCTGACATACCCACTTTTTACAAACTCTCCATTTTGCTTTTTTCTCTGCTTTTCTGTATACTTGGAGATGATATGTGAACATCTTCCTCCAATAGATTTTTTTTTACCCTGAGAAGTTTTTTTTTCCCCCTGCATTTAAATTAAAAAAGAATCTTAAAAAAAAGGATAGTCAATTATGGTTAGATCTCTGGTATTATGTTCCTACTTATTTTCCATAATTCTTCAGCAATTTGTAGCTCACGTCACAACCATTAACTGGTCAGAATATAACTTTTACATACAAATTGAAATTTATTTCCTTCAGAGACAAGAGCTGCCAGCTAACTGAAGGTTATCTACCACTTCTCACAAAAAACACATTTTTGGTTCCTATACAGCCTCAGCAAAATACTGCAAATCCTGTGTGTGCTTTTTCTAATAAAGAGCAATTACTTTGGTAGAAGGCAAGCAGCTTTGTTCAGAAACAGATTTAAAAGACTTGGAAATACCAGCCTTTTGGATTCACAGCCTTACCTAATGCTGGACTGATTTTTTTTTTTTTCTTTCAACTCTCTCCAAAAGCCACGTCTTTTTTCCTTTTTTTCTTTTCTAGCCTCTGGAGTATCCTTCCATTTCAGCATCCTGTCCTTTCTATACCTCCCCTTTCTTTTTTGAAAAAAAAAGAAAAGCCATGCATGCAGCAGTGGAATTTCAACAGCTACTAGGCACATGAAAGAAAAGAAACACCACGCAACAAGCCAAAAGCAAAAGAGTTTTAGTATTTGGCTCCCCAGCTAGTCAGGACCAACTGTTGTCACCCTTTTTGGAGGAGCAGGGATTTGCTGAGGCTGTCAGTGGCAATAGGAAGGCTGGTACTGCCCGTTCCCTTTGAGACGTTCAACAGCCGCAGGGAGCTTGCCGACATGAAATCTTGGCAGAAGCTACAGAGGCCTCCCCAGAGCCCCATGCAAGCTACACAATTGCTCATTTGCCTGCCCTGTCTGAACTCAATATCTCTTTCCCAGTGCAGCATTACTCCGCTCTACGGGAACGCTGAGAACCTTCCGTGTTCAAAGGCAGCCAGCGCCAAGGTCAGCTTCTTGTCTAAATACACCCTGATTCCGAAAATTAAACTTATTGTTAACTTTCTCTGACTTTTCATGGGACAGACAGGGACTTTATACATTATTTAATAGGAACTTTAGAGTGGAACAGTAGCTCCTCAAGGCTCTTCCAAAAAAGTACAGGAGGTTACAGAGCACTGAAGCTGGATGTGCTCCAACCTGTCATGAAAATCAGCAAGCCTTGTATCTGTCCATACATTTCTTCAGAGAAACATTTTTTCATTTTATTGCATATCTTTTGTACGCTATTTCCTATATAATTATGAGAACCCATAGGTATGATATGTATTTCACTGATTTCAATAAAATCTAGTTCAAAACCATGTGTGGACAAAATACACATTATACCTACTGACAATACTCTGCCTTCTATGCTACGAGATCTTGTAAACAATAAGTAGCTGTGATTAGCAACTGAATGTACAGAGATTAGTTCAAATTAATGTTTGGTTAACATGGCACTGTAGCTGCAGATGACGTATCACTGCCCATGTATTATAGTAACTACTGCACAAAAATTCTGTACCGATCAATTTAAAATAACCTTGTAAAGTTTAATTACTATCTAACACGAGCAATGAATTGAGAAAATGTCAGATCTTAGTAAATGTGTCTTTTATCATAGATCAGTATTTCACATACAATAATTATCCCATTAATGCTAAATGAAATGCTTATTGAGTGTATTTAGCATGCAGTGTAAGTGGTTGAAATGACCAGGTATATGTAATAATATCCTGACACAGTTGAAAGAAAAAAGTCATTTGGAAAGACAAATTACACTTGTTAAACAAAAATACTGTACAGAAGATGACTTTTAATAGAAGCAAGTTTTCTGAAACAGTTTGAGTTTAATAAATGAAAAAGATACAATAGTAAGCTACAATACCTTCCTGAAGCAAGAAGGCTCTGTGCCTCATTTGGTTTTAATTCTGTCTTATAAGGTAAAGAATGGAGAATGGCTAAGTTGCTAGTTTATCTAACTTAACACACCCCACACTTGTCAAGTATGCTGTGATAAATAGTTTTAACTACCTTCTGCTCATCTTTTTATTATAGGACATGAAGGGATTTGTAGATTGAGTCTCAGAGTTTGTCATACATTCTACAGAAGAAAGCTGAAGAAGGCACTTAAATGAGGTTTAGTATGAAAAACACAATTAGGTAAACAGAGCAAAACTATATTTTACATTGAAAACATCTAAGGCTTTAGAAAAGCCCCTAAAGAAAGCTCAATGTTTTATGACAACTGAACAATGTCATAACTACAATCTTCCTGCCTTTTTCCTGAAATATGTTTTTACAGATTCTGTATACCTGAGGAATACACGTACGAGTACCCTGCTGTCTGAACCAGGTATGCTGAGGAAAGAAGTCCTTTGCTGTCATATGTAAGAGGGAATTAAGACAAATGCACAACTGTATCAATAAGCACATTCAATATGCTCTGCACAACAGTCTTTGCTCAAACACCCCTAATGCTTACGCAAACACGAAGATTCCTGTTGTCAGATAAATGCACACTGCCAAAGCTTACAGCCTCCTCTTCCCCTTCCTAAGATCAAATCCTTTGCATACTTTTCTTAGGCAAGTTTCAAAATGAGAACCCACCTTCACATTTTTCTCTTTTGTCAAATCACTACAGCACAAGTCTCACAGCCTCCTGACTTAGCTTGCCTGTAGGCTACCACAAATATGCAGCAGTGTCTTTCAACAATCACAGCAGCATAAAATTATGGAAAGAAATGCATGCATCTGTATTTGTTACCTTGTGAAACAACTGACTTGCTAAAAAGCTTAGGCAACCTTAAGAGCGTGCCTCCTGGATCATTAGCAATTTATGTGCACCAGTAATAGCCATTGTCATTAAGTGACCCTCATCCTCTATGCAATATGCATCATAAAATCAAAAGTTTATTCCAACTCTTTCGATGTATTTGCTGTATATATCTCCTTCTCATCTTCTGAAGCAAGTTTTGACAGAAGTAAAGAGTAAGGAGTTGTCCAAGTGAGTGGGCAGATGAGTTAACTTCTCATCTGTTAGAAACGGCAACTATTTTCTAACCATCTCATTAACATAGTGGTTCTTAGCTGACAGTTTTAACGATCCTGTATCCCCCAAAGTGTCACATGAATCTTGAAGCACATAATGATTACAGGAGAGCAAGAAGTACATTGACTGGAATATTAGTGAATGAAGTTCACTAAATTGTGACTGGATTCCTAATATGATCGATGGCTTAATTATCGTATCACCCTGTCATCAACATGACAGAAGCCTGACAGCTGTTGAAAGCCATCACCTAACTGCTGATCCAGAATCTGCACAGATTTTAAAACCAGCAAAAGAACCCCAAGTTTACACAAACCTCTAATGAATACAGGTGGGACAGATGCTGCCAAATACTGCGTCACTATAGGCTCTACTGCACACTGTTCCTGACATTCAGTATACTTTGTTCTTGCTCTGTATGTTTACAACATTTCAAATGCTGTTAAAAAAAGTAATATACAAAAATAAGCATTAAAAACATTAAAATAAGAATAAGCCATTTTACAAAGTATCACCAGAACCTTTTAATTTGAAGTGTGAAATAAAAACACAGTAAAACAGTTGGTCAAGCTGTTTTTCCTGCTTCTGTTTATAAAACTTTCCGAGAAAACAACCGCCACCAGCAGCAGCCTTGCAGAGCAGTACTGCCTACAGCTACAGCACGGCAGCAAGGCACGTTGGCAGAAAGTCCCTGTGCAAGGAAAGGAAAAAGTCCCCGTGCCAAGTGGGCCTTCCCACTGTTGCTTGGCCTTGCCTGGGTTCATAGACTCGACCATTATCTTGATAGTTTCGCTTCTGACTCAGATTAAGGGTACTATTAACTTTTATTAAATCCCCCAATGCTGAATTTATTCAAACAATTAAGTGATTGAGAGCGATCTGCAAAATAACTACCTGGTCACCAAGAAACGCTGCCATTCCCAAAGGCAGCACTCCGCTGACTCAAAAGCAGAAACTCTTTTAACCTCAGTGGTAGCTCAGCTTCTTTAACTCCCATGCAGTAATATTACAAGTTTCACACCATGCTTTCTTTTTGGTTTTCTACTATAACTATGCTAAAACACCCTTCAAAGCATCTTTTTTCCCTCTCCCCACAGCATCCACTATGCTAACCACTAAACAAGAGGGTGTGGATCTTTATCTTAATTACCATCTTATATTTACTACTTTTAGTAGTAAAAAAAATCTTTCTATTTCAGCTACATCATGTGATATTGGTGACATCTATCTACAGACAGAATTCAACAAAGGTTCTCATAAAAATTTCCATTCTAGATAGATCTGTATCAGTCACTTTCCATTTTAAAACCAAGCAAGAGTTATTTTATGGAACCTATTCACGTTTCTTGTTTTCTCTCCATGTTGCAACACGCTTCACAGACCGAACCTATTAAATATGGGACTAAAACATTTTTTATTTTATCACCATTCCTGGATCTTCTCAGAGTGGTCTTAGCATTAGAGAACCCGTATATTTAAAAGCCTCTGGTAGGAGTGTGGAAGTAGTTATGTTATGCCAAAGCTAATATTACACTGTGCTGGTCACATTTTTAATGCCACATCTAATCAACCTCTCTCCGACTCCTCATGTCGGAGTGACTGCAGAATAACATTGTAACCCTGTATATATTTTTCTTCGTTAATGGTGTAACTGAAATGGACACCATTACAGGGTATGCTCTCTCTCAAAATACAGGGTGAAAATTGTTAAAATAGCAAAATATTTCCAGACAACTCACATTGGAAAAACAAGCTCTGAAATTCAAGGAACACCACATTCTACTTAAATATGAAAAGAATTAAAAAGGTGACCTGTGCATTTCCCTCGTTATCTGGAAGAAAGAGTAGAAACATGGAAGAGATTCAAGGTAACGCAAGACCAGAATGAAGAGTCCCACTGTTCATGCATCCAGGCAGCACCAGCGCCAAATCCTCCCAAGCTGGAGTCAGGCTTTGCTGTGCTTCTACCACTCCAAGCATCGCTCTGCAGCGGGTGGATGTCCTGGCAGGCAGAGGCATTCTGGCAAACAGGCTGAATTCATGACAGCAGAAACAGCAGACAGTTAAGGCAACGTCTGGCACTTGCCAGAGAGATGAAAGAACTGAAATTGTATTACTTTGCAAGAGTTTGCATGGCAGAGCAAAGATCACAGAATCACCTCCGCAGAAGACGAGTCCTTCACAGAAGGAACAGGCAGTATTTCAGCACAAAATGAATAGACTATTAGCCTTCAGCAAATGGGATATTTATTGTTTTTAAATTGTACATTAGTCCCCCAGCAACAATGATATTTTTAGTGCACATCAACTGCGAGACTAAGAGAACACGGAGCTAAAACTGAGGACTCGGATTAGTGATTTTTTATGCCCTGCGGGAATACAAGATCTAAACAGATGCACACATAAGTGAATAAGATCCAACGATACTAGGGGAATAATGCCAACTGCGTCAACAATATGAAAAGGCTACTGCTCAGAAACGTCCAACAGATAGCAGACTCTGGTCCCAACAGACAGTCTGGAAAGTGAAGAGATTTAATTAAAAGGGGGAACAACCCTGAAACAAAAGGTAAGCACAGAGATAAGAACACCTCCCCGAAAAAGCATTGTCCTTTTACAGTACCATGGTCAAAAAAGAAGCATACATAGCTGCTGTGTAGCAAAAGAGCTGGCATCCACACAAATGTTACCCTGTCATTTTGTATTGGTATTTAGAAGTTTTCCTCAGAGAGGCGTGGGCTGAAACATCAACATATCAGTATTAAAAATTCCTGTTTTCTTCCTGTAGCTTTGAAGTTGTAGATATTAAAGATGAAATGCTTATCTATTCAAATAGAAACGCAATTTTGACCTTAGCACATTACTGTGAAGACAAAACATGTTGTTTTGATATTTACAAGATGCCAAAATTAGCTGCACTTCACAATCAACCACATACCATCCTTGATAAAACAGCCTTGCAAAAGCCACTCTGGAGGAGTAGAGAAAAAAATGAAAACAAATCAGTTACCAGTAGCGGATTTTCAACCCAAACTCCAAAAGCATCAAATCATTGCACTTGTGCACCGTAGACAAGGGAGTCACGAAGCCTAAACTGGAAGCAGACCCTGCATATATTAAAAATGTTTTCCAAAACCACCTAAAAAGCATCCTGCAACTGCCAGAGCTGCTGCTGAGGATGAAATTCACTATCCAGGTGAGAATGGAAGGTGCAGTGTAAATTAACGATAAATTTCTAGTTGGCCCAATATATACTCCTCCTGGTGCATATATACATGTTTTTTCTAGCTAAATATGAGACAGAACTGTTACCTTGAGATGTTTTAGCCACGTGCAGCTGCTGTTACACAATGTATTAGCGAGCAACATGACCACTCAGAGCTTAGGCACTGAGAGGAGCAGCCATGCTAAAAGAACTCTGGTTTTAACTAATGTCTGAACAGTAAATAACCGCAGGTTAATACAGCTGATGCCTTCCACTAGGGCGAGACACCATAATGAGCTGAGCACAACCACGCGCAGAGGCCTACACCAAAGATCGCTGCCTCACGAGCACTCCAGTGGGCGGGCACGGATCACTGTCCAAATATTACTGCTGGCTGCAGACTAATGCAGTTTTAACAAGCTCAAAACATCTTGCTAAAATGAATCTGTCATTATAAATAAATGACAGTACAGTGGGCACACAGCGTAATGCATTCACCAAGGCTATCGCATGGTGGTAGGAATTAGCTTTGGTACTTAGCATGTTCTTACGCTGATTACAGTTAAGGTTTCTACATACACTTTTTATTCTGGCAATTTCTCTGGCAATTTCAGCTACTAAAAGAGATCTGTCAACTTCACGCATATATTTGGTATAAGACAAAATCCCCTGAAAGACTCACCCAATATCATTAAATTCTACCACTAGTAAGCCGGTGCCTGAGGAGTGCGGCCTACCCCTGTGCGCCACAGCAGCGTTTACACCGGCAAGCCTGAGAGCTCAGGCTTCCGAAATATCTACCCAAATGGTTATATCTTTAACCAAGCTAGGAAGATGTGCTTCGTGAGAGATGGGATTCAACCTCAGCACAGCACCAGACCAGAATGTAAGCTATCTTCAGGCTTAAAGAGAATCCGCGCACGTACCTGTGCATTCACAGCTATGGGAGCTCCTTAGATGTTATAGGCAATTAAAAGTAGGATTGTTATAGCAAACACGCACACCATTTATGTGAAGGTTCTTTTGCACTGCTCTGAGAGTAGAAAGAAACATTTAAATTCAAATAAAAGCAAGTCTGATGTAGTGCTCCCCTGCACAGCCGGAGAAACATTAAGAAAGCTTAATCACAAAACAAAGCTCCTCAGCATAGACAGCCACAGAGAAGCATCCTAAATTCAAACCCAAGACTTCTTTTTGCACTGTGAAACTTTTAAAATTTGTTTTCTTAAACAAGCACTAGCTTCCGAGCTTTTTTCTTTTTTTTTTTTTTTTGTTAAAGAGCAAGTTGACAGCCCCTTTCTATATGGGTCATATATGCAAACACATCCAAATGGGGATTAAAAAATAAAGCTTTGAGGGAGCTGAGAGTGCTGCATCACTGGTTCTTCTATACGATTGACTTCTCAGCAGCAATTTTATACATCTCTTATCATCCTTCTCCAAAATGGAAAAGGAACGTTCCCTTGACTGTGTATGAAGTTTTTCAGTTATTTACTGCGATACCAAAATCAAACCGAGAAAAAGAAATCTGTTGCAGAACCTCAGTATTTTTATGCATTCAAAATTGTAAGCCCGCTGGCAATTCGCATGTGACAACAAATACAGCTGAGTCATGGAAAAATAGAATAAACAAACTATGATTTATGGTTTTCAGTTTTACCACAAAAAAAGCAACCAAGCTGTCTGGATGAGAGTAGTTTTCACTTCCTTCCCAGGCTTACATCACTCCCTATTGGAATACAGTTTTACAATTACTTTGAAAACTAAGTTGCTTTTTTTTTAATATATATATAAGTAAAAATAAAACTACATTGCTGACAGGACCACAGAATAAAGGTGTTTGACTACAACAAAAAGTTTGCACTGACCTACACGATAACTGGGGAACTGATTAGATCCTCACGCTCCTTCTTGCATGAGTTTTCCCTCGTGAGGCCAGGAGGCCATTTGGTCCTACACAGCCTTCCCAAGCTTTTTTAAAGTGCAGCTGTGGCAGGTCATTGCATCAATGTGAACTGTACTTCCTACAATGCCAAGCTGTGACTGCATTACAGATGTTGGCCATATGAACTACTGTGTGCTCTCATCTTTCTGCCTCCTTTTCCTGAGAGCAGGCCAAAAAAAACAAAAGGGAACAGGTCTTAGAAGTCAAGAGACACTATATGCAGCTCTTCAACCCATCATCAATGCAAATAAATAACTAAAATCCTTTTCTTTAAGTTTCTCTTACTCAAACTTACCCTTGTTCCAGCTTAGCAGGAAACACTTATCTGTTCACATTTTCCCACTATTTCCTAAATTTGAGTTCCAACTTCTATAAAACACTCGCTGCAAATGCAGAATTTCTCTTGTGCACTCTAGGGACAGTTTTGGATAGGTAACTTGCAGCAGCCTGTCTCTGTGGCCTGCACACAGAAAGCATGGCTAAAAGCCCAGAGGCAACAACTTCACAGACCAAGCCTTAAAGCAGGTCAGTAGAAATGGAACCATTCATAAATAAATAGTTTTAAAAACAATCCCATTTCTTAAGCTGGAGACAGTGGCTTGCCCGTATAGAGCAAATTTAAAGATCAGGCTTAAGATGGCAGATTATACAGTTTTTCCCCACATTTTTCTTGCTGTGTACTTCAATCATTAACAATCTTTGTGCCAGCTCCAGATTACCAAAAAAATAAAAATAAACAAACATGTCTCTTAAAGGCAGTATTCTTTTTTCTCTAATTTAAGAGCTTTCCAAAATCTTCTGGCAGCCAGATTTTTTTATGATAAAAAACAACCAGAACTAGTAATATATTAATTATTTAACTGAAATAAATGCATCTGTTAATGTGTTTAATTAAGCATACAAAATGCTTTATTTCATTTTATTTGTATTTAAGATTTCCTGTTTTCCCTGAAGTATTTATTATCCAAGGCATGATTCTTCTAATCTTAGATATACTCTGGGACTTAAGTACTATTTTATATCAGCATTTCTCAGCTGCTTTTATCATGAATAGCTATATTACAAACCATGTTAATGAGCTGTTTAGTATTCATGTATTAGACTTTTCCTCATTTTATATGGAAATAGTACTATAAAAATTCTAAGAATACTAGTTTTATGTGCACAATAATGATGAGATACAAAGCAAATAAGGAGGAGGAAATCTGGTGGCAGTGAATATGAAATGGATTAGTACCTCGTCAATGTGCTTTACATTGGTTTAAAATTATTAAGCATGTAATTAAGTAGGATCAATTGCACTGTTTGTTTTTGAGGTAATGTTTTAGCTATTTTAGATGTTTTATCTTTAAGAATTTAATTTCACACTACAATGATATTCTTGTAATCCCCCCCCTCCTGCTACGAAGCCACATAGTCGGGATATGCATGTAACCCATGACATATCAAGAAGTGACCCAGGGCATAAGGCCAGGCCAAAATCACTGCAAAGAAAGATAAGAACAAGGCAAATTAAACAATTTCGTAAACACAAAAATAGTTCAGTTCAGCTGACCTTATTAATCAGATGTATTCCAGTCCCCAAGATTGTTAGCAGGAAAGAAATGCTACAGCTACATGCAGCAACTGCAGCCCTGACCTGGCTGACCTCAGAGCTATCTCCAGTGCAGCCGAAGTGAAATGAGATTACACTTTGTAGGAGCCTAATGAGTCAAACTGTCAGCCTTCAGCACACTCACAACTGAATGCAGATCACAGAAATAAATAAAAAAAGTGGAATTCTCACTTTGTATAAGGTGGGGACAGAGAAGACTATTTTCTAGATAGGATAGAGAACCTACAACTTCATGGCTGAATAAAAAAGTGAAAATACATCGGCTGTCTAACTGAATTGTCTCATTTAAAACCAGGAACTCCAAATCTGTGAAACAACACATTTGTTATGGAAAATCTGATGTCTGCATGTCTGTGCCCCCCCCCACACACACCCTCACCCCCCCCAAAGGTGCGGAGTACCTCATGTTATTGCAAATACACCATCAAGTTATGCCTTCTAAGAAGCTGCGACTTTGATGAGGTTATAAACTTTAGACAGTAAATGTGAGTTTGGCATTCTTATAAGGAAATTTGGGTCCAATCGTGTTCTCAATAATAGAATCTACTCACAATTATTTCATACTGGGCACATCCAAGTTTTGCATAGAACCTCATGCTTGTTTCTGAGGGCATAGCTCACAGTCCTGCAAAGCTGCACACAGATGTTCATGCTGCTTTGAAAAAATGAGGTAAGATGAAAGCATTAAGCAATTCCAAGATGTGAAAATATTTCATTTGGCACAGTAAAGTTTCACCTAGAAGTACTGGGACATGCATAAGAGCTGTTAAAACAAGAACTTTCTGGATTAGATCTGTAGATCCAAAGTTAAACTAAATCCTGAAGGACACTTTTGAAATTAAGTCTTTCCCATCATTTCCTTTCCTGCCCTATTAAAAGAGTAAAATGTAGTGCAGTTGAATGCAGACCACTGAGTTACACTCCTTTTGCATAGCTGTGTTATCCTTTGCAAGCAGAGTTTTTGTCTTGCATTATTTCTTTGTCCATAGCAAAGTGTCCTCTTTGCTAAAACTACTGTGCATTATGGAGCTAAAAAAAATTCAAGTTTTTATTTTAAATCAGTCCTATTTTCAAAAAAGAGCAATTTTACTTCTCTTCCAGCAAGCCATCTGCCTGCTAATGAGGGTTGTTTTCATCAGTAATTTTGAGAAGAAAAATGGTTATTACACTTTAGCATTTTTTAAGTGACAAAGAACACCACCCAGCCCACTATTTTAATGCCTAGCATTTCTCCTAGTACAGGATCTGCAGGCCAGATGTATCATTATAATTATAAATATTTGTAATGAGTCTTGGTGTAATCGGGGCCCACAGTGAAGCAGCATCACCTCAGATCAAAATCTTTCAACATGAAATTTCATATATAATATTGCTGTAGTTTATAAATCCCTGTATTATCAAAAATAACCTTTTATACCAGCAGTCAAAAAAGGGTTTTGATGTTGCTACAGGCTTACGTTTTTAATTTTTTTTTAAACACCTCATTAATAGACAAAACAGTGATACAGTAATTTCTCTACCTCTATTTACCAAAGCTATTCCTGGCAGACACTGGAGTGACATCCTAACAACTAAAGCTATCACAATCATCTGGATATCTGGCTAAATTATCCTACTTAAAGTGTATTCCACATTTCCCCAAATACTTTTTTCCTGATGCAGACTATTGAACAGCACTAGTAAAAACCAAAGGGACTGTTCAGGAAGATAAAAACTGAGGAAATGTAGGGTTAAGAATTTGGACATCACTGAAGAGAAAAAGATGAGACCTGTGAGTCTCCCAGAAAAGGGAAAGGGAATCTGTTCACAAAGATGACAGAGGAAAATAAAGGAAATACATCGGAAGAAAAATAGTTTTAATCATTTTATCAGCAGAATCACAGGAAAATAATGAATAAAGCAACAGTGAGGACTAGGACTAAATTTTTTTAAAAAAAGCAAAAATGCAGAGTTGAAGAAAAGCAAAAGTTAACTGCAGAAGAGTTGCCAGGAGAAAGAGAGGAAATGAAAAAAGAAGTAGAAATAGAAATTGTTAAGAGGCAAAGGAATGCAAAATAAGTGGGATAGAAATAAATGTGCACATAGAGACTAAAACATTATGGAAAAAAGGTTAAATATACACCTAAATGGAGATGTTCTACCAAATAAAAAAAACACTGCAATCTTGCATCTTTCACCCTCAGTCCCTCGCTTAATGATCGGTAAACCAGTTACAGCTCCACATTTTTAGGATGACAATTTTTTTTCCCCACTGCAACTTAGAGACTTGCTGGCGCAGCTTTCTTAAACAAACCACAGTGCTATTGCTTGGATCCTCACTGGGTTCTCCTGCATTGACATCCAGGGGACGTATCCCTCCTGTAAAACCAGACAGGACTGCATGCATACCTGAAAGACTGCTCATGCCCAAACAGATTACCACTGAAACACACATCTTTTGTTGCCAAATATTGTCAAGAAGGTCAATGATGCAAAAAACAATGTCATTACTTTAGGCTTAACAGCCAGCACAACCTCATGAAAGAGAAAGTGTGACAAGTCTTGCTCTCTCTTCTCTTTACTTTTTTATAAAATAAAATTGCTTTGGGTTAAAAACTTGCAAATGATCTTAGTCAAAGTATGACTTACTTTTATGTTTTTCAAGAGATTGATCTTTTCATTTTTTTGTCTTATGAGTATATATCCCATTAGAGCTGCTTCTGCATAAGAAGTGCAATTTTAGCAAGCAATTAATCCATAAATGAGCTGTTTCAGAGTTTTAGGTATTGGACATCATCCTTCAAAGGCTCTATCCTGCCCTTGTATTATACCTACATGTTTCCACAGACCTTAAAAGAAGCCCATTTTGTCAGCAATGATCTAACTGAATTCCCCGTGAATCACTTTCAGAAATCCATACAAAAGATAATCAGCTACAGACAAAAAAAAGTAGTATATTTACAATGACCATGTCACAGAGATGCAACGACCTCTAAATCCTTCGATCCTGAACTTGTTGTTGCATACTTTATACCAGAAATTACAGAGGGAAAAAAACAGCTGGTGAGCTACAGAATTTATACCTATTTGAACCTGGGCCTCTTGCTAGGGACATTGAGTTTCTGTGAGATAACAACATCATGACACCCTGTGCAGTTCTCATCTTTCACGCAGACTGGAGATTCTCTGATTTTGCCACCCTGTCCCCAAAGTAATTCATAAACTTTTTTTTTTTAAAATGTGCCCCACGTGCATAGGCTGAGAGAAATCTAATGCAGCATTTTGTGTAATCAGATGGTCGCAAACCGCAGCACTTTACTGAGTCCAAGGGAAAATCTTATCTAAAGATCATTTCATATTAGCAGCTCAATGCATCTCACAGAGGAATTATTCTTTGCTGATCTTCTTACACACGACACAAATCTCCCGCTACACATTCGCAAGGTAGGAATCATTATCAGTAAACCCCAAATGGGCTAGCCTTAGGAAAGCATACTGGCCTACACTAAAAGTTAATGTAAAAATGTGTTGGCAAGTTGAAGATAACTATTTGAATAACTATATATCATATTCACACTAACCGCATAATCATCTGATAATCTATTGCAAAGTTTTCAACTTGCTTTTAAGGTAGTTGCATCTGGTAGAAATAGGCCTGGGTGCATGGACTATGTAAAGGCCCACATTAAAGAGCATACAGACCAGAGATCAGAGTACAATTGAATATACAGAGTAGAAAAACAAATTATTAAAAACGTTGTTGAATGATTCTAGTCTTTAAAATTACTATTTTTAAAGCAAAAGCAATTCTATTTCCTGCCAAATTATGGTATTAGCCTGACTGTAGCCTGTCACCTTCAAAACAATCATTTAAGAAAAAATTTTTATTTAGACAACTTCAGTTGCAGCACCCTACAAAACAAATGGTCTCTGTTGCTAACCCTTTGCAGGGAATGCAGCACTGCCAGCCAAGACACCAGGAGTAACTTGCCGTACTTCTGACACCAGGTGGATTTACCTTGCCTCTACCTGTTTGAACATATCTTCTTATGGATCTGGTCTTCTTATACTATATTCTAGTCTCCATCATGTATACGCCCAGATCCACCATTTACTACTACAATAAATTAATTAGTACCAGGCACACGCTTAGTCTTTCCATACTTGAGATTACAGAAGGCAATCAAGCTCCAACCAAAAGCCACATAAACTCCCTCAGCTGATGCTCAGGGCTACACTGGTATTCAGTGTTACACTAGTACATTTGCTTGGCTTTTGTTTGCTGCAAGTTTCGATCTGTATATAGACTGGATATAAACAGTCCAACTAATACTGGGATCAGAGGAATACAGCCCTGGGCTGGGTTGGCACCTGCCAGGTGCCCACCCTGTTGCTCAAGAGGACAGTGGAGAAAATAAGATGGAAAGCTCGTGTGTCAAGGTAAAGACAACGAAAAAGGATTAACCTTGCAGTGTTTTGCTGTCTCTTCAGTATGTTTTCGCAGCAGCACCACCAGCGTGGCTGTGGTGGGGCCGTTGATGCCGGATGGAACCAGACCCAGCTGTGTCCAGCATGGGGCAGCCCCGGCCTCTCCTCACAGAGCCCCTGCAGCCCAACCCTGGGCACACATCCCCTGATAATATTAGGAAGAAGTTTCAAAGTTAGGGCCATAGCCATATGCTTAATCACACGAAGTACTCACACAGAAGCGAACAAACTGGTTTTATTCACACAAGGATAACACATGCCTTCCAGTGATTTGACAGTATGCTTATGTCTCAGTAGTAGTTTTACCAGCCATTGGACTGGTAAGCTATAAAAAGAAATGGCCTCTAAATGTTCTTTAGGGCCTCCATACCATCACTTATATGTTACTGGCTGAGACAGAAAGAAAGTACATTATCATGTTATTCCCCAGCCTACGATGTGCACTCCCCTGCACCCAAGGATGGGGTGGCCCAGAGGGAGGAGGAGCAGAACAAGTGCTGAGAAACACAGGAACATTCCCAAAGCACAAAACCTCTCATGGGGACAGCTAGGCCTAACCAACGGCTGTCCCAAACACCACAGTGGATCAACCTTACCTCCTCCAGCTCAACTGTAACACAGGATTTGTCTCACTGGGATGCTTCTCTGTAACCTTTCCAAAAGGCTTAGAGGGTACGAGCACTATCGACATCCATCCTTTCCAGACTGTTTGCTCTAATATTCGGTTAACTGCCAGAACATCAGCAATCCTATCACACCAGCAAAACCACCTTTCCTGGAGGGGGCAAGCACATCAGTTTTCCCAAATGACAAAGCAAGGAGAAAGCAGAGGTCAGAAGCTGAAGCCAAGGTGAACATCTGCGTGACTGCTGCCTGAGGAAAAGGGGCAGAGAACAGCAAAATATCTGAACAGGACAAAGCACAGCAAGTGGTTATATGCCAAAAACTACTATGGCAGAAACACAAGCCGCAATAAATACATCTTTGCTAGTGTTTACCAACCGCAGTTGCTTTGCCAGGTGAAACCACAAGGAGACCCTCGCTTGTGTTTTCTTTCAGCTCTGCATAAACAGTATCAGGAAAGTTCATCCTGCTTCAAAACATTCATCTTGTTCTGTCAGAAGCACTTCTCATCACCAGCTAACATCTAACTGTGGCAATATTGTATGGTTCTACTACACATTTAACTTAATTTTACATAAACCAGCAAAAGTTTCATAAGATCTGTTGACATTTGTCATTTAGTTGTGGTTTGTTTCCCACAAGGGCTATAGAAGTTAAGTTTTATGCTACTGATATGAACGATCTTGATTCAGAGAGAAAAAGTAGGTATACATTCATCACCTCAAACAAATCTGTTTAATATGACTATCAACACAGTTAAGTGTCTTGCTGAAGAACAGGTATAAGCAGCTATTTTACATAGCAGATTTCCTTCTTCAATAGTAAATGCATACAGCAATATTATGAAGGGTAAAAACACCAGCATATTTTTCCCTTGCATCCAGTGATTTGTCATTTACTTTCAACAGCTTCATTGCACCTCATCTTGAATGTATGCAAGTTATTTATTGATCTGGAATTTTCAAAAGCTACTTTTGAGTGGTTTGGGAACCTGACTTCTATTGAATTTCAATGACTCTACTTGTAAAAGAATTAGGAGCTTTAGGAAATTTTATCTTTGTTTCATGCTGCAGGAGCAACGCAGCACCCAATTATCCTTCGCTGCTAAGAGAACTACAATCGAGGTACCAAATTAACAACTTTTAAGCTTGTGAAATTAGTCTCACATAATTAGCATCCAGAGAACGAGAAAAGCAGAAAAGCTATTTTAGCATACAAAGCGAGACTCAGGCTTTTAAACAATTTCTGTTTTCTGCCTTCCTTTTACTCCTTCAGATTCACCTTAGCCATGATTACAGAAGATGATAGTCCCTCAAAATCCTACAGAAAGATTTATCAAAACATGTTGAAATCACCTCTGATAAGGCTGTATCTATTCAAACTTCTAGAGATATGAACCATTCATATTTGATGACTTGTTAATGTAAACTGGGGTTCTTTCAATTCTGCAACAGTCAACTACAAATAAATTGTCTAAGGGGCTCGTATTCAAATAGCCATTTGGATAGCATTTAAGAAAGCTCTAATAAAAGACAAACAGTGTCAGGATAACAAAGTATAGCTGGGGACAATATGAGAAACAATCGCTGTCCAGTGGTGCAGGGTGAATTATTTTCAGAATTTTGATGCTGCTTAGATAACGGAGTGTCGAGTTCTTTCACGTCTTGGTAGTAGGACAACCTGGTATTTTAACTGTGTTTTTTCCTCTCATAAGATATTCTTGGTACTCGAGCAAATACTTGGGGTCATAGATGTCTCTGATAGGTACCTGTGCCATAGCAAAACACTGCAGCCTGGAACAAGCCACAGAATGGTATGAAGAGTTCAGGGTGTACTTGTGCCAGACCTCAAATCTCCACAGGGCAAGTATCAGCCAGTTCTATAGCGTCTTCCTCTATTTCATGGCTAACAGAAAATAAAACGTCCTTTGCACCGAGCATCACAAGATCAAACACAATCAGTGTGCACAGCTTCAGAAAAGTTACAGAATATGAGTAAGTTCTTTCCCTCCTCTTTCACCTTTCCTTAGTATGATGCACTCTGGCAGAAAGGAGTTTATGAACTGAGGTTAGAAAACCATATGCGAGCCAGACAAATCCTTAAGCCTAAAGCTGTTAACACAAAAATCCTTGAGTAGTAAACAGATGGAGTCATCTGCAAATACACCTTTTAAATCTTGACCCTGTTAGTAGGAGGCTGAGAGGGAAACCTGGAAATAGTATATCAAACCAAATCTTCGGATTTCAGAAGCCATGCACTGATATTTTCTGTGCAACCACCAGACTTATTTAGAGATGAATATGCTAGTCAGAGGGCCAACTGTAATGCAACATGCACTGGTACCCCAAAATAACAATGTTTTAAATTGGTGATTTGAGATACAGTTAATGAATTTCCCACTTCAGCCCGTATAAAAGCTTGAGATAGGGAAACGCTTACAGCTTAACAGCGATATTGGTAGCAGGAATAGTAAAATTAGTAAAATTCAATATTAACCAGACATTTACATCTACTTAGCAACTAAAACAGGGAATATAAAACAGATATTAGGTGTTAGAAAAGGTTGTCACTGGGTTTGATTTCTAAAGTCCATTTGCCTCAAAAGTGTTTTTGACCTTTTTGTATTTGTCCCAGTAAAATAGTTGAGCGGATAAGCCTATAGACAAGAAATAAAATAAATCTTTAAGTAAGGAAGTCATATAAACATTTGCACCTACCTCCAGACCAACATCTGTCTGTAAAAGTCAAACATGTCTGACCAGATTCTGGGGCACCTGACAGAGTTGTATTGATTTCAGGTGAGCTGGCTGATTTAGCCTACTGAAGAAGCAAGCCTCATCCGATTAGGTTAAGTAAATTGATTTTTGAATCCTGACTATTTGCAAAAACCTTATGAACAACCTAGAGAATTACCACCCAAGAAAGGGTGGAAATTACTTGGTCAAGAGTTTTTACTAATATAATTTTTAAAAATGAACTTTCTTATGAACAATTCACTAGCAGAAAAGCAACAAAATCTGTTCACTAAATTATTCATTCTGAATTACTGAACCAGGTTCATTCGTATTATAAAAAGCAGCAGCTTCACTGAGAGCAGAATGAATCCCAGCTGCTAAGAAACAGAGAGAACACATGCAGATGCTGTAGGAATTGACTTCTAGTCTTACAAACCTATTCGTGGGATGATTTAGTGGAAGATGGGAAGTTGAATGGGGACAGACCAGTGATGGATGCTCTCCTTTGACTCAGAAGAGCACAGGCTATGACAGGACAGCTCCACCACTCTTGTCCAAAGGAAGCCCAACACAGACAAAGGAAGCTGTGCCAGCACAAAGCCCTGCCCCAACCTTTGCCAATGCAGAGACAAAATCCAACATTAATGAAAAAATCACCTCTCCCCTTTCTGTCCAATCCTAGACCTCTTTATTAAAGCTAGTATGGGGACTATATTGCATGGTTTCAGGCAGATTCCTGAGAAAATCTGTTCATACAATGATATATACATTTGTAGCCCAATAGCTTTCAGGCTATTGCAAAATTTGGTAAAAACGCCAGCAGGAGAGAGGCCACAGAGATATTGAGTACCTAAAAGTTTTCTGCAGATAGATGGCTGAGTGATTAGTGAGACTAATAAGACTTTTCATATTCTCACTGTGGGAAAAGCTGTAGCATGAGAATTTATCTCTTTTTAGACACCTTGAAAGCCCCATGGGAGAGAAGTTAAGAACTTCCACTTGCAGGAAAAGCTTTGATCCATGTTTTCACATTATTAGAACCCAGAAAACCCTATTACTAGGCACAAATCCACAGAAAATCAATCAAACTTCATTTGTTTATGGCTACAGAACAACTAGCAATATCTGTCAAGCCACACCAAATAATTCATCTTACATAAGTCAGCAAAGGGCTGACAAATAGAAGTTGCATTCATCTATAAACAAGCAGACACATGACGCAGTGCACTAGAACTGGAAAGTGCTGCGTCCCTGGCATTAACACCACAGAGTCCTCAAATATTTCATAAGGATATTTTAAGGTAGTTTATAACTCCTTACAGGTACGATGATACAGAGTGTCAGCAAGAAAATTAAGGAACATTATATTCATCTCCAGTGAGAAGCAACTTACCTGATGAAGCTGCAGTACATATACATATTTCAAGAAATATTAGATTTGACAGCAAATTATGCTGACTAAACAAATACAGAACCACTAATACTAAAATGTAATTGCAAGCAAATATATGGGAAAGTTTCTCTCAGCATCCCAGTGCTGTCACTGCGTCCTCATGCAGAGGCCTGGACTGAGTTGAACTGAAAGGGAGAGGCAGGGCAGTCCCATTACAATTACCTTCTCAGCCTGTACACTCACACATTGTCCAGACACCTCATTAACCAGCAGCTCATCAACATAGGGCTACCTAACCTGTACACTCAAAGATGCAAATGTCCTCCTGCTCTACAGTCAGGAAAGCAATGATGTTTCTGACATAGGACAGCACAAGCAATGCATCCGACAGAAATTGTTAGTATTTGCAAAAAGGAAAGGTGTTTCCAAAAGGATCAGACCTGCTGGTGTCAGAAGAGGATGGGCTTTGCCACCCTATTCCCCCTTTCTTTAAGTCATCAATAAACTTCAAAAGCTATGATTTTAATCTGCTGTGATTTTGAATGGCATTATTAACACAAATCATATGGTGCAGTACAATAAATACACAAACTGCTTGGCAGGAAAATAACCAGGTAACCAGCAAACTGCTAGATCTGGAACTACATGCTAAATATCCAGAAGCAAATTAAAAACTGCATGTGACAGTTTTTGTATTCTTATTGCAATATTCGTTACTTGAAAATTTTGGAACTGTAGATGTGTTATGCTTCAAATCTACGCTTAAAAATTTTATGCTGCAGAAGACAATAATCAATAACCAGTGCAGTAATAAAACCTTAAGTATACCTCATAGTCCCAAATACATTCTGTTTTTAAAAATCCCAAATGGTTTCAAAAGCAGTTAATCAGAGCACCCTCACCACAGTCCCAGAAGCAATTTTCCTATCAGTTTCAAGGAACAAACCATGGAGCAGTAAGGTTGCAATCATCGGTACAATATTTGCCCAGTCAGAAATGGTTTCTAGACATCTCTACTTTTCTGTCCCTCATTTTAAAGATTAGACTCCTAAATAGTGTCTGATGTTTGATACTTTCTTTTATCAGTAAACCACATTTCTAGCCTTATTGATTGTCAGTATTGCTTTGGTACTAAATACATGTTTCTTCTCTTACATTAAGTGATTATCCTGGGGATAAAACCAGTAAATTCCCTCATTTTCCTCAAAATCCAGGAAACAAGGGCACATTAAGATTTAATATCACCTCAACTGTAGTCTACAATGCCATAAAAAAAATCTGTAAGGTTGCTGCTCTGGTCTTCAGAAGCTCTTAGCCACATTAAATAAAAAAAGGAAGGAAAAACCCATCAAGGTCTTTTATTATAATTAAATGTGTTGTATTAAAGCTCTCTCTCAATTTCTGATCTTTGCTTCTTTTCCCTTCATAAGTTTTTACATCTTCTTTGATTTCTTCCTTTGATGTTTGCATGCTCTTAATACCTTTATTGAAAATATTTTGCACTACTCATTTCCACCCAGCCCTCCCTTTTTTGAGGAATACCTTTTTCCCTGTGCCTGACTTTGCCTCTGCCCTCTACAGCTCACTGAGAGCACAGGGAACATAGGCTCTGGTGAGTGTTCATTATGAAGTGGCACACAAACAAAACACCTTCCATTTCTTTTGTCTCTCACCTACGCAGTGAATGTAACCTGTTACCCTGATACGAAGATATATTCAAGAATTAAAATAAATAAATAATAAAAGCAGAAGCTTTCCCTTCAATTATATAGTTAGTGCAAATACAAATGTTACCTTTAAAAGGAAGATAAAATAAAATTGGCACCTTCTTTACTTACATGTGTCTAAAGACTCATCTGAATCATCAGGACAATCAGGTTCTCCATCACACAGCCAGTGCTGGGAGACACAAGTCGTGCCGTCACGACACAGAAACTCTCCTACGTCACATAACTGATGTTCTTCTGAAAACAAGAATGGTTTAGAATGCAACAGTTAAAAAAATAAAGAAAAATAAAGTGGCACAATGAAAATCAAAAGTGAAAATAAAATGATTTTAAATCAGGAATCAAAACAAAGAATAAAAACTATGGGAAGCAGTAATTAAAGGAGGTATTTAATGGTAATGCCCTTACTCAGGCTGAATAACCCTAACCTCTGGCTGCAGTGTTTCAGTGGGAGCACCCCAACCAGACATGAACAGGATTAGCACAAATCACCTCCCTGAAAAAAGATTTTTAGGAAATCCTATTCTCATCTTCAGCTCTTTCACCATTAAGTAAATGTGTTAAATAGACAGAACTCAACAAGCTTTAAATTTCATGTTTTCAACAGGGAGGTATCCTATTCTCCTCCCCTGCCTGAGAAAACATTGACAAATTTGTTGTTTCAAGTAATATTTTCTCCAGGACACACTTTTTTAAGCAGGCAAACATCTTTTTAAGCATATGTACAAGTTTTTGACTACTGCTTTAAATATGTACTTTAACAAGTAAATCCTATCTCAAGTTTATATATGAACTATTTTACTTTTCATGTAACAAAGCTGCAGTCCAAGTTAATGGTCAAAATTGAGGCACCTTGATAATTATTTCCTTAAAAAGATAACAATTTTTGAAGCCTGGCACAGCCAAACTATCAGCTGACTTCAACCAAAGTCTGATGTCCTTGAGATCTACAAGAGTTAATTAACCCAAGACTATTCCTTCATTAACTAACTCTTCTATCATTAATTAAAGCCCACAAAGCCTCTGTGCAATATATTGTATTCTTTTTCTCAACACAAATTGCGGTAGTCCCTTCCACAAGGTAGCAATTGCAGATCACTGGAAAGGTTTCTCAATGATTCTCTCAAGCTTACACGACCAAGCAGTAACTTCTCTGGAGTCGATATTTTTACAAAGATATAAAAATAAGCATATAAGCATTTGGGGGATGATAGTGTATTATTACTTTAGGAAATAACTGTAGGGATATTTTATTAAAATTAACCTATCCATTTCATCCTGCTTACATTTAATTTTCAAGATCAGCCTCAAACTATTGATGGATACTGTTTCAGATTAGTCAAAGTTGCAACTATTATGCAGATAAATTTAATATTATTTAATACAGCTACATCATGGCTTCTGTAACTCTGTAGGAGTTGTTATATTTTAATTCTTTGCATTTACTACTACTGCAAGAAGCGCTGAGTTAAGTTGTTCATTTTGTACAAAATGAACAACTGCGTAATTAAAAGTGCAGGTTTACATGCTCAAGGAAGCAGTTTTGCATTAAGCACCTCCCTGAAAAATTTAAGATCCCTCTCTGGAAGTGCTTCTTGAAAATTCATACTGGAAATAAGAAAGAGAGAGGGAGTTTGGTGAGCTTTAGCATTTCAAGGATGTACAGTAATATAAGCAAATCTGTATTAATTTTTAATTATTTCTTTTAATAAAATTATTAAAATTCATAACAAGTTTCTTTATCTATGGAAACCTTGTAGCACAGTGTGAACTGTCATTTTCCATGCATTACATGCATGTTCCTAAAAGACATGGGAATATCAAAACTAGCACAAAGACAGTTATCTACTATGTCCACATACTTATACCACTCAAGATCAATTTTTCCCTCACATTGGTGACCTGGGTATGCATCAAATCTGTAGTAGAACTACTTAAATGATCAGAGCCCATTCAATACTTTCTTCTTTTTGCATATAGCTATTTCTCAGAGGAAAAAAAAATGGTTGAAATGGCTAACTGGCATGAATTAAGATTGTTAAATAGTTAGTTAAGTTTACAGATTTTTGAACTGACAGCTAAGTGGCAAAAAAAACCACATTGCTGAATATAAGTTTAAGCTTCTAGAAACATTTATACAGTCAAGTTTGCCCATGTGACTGGTTCTACAAGAATTACCTAAATGCAAAATTCGTATAGAAAAATAAACCTAATTTCTTTTCTAATTCCTAACTGGCAATAATCGACTAGAAGGAGAAATCAATGTTGTCATTTATGCTGAAATGTAATACTCCAAGTCTAATTATATGTTGCAGCAAGTGAAGCCCAGTGTTAAGAAAATCACATTTGAATCCAGTGGAGAATTTCAGTATAGTTATTTAAGTTTGTAAACGAACCTTACAGTGATACCAATAAAATCAATGCAAAATTTGCAGAGATGCTCTTTTGCATCTTTTAGGCGAGATGTCAGAATTAAACCCTGCCCAGAATTAACACCTGCAGCCATCTCTGAAGGAAACTCGGCAGCACGGGAGGAAATTCTGCATTCTTCTTCATATTTCCCCTTGGAGGCACCTAGTTGAAGGCAGACCGACAACCAGTAGGGCCACACTGATGTTAGAGACCGCTCTCCTCTGCAACATTCCGTTGTGTTTTATACTTTTATCTGCAGTAAAATACCTTTTCACTACGCAACCTCAACTGCCAGTCAGAACAAAATGCAACCTCAGAGTAACACTGTCAGTAGGATAAGGGACATATCCTATCACTGTTCTTATTGCATGGTCACATACGCCTACACAGATACATCTTTTCTCATTTGGAGTAAAGATTACAAGCTGATTTAAACTAACTTGATACAAACTTGATTTAAAAATAAATACTTCATAGTTCAGTCTTATGCATGTATTTAGAAAAACTGCTTGTTTTCAACTTTTTAATTTTCTTTTAATTGAAATAATTTAGCTATTTCCACACAATTAAACTCCTTCCTTGTATTTTATTCAACAGTACAGAAATTATGGAAATCTCAGCTTTTTTATTCTCTATCTACAGAAAAACCCAGCAGAGTGAAAAAACACTGACTTATAGAACACTGAAAAACAGATCTTGTTTGGAAGAAAGCAGCTTTATATTCACTCAGGGTTTTATTGGCTCTGAAACTGCTTTTTCAAACTGTTTTCTTTTGCATATCTATAGAATTATCACTTATTTTCAGCTGCTGACTTTGTAAAATGAATTAGACCAGTTAATCATGGACATGCTGTAAATAGTGTTGTATTTGTTGTTTTTTTTTTAAGGAAAAAAATGCATCCTAAAAAATAGTCATCTAAGATGGCCTTATTTCTTAACAGAAAAAAAATTACTTTCAATAACACATCTCCGTACAGTTTCCTTCTGTATTGTGTGTGCTGTACTAGCAGGCTCCCAGCAGATGAGAAAATTCACATATTTTTAACATACCAATTCTGAGATACAGAGCAGATGGTCAGAAATCATCTCTCGATGGGTAAATAAAAGCTTTGCCTCCCTAAGGACAGTACTCCTATGCTATGTCGCGAACACCTGGCAATGGCTCTTCGAAGGAAAGTTTCACAAACAAAATAGCCAGTGCCTTTGTTTTAAAGTCACTGTTTCTAGAGGCAGAAATTTATTCTGTTAAAAGACAGGCACAGCTTTAAGAGGATGAAGCTCAAAATCTCTGTTAGGAAACCAATTACATTTAACCAGTTACACTAAACCTGGAAAAATAAATAAATAAATAAAAATCCAGGTTCAATTTATCAGTATTGCAGTTTCCCAGGATTCTCCCGTTCATACCTGCAGTACACTGCTACTACTAGACAAGCAAAATAAGCAGACCAACAAAAAGCAGCGTACAAGATGTCTGTCTACAACAGGAATACCGCAACTTTAGTTAGTTGCTTCTGTAAACATACATTCAGCACAGAAAAGATGAGGGATAACAGCCACCGTCTGTGATCCCGTTGCCTGGTAGAGGCTCAAGGTTTCTGGATCCTTTTTATTTGAGAGACCGCAGTCATGAAAAGCAAGTCAACAGTGGGCTTAGAAAGAGCTATGTGTGAAACAACATTTATATAATTGTGCGTTTCTTCAGTTCTACAGCAAGAAGATGAGCTCACTCCAAAAACACTGTGGTGACCCAGATGGAGGGCCTGCCCAGAGACGTGGCTGTTCAGGCCTCTGGCTGCAGGGAGCTCCTGAGCCTGCTGCTGCTGCTGGGGAAAGCAGCGGGGAGACCGCCTGTTCTCAGGGGGAAGGTCTGCTCGCCATGGTGGCTGAGCTCAGGGTGGAGAGACTGAGGAGCATCAGGGCATGTGAACGGGAGATTGACTGGTGGAGTAACTCCCTGGTGTGCCAGAGGGAAGGGCACCAGGGGGATGCCCCCCCAGAGCGTGGTGGAGCCCCTGCCCTGTCACTACTGAGCAGATGGAGGGGACCAAAAAGACAAAGAGGGTTGGAACCAAGTCCCACTTCGACATCGCAGGCAACCTCTCCCCCTACCTACCTCACTTCCCCAGTTGCCCCTCCGTAATAGGTTTGAGGCCCTGGATCTTGAAGGACAGGTAGGTGAGGATGTGGTGGAAGGCCCACCTATGAGGTCACATCAGAAGAGGCAGCTGACACCAAGCCTCAAGACTGCCTCCAAAAAGAAAGAAAGAAGGGTAATTGTAGTAGGAGATTCCTTTCTGAGAGGAACAGAGGGCCCGATATGCAGAACTGAACCTCAACAAAGGGAAGTCTGTAGTTTACCTACAGCCCGGATCATGGATATCACCAGGACACTCCCCAGCCTCGTGCGCTCCACAGACTACTACCCGCTACTGATCTTTCAGATAGGTGGGGAGGAAGCTGCATACCCTAGTCTGAGGGGAATGAAGAAAGACTTCAAGGCCTTGGGATGGCTGGTGAAAGAGTCTGGGGCACGAGTCGTTTTCTCTTCCCTCCTTCCATTCTGGGGTGAGGGCATGGGACAGAATAGTAGGATCCACTCCAAAAATGATTAGCTACATGACTGGTGCTACAGGCAGGGCTTTGGGTTCTTTGATAATGGCTGGGTTTATAAGACATCAGGCCTGACAGTAATACACAGGAAAGGTTTGTCTCACAGGGGCAAAAGGGTTCTGGGACAGGAATTAGCAGGGCTCATTTGGAAAGCTTTAAACTAGATCCTAAGTGGGAGGGGGTTGTAACTGGGTTTGCACCAGTGGGGCAGTGCCCTAGCAGTGATGAAGACCAGGAGATCTCCCACCCCCATAGAGTGAAATCAGCGTGCTCAGCTCACTCCCTGAAGTGCCTGTACACCAATGCACACAGCATGGGGAATATGCAGGAAGAGTTAGAAATTCTTGTTCGGTCAAGAGACTATGATTTAGTGGCAATTACATAGACACAGTGGGACAGCTCACAGGACTGGAATATGGTCATGGATGGGTATGTCCTGCTCAGGAAAGACAGGCCAGAAAGGCAAGGTGGTGGAGTTGCTCTTTATGTGAAAGAGAGACTACATTGTATTGAGTACTGTCCAGGGGCGGATAAGGAGCAAATTGAGAGTCTGTGGGTGAGAATTAAGGGGCAGACTTGCATGGAGATACTATTGTGGGTGTCTATTACAGGCCACCAGATCAGGATGAGGAGGTTAATGAGGCCTTCTACAGGCAGCTGATGGCAGCCTCACGAACACAAATGGATGTTTAGGGAAGAAATATAATGTTTAAGTTTGTTTTTACAAAATCTTTGAAGAGTGACTTGAAGTTAGAACATTTCATGAATTTTTCGTACCCACAAAATTAGATACTATCTTTCTTATGATTCAAATGAAATATAAAAACTTTGAAATTTACAATTTTCTCTCAATTTACAATAAGGAAAAAGGGTAAGAGAAGATGGGCAAAGAACATCACAGGGAGATGTGTTGGTAAACATCCTTTTAAATTTGGGGATGGCAAGACTAAGAAAAGAAGGATGCCACTACACTTTTTCCTATCAGGTAAGTGATGAAAGTTTATACTGACAGTTTGGCTCCATGTGGAAAAAAAATCAGATAAACACATACAAGTGTTGGACTCCACGATCTTTGCAGGTCCCTTCCAATCAAGCTACTATATTTTAAAGTGCTCAGCTGTTTTATCCCTATCTGCTTACCCAGGCAGAACTCCCAGGAAAGAGGGGGAATTGCCTGCCAAAATAGCAATCGCTTCAGAAGCAAAGAGCAGGAAGACAAAGGAAGCACAGAAAGGCCAACGAGAGCTGTCCCCAAACTGGACTTCAGGTGTGCTTCTACATTTTGATCTGATGCACTCACCAGCACCTGTCTACACAATGGGGAGCTTCTATCAATGATAATAAAGCAGTTCTGCCATGTTTCAGTGATATTATGCAACCCTAAACTTGTACTTTTAAGTTCTTAATTAGTTTTGCTTTGATTTTAATTAAGTTATCTTCATTACAAGAGCCTAAAAACTTAGAACTTTTTCCCCCCTCTCTAAAGCATGTTTTCCATTTGGGATTTTCTTTGATCTCTCACTCTGAAACATGGAAGGGTTTGCAGATTAATTTCTGCAAAATTTACACAGAAATTGAAAAGTATATTCCGGTAGTAATTTATGTTAGAATTCATCATATGCTAAAACCTAAATTACTGTAACTGAAAGGGAGATGCGAAGAAAGAGCATGTACAGCAGTTCCTACTTATGGCTTCAGACTTACATAATCCTTTTCCAACCTTTTATACCTTTTGAGTTAAATCTACATTTTTAGTGCCCAGAATACAGCAAAACGTTTAAGTTTTGCCACACTAAAGTACAGACAAAATTCTTGGAATGTGTCTTGCAAAACACTAAACAGAATTTTACATTCAATTTATAAATGAAATGTTGTTATCCCTTGTTTCTGTCCTGCCTGGTTCAGTACAATGCCATGCTCAAAGTCAGAGAGCAAAAGTTTTATTCACACAATCCAAAAGTCTCTCTCAAGATTAGCCAGACTCAATTTGTGGCTGTTGGGAAAGGGCTTAGCCAGTTATGTCTCTATCCGTACTTAGTCCTTCTTGGCAATGTCATGTACATTTTCTGTATACTTACTCAGTTCCCAGCGTACTACTTATCACATACTCAGTTACTAATCAACTAATTGTTTTTATCCATAGCAAAGCACATGCACAGGTACCAGTCGCCAACATTGCCAAACACCCAGTTCATGCATCGTATCCCCTGACGCCACGTACAAACATTTCTCAGTCTGCACATCTTCCCCCCAGCAAGGTCACAGACATCTTGTTTACAGTCTGGTCAGTCTTCTGATTGACAACAGATATCCTACTTCTCAGTCAAAACAGAGTCCATAAATATTCACGCTCAGATTCCTCATTTACATTACACAAGCTAAAATAATTCATATTTTGCAGACTTGCCCAGTGCTACTTCAACTTACAGATCATGCTGAGCAAGGGGCATTACAGATCAGTATTAACAAGAAGACTAGAAACATCCACCACTTTATACAAATCATGAAGTATTTGGGGGAGTGGGGAGGAGATACATTTGGGAACGGTCTTTTTCCTCCCATTTTTGTTCATCCTTTGACTACCTAGTATTTCCATTAAGGGGGCTGACCCTGAGTCCCCTCCTGTGGATTTGGACCAGAGAAGGTTATTATTCAGCCTTAATTTGGCACACTTTATGGACAGAGAAATCTAAGAAGTGTTCAGATAATGAGAAAGACCCAAATATTCCTGAGACGATTTTTACCTAATCAGCAAAGGGTCACAAAATACTACATATCTCAGCAAACTACAAAATGACATGATAGCAATGCTCTCTAACACAAAAATGCTACAGAATAGCAAGATACTATATTTACTAGAGATATACTAATAGGAGAAAACATTTCATACAATCTTGTCATTTGCCAATCCCCACTCCAAGTAGCCCTAGATAAAAAAGAAGTTGAAGTCCCAACAAGCTCACTACAAACCAGTTCTTTACCGTTATCTTTTACCCTCTTGAAAACTGGTGGAAGTAACCAAGTTCCCCAGTGTGGAGTTGTTGTTCTTCCCCGACTGCCAGACTTACAGTGAATATTAACGTCAGGGTAGAGGGTCAAAGTGGCCATCACTTATCCCCTTACGTATGAAGAATGACAAGCCCCATAGCAGTCAACAACATGCCCTTTTAGCTGCTGACAGCCAGACAGTGCCAGGGTGCACAAGAGCAAAAACGCTTTTGTTTGTGAAAAGCCCTCAAAGAGTTCCAGTCAAACAACAACTCTCTCTTCCCCATTTCACAAAACAAAACATCCCTGAAGAAATCGTTTATATGGAATGAGAGGCTCTCCACCTTGGTTTGCATTATCGTATCGTGCTCATGTTTCATCTGATGTGGTGTAAGCCTCCTCATCAGGAAGAAATGGTTGCAGTGGTTGCAAGAGAAAGGAATAAATAGTCCTTGTAAGGAATGGTGAGGATGTTGGTAGGAACCTTTGTAGGACACCCTATGAACTATGTGTTTTCTATCTCAAATATACATGTTTTGATAAGCAAGACAAGCTTGCAAGTGCAAAAGAAATTCAAGAAGCATCCAGGAGAGATGGCTTGCATAATGCATCATTTTGTACACTTATTCATGCTTGCTGCCTCTTGAGGAAATCAGTGGAGAAAAGACTAAGTCTTTCAGCTACTCCCAGGATTAAATCTCCAAAAGATCTGAAATAAAGACTCCTGAGAAGTAGAAAAAAATGAACAGAAGGATTGGGACTGAAGAAAAGTCACCCTGAGCCAAATTCAAACCCAGTTCAATACAGTATGCCACGTGTTGTGCCTCTAAGCAGGACTTCAAATAAATCTTTTTTGTCTACAACCTGCATTAGCTGTTTTAACTTACATATTTCCACATTATAATTTTACCTTCTCCTGCTGTAAAGCTTACACATATAATTGTAATGTTTTCAAGGCAAAATTGCTTCTTTTTCTTAACAGTAGAATGGAAATCTTGAATTGAGGCAAATTATTTAAATAAATGTCATACACAATATTTTCCTCTTTTGGAAGCTGAAAGCATAGCTTATTACATGAAGCATAATTATGCATTAAACATTAAACAAACATAGCTTATTACAGTATCTTTAGTAAGTCCTCTGTTCAGCAGATGTTATTGTGAATTTTCACATACTAATATTTTTAGCAAACAGCAGAAGATAATTTAGATAAATTTCTTATATCAAAGGGTAATCAATAGTGTCATTGTTTTAATTCAGTAGTTTTATTGCCATGTAAAACATAACAAAACCATTTCCTTTGATTTTTTTTTTCAAACTTTAATAGAACAACATCTGCCCAAGCAAGGAGGAAAAAGCAAATTCTAAAATTGTTGCAACATTTAGAGATATCAGGAAATGGAGGGAGTAGAAGTCTGTTCTGTTTATTACCAGTTTTAGAAAAGTTTTAAATCTTCTTTTAAAGTTTAGATAACTTCATAAAGGCAAGAAACAGGCAAGGTGTCGGTAATTCAGATGGCTGCATAATAGAAAAAATAAAATTGTGCTTAATGAAAAAGAAAAAAATAACTATAACCAGCAAGTTATCAGAAAGGACAAAAAAGCTAAGCAGTGTGATATGTACTGTATGGCACCTGGATTGAACTGAACCGTCTTCTCTGCGTTCTCATTTATTTCCCTGGGAGGGGGATGCTGAAAGTGTTATCTTTGCCCATTGGATTTGTTTTCTTCATTTTAGGACTCATTTTAGGATTCAAGGAAAAAATATCATTCCTTTTGCCAGAAATAGCAATGGTATCAATATTTGGCCAGATCGGTTAATCCTAGAACTGTTCAGTCTTCCAACAAAGTGGTTTGTTCAAGAAAAATCCCAAGGTCTCATATAATCCATTAGTTCTTAATTACTTAAGTTGGCCTTCCTTTCTGCCCTCCTGCTTGCATACTGCAGAAGACATCAGGAGCTTCAAACAGCCACAGGCAGGACCAGCAGCAACGTCATGAGGTTATCAGGTCCAGCTCCTTCACCATAAAGCAAAATCTGGTTTCCTAAAGCATATCTAGCACCGCTTATCAGTGCGGTTCTTAAAATATACAAACAAACTTTGTGAAATTCCTGCCCCTACTTCAGTCCTCAGCTATTCTTACAGAGAGAGCATTTGCAATAACGTGCAGCCTAGCTGTCATTACAGCAATCAGATTGTATTTATCCAGCTCCAAACTGCTGCTTACAGCTCACATTTAAGCGCAGCAACGCTGAGCTATCCATCTTCTCTATCCACTCTCCTGTTGTTCCATTGCCAATCATTTAATACTAACTGCTCTGCTAGCAGTGATCAGTGTCGTGGAGATAGTGGCTGAGTTTGACAGATAGCCAAGCTGGTCACCCCCCCCACACACACACACAGCAATAAATGTAACGGGCTGGGGGCAATACATGGCAGAACTTGCAACTTGCACACCACTTAAATACACGAGCATAGGGACATGGAGGATGGCAACACAGAAGAAGCGAGAACCAAACTCCTGGAGAAAACTTTATCAGAAGGCAATTAACATCAAGATGCCCTTGCAACAAGTAAAGAAGCCCTGCCCTGCCCCACTCCTAGTCAGAAGCAGTGAGCCTGCTGTCAGTAAACGGATCTCAGAGCAGTCCCACTTAAAATGACAGGGAATAATGTTGAACAGGTTTCGATAGCAGATGGAAGCCTACTACGTAATTCAGTTTTAATGACCAAAGAAGTCTTAAATATGAAGGTTTTGTTTTGTGTGACAGAAGATTTATATGAAATGCAACAGCCAAGTCTGCTACCATAAGCAACTACATATGTTCAATACATATTAATTTTATATCGGAATAATTAATCTACAGGGAAATGATGTTAAAGCCTAAGATATTCTTATACTAACTGAATGATTAAAAGCATGGAAGAACTATGAGAAAAGCTAAAAGTCCTTCCTAAGTACAATCTACATACACAATTAAAAAGGGTCCTACTACCAGGGTTAAGTATTCTGTTCAAAGTAAACACTGAATAACTTTAATACAAAAAAAGTTCAAAACAATCATTAAAAAAAGTAACAGTAACATTCAATACTTACAACAACACAAACTTTTTTATATGAATCGTAAAATTGATTCCAATCCTATAAATGGCTCCATATTTATGCTGGGCCCTACTGAAGTCATACCCATTATTTTAAATAACTCTAATCAACAGTCCTAAGTTAAACTGTAAGAATTAGGTTAATGGCACACCAAAGAGTTGCTTAATATAGACTTTACTGCAGTTTAACAGTTGGGAAATTAGTTAAAATTGCGATCTTCTGCAGTTCGGGCCTGTCTTTTTGATAGCATGATCCAAGACTGATAATTTCAGGTATAATTCAGAAATGTACTTATAGAATAATAATTTTCACACCAGTGGAGAATAAAGTGTTGAGGTTTTAGCTGCTGCTGTCACTATACCTTGGATGACCTGATCTGAGTAAAGACTATTTAGAGGCAGTAAGACGGGATATTTAATAAGTTACTGCTGGAAGGTTTTAAATGGTATTTACAGAGGCAGCTTGTGTTCTCTCTAAAAAGGTGATGTTACAAAGAAGCATCACATTGATACAAGGGATGGAATTCATATCTCAAAGTAGCTTTATGCTTTGTAAAAATGTGCCAACATATATGCCTATTTCATCACCTCGAGCAGCACAGTGTCACCCGGCTGCCTACGGAGAAGTTTTGGAAGTACCCCAGCTTGGGTTCATTATCCAACGCAGGGCAGCAGGCGTAGCGCCGGGTGGGTTATGTGAGCCTTGAGGACAGGCACATGGGATTAACGAGCACATATGCTCATTTGACTGTTTCCTTCTCATGTCCAAGGAGCAAAGCTTTCACACTGTCAGACTAGGGATATGAGTTAGCAAAAGGATGAGGAGACCATCCCAGGCCTTGGGTATAGACCTGTAGTAAAAAATTATTTTTAAAGCAAGCTAGGAGTTGCCCATCTCTGATGAGAGTTTCCTTTTAAAATTGAGCTCTTCTTAGCTTGCATTCTAGGACCATCATAGGCTCATCATCTGCGGAAAACCAAGTGAATTTTAAACAATTCATTCTGAATTTTTTCAGAATTCACTCTGAATTGTTTAAAAGTCTAAAAAAAGTATGCAATATATTTAATGTTTTGTAACACTTGCATCTTTTTTCCTCCCTTTATCAATTGATAAATAGTGATAGCAAAGCAAAAACATATAAAGTATTGAATTTTTTGATGTCATACAAAAACCAAAGAATTATAAGTTGAAATAATTACTGCTTTGGCTCACTTAGGTGAAATTCAATTAGCCTTCATAAATGTTAGAGGAAGGTCCCACCTCACAACACAACAGGCTGGAGGGCAACCAGCACGCATGCAAAGTCCTCTTGGCCCCCCCACTCTCTTCTGTCCAAAATCTTTAAGCTTGAGACCTTCCACATACAGGGAACAGTAATTAAAATTCAAGCAATGGCTGTGGAGATGGGAAAGAAAACCAATAGCTTCATATTCAGAAAAAAAAGGCCAGCTTTAAATAAAAGCCAAGATACCCATAGTTAGTGAGCTCAGGACAGAACCTGCAGATATCATCATTTTAGCAGGTCAAAAGGCTGATCAGTGTTTAGCATGTGTTAGCAAAAACCTGAGCTCAATTCAGCAGGAGGGGTGCTGAGGACTTTATTACCAGCTTTGCTAGCTTCGAGACTGCGCTAAGAAAATTACGCCTTGGCTTTTACCACACAAAGGGAAACAAAGACTGTTTGTGTGTAACACATGGAGTTACTTTGTCTCTAAATGCTTATTACTGCTTACCTTTAAGTGATTATATGCATATCAAAGGTGAGCCACACTCTGTATAGTAAAATACATAAAATCTTGTAAACTGTCACTTTCTTGACAGTGTTGCCACAGTCCTTCCCAGCTACCTCCAGGTGATGTGAAAACATATGCTTGAACTGTCTCTGCTGGGACTTATTAAACAAACAGTATGTTCTGTAGATTAAACCATAATTAGGGATGATGTCAGGATTGTAAAAGCTCAGTAATTATGCCCCCATTTGTTCTACTAATTTCTGCAGCACTAAAAACATGATTTCTCACAGGCTAGTATGAAACTGGTTGTTCACAGTTCAGAAGTCTCCTCTCATTTGACAGGTGAAAATAGTTCTAAAAAATTAACGAAGCCATCAGGTTCCTCTGAATATTTTTTACTTAAAGACTTCAGGGGACTTTGGATCAGGCCATAAATATGGAGCTCTCATATCTCCGTGTAGTATGGACCACTTAATAGAGTTAAGTAGCATTCATCTTTATACTATGTCCTCCCTTGATAATAGAATAATAGCAGATGCTTACACAGAGAAAAAAACAATATTAGGAAGTACGTATTTTTAGCAACTTTAATTATATTCTAGCAGCAGGACAGAAAGAGATACAGAACCATACGAGCAGGCAATTCTCCCCAGAAGACAGACGCAGCTTTGGAGCGCCGTAGCAGAATGATTTTACTTTTGAGTGATTTCGAGTCAGGGAATTACTGAGAAGGCTGTTTCTTCGGTGCTGTGCTAGTTATTTTTTGCAGCTGTTCTACAGTACCTCCGTGACCGGGCTAAATCACTGAAGCAGACTCAATCCTTCTGATTCCTCCCAAACACATGCATGTATGTACACGGGCTCCGGGAAGAGCTGGTTTGGCCTGATCTATGATCACAGCATTCACACTTTTTAGTCCTTTTATATATCCTTTTCTCCTGTTACTTATGGGACCAAATTTCTAAGTTGTGCCCTAGCTGCGGATTCACTAAGAGCTGTCCACTGTACTTACGGGCACAGGCAAAAGCAGTATTAGCTCTCAAATCTACTGCTGTTGAGAGGCTGTGGAACTGAATGCCAGTGCAATATTTTTTTTAATTGTGCAATATTTTAATATTGCAAATGTGCAATATTTTTAATATGCACCCTAAACAATTGATTTTCCATCCTTATAATGGTCAAATTAACACGAGGAGATCCAGAGAAACAGGGATTTGGAACATCAGTTTATGATTGTTAGTATATTGAAAATTGATGTTTGTTAGTATATTGAAAAAAATTACTTGAGTTCAAAGTAGTTTTCCTAGCCAGGAGGCTGAAGGAAAGATAAAGGATAGAACACTCGAGTTACTACTACAATGGTCTTCATACAAACATTTTTTCATTATACATATTACTTTTGCAGTGTGCAAAGCATGATGTATAATTTAGATTTCATTTAAGATGCAAGTGAATAAAGAGCTTCATCCCATTTGTAAATGACAGGTTTCCCTGCTGTAGAGTCCCTATCTCTCAGCAAGCAGTGCAAATAAATACACGATTTGATGGAAGCTCAGCTTCGAAAATATTTACATCACCAAGGTAAATGTTTATTTTGGTGGTTTAGTGCCATATTAGTAATGGGGGAAATAAAGCCTCATCTGTTGCCTGCGAAGGGACATGTCTGTGAGGTGGCGGAGAGCACCTGCTTTACCTTGGCAGAAGGCACCAGGAGGCATGAGCCCAGCGCAGACAGCAGCAGTTCCCGTCCAGGAGCTGCTATCCGTTTGGTTGTGTGCTTTATGATACCACAGATTTTAAATTTGTGATAGTAAATTCATCCATGTCAAGCTGCAGAGCACCACACACGTGGTCCACATTTCAAGATGGATATTAATGATGTAGGCAAAAGTTATACCTAGACTAGCCGACTTGTATTGCAGAAATAACGAGCTGGTGAAAGAAACCCTGCTCAGAACAATGTAGAACAGCATTTACAACAGGGGTTGTAAAAATCCTGCATAAGATAAGTGTTAATAACCCCCCCACACACACTTACAACACATGAATACCCACTCCTGCAGGTGTATCTGTCACAACCTGGGGAACCAGGAGCAGCACACTTACAACCAAGAAGGGGCTTCAGGTGCTGCAGTGAGCATGGTCCTGAGCACATCAACTGTTGCCACAATTTGGGGTTCTGCTCAGGGGAAGTACCCATATGCTTACCCTCAGCTTACCACTGAGGATGTTTTAAGTTAAACGTAAAGAATTTAAAGCCTGACAATCAATAATCCAAACAGAGGTCTTGTAAAACAGGTCTTAACATTTTACAGTGGCATTAAAATATTTTTGGTGCTTCAACACCTCAAGACTGAACCTTGACTTGTTCTCTTACAATCCAGGAGAATTATAATGGTAACTGAGTTATTTGCAAATGAAGCTGTGCTCATTCAAGGATAGCCAGTGTCTGAAAACACACGCTCTTTCTTATTGAGTCCGATACACTTTGTACATTACTGGTGGGTCCAGTCCAAATACCAGCTCTTATAAACCAACTCTTACAAAGCTTTATCATCATTCTTAATCAAATTAGTACTTATCTTATGATAATATTATGTATTGAATTGACTGCTTAAGTCATCATTTGAAGGCTTGTGTAATAAACAAATTTAATATAACTGAAGTAGGCCAAATTATGGTATGACACTCAAAAATATTAATTTTCATTTCACTTACTATATTTGCAGAACAAATACAAGCCTGAATTAGGGCTCAGGGAATGGAATATTTAGATTGTACAATCTAAATATATCTCCTAGGGAAAAACAATTAATTATCTTTGTTACTGCCTCCACTGCTGAGAACAGCTGCAATTTCTGGCTTGCCAAGTTGACATCATTGAGGGTTATTCCTATTAATATCAATTAAGATCTAAACTGTTTGAGTCTCTTCAATAATGATACTCAAGTAGGTTTAAAGTGGCATTTCACAGAATGCACACCTGTTGTCAGAATCGTGGCATTTTTTTAAATATATTTTTTTTAAATACAGATATGGGTCACTGAACCATGTCCAAGCACCAGTACCTAAGGCACACTAATTACTAAGATATCTCCACAGAATTGCATATTTACTTCCACCTAAGAATGAAGATATAAAACCTTGTTCTTCAATTGAACCAGAGTTACTATTACCCCTCACTTGTGGGCTGCAGTTAAATCAGATCATGTCAAGTCATTGCCAAGTCGAACCGGTACTGAGCACATCACAACCTCACTGCTGAAGGCATTACAGCTGGCCAGAACTCCTCACTTGCATCTCAGCCATGCTTTTCATCTACCTCAACTATGAGATCAGCAGAGACGTCAAAGACTATTCTCACCTCAAGAGAATCTCTCACACAGCTTTCTATTTTTGTTCTTATGTTTGTCAAATATGTTTCTCATAAAGCCATTGTGGACAGAGTTATATAAAGAACAACCATCACCTTAAAGATACCAGAAGACTGACAACAGTTGAACCAAGTCCAACTAAACTGAGGCTTAAGAGTTAATAAGTTAACAATTTTTCATCATTTTCCTTCTACTTGATTGATAATATAGGATTTTTCTCATCCAGTCCCACTTTATGTTTCAAGGACAAGTCTTTAAACTACATTTCCTTTTAGATTCAGAATTAAAAAAACAATCCTGCAGAAGCATTAAAGTGAAAAAACAGTAATGGTTTTGAAGACATCTCTGAAGACTGCACTGTGAAATTAAGTAATTTATGATGGGTTAAGAGGAAACACTGACAGAGCAATACACACAGGATGGTTTGAATGCTGCTTTGTGCATATGCATAAGAATACGTTAGTATTATTTTTAAAACTAGTAATGATCACTATCAAATATAAAGAAAGTTTGAGGAACAACGTGTTCAAATCCTGGAAGGTACACGTACTAGAAAAAACGAGACAAGAGATTAAAGACAATTTGACAAGAAATATAAAGTTTATCTTCCATTTTGAATTAAGTCTCATGTTATCACTGAGAACAAAAATATTAGTCCATGTAAGATGTTAACACTGAAGAAGTCTTAAGGTGATAAATGTACTTGTAAACATCAAGGACAAATCCCCCCACACTTTTTTTTTTTTGAAAAAACTCACACCACCTATATGAAGTTGTTTCAATGATCCCTTAGGGTGCACATTAAAATGACTAGATATTTGAAAGTATTTTGGAAATAGGCCTTTTGAAGAACTAGAAAGATGGTATTATAATATTCTAAACAGCTCATCACAGCATTCAAAACTTTGACGCCCAAGATATAACTCAGAAAAAAATAGGATAAGATGCCCTAGTCACGCAATATTTTGTTCATTGCTTTGTTAAATGGGATGAGGATGTTTTAATCATTATTAGAAGTTCTCTTCTGTGCTAAGTAAAATATAGGTGGTCATGAACTCCTCATTCCCCACTGTAACTTTCCCAGTGATTTAAGGCCCTGTTCAGATCTCTGCACCCCATTTCCATCATCTACATGGACTTAGACAGAAGCATGCAAACTAATTTGTAAAATGTCTTGGCCATTGTTTTGCATTTTCCAGTATGATCACCGTTTCTCTTTTCATCTCCTACCGTGCTGATGGAGATCTACATCAGCACAGTGCTGTTACCCTAGTTTGGACCCTGGGCAGCGCTCCCCCTTGCCTTTGTTCAATCAGAAATATCACACTGTGAATCCATTATAGTTAAAAGGGGTAAGACATGTCTCAGTCTAAGGATTGAGGAGGTAGAAGCGGGTCTGTATTTTTCCTCCTTCAGCAGCAGTATGACTGGTTTAACCTCCCACAGAGGCTTATCCACCATTCTAAATTAATTTTATGTTCTGTAGCAGAAATACTTGTGCATTCATGAACACTGGGGAGAAGGAGTAAAGAAAATCCCCCATGCTTTACAAAGATGAACGAGTTGCAAATCCACATTTCCAGAGCCTTCCTCCAAACTGCACTGATCTTCCCCAGGAGAGAAAACAAAAAAAACAGAACTACCACCACCACAGATCTTTAAGGCTTTTTTTGGACACTTCTTACATGAGAACTGCTTTTCATGGTTTCATTCTCACTCCTGTGCCTGGCCTGAGCAAGGAGAATGAAGGTGTGTTTTTCAGGTTCTTGTGGTTTTCTGCTTTGTCCCAAACATGACACTGCCCACCCCACACCTCCCTTCTCATTTCCACCAGGTGACATTACTTAATGATGCTCCAGAAATGGTGCCAAAAAGCAGAAGGCCAAGAGAGCCATGGGACCGTTGTTAATGAAGCAAACCCAAGATGAAAGTATGGTAAGAAATGAGAAAGACAAAGAGATGAAAATAGAAACAACTGAAAAAAAGTAGTCAAGATAAAGGCAAAACAAATGCAGATCGTAGAGGTACTCGGTTGTGTGAAACATCTTTCATACATTTAGAAACTGGAACTGTGCACATCCAAAATCCACAGAGGGGCCATGTGAGAAGGAAGAAACCTTTTATCAGTGCTACACTAAGTTTGCATCAAGTAGGCAGAGAAAATAACCTTTAAAACTGAAGTCCTATTCATCATTGAAAACCAAATGCAGTATCACTCCCATTTAACTCAATGCTGCTTCTAATAAAGTGGTTTAGGCTTGCTTTATTGGCTTACAAGTTCATTTTTATTCCAATCAGATTCACTGATAGACACCGCTCTGCTTCCCTGTCTTGTCAAAAGAACACAGGACCAAGACAACCTCAAGGCTGACATTTTAGTACATAATAGCACATTTATCATTCAAAAGCAAGTGCTTTGTTTAAAAAAATATATTCCAAGTAGCATCCTGTGGCAGGTAAAAAAAATCTTCCTGATTTTTTCTAATCATGGTTTGGTTAAACACCACCAACTTAAAAGAGAGTACTTCATGAAAGATTCCTATTTTTCCCCCCCATCCCTGAAGGTAACTGCTTTAAGCACTGCATAAATTAAATTCAGAAACACTAAACTTAACCTAGATAGTTACCGTATGCAACTGAGAGGTGATGAATAACAGAAATCCACAGAAACAGAGACTACGGGAAAGAAATTTTATGGACATAGTGAAACTAACAACCTTTTCTTTGAATAAATTCATGTCGCATTTCTTTTTCATCTTACCAGACATAAGGCAACAGAAAGCAAAGAAAGTGGGCAATGTAATGCTTCAAATTGCTCATGAGGAATTCTGATATTATTTATCAGAATTTTTTGGTCAGGCTTTTCTTCCTCTAGGCATACAGTTAGATCATTATGCCATACAGACATGCAGTCTTCCCTCGGTTTTCTGGTGTTCATTCCACAGGAGGACAGAGGAGCACTAAGTCTATTTCCACTTCCAGTAATGCTACACTGGAATCATACGTATATATATTCGTATAAACGAGACTAATTTATGCACAACATGAAACATAACTTCTCCTTGCCTGTCAGTACACCAAGATAAATAATTAAGAATTTCAGCTTGCTAAAATATGACCTGGGGAATAAAAATCACCCAGAGAAGAGATCAAGTGAAATTAATTTATTTAGCAGAACAAGACAAAGGCCGGAAGGGAAAATCATCACTGACCATGAAGGTGTCAGAAGAGACAAAGGAATGTTTTTACAGGTGTTCGTGTGCATTAGTATGGGAACTAGTCAAATTTAATGTAAAGAAAGTTAAAAAATACAGATTTTTGACAGACTTCATGACGACCAGTAAAAGCAAAAAATTAAAAAAAATACAGTGGTGCTTAAGGAAAGTAATGAATGGGATATACAGCTGTTATATTACATTCCCAAAGTTCTTGATTCATAAAGCACCGACAGTATGACCAAAACTTTCTATAGTCTGTACTAAGGAGCACGTTTACAGTTCAATTTAACACATTTACTGGGAGCTGTTTACAGCTTCTTCACTGCAATATGAAGACCAGAAGCAAACTCCAACCAACTTGCATTTAACATCATCAGCCAAAAGGAAAAGTATAATATTACCCCATGCCATACCCCTTTAAAAATCTATCCTCCACTTAACTAGTGACCCCAAGGTAATAAGCATTTCTTGGAACACAAAGTGTTCATTTTTGAGAAGGACGGAATATGTTTCCCAAATTAGGTGGAGCCCTACAGATGTTGGCATTAAGTTTCCTGATGGGAATCATGATCATCTGTCAGAAAAATGCATAAATCCTTTGGGCTCTGTAAGAAGTTCACAGGGTTCCTGTGAAATATTAACTAGGCTCGATGCAGATATTGACATTTAACTCTCCATTTGCACTGGATTTTTGTCTGACTCATCATTGCTCTCTCCAGTTTTCTCAGGCTCCGTATTTTATAGAGCTGACCATATGTTTAGATTTGTATTTGATGACATGACAGCAAAGCTGCAGAGGGTGAGAAGCTACATCTCTGCCTGATGGCTGTGTTGGGGCCACAGAACTGAAGAAACCTCCTGCAAAACCACATTGGCAGCTTCCAAACCTTCACGATGAAATCTGTGCTTATATTGACAGCTGTAGTAGAAGCATGCAACCAGGCAGCCCATAGTACGGCTAGGTCCCTCTGTTCCTTTTACAGAAGTAATAGGGGAAACAATAAGTTAGAATTTGAGTTTCTTGTTTCTGTGGAGAAAGGAGCTGGCCTTTCTGCAGATCTATCATCATTCGCAACACAGCAATATGGCAAGACAGAGACTTCATGAATGTTTTATGAAGTTGTAGGTGGTAGCAAACTGCTTCTTGCTCAAAAGAGCAAAATTAGAGTTCGAATCCTTCCTCATCAAGGATTCCTTCATGAACCCAAGGAGCCCTTTCTTAATTAAAAGTTTCACTAAAAACAGTATGTTTTCCACATACACAGAAGAGGTTTTTGCTTTGGACAAACAGGCTTTTTTTTTAATTATGTCCACTTAATTGAAAAATTCCAACCAGCATCTTACGAAACACTTGAAAGACAACACGGTCATGACATAGCAGCATGCGAGGGGGGAATTTAACAGTAACTGCAAGTAGCCATCCTGACATCTCACACAACTCATTGGATTGCCCCTGCAGAAGAGCTCTGGAAGATAACTTGTTATCAAACGCAGGACAATATTACACTCTTGAATCACAACACAGCTCTTTGAGGCTTTCAGCTCTTGACAGTCTTCACTGAGGATGTGCATGTGTAAATAGAGTATTTTCAAGGCGCTGAAGAAGCTCTGAGAATTGTTTCCCTCTTTAGGTTGGCCTCAAAACTATGAAAGTAGAAGAAAGGAATGGAAATTAAGATATTAACTGAAACCCTCTACTGCAGCTGCACATTGCATCCCACTGACTTCAAGGTTTCCTCCAGCTGCCTGTGTACCAGCATGGTTCAGATCTGCCCTTTGGCACGCTACTGGAATCCCAGCCTCAAAAGAGAAGAATCCCACTGAATTGACAGTGCACAACTCCACACAAAAATGAAATAAAAATATATAAATATGCAATTTACAGACCAGTCTGTATGCCAATTAACCACATAAGGAGCAAATGTTACGCAGTCAATAAGAAAAAAAGTGAAGTGGCCAGAAACAGAAACTATTCCCTCAAATACAGCACTGTGCCCACAGAAACGCTTTTGGGAGACCACTCCATGCAGGTGTTGGCACACAGCACACTCTCCTGCCGCGCTCAGCTGCTCGAGCATCTCCAAGCCATGCTGGTGTGCGACGGGGCTTGCACACCAGGCTCCCCCAAGAGGGGATCACCCCACATGCTACTTGAAGCCCTTTCAGAATTTTGCTTCTCTTTTTCAGTATTTTTAATTTCTGTAACTGCTAATACACTTTAAAATCGTAACTGAAAGCAAATTAAGCATTTAACTTTAGTGTGTAATGAAATTTAAAAAGAAAAAGAAAACACTAGTAAATTAGGAGATCCCTGATTTTCTTCAAATATTACAGGAAGCCAAACTTCAAACTCTTTCACGGAACAAAACTTCTGTCCTCTGCATTCTTCTAATCAGAATATTTAAGTAATTAAAAATCATCCAATGGAGCTAATTATAATTCCAACATAAGCAGAGCCAAGATTCAAGAAGGGAAGTGCTATTAAAAAACACCATACAATCAACAAAAATTTGTACTCTAGAAAAACATAATTGGTCTAACTTGATATAGATGTACATTAGTTCTTGGATGCAAAAAAGCAATGCTTGATTACAGCAGTAGAGAAAGCTACCATGATTATCCTAATTAAAAATTTGCCAAGTTATTTATAGTATAATACAAGGAAATGACATTCATTATCCTATAAACTATTCAACAAACCATTAAGCACTGTAATAAAAATCAATTGGCAAAAAGAGGTGCAATTATATTTATACTCGTGTAAACTCCTTAGTGAACTAAAACCACAGCAGTCACCAGTCCCGGTATTCTTCATACAAGCAATGCAGAAGCATTTGAGAGATTTAGAAACATAAAAGTATCATTTAATTAGCATGCTAGCAGTTGTTTAATCAGTTAGCTTCCAATTTAGTAGCCAATCACCAATCACACTTCAGGTTTTCAGAGCACTGAGTTCAGAAGAAAAATAAAATTAAAAAAAAGCAGTTACCACTCAACAAAAGAGAAATAAGTCAAAAACTATTTTACCACCTTTAAAAATGTGTTGATTTATTCTTAATTAACTGATGAAGCAGCATTCTGAAGTCTTTCTATCACTACACACACAATTAACTCATAAGCAATCAAGGAAATTAGAAGAAAATTAGAAACAGGATTGTCATAAAGTGTTGATCATCTACACCTGCAGTACACATCTGCTGGAATTTACCTTGCATTATGAAACAACCAGACCAGGCTACCTTCAAACAAAAAAAAAATCCTAAACAATCTAGGGTGCTGAAGTTAAAGAAAATCAGCCTACAGGTGGCATTTTTGATCCAAGGTAACAGTCAAAACCAATTTAGATGAACCTGAATAAATTTCACAGAGGTAGAAGTGAACATGCCATGACTTGCCAGCACCTTTTCAGTGCCAATCCTATTTAAGCCCATTTAGAAAGACATTACACTCCTATCCTATTGGTTCTGCTGTCTATCAATTTTTCATGCTGGAAAAGAGAGTTCATCACCCTTGTCTCCATCCGTGTGTCTCACACCAGCTCACACCCCCAGACACGACTGACCTTTGGCCGCAGCAGTGAGGAGCCACTGCCCACCACGGTCTGCCTTCACATCAGCAAAGCTGGAAAAAAACCATCTCAAATATCTTGGCATATAGTGCAATAAGATAAATAATATTTTTTTGCAAGCTCAAAGGCTTGTTAAGCACCTGCAAAAACAACATGAAGTTTGGTGGGTTTGCCAACACACATGTATTTTGGAAACATCATTCAGGAATGTGTAGGCAAGCAGTTACTCAATTTGAGGTAGTGTGTTAGTGCAAAAGGAACTCTGTGCTTTGATCTCATTAATGAGAATGAATGAAGACTGGATTTCACCAGGGTAAATGAAGCCAGGAGACTAAGCTCGCATACACCTTTGCTACTACAGGAACACAGGAGGATATAACTAGGACTTCTTCACAGTAATGGGTTTATTCTACAGATTCATCCCTTCATATCTAAAGACAACAAATAAAAAAAGTAAATAGGCTACTTAAAAATAACAAGCATAGCTATCTTTCTCTTTTGCTCCAACAGGTCAGAAACATATTTTACAGCTTCCATTTTCAAGAGGAGGCTGTGGGAAATGTTTGTACCATATCTTACGCCTACTTAGCCTTCTGAGTAGGAGATGCAAGCTAGTCTGTATGTGTTATGTTACAACTCCCAGCCCTCTTACACATTTGCTGGCGGGTTCAAGATGAGCATTACCCCAGGTTTAAGTTCAATTTGAAAAATCCATTAGTTATAAAAATAAACCTAATGCCCCCTACTGAGGGGAGAAGGCATCCACAAATGCCAACTCTCTCCACAGTTCTTCTGAAGGTGCTCACGGCATGCTGACCACCCACAATTGCTGGCAGCAATGCTCTTAGAAGCACTGCTGAGCAGAAAGATTACTGGAAACATGTAGCTGAAGCTTGCAGAAACAGATGTTTTCTCTCTGGTAACGTAGAAACTATTTTTTACTTCACTTTCTCTCTCATGAGAATTTTAAGCGATAAAAAACCCAGCTTGTCCCTCTCATTTTGGTCTCCAGTTGCAAAAATGGGCACCTGCTTGGGCTCCATACCCCACCGCCAGCTGACAACATTAGAAATACCCAAAGGAGCTAATGCCAAAAAAAGCAAATTTTGATGCTTACTAACTTCCTTACTAATATTTCTTCCCTTACAGAAGAGTCTTTTTAATTTTATTCCGCGTACACTAAAGAGTCAGCATAAAGAATTTGAACCCATATTAGAAGGGGGAACTTAACAGCAAGATGTGTTCCCAATTAGTAGTGAAGTCCTTGACGTTTATGATATAAGCAATGATGTATATTTACGCTATCAGACCAATAATAAGAGATGGAACCATTCAGTGTAAGAAATAGAGGTACCAAATTTTGACCTTGAAAAGGGTGTTACAAGTGTCAGCCCACACAGATATACCCACACCTCTAGGTACTACAGTGAAACACAGCTGTTGAACTTAAAATATGCTGCATATCTGGGGAACCTGAACCACCCGAGCTTGCCCTAAGAGAGCATCTGAAAACCAGATTGAAACTTGAATCCCATCTGATATACCCCCAAGAAACTGGAAGGTAGCTGTGACTTAGCTCTAAACACCTTTTCCTCCCCTCCTCAGCACCCCAACAGATTACTCAGGCCCGGGTATTTGGTCATAAATTTGTTTTCTTTCCACAGAAGTTATGAACTTCCTACTAGGAATTACTGAAGAAGCTCTTATATTTATGTACATACATTCATATCACATCTGACATAACCACCATCAGCTGCCCTTAAATCTTCGCAATACATCATCGGTGCCGTACACAAATGAGGGTTTGGCCATTGAGAGTAAATCAGCAAGGCCTTTGTGTTTCTTGCCATGCATCTCCTGGCGTGTATTTCAGCTCCGTGCCACCTCACATACTGAGGCACTATTCATCTCAGCTGCAGGGAGACAAGGCAATTAAAACATTAGCATCTTCCTTCAGCCTTCTGGAAACTGAGTGGTGTCATTTCAAAAAGGAAAAGAAGAGTTCAGCCCCACTCGCTCTTCCTCCCGACAGCTTCAAACTTCAATGTTTGAGATCTGCAATGGCACCTGCATCAGTGAATTTAACAGCTTCATTGGACTAGCTTTTACACAGCAGATACTATGCAGAGGAATGGGGGAAAATAGCAAACAGGAAAGACAAATGAGCCTCAAATACACAAGGCTGGGAGCTGCTAAGTGATGAGCATGAATTCAGGCCCTAAAGCTACGAAGAGCTAGACTGCTTTTTAAAAGGCCTACTTAATTTTTAACAGTTTTTTCTTATAATACAGGAAAGTGTATGAAACCATACACAACACAACAAACCCTTCATCTAAGGAAATCAAAGTACTGTTCTGAAGTAAAATGCCAGAGTGGCAGCAAACATGTTTAATCCTAAGGAACGTACACAGTGTTTTGTTCATTATCGCTGGGAGAAGAGATGATGAAGAGGGGGAATAACGTATGTGAGAAATTCGGCGCGAAAACACATTGAGAGTGAAAAACCTCACTTTCTCCAATTTCAGCTTTCACAACAATCCAGCAGACAGCCGCTATTTTTGCCCCACACTAACTTCACATCTAGGTTTTAAAACAACTGGCAACCTAGTTGTGAACAGGTATTTGTCATGAGCCACCAAAGAGATCAGGCGATGTTCTCTCATACTGCACTCGTGCAAGGACTTCTCCCAACTCTGAAACCAGGAATAAATCCCATCACTGCTTCTAGAGCACATCCCTCCTGTTCACCAAACCCAAGCCAGCTGCCCCTGTTTAATTATTCAAGTGCACAAGCACATAGCCAGGCAAAATCATGTTTTCCTCTTTCACAATCTTGCCACAGAGGTTCCTTCCCTTATCATATATATTCCAAGTTTCCTCGATATTAACCTAAAAAGAAAGCAAAAAGGAATTATTTCAATCTTTATTTAAATTTAGGTGAAGGATGAACATATTTTTTCAAAAGCAGCCAGCTCTTGTTTGCCATCCTTATGAAGTGACCACATTTTTCTGAAGGCTGAGTTTAGTAATGGGAGCAGCTAGGGGCTGAAGTTCTTCAAAAACGTAGACCCCAAATTACCTGCTGCTGTCTCTAAGCCTCCTAAAAAAGATAAAGAAAATGAAGGCAGGGAAAACATTTGATCTTCCATCTTTCCTGGTAGAAATTCCTTCCTATCTTTTAAACACATTTAAGGCAAGTCCTGGAAGTAAAAGCATATACGCAGGTGAAAGTAATTGTATGATACCAGAGGAGATCTGGCTTTGAAGAAAATTGGAATTCTTCAGCGTATAACATGTGCAAGTATCATGTTCCCCCTGTTTTTAATGTTCTGCAAAACTTGTGGGTGTGTAATGAGGTTTAGTCAAAGTCACGGAAAAAGGTTATTTACTCATGTGGTCCTGTTGATACATAGATTTCAAGGCTGAACCAGTCAATGGCATTTTGCCACTAACATCAAAAGGGTTGGGAACTTCCCCTTAGCAAAATTACATACAAAAGAACCACAAAGTTGTTATTTTTATAAAACTTTAAGACTAGCATAAAATAAGCATAAAGCTTAAGCATAAAGCTCAAGATGACGTTAGCACTTGCCAGATTTCTGTGTAAGAACAGCAGTGCCCTGTTTCCAGTCAGCTTATTTGAAAAGTTGCCCTGGGATGTGCCAGAGAAAGCAATGGTGAAAAGAGCAGACAAATCCATCCCTCACCAAGCATGCTTACTGGGTTCCTGAAATCGTTATCTTCATTAACAAAATGGTACTGTCACATCATAGCAATGTGAACAAGCAAACCAGCTTTATGTCATTTTAGCACATTTGTTAAAGAAAAAAGTAATAAAGGAATACTGGATGAGTAAATGCCCTCACCTTTCCAAAAGAAGATATAGGATTAAACATGCTTGAATGTCAAAGACATTAGTCACCAAACTGGGGGAGGGAGGAAGACACCACAAAAAATAACCCACAGCTGACAGTTATTTGTTTAATGAAACCACGGATGTGGACAGGGCAGACATATCCTGTGTGCTGTAGACAGTGTTAACTTTCTGATTCATGCTGCCAGCACTGCTCACACTCCTGTAGAAAAAGAGAAATGTGCTGGCCAGGTAGCAACATTGTGCCCACACTCAGAAAATGCTGTGCCACAAAAAGGATCTGGAGAAGCGGAGATAAACTCCCCCAGTGCAGGGAGCAAGTGTATGTGCGGCATACAGGTACACCTGTACCAACAACATCTAAAAGGACACAGCAGAAAGAGCAGCCTAGGAGTAATTTGAATGAAAAATGCTGTACTATGGGGGCTTCAAGTCTTGCTCCTTCTGGCACAGGTGGTTCTGATTTAATACATTTCTGTGTTTCCACCTGCACAAGAGCCACAGACTTTGCCTTGAGGATGGTATCAATATCCATTGCACGAACAACAAGTATCTAACCAACTGTTCTCCTTCCAAACCATGCTGGAAGACCATTTCCATCATACTCAAGTGACTGCAATGCCATCTCATGTGTCTTCCTTAGCAGAAAAGTGTAACTCAAAACTTCTATCTCGCAGAGAAGTGCCTAAATTAGGACTTTGGGCTCGGAATTCCACGTTTCCCCTGAAACCACATCACCAGGCAGCTGGTAGCACAAGCCTCCCTGCTTGAGACACAGTATGGGCACCAAGGACTGCACCACAGATCATTTGTCAGGACTGGGCTCAATTCTAGGAGTGCTCAGACAATTTTGCATTCAACGGTTACTAAAAAAAACCACTAAAAGCCACTGAACAGTTACCTTGAAACATCTAACTTGTTTTCCAATTACACCTTTATCATCTTTCTAGAAGGATGCTCAAACCTCTATGAATTCTCAAGTTAGTTAGTGAAAAAGTTTAGTAAACCTGTGAAATTTATCCTGAGAAATCACCAAGAATTAATTCTCAAAGGGAAAAAAAAAAGAAGTCTCTTCTATTAAAGTTTGAACAGAACAAATCACTTGGGCACTGCCAGTATGGATTTCCACAAAAAAAGAAAATGTATATATACACACACACCCCTAATTAGTCCCTTCAGTCATTACAAGTAAGACATAAGCTAACTGTGATGAAATAAAACTCAGCAAATGTAGACCACCACATTAGGGCTGGTTAGGGTTCCCCCCCCCCCCCCCCCCAAATGTTTAAAATCACATTTTCTTTACTAAAAAACCAGCAGGAGTTGAAAACACCACCAAGTTACCCAGACTTAAAAATAACTAGTGGTATGTCACTGTTGAATCTATGCTTCTGTAAAGTTATTCTGTGTTGTTAAAAGTCACCATGCTTTCCCTTTATAGTCAAGCTCTCAGAAAGGAAATGTTGTAAGCAAATGACCCCCCACGCATTACATGAGCGCACTGCTGACTTCTCTCCTAAAGCTCACGACCACGTGGAAAGCACAGCACTTCTGAGCGACGTCCAGATTATGTAGTAACATCAGGACTATTGTCATCAGCAAACAGAAACATGGTACCTCACACTACATCGTACTCCCCAAGGACCAGACGATGAAAGATGCTGGCAGCTGCTGAAAAGAGAAAAGCTCAGTGAATTATAAAAGCTGCATTAAACCAGCTTTCACATTTGCTTCACAATTAAGGGACAAAGGTTTGTGAGGTGGGGAACAGAATCTTAAAACAGTGTTATCATGAAATCCAATATATAGGGAGGTCTGGATTTTTCACCACTGCCAGCCTCCTGTTATTTACATTAGCTCCGCAGCTGAAGCCTCGGTTGCCTGTATTTGAAACCTTGCTACTCATCGCTTGCTAATAGGCTCTTACCAGCCTCAAATGCCAGCTACATAAAGGATGAAACAACTCGAAGGGAAGAGAGACCAAGGAAAAATTGTTATGTCAGTACAATGATTCTGAGACTATTTTGTCTCTTGAGTTTGTTATTCTGCATTTTTTATTTTTATGTGTATATATATATATTTCACTTGAATTTTTCACAACTGTTATTTGTTTGTTGTAGTAGCTTAACTATGTGACAATGGTTGGTTGGAAATCTAGTTAAAATTCTCTAATGCGTACCAGAATTACACATGCATCACGTTATCTTGTTTGGAAACATCACTGGATACAGGCCAGATAATCAGAATTTTAATTAACAGCTAATTAGAAACACAGGCCTTCTCTTGGAGACTCCCAGTAATCTCTAGATATCTCTAAGGTTGTTATCACATCTTTTACAACAACTGTTTTGCACTAATTGGAGTGATTCTTTTTTCTGCTTTTAATGCTCCATCCTGGCTTTTATGGGTTCACCACAAGCACGTGGTCATTAGTTGCAACTGATGAATTAGGCTAGAAGTGGGCTAAGAATCAAAAATTCATTCAAATTACAATACACTGAAAACATTGATTTCCCCCTAAAATTTAAGTTATATTTATACTTCAAAACCCAGTTCTCAGTAAATGGAAAACCTGATAAACTTCTGTTTTTTCAAGTAGAAAAAAAAAGACTGCGACAAGTGTCTTAGAAGTTTACAGATATTTCGGTGAATGAATTCCCTATTATTTCTGTTTAAAAAACAAAGCCAGTCAGCTGAACATCTTTAAGAGGAAGGAAATGCTCAATAAAGAATTCACCTTTGTCCCTTGGGCAGGGATATTTTTGATTAGCCTCAGCCTACAGAACTCAGTGCTGAATAGCGCAGGTAGGAGAAGAACCGAGATTGTTCCAGGACTCAAGGGAATGCTAAAACATCCAGAGACGCACCCCAGGGATTTGAAATTGCTCAGTATCACTGTGGCTGCCATCCAGCCTCAATCATGAGACAGTGCTTCTCAACTGATATTAAGAAGGAATCCACTGCGCGACGCTGATTAGACCGATGCGTTTTGCTGACATTGCCAGAAACATTTATTTTAATACAGTGGAGTAGGTAGCTGAGGTTAATTTAAGTTTGACCTTGAAGAAAAAAAGAGGATATTATATAACAGATAGGACAGGTGTTCAGGGATATATATATGGAAATATAAAGATGTAAAAGCACTTCACCATTCAACCAAAATATTCCGCCAGTATTAAAATTGATGCTATATCCGCCTGAGTCAATATAATTTACCCTTATCAAACCAAACAAAGGATTGGGCCCCATGTACACCCCAGACTGCGCTGGTGCCCCTGAGCTGCCCTGGCTGGGGCACAGGGCCACCAGGGGAGCACATAGGTGCTGGCTAAGACAGATCACTGCGTGCAGCGATACAGGGGGAGCTCACCGAGTTGCCACCACGATTCAAGCTGTCCTTCAAACAAATGACAGCAGCTCTCCGAACTTCAGCCTGATGCTTTTGTTAGGGAAAGGCACAGAGCAGCTCCAGTGCCCTGAAATGCTTTCTGGAAGCACCCGCAGAGAACAGCGATCACTCTGATTGCTGCCCAACTCCTGATTCTGGTGAACAAGGTAAGTGAGAGGGGAGAGCCCCCAACTCCTGCACACTGAGCCCCAGGGAGCAAGTGCACAGAAAGCACATTATTTTTTTTCCCTGTGATCAGGATGACTCAAATAGCTGAGGGCCTGTATTTGTGCTCCTACCTCAGCAAAGTTTTATTGTGATTTACCTCTGAAACACCTATTAAAGAAACAAGCAAGGCACTTTGGTGGCTTTCTCTATTTCGATGGTTTAAAACACCTCCTTGCCTTCTACCTTTCCTTCCTCTCAAACATAAAAGGAAATGAGATCTTTGTTGGAAATTTGTATAGTTATTATCTAGGCATATGGAAGCACTGTACTATGCCTCAAGCTAAGAAATACTGTATCTTTGCTTTTCAAAGTGGCTGAATCAAGCCTCAGGAAACACAGAATTGATACAACCCAGACACACAAATCACTTTCAAGTAGACAGTCAATCTCATTTCTCTATCCGTTTATATCCCAGAACCTAAATGTTTCTCCTCTCCTTTGACCAGGGATTAGGTTGGCATGGCAAAAGCGTTCTGACACAGCAAAACAACGTACACGGGTATTTTTCAATCCGAGTCACTCAGAATTATGTATGTCTGACACAGTTCGTTCCAAATTATAGACAGAAAGGTGGTATTTGGATAAGAAGCCTTATCACTACACAAGTAAACTTCAGTGCTAGCTCTACGTCATACAGAACACACCATGCTTTATTTAGCAGACTTCAAAGAAACTTAACAATTTCTGAGGTTATAAACACAATCTGCTCTGCAAGGCTTTATACACTTCAGTAAGCCAGAGTCAACGCTAGTTCTAGTCCAACATTTCCTACTGACTCCTTGACAGCATTTTTCTCTTCCCTTTTGCTTTTCCATCCCTGTACGAGCCTCCTCCAGTTGTTACAGTGCTGCAGTTCTGCTCCCGCAGCACTCAGGGTGGAGTTCAGCTACAGCTAACAACACGCAATTTGATTATTTCTCTGTTTTGTATTGAAACTTTCACAGGCCTCGCACGGAAGAACACGTGGAAGGCCGCACCCCTGGACCCCAGGTTAACAAATATCTGATCCCTCCTACCAACAGACCTGATCAACCAGTTACTTCTCCCCAGCGTGGAAAGTGACCTTTGCTCTTCCCCCAGTTCAACTAGAGACCCGTTTCAGGAATAATTTATAATGCAGGCAGTATTAGTGCAATAAGTTTACAGCCAAACAGCTCTCCCAAGAGAAATTATTGGAGGCCCCTTGAGTTTTGGTCCTAAGGCAGGAATGCTGGAGCTGTCTGTGCACTAGAAACAACAGCCCCTACCTCACCTTTCTCCTCTTCATGAAATCTGCTACTCTTTCACTATAATAACTGCCTCAAGGCTTCTGTAAAGAACTTGTCTTTCCATTTAACTTCCCAGACTCTTAACCGCCTACTAAGCGTAAAAAACAACACGCTTTCCCCAGACCTACCCTTAGCTGAGATAGCTCTCACCACCACCACCCCCATTATTAATTTTATTTTCATATCATTAAGCTTTTACAACTCACCCCATTCATCCTGCATAGCTCTACACTTCTGAATATCCATTCTTCAGGTAGTAAATCCTAGAAACAGGAAACTGTATTTCTTTTAGAGCACCTTAAAAGCATTCCTGCCTTTTGTTTTCTGCCCTTGCTCCCTGAATCCTTATGAGGTCCAGGTGTTTTCCACCAAGTCCAATGAGGAGACACCTGATTAAAGAATCTCAGCTGACCTGAACTTTTATCCTCCTTAATCACACCTGACCTGAACCCATTGCACCTGAAAAAAAGGCAAAATCCTGACGAATACTTTCTAACTTTCATCTCTGGTCTTTTAAAAATTGTATAAGACACCATAATTATTCATGAAGTAAAAATAAAATTAAATTAAATTAAAAAATGGAGCAAGTAAAGCAGTGGCTGGTGTGATCCCAGTATCTGCATGGTTTATAATGCTGGGGGAGGCCCATATTTGCTGTGAGCCAGGTATCTCTTTCAAGAAGACTGAGGTGCTTCTGCAGATCTTTAGATGTCTGCGTAACCTTAGCCAAAACATTAGCAGATGAACGGTAGCTCTTGGATCTCAGCTTTAGACCAAGTACTTAAATACTTCATAAATTTCAAATTAGTGTCTAGGTCTTGGGGGGAGGATCCGGTGATAGAGTTTATAAAGTTATAATCACTGCCATCAGATAAAGCTTAAAAGAAAATGATGGATATGTCTAGGCTTACCTGCCAACAGGGCTATAAAAAATAAAGAACAAAACAAACAGAACTGGAAATGGCATTAATATCTGATTTTAAAATAAAATTGATTCTAAGTTCAAGCAACTTCCTTGTGGTATTGTTTAGTTCGCTGCCTTTCTTGCACTGTTTTTCTTATACCAAGAAGAACATTTTTAAGTGACATGTCAAAGTTATACATCATCAGGCTGGTGTATCATGGTTCAGAAAATTTAAAAAGCAGCAGGTTGCTAGGACCCCTGGTTAAAAAGCAGCTTTCCAGGCAATGGTTTTGACATCATTTTTTCTTATTGGCTATCGATATTTCCAACAAATTATTTTTACACCTCAGCCTGTGGAGTCATAGAGAACAGGGATGGACATCTCTAATTAGCAGCTGCAAACACCTGCTTTCTTCTTATAGTTTTCTGTTTGTTTTTTTTTTGTCTTTTTTTTGTTTTGTTTTGTTGTTGTTGTTGTTTGTTTGTTTTAAACACGCTAATTCCCTGCAGTTTTGCATATTTTGTACAGTTTTCTTGAAGTTACTTGTAACTGATTGAAGTTGGATACTAAATTAACATTCATCTGAGTACTTAAAAGTTTCACACTTACTGAAAAGTAAGTTAGAGTTTACAAAAAATAAGTCTTTAACTATATGTATTACTCATGCAAACAGTAATCTTATTTAAAAATAATTTTATGTAAATATTTTGCAAAGTAGTACAACTGAGGAAGCGAACCAAAATTCCAAATCTGAGTGTCAGTATGATCTTCTGCCTCACACAACAGAAAACCAGTATGGAAGAAACTAATGCTTTCCAGGGACACTATTGATACATTTCTGTGATCTAGAAAGGATGCTTGCCACAGGCTGAGACAAACATTAAGTTTTTTCCCCAATATTTCTTTTTCCTTTTCTACCTTTCCCTTGTTGGTTATGGTGAACACAGACTAGTGTCATAATTATTTTTTGTCCATATACTTTCCAGTAGAATAGCAAACATCATATATGAAGTAGAATATAGAGAATAGGTCTATAATGTGACATCACAATTTTGTATTGTATTTGCATATTAATGGTGCTGGTGGGAAGTACAAATTGAAAGAAGTTATTAGAATATGTAAGCTGAATTTTCCTGCATAAGCCATTTTCATATCATGTCACCATAAAAAAAATTGTGATGAATGTTCCCCCTGAAGCTGACAAGTTACAAGGGCTTGTACTAAGGGAATAATAACTCCAAGATTCATAAAAACGGTAATTACTTTATCAACCTTCTAGTCACATTGCAGACAGATACACTGAATCACTCCAAAATAACACTGACATAAAATTAGACTTTACGTTGATATTATATTTTTTACCTGAGGTGCCCTTTAAAAGAAAAGTCCAATATATTACAAATTAGCCCAGAACCAAACAATCTTGTTTATCTCATGCATCTAAATAATGAGGTAAGGCTGGATGGGTTAGAGAGAAAAAGGAGTAGACAGCAAGAGGAGAGAAGTATTTGAGAATGACACTGGCCAAGGAATAAGTGACTGTGTCTTATGGCTATGAATAGCAAAGGTTAAGAAGTTGAAGGCTCCTGATAAGGCACCATCTTCTTGGACAACCTCCTAGGAAGGACAGTAGAGACAAAAAGACTCCATAAACCCAATCAGCTGAAAACAGAGCTGGATTAATTTATAAACGAGGTTATGCGGTGGTGCCATGACCCAGGAAGGTCCTCTCATCCCACATTCCACTCGCTCCTTCCATCACCACCTCAGCTGCCAATGACATTCACAAATGACGCCTAATTAACCTGAAAATCCCTTTTTATTTCCTGTGTGAAACTGCCCCGTGTATCTGCACCTTCACAGGTACAGAAATGATCAGAGACAGCTACCTGCATTAACAAAAATAGATCTTGTCTCTGGAGGTAGACCCGGCATGATTTTTCAGAGCAAATCTGGAACCTATAGAGAAGACAGCTGAGAAAAGTAGTGCAGTCTGCAATAGAGAAGACAAAATGCTAATTGTGACCGTGTAATTTCTTACTAAGCAAGGTGGGGATCTCTGTACTCCATCCTCAAACCCTGTTTCGCTGTATAACATCTGCGAAGTGACAGGGACCTGCTGACACCTTTGTCCTCACATCCCAATCCTTCCAAAGACCTAACTGTTAGGCATTTGTTGTGTCCAGTCCTTCATCAGTATGCCTGAGAGATAAGGGATGCTACCATGGAGGGTGGGTGGTAGAAGTGTTTCATTTACTTGCTCAGAGCTGAGCATTTAAGCAGCATGTGTTCTGTGTTTTGTGACAGGGGCAACTGGGGGGGCAGAAAAGAGGAGCTCATTACTTCTTCATTGTTATTTCTAATTACTTCTTTCTCATCGCTTCTCACTCACTACTTGCTGTTGTGCATCCTGGAGGGCTACTAACGTCACTGGTGTGTTCGCCCCCATTTTGGGGGACAAAATTTTAACATGCAATTTGTCTCACCCAGCAGATCAGTTTACCATTTTCTAGAATATTAGGTTTGTGTTCTGGCAAAACACAGCTTTAGACACTAGAAGATTTTTGACATTCTCACTTATTGGTGTTCTCACGGTGTTCATCAATTCTCAATCAGGAAAGCATTGGGCCCTGAAACACATAGTCAGTTTGGGGTGGAAACAATGGGATTCAACATATTTCTGTGCATAATTTCCATTGAAATGCATGGGATATACAAATATATAAGATTAGAAATGTCTAAGATAAGAAAAGTGATTACAATTTTGAAGGCTACACAACAGACAGCAGCAGAAAACCATCTTCTAAACAATATTGAATTTTGTTGTTGTTGTTGTAGGTATAAAATTATTTTGATTGCCCTCCCTGTGTGAGCATGAACTACATTTACTAAAAAGTTTTCATCGCATTATTTTAATTTCTAATGAGTCCTTATGCCAGAGCACCAATACAGCTGGACATTTTTCAGCAGTCATTTGCAGCTGGAAGTCTCTCTGCAGAGTAACTCTATCTCCCCTGTGAGCTTCCAGGCTAAATCCAGCCTGAAGAGGCAATAGCTCAGCCTTTGTTCCAGCTCAGTCCTTGACCTTTTTGTTTACAGTGCTAATAGGGATAGCAGTTACTCAGATTCAAAGTGGCATTTTTGAGATGTGAATAATCACATGAGAAAATGGACCAAAACAGTCAGTACATTCACAGTGCCTGCCTAACTGAGCCATTAGCTACTTAGGATTCGGCCACTAGCGCTGATCTGTATCAGAACAGAGACAGTGACCTATAGGAGAAATAATCCATATCCCATTACCAACTCTCTGAGACATTTGTTCCTTCTAAAGTCCAAGATTTTCAATGACATCCTTCTAAAAAGGCTCTCTTTCATGTCACTTTTATCATCCTGACCTTGCTCTAGTGGGAATTTCAGTTCTGTCCTTTGAGACATGCAGATGATGCAAAATTTCACTCTCTCCTCTTGCCGCACAAAGATCCAAAGAATAAAGCTCCAGCTTGTGACTGGGCTGTCCCCCTCTCCTGCGTGACCGGCCGGGCAATGTGTGCTCCTGGTCACGAGGCTGCAAGCGTGTCTCGCTGTCCCTGCAGCGCCAGCCACGCTGCAAAGGGAACACGCCTTTCTATAGGAAAGCTATTGATTTGATGTATTAAATAGGTATTATACACAAAATACATTTACTGAACTGCTTCTTGCAGCAGTGTAAGTTATCCCGTTTGACAATAGAGTCTTCACAAGTGGGAAAATGTGACATTCGAGACACCAAATAACTGCCCCTGTGTTTTGCTTGGCAACCAAAGGTCACTGATTACAGTCCTGGAGATCTTAACATAGCTTTTCTGCAGTCCCCTGTAATACTCCTTGAATGAGCATAAGACACTCTATGCTGAACCACTGCGGCTTGGACTTCCTTAATTATATGGGAATAAGATAAAGATTTCCCCAAAGCACTGCAGTGACTCAAAGGCACTCAGGTTTGCCCAACTAATGGGGTCAAAACCTCTGTAAATGTCAGGTTCACAGGTATCATGACTCAAGGGCTATGGCCTTAAGTACAATGCAGGCAGGAGAGTTGTAATTATGACACTTAAAACTATTCAGAAGACTGAAACCATGCATTAAGTATAAATGGAGAGTATAAAAAAAAACTGTACGGCGACTAGACTGTTTGCTACATCCAGCCATGGGTTTAAGGTTACCAATTCAGAAAATTCAGCACTTATCACTGCACTTTGCATCTGACTTTTATCAAAAAACGGTTATTTTTTGTATCTTGGGGCCAGAAACGCACAGGAAAAGAGTGAAGAGTACCTGAAGAGATGATAGAGGCTGTGTTGTTCTGAATTTCTGGTGCCATATTACTACCCTTTATTATGGCTTTGAAAAGCAAGATCCTTGAGGAGTGGAGGATTTTCACCACCAGTGTTGGGGTCCTACACAATGACTGGAGCATGAGAATACTATCTGTAGGACAATGAGTCTAAACTGTTGCAAAAAGAAGAGTGTTTTTTGTTTGTTTGTTTGTTTGTTTTCCTTTCTTTTTGGAGCTTTGATCAATAAGTACTAAAATATCCTTCAAAGTTCATAAAAACACTTCTCTGTATATCGGTGGACTCTTAGCCCCTTCTAACTTGATTCACGGCCTTAATAAGTTCAGTCATCTGTTCTTCCCTTCGAGTCTCACTTGAATGTGGAGAAAAGCCTTTTTTTGATTTATCAGCCCCGGAAATTCTGTAGTAGCAGTACGTACAGCACATCCAGCAACCGTTTCCTTTCAACTACACTGAGGTTGTACAAGTAAGGCCTCTCATTTACAGTTTCCTTGATTTCACAGATGAAGAGAGGAAAGCCATTGCCCACTACAGTGTTTAAGAGGCTTGTAAAACGTATATACAAATCTTAACTAATCTCCCCAGGAAAAGGAGAGTTGCTGCTCCAGTTTCAATTTCCCTGTAATTTCAATGTATTTAAATTTCAGATGAAGTTGATACAAAGAAAAGTGGCATCATAGAAATGCTATTAGCCATCTGACTTTCTATGCAAATCTATAGCCATGAAAGATTACTGGAAATCATGTGGTTGAAGCACTGCAGTACATGTAGAAAACGTAGCAAGTAAGGTCATACTTGCAAGCAAATTCACATGATAAGAAAGAATTGCTTTGATGATTTTTAAAACATCATAGTCATACTATATTGGGTCACCCACACTAGCTTGAATCTTTTTTTAAAGTTATAATAAATTGAAAAATCCAATTTCTTGGATGAAATATTTTTATTTTTAAGTCAAATTCAAGCTTGATTGAAATGTACTTGCAGGATTTGCAAAGTAAGCCAAGTCTGCAAAGCAATCAAGAAATTTTGACGTAGGTATCTGGAATAATGTGTCATACATGCTCTCCGAGCTTTCAATGTGAAGGGTCCCTGTGATGTACGGGAGAGGGGAACTCTGGGATTCAGCATACCTGGTAGGCATACTCCGTTCTGGTGGAACTAATACATTTAGTTGCTTAAGCTTAATGGGGAAGATTTAAAGAAGTATTTGAATATGCATTAAAAAAAAAAAAAAAAAGGAAATCTGTGTTTCTCATTAGAGAAAGTTGAAATAAAATAAAAATTCCTAACTTTCAAATGACTTTTAGTGCTCTTCTACTTGTCCTCTCTATCAAACAATACTGCATTAGCTGCTATGCTCTCATTTAGGCAGATAACTGCGATCACAGCAGTAATTTGGGCCTGAGCTAAGAAAACTCTTGCATCTCTTTTGCTGTGATAGATCGAGGACTGACACATGACCTGGACACCCCTTTTGGCCTGGAACACAAAGATGCTGTACATGTCCTAGTTGTTTCAGAATACATTTTGGGAAGCCTTCATCGTGCCCACATGACTGCGTAAAATTTTATATAACTATTTGTTTTTAATCCAGTCATCTGTAAATTAAATGGGTGATCTAACATCTTGCCCACTAGTGTCTGTTGGATGTTCTTTGAGGATTTCTGGATATCAAAGTATAATCAGACTTTTTGCTGAGAAATAAAGTACTTTTCTTCTGTCTCCCTCTGGTTGCAATGGGATTATCAGGAGAGGGATTTGTTATTATTTTATTCTCTGGCAGCTTTAAAAGAGAATTGAGATATTATATGTTTCCTTGGAAGTCCTTGCAAGATTTTGTCTTTTCAAGTGCTTGAAGCTGCAGTGCCCCTGGATCTCTTGCGACAAAGAGCTCTGACCTCTCTGCAGCAGCCTCGGTGCGCTGAGCATGGAAAGGAGGCAGAGGGTCCTGCAGCTCAGCCTGCATGACAAAATCCCTTGCACAGTGAGGACCCTCCCCAAAGACGTTGGTGCGGGGGTGTTAAAATAGAGAGCAGAAAGCTGGGCTATGAAGGAATACACACAGCGGGCTATTTCTGGGTGAGGTGAACTGGAACGAGCTCTTGTTTCTGTAGCAGTTGGCAGAGCCGAAGCCAGCTGGCAGAAGAGCCCCAGAGCAGGAGAGGAGTTTTGGATGAAGGCAAAGCCAATGCAGAACCTGTTTTCCACAAAAATCCTCTTGTTGAGATAACATTAAAGGCGGTAGTCCTGCAAAAAGAGCCTAGTGTACCCACCGTTCCAGGTATGCCATATTCTGTAGCTCAAATAATATTGTCCTGTTTTCTCCGTTCTTTTTTGAAAGAAGTAAAAATAGTAAAGAACTTGAAGTACTTGTGTCTCGACCAAACCCCTGTAGCTATCTCCCGTGCTTTTTGTGGGGTTGACTTCCACTGCATACATCACGTTACAGGGAATAATACATTCACACTACAGACTTACACGCACTCTGCTCTGGCACGTTAGGAGGCAGCAAAGCCGACTTCAGTACACCTCTACCAGTATTATTTTTTTATGTGGGCTACCAAAGGACAAGGCAGTTTTAAACAAATCTTTCATGTCATCAAAGAAATCCTCACATCACCAGTCATTTGCTGGGACAAAAAAAAAAAAATATCTACATATTGCTTGAGGGGAGCTTTTCTGCTGTTTTACCGTATTGGTAATAACAATTACTTCCAGAAGTTCAGAGCAATGAAAACTTATGGGAGCGTATGGCAGGTGTGACATCTCTGCCTTTTACAACAGAATCAGCACAGACTCTTCACTGCTTTTTACCTTTAAAATTATTTTAAATTGGCTTGTTGGGACCAAGCTGATTTTCCCCAAACTGTGTCTCCAATTCTGCTCTAGCTTTGAAGACGAGATAGTTGGCAAACGTTATAAAAGCCCCGCTGTGCACACAGGCTTTCTGAAAAGCTTGAAGCTGCCTTCACTGCTAGGAACCGCACTTCTCAAAGGCTTCCTTAGGCACCGAGCACTGAGCAGTGCACTCCTGAGCTCTGCACACATCGGAGCTCACCGGTGGGGAGGTACATGGTGGAGGATGAGGGGACCGAAAGGGCTGCAAACCTCTGTGAGCCTCCCCTCCCTTAATTACTCCCACGAGGCTGTTTCAGGAAAGGGCTTGGGGTATTTCTCACATCTTCATCAGTCCCCAAGGTACCCTCAGAAGGAAAGAGCAAATGCAAAGAGCATCAATATGTGGGCTTAGCCTTAAATTGCCTGTCGTGCCACAGAGGTAATGTTACAATTACCGGCTTCTGTTGGCCTTGCTGCAGAAGGATTTCCTTAAGTTTTCACACAAAAGGGGAGAACGGTACAGAACGCTTTCCCTTTAAATACCCTCATTCTAGATGCATCTGACACAAATATTTTTATAATTATTGTTTTTTAATCTACCTGCAGTTTCTTTTCAGAAAGACCGCTCTAAAATCCTGTCATTTTTGGTACCGAGACGCTTGTATTTGCAACCAATACGGGGTGAGCAATGAGCTCTGTGTCGATATGAATCTGCCGTGAATCTGCAGAGGCAGATGCTCTTATTAAACCACAGCTTTATTTGATGACCCAGTGAGTACAGCAGCATGCAAGTGATTTCTCTATCAACCCCACCTTTCGGCACACAGGAAAAGGTGATGGTTTTCCTCCCAGAAAATTCACTAAGAGACAGGAAAGTATGAGTAATTTTATCATAAGGCAACTAGCCACCTGATATGCCACCAACAACTTTTAAAATGTGTGAACTTGAATTAATAATAAACTAAGACCCAAAGAAGGAAGGACCTAATGGGAAGGACCCTTGCTGGAAGCACAAGGTGTGCCACAGTGCATCAGGCAGCTGAACTTTCCTATTTAGAAGTGGCTCCTGAAAAAAGTAACTAACTTATACCTTTTTGAATATTGCAATCTTTTACCATAATCCTGTCCAGCATTGTAATAAGGGACTAAGTAGCATCTACAAAAAACATGAAGTAACACAATTAGTTTTTTTTGTAAATGGTATGCAAAGTAACAACTGCATTATCATCTGTAGTAAAAACCACTATCCTCTGACGATACATTTCTCTGTCTAGACAGAGAAAAGTGAGCTATGATCCATCCGAGCAGTAAAAAGACACTTCAGCTGTTGATTTCCTCAAGCCAACTCTGTAAAAATGGTGGCAGGATGTTTTAAGCAGAGGGCCTTCATTTGCAAAATCTGCTCTCGTATTTTGCTGGAACCAAATTGCTCTGACTTCGGGATGCAAGGCAGGTACATTCATTCTGGCAGCCTTTTAATCGAAACTCGTCTCTGGCAGAAAGGCAGTTCTCATGTGTGACAGTAATGTAGATTTATGGAAAATAATAAGGCGATCAGCTGCCCTGTAGAGTTATTATTTTGTTTCATTCAAAAAAATAAGACACTGAGACTAAACTGATGGGTTGATGTATGCAATGACATGCGATGCCTGTTTCATAGTTCAATGATGTTAATCGAAAAACTCCCATTGCCTTCACTTACGAATCAGCCAGCAAGTTTAAAAACAAGGCAAAACAAAAACTCAGTAAGAAAAAAAAAAACAAAAAAACTAGTACTAGGTAAATACCAGAACAAGAGCCATTTTATAAATATCCAAATAGTTAAAAGAATTTTTTCTGAATGTCCCTTTGTGTTCCTTTGGTTTTGATACTTAAGCAAATTTAAGACAAGATTAATCACTGAAGCAGTGCATTTAAAATTAATATCTCAGAATATGTATTGAATATTATTAGATGAATTTTAAATTTATAATCATGTTTATACAAAAGTAATTATGACTTTTTTTGTTCATCTACCTCCTGATTATAATCTCGTCCTAATAATAAACTCTGCCAGATCGATCCAAGTTCTTTCTTTGACTTTATTGTGCATGGGAGCAGACACCTAGCCAGAGAATAAAACGTACTGCATGATCTGGTGCATCCAATTAAAGCTGCTTCTGTTTCAAACACCAAGCTACAGAAACACTCAACACTTCTCACAAAAAATCCTTCGCAAAAGATTCCTGGGAAAAGACTGCTAAGAAATACTAATGAGCAGCAAAGAATACTAATGAAAAAAACTCATAGGGCAGAAATTAAAGATGATGCAGTTGCACATACATATGCTCATCTTTTCTGCTATGACACAAGGAAACATGAAAGTCAGAAAAAAACGTTGTGTCAACTTTGAGACAAAACCCTGTGTTGAAAGTACAACTGCACACAAGACTGTTGTGTCATTCCTCTTTTTGTTTATCAGGCCAGAGACATTTTCAGGAAACCTGCTTTTTTTCAATTTTGTAATTAATATTTTCAAAACTTCATTTCAAGCACACGAAATTGTTTATGCTGAAATAGCTGAAAGTATTTAAATCATCTGGCTTCACACCTATTTTTATAGTGGTAAAAACTGCGGGTTTCAATAAAAAATCATTCATTTAACCACAAGCCAAATATCATGGTCTCAGGCAGGTCAAGTTGAAAAGAAGATAGTTTTCCATCAGGATACAGACTAGCCAGAAAACAGGATGCATTACACACGGTAAATATTAACACAAAACAAGCCCAGGAATCTCTTGGCTGAGTGTTTCTCCACTCGGATGCTTTTGCGATGTGAGCACCTCAGAGGAAACATTTCTGTCGCTTCTTTTAAACCCCGTAGCTTGATCCTGAGCCTTTGCAACATTACATGATCTAATAACAGGCATCAGCTGTTAAATGGAGACTCCTCTCCATCACATGCAATTAAGAACTATCTGAGACGTTTCTCATCAAAGGGAAGATACCATGACATTTCTGATTTACATCTAAGGGGGCTTATGTTCATCCCAGTGAGCAGTACCCCAAGGGAGGCTGACTGCATGAGTCCGCTCTGGGGAAGTCATGCTGCAGTAGCTGCTTCTCACCAAACTGCTTTATTTGTACAGGACAGCAAAATCATTTTAAACTACCAGTACCAAACTGCGTACCGCCCTGTCAGCCTTCATAGATAGTTTATAACTCAAAAGAGAGCAAACTTATCTAGTCACTATCTGATACTTCCATTTCCTTGCAAAGTTTTTCCGTTTTCTGTGGAAAACGTACTTACTCCTAAGTCCCAGCAGCTTTTTTTTTTAATTTTTTTTTTTTTTTACCAAGAGATCAGTTAATCTTTGTAGACTGTTCAAAGCAGTGATTGGGTAGATAAGACTCTAGCAAAGTAAATGAAATAGGAGGGTACTGGAATGGCTAGCAGTGCTAAAGGTCCCCGTGTCAGAGTTGTGCCCATTTTGTGCTCCAGATTTTGTCGAGGCCTTCACAGGCTCCGCTGGATGAGCAGGGGGGAGGCACCAGGCAACGGCACTGCGCCAGGTCAGAAGCACTGGCCTTTAGTTATTCCCCAGCTTCCCCGGCTTCTTCTTCCTAGAACATCTAAAATTGCTCCTTTGAAGGGCTCGTGCAGCCAAAATCCCTCGCTGGATGCGAGTGCTGCCTGCAGGCCGAGGCCTGTTACCAGATGGGGCGAGCACTTCCCTGGCTGCACTGCAACGTGGAATACACTTTGCGAACCTAAGTGGCAGCAAACATTTAGGATCACCGTATGCTACCCTTACTTATTCTCTGTAACTTCCGCACAGCCTTCAGCTATGGCATCAGCCAAACTCCGCTGTTGATATTTGGATTATTTGTTTCACGTGGCACATCAAGTGGCACAAACATAGAGGGTCTCGTACTCCCCGTGGCAGTGAAACTTGGAGAGGCAGCGCATTTTTCCTCACTCCTCATCAGGGTTTTGAGTCCAGTCCTGACATTGATCAGCTCACAAAACTCCGAGTGATTTCAACGAGAGTTCATATATAGCTCAACGGAAAAGTGGGATTTATTAACACACTGCCGGAGCTCGCGGACTGCTGCTGCTACGTTATTGATCGGATCCTGTGAAACGGCATGTCTACCCAGGGAGATTATGGATATAATCAAGTAAGGGACATCAGACTGACTGATATTTGTACAAATTTCATATTGCTTGTTATTTTCCTGGTGCTGCGTGCAGGGAAACAGAGGGAGCAACAATATAGGTGGGGAATAATCTCTAAAAAGTGACTACAGAATGAGCTTACAGAAACTAAGTGGCATTTACCCAAAGCAAGAAAAGATCCTATCTGGGCCTTATCAACAGTACTTTTCAAGGTATGAAGTTCTCACAATAGCTCTTTCTTGTTTGGGGTTATTTTTTCCTCACTTAGCTTTAACCTTTCTGGCCAATCCACCCCTACAATTTCTTCCTCATGAAAAATCCCAGCTGACACTGGCCTGAGGTCTGCCTACCCATTCTAGGATTTGGAAAACAAGTTTCCTTCCCATGTGATGTGCCTGGGCTCAAGGCTTCAGGTGGACTTTAATCAAATTCACACTGCCCTTTGCTTGATCTGAACAATCAGCTCAGAAAATTTCTCATTATGGTATTTGTAAGAAGAAATAATAACCTGTCTTCCTGCAAGCAAACACAATTTCAATGAACAAAATTAACGGCTGTTTCTGTTAATTTTTTCCTCCTACTGATGTGATAGGTTATACATGAGGTGTAATTACAATAGTGTCAACGTCTCTGTTGAAAGAGTTAATCTGCAAGGAAAAAATCCCACCAGTAAAAAGAAAAAAAAAAAAAAACATGCTATTCAGATGAACTGTTTATTTGGTAGCTTTTCTGTGATCAAATTGAAGCTAAACTGAACTGCTGAAACAATAAAAGTAAATTGTTGCTTGGGGTTTGCAAACCTCAATTAAATAAATATTACGCAGTAAACAACATTCTGGATTTTAATTAGGATAAAACAACTGAAAAAGAAGTTACCAACCATTTACCTTTATCTCATAGTAACCTTCAAATATTTCTTATCTTACATGAGAGCATATAACAGAGGTATAGCTTAAAAAAAAAAAAAAAAAACGCACAAATGAAAGCTCCAGCTTTACTTTCATCAGTACCAAGAAGTCATCTTAATATACAATTCCCCTCCTGAAAAGTTTCCATAAAACTTTAAATTAGATAAATATAGGTATTCATGGTGGTTTTCTGCTTGCAGCTTTTCAATTACTTTTAAGAAAGCAAAACATTTTGAAAAAAAACGTGATCGATTAGTTGCACTCCCTCTAACAAGAAAAAATAACCATCTAATTATCCAGGCATACAAAAGTGAATGCTAACTGTGGGGTAACTAATTTTAAATGGCAGCTACCAGGATGGAAAATCATGGCTGATTTTGCATTTTTACCAGTAGGTGTAATGCAATGTGATACAGTATTTTCAGTATCCATTTGCTTTTTTGTAATGCTGTGCACTTTGTAACAGAGTTGATTGCTTTGTTCAGTTGCTGGCATACCTTTTGCAGTGGAGTTAAAGCAGATTCCTACTGAGACAGAAGACACCATCCATGCTCCCATCTCCCACCAGTTTGCTCCAGCCTCGCAACTGGCTTCCTACAGCAAGCTGAAGCTGCCTTTCCATGGCAGGGAACAGTGTGGAACAAAGAGTAAACTGTAATATACATTATTATGGCTTAAAGAATAAAATGCTGTGTTACTTCTTCACACAGAGCAGCCAACAGACCCCAAGACGTGCCCTTTGGGTGACCCAGCAGCGGCACACGCATCGCATGTGAGGCCATAGGATGCGGGATGGGATGCAGAGAGGCACTCACAGCACCAAGTGATGCGCTGCTCACGGGTGCCTCCAGATCCACGCCACTACGTCCCAATCACTATTTTGTCTGAAGGAATAAAAAATACCACCTGTGCTAACAAATGGATGGGCCTCTGTCCCCCCAGGGAATGTGCTGGCTGTGAGCTCTGTGAATAAAGGCCATGGTTTGTTCGTGCCCCCGGGTGGCTTCCAGCTGCCCACAGGTCTCTCTGCGGGCTGCCAGTCCACTCTCAATCTGGGTGAACCCTCAGGGCCTCCAGGATTTTGGTTCATCTGGGAGGAAAAAGCCAGGATAAAAACCCCTCCCCTGCATCGGGCAGGCTGAAGAACATCACCTTCACAAAAAGATGTATTTATGGACACCGAGTGTTCAAGTGTCAGTTAATGTCACTTAAGCTGTCTTTAAAAAAGTGAGATTCTAGCCTCCTTATAAATATTGTTCCATTATTCAACAGCAAGACAGCACATTCTCAGTGGAGACAAAATTATCGGTCTAAAAATGAATCCATAAGCTAGTAAAGAAATAGCAATGGCATTTCTATGGGCTGACATTTCTGCACAATGTAAGCTATTAATTTCCTAATTACTCAGGTAACACTATTCCAGTGGGTAGCTCAAGCAACAATTTAAATTGAACCTTAAGATTAAAAAATTTGGCCTAAAGGCTTGGATTTCTATCTTCCTTTTACACTACAATCCCTAAAAGAAATTAGCAGGCTCAAATTTTTTTGTGGCTCACACCAGAGAGGAGAGGAGAGCACCTCGCTGCTGAGCCCCTGTCCTGCCATGGAGCAATAGTCACAGCTGCCACATGGTCTCTGGCAGAATGGTATATTTTGAATTACTTTTCTATTTCCCAGAATACCATCTATCCCCCAAAACTGTTTTTTACCATTTCTCTCTCTCTCCTTTTTAGCATGCTGTTAAAACATTTGCATTCACACCTGGAGCAATGCAATTGCTAGGATGCTCACAGACTTCCTCAGTATGAGAAGTTTAAGGGAACACTTTATATCACACGTGTAGGTGTCAATACCTTCTGCTGCTGCTTCTTTAGGTGATGATTCCCTAAATCAGCTTTTAATACCATTTTATTAAGGAGCCAATCCTTATGAAATGTCATTACACCAGCCCCCTGCTCCTGGGTAACCTTCACCAACCTGATAGGGAACATTTAGGTAGGAAAAGAACCTTTTATTACTATTATTAGCAATGTGGAAATGAGGGATTTTTATTTTTTTTCCCCAAGAAAATGACAGAATGATCTGTAAACAGCAGGCCAAAATGTCAACTCAGATTTGCAGCGCGGGTCTCCAGCCGTTCCCCAGCCAAGACTCACACACTGTCTCTGGCAAGCCAGGCCAGCGCTGCAGCCCAGCCTTAGCTGACAGCAGTCCTCTTGGCTCTCTTCGTTCCCTGCCTCTCATCTGCTCCCCTGAACTCCCAGTCTCCTTGCTAGCATTTGTTCTTTCCCACAGAAAGATACGCCCCTAGAATAGGGTTCTCGTCCCTCTGGCAGAGACAATGCCCCAGCAGTCTGATCCTGCGTTACCCAGAGGATAACTGCTGAAGGGCAAAAGGAAAGATTTCCTCCGCCCTTACAAACGTATCACCTTCACTTCCATGTGACCGACAGCTTCCAGGTTTACAGAAGAAAGATTGGCAGTTCTGTGATGTGGAACATCAAGCTAAATCCAACCTAATTCATTTAAAAGAAAATCCATCTTTTAACGCTTCAGTTGGTTGATTTTTTTATCAGCATAACACAGAGCCCATAGCACAGCTGACTTCAGAAGTGACATTGGGGCTATTTCTTTCTCTCCTTGTTCCCAGCCTCTCAGCATTTGTTTGGATAATGCATGCAAAGAAATGAAGAAGGCAGCAGGGAGAAATAAGGCAGCTCCGAGTGCACCGGAGCACTGGCAGGGCGCTGTACTGCTCGCTCTCCAGAAATCAACTCCTCTCAAGTTCTCCAATGGCACTGAGCACTAGAAGAAGAAAATCTGCATTTGGATGACTTAGAGCTCCCTAATTATTATTTTGATATTTCTGTATGTCTCTTGAGGAATGCTGTTTCCTGTGTTCATCATTTCTCTCCATCTCTTATGCCTCGGGGAGCCCCACGTGAGCTCTCAGCCAGCCGCTGGCTCCTCTGAGCCTTCTGCAAACGAACATGCAGGTGCCCTTCTGCCATCAGTTTTCCGACCGGAAGGTTTTAAGGGCCATATCTGACCAGTGTCACTAGCCGTATTCCTTAATGGAAAGCTTATGTGAGCTTATTTAGATGCATATATGTGTGTATGCACACATTACTTCCATAAGCTCCACAAAAAGAAGCTTAAGAAGCTTTCTTGTGCTCGGCTCCAGCCCCATCGCCTACATTTTCTTCCACTGTTAGAGGATTTTTTAGGATATATTAGATAATGGGATGCATGCAACTAAAACCTCTGTTCAAGCTATATTCAGCTGGTCTGTTGTGCCTTCACTGATGGAAATTGTAGCCTAAACAGAGTTCTTTCCTGTGGTACCACAGAACTGAGATTTAGAGAGCTGCCATTAACTGGCTAATGCCTTTTCCCCAGACTTCCTTCGTTGCAGCCAAGCATAAGCTCACAAAAAGGTATCTCAGCCAAAAACTCCCTCTTCAGAGCCTTGGAAGTCATTTTGCAAGGCTGAGAGCCTCTGCAGAGCAGGATGTACAAGCCTTGTTTATGGAGATGAGAAAGAAAGTAGGCAAGCTTCACATCAAATGCATATAAATAGATCGCTAGATAAAAGAATGTATTTGCAAAATGTAACCTATGAAAAATTAATGCTTAAGACAAACACTGTGATCTCACATGTGAAGCAGGAAGACTGGGTGCCTATAGGTATGGAGAACCAGGAAAGAAAAGAGTGTGAATTTGTGAGAGTGCCAATCCAAATTTATAGGAAATCACTGGAAGCTCACACGGCTGCATTTAAAAATTGACTTTCCCCCTTAGTGTCTCAGTAGATCTTGCAGTGACATCTTATTGCTGCTAAGTGAACAAAGCAGCCCTGAATATATAGTTAAATCACACACAATAGCAAACATTAATTAATTGATATTTGAATAGTGTGTTGAGAGCGTAACGGTTGTACAAGTGGGATTTGGGAAGCATTCACTCAAATTTGACATCTTCAGTATTGTCAGTCCTCCTTTCAGCTTCCCGGCACGGTGAGAGCTGTGGTTTCAGAGATGCACAATGCCTGGTGTAATAGCTCTGCGGCTGGAAGTGAAGGTGGGGACCGCGGCGGCTTTGTTCTCCTGTGCCATTGCCAGAACTGCTCGTGCTCCCTCTGCACAATGAGAGGATGCAGGTGATATTCTACTTTTGAAAGTTTCAAGGCGTCCGTAGTTTTATTCAGTTTTTCTGAAAGGTCAGTACCATTCAGATTGCTTATCAATGATACCTCCTCGCCTATGTATCATTTTAATACTGTTGCAACAGTTTTCCTGGTTCAAGTCAGCTCCTAATAAAAGAGGATGACATGTACTAGAAGTAAAGAAAAATAGCTGTAATAATAGTACTCCAGTACTACTTACTTGTCTCTTAACCTCTTCCTTTCAAAGGCTCCCACACTGCAGTGCTCACAAGAAGGTTACCATTGAATTATCCACCAGAAATCTATTGACATCTCTTGCTGCTTTGGTGCAGTGGTGTGCTGGGCAACAAAAAGAGAACTCTTCTCCAATCCCTGCCCCTCTTCCTTCTCAAAGTATGGGTCTGGAAATAAAACCTGTTGCAGAGTGTGAAGATTTTTTAAATTAAGCCCACAGTTCCAGGCAGATATCAGCTCCGACTGATAGCTCGGCCCCCAAGGACGCCGCGCTCGCCCATTGCCCCCCTGCTACTTACAGGCATTGTTCTGTGGAAGCAGTTTTAAAAAATTCTCACTGATCATGAAAGCCAAATAAACTAAATCCCAGAAGCAAAGGCAAAAGCATCAATACAGTTTTCTCTAGCAGCCCACTGCTATTTATACAGGTGACTGTGAACATTCGCACATCAGAAAAGTGGTATTTTGGCATATCTTCCAGGAGCATTCATCTCCCTGATGGATAGCACGGTAAATACGCTGTCCCTGATGAGGAAAAGATGCTTGAATCGTCACAGCAATAGTCTGCAATGAAAGGGATGCAGATTCAGTTCCCTGTCAGATTTCCCTATACAAGATTTTTTAGAAATCTCACAGGTACCTTTGCATTGCAGTTCAAGGATCTAGGTGCTTTTTAATGCCACAATTAAAATCACTGTGCTTTTCCTAACTTCACAGAGGAATTACCTAGATTGATACATTAAAGGATGAAGAATTTGTTAGGGAGCTGGTACCGCACAGCTTTGGTATCTGAAGCGGATGGAAATTGGGACTGGGTGAATCAAGATTCCGACCTAAACCTGAACTGCTTCAACAAATGATGGGTTCAGGCAGGCAGAGGGAGGCTGGGGTCTGCTCCCTTTGGAAGGCACAGAAGCTCCGTAATTACTGAGTTACACCTCTGTCCCCCACATCGCTTTCAAGAGGGACACACAAAACTTCCCAGCAGAGAATGGGGCAGTCTCTCTCCCTGCATGGCATAATGGTAGGGCTTTCCACATTTTCGCTGCTTTCACAGCAGAGGTGGGACAAATCCCATGTTCTCCATGGACAGGCAAGAGAATTTGACATATATATTTAAAAAAAAAAGTAAAGTCTTGTGCTGATCTTGCACCCCGGGCACCCAGGCATTCGCAATGCAATCTGTGTTATCTCATTTCAAGATTAAGCAGTAAAGTAGTCTTGGCCTGGTTCTTCTTAATAACACTAACACCACTTTTACAATGATCTGGGCTGAAAGGTTTAGTATTAAGGAAAATTGCCCTTCCTTTATTACTACCCAATGCTGAGCCATTACATTTAATAAGAAAAACACCGTAGGCTTCGGAAAGAGCAAGATCAGGGTTAGACTCATGCTAACACGGAAACAGTCAGAAATCTCCATTCAGAAGTGTCCCAGGCAATGAAGTTCTCTGAATTCCTCATCTCTTAATGAAGACACGCAAGTCAGAATTTGGAGCTTCTTTCAGTTGAACATCAGTGCGAACAACAAAGAAGAATGAAGATCGATTGGAGTCTTTTGGCATCAAAAAAGCCAGCGCGCCGCGTGTCCTTGTCGGTGCTCCCCAGTGGATATGATCGGAATAGCTGCAAGGACTGGAGAAGCAGTAACTTTTGGAAAGTGCTATATCTGCTACAGAAGCATCACATTAAGTAGACCATTTCCAATGAATCCCAAATGCTCGTGTTCATTAGCTTTTTTTGTGAAAGCAGAATGCCATGTAAAATGTGCATTGCACAGCATGACTTGTACTTGTGCCCTAGACAGTGAAGGAAGTCAAATCACATCACCAAATCAAACATCCCCAGGAAAAAAATCTATCAGAACAAAAGGAAAATTATTCTGCAGACCTGCAGTCAAACAGAACTGGGAAGACTATGATTTCTTTACACAAGAGGACAAAGTACATGTATTTTAAAATAATATCTAAAGCTAATATCTGCTTTATAAACCTTTAAAACATAAAATTATTTATTTTGTTATTACTTTAAATAAACAGTGCATGATGAGTCTGGGGACTGTTTCAGTGTGGAATAGGATATTAAATAGCAATTGTGTCAGTTATGTTATTAAATCCAAATCACAACAGCCATATAAGTTTTTTGTGTTTGGTTTTGTCTTTTTTTTTTTTTTTTTAACCTGAGAGACAGCATCTTATATAAACAATGCTCTCCATAAGTCAAGGACTATGGATGGGAGCTGATGCTGAAGCAAACAGATGTAATCTCTGAGGCTTTGCTTAGATGTGGTAACCTGGTAGCACTTCCCAGCTCCTTGGACAGGATGGTGGCAAGATGAAGCCAAAATGCAACCCCCCCAAATCCCCTTCTTGAGCAGGACCCCCCACCCTGGAGCCCACAAGGACCTCCAGCCCGTGTCAGTGGCAAACCAAGAAACCCTTAATTTAAGATAGCAGAAAAGCAGGTTGTTAAAACACTTTGTTCTTTGGTAAATGTTAGGTGTTTCTGCTTCTTACGTGCACAAATCAATGTGTCAGGCAGGGAGGACTTTACAAACAACACTTTGAACCAGTAAAGAGATTGAGTTCACTAAGCAGGATATGACAAATGTCATAGCTGACTGGAACAATTACTGGTCTTCCTCACATCTTTATAAAAAGTGCAACCTGTCTCATAGCTAGAAGTATTTTTTTTGCCAGGTAGGTGAGCAGGACCAGAGTAACAGGAGTCTTACACCAGAATATTCACTCATTTTTTACTCCTCGGCTCACTACATAAATTTTGCACATGGTGGTCATCAGGATGCTCTTGACTACCGCGTGCTTATTGCTAGTCCTTCTTGGTCATTTATATAAATGTAAAAAAATGAGCAAAAATATTATCTAACTCACCGGGAAGTTATGAACTGTCACTGTTATTGATAACAACAGGAAATGAAATCTACGCCGGTTCCCCTTGCTCAGCATTAACATGGTAAAGTCGTAAAGCAACTGGAAAATGCAGAGCCTGTAGTTCTTAAGTGCAAGGCAAAGGACCAGTTTCTGTGGTGTGCCCCCCCAGCCTGACATCTCTGTGACTCCAGAGTTGCACCAAAGCAGACGCCTGCCACTACTCCTTCATTTGCCAGTCCTCCTAAGACCTTGGTCCGTGGTAGTGCCGTGACAAGTTTCAGATGTCTGTGACTTTAATAAAACAGCTCAGCGTCTGGCCCAGATTTATCATTATATAGCAAAGACGACAAAAGTAATTTACTTAATCAAATCAGAGGCCACGGCCAGGATACTACGCTGGATGGACCGTGGCCAAGGACAAATGCTTCTTGAGAAGGTGGACTTTGCAAAAGTACATTCAGATTGGATTTTAGATAAAAAGTAATGCTTTACTGTGGACATCTATGGCAAATTTACCCACAAGCAAAGATATTTTTAACTGGTATTTTTGAAGGAGCTACGAACCTTTCCTAGCAAAAGTCCTGCAGCAGCAATCTATGCAGAGGGGAGATGGTGCTGACCACCAGCACGGCCCACTGGCTTTTCCCACCTAAATCCCTGTCTTCCCAACAGCAAGGATGGCAGATATGGAGCACACCCTGCCTGTTCCTGCTATGCTCCTCCAGGTATCTGATTGCGATATCTCCTTGGACCCTGGAGACCACTGTAGAGCTGGCGTGGACTCCACAGGGCACAATCCAGGGACACAGAAGGAAAAGCAACACAGGAAAAGGCCAGTGGGGAAGACAGTGGGATTTGGGGAGTTTTGAGGAAGAAGCCAGCATAGGAAACAGAGAAGTCTCTTGAGTCATCAGGTAACGTAATTTATCACCACAGAAAGCAAAAATCAGTTGCTGTTGCCCAGGACTAAGCACTTCACTAACTCAAGATGTTGGCCAAAAGAAGTCCTCAAAAACAGCCTCTAAAAGCAGCAATTTTAGGGCCTCGATGCCCTTTTGTCCTCCAGAAGGTATAAAAAGCACGGAACAGAAGTCTATTAACTTGTCCCAGAGTACTGGAAATGTCTGACAAACAGCCAGGACTAAACCTGGAGAAAGATGCTTTACAGAAGACGCACTGGCTTATGACAGCATTTAACGTTCAGTCCCTGTAAGTCCTCCAGCTCCATCATGCTCTTGCAGCAAACATTCTTGTCCCTTGGAGAAAATCACCTTCCCTCGGTTCTTCTGGGCTGATCACCTAAACAAGACTGATGTCAGACCATGAAGTCAGAGTGACAGAATTGTCCTCTTCTGGAAGAAAACGCTACAGCACTATCTGTGGAAAACCATGGCAGAAATATAAAGACAAGACAGTGTCCAAACCCCTGCATAATCCATCAGCCCTGTTCCTGTTCATCTCCTCCACCCTGCAAGCCCACAACAGGAGGAGCAGGCTTTGCTCCCAGGCAGAGCTGTGATAGCTGTTATCAAGCACACATCTTAACAGAAGTTCGGGAAAAAAAATCACATTTATCCCCAAATCCTGCCAGACGACTTCAGCTTTCATTCAAGAAGGTTCCTCGGCTGGATAGGGATGACAGCCACGGCACGAGCTCAGGCGTGTGCAGGTGCTGCCATCCTGCTACCAAGGCATTCACTTTGCTAAGCAGAAAACTCTGATTCAAGACATACACACACACACCGGAAAAAGAAAAAAAAAAAAAAAGAAAAAAAAAAGCTTAGAAAAGCTATTTCTAAAGGCTACTTCAGCCTTTTGGAGTAAAATGATATATGTATATATTGGTTTTTAAAATGCAAGTCTCCTCAATCCATGCGAGCCCTTGATTTTTCACTTCCCACCAAAACTACCACATACGTGCCCAGTAACTCACAGACTGGTAGCAAAATCCTGCATTGATGAATAGGTATGCTTGTTGAGTGACACTAGAGATTGCCAGCTCGTAAAGTTGTTGGGTTTTGTTTGTTTGTTTGTTTGTTTGTTTGTTTTTTCCATAAGCACAGTTTGCCAAGTAGTAACTATAAAGTTCAAAAATATTTATTCAGATAGGATCTGATATTGATCTTCGATGAATTCCTGATTTGGCAGAAATTTTTAGGGACCTGACCAGTAATGGCTCCATCACAGTACCAGAGCTCCACCTATAATGAAGCGAATCCCTACTATCTTTGCAAAAGCACAACATGCGAACGTGACTTCTACTTTAATCCTCGAAAAAAACGGATACAGTCTATGCAGTGTTAATAAGGCAATTATCGCACAAGCGGCACATTTTTTTTTCCTGTGATTTCCTAATTAACATGACTATCAACTGCTTATTAATAAAGCAGCTTCCTGTGCTTTGACTTGCAGCATATTGTAAACAAATTTACGATGCCATTTCCTGCTTCACCATTTACATCGCACTCTTAATTCACACTTGTATTTGTTTTTCCTATTTGTTAGGGTATTTCAGAGAAAACTGTACATCATAATGGGGAAGAAACTCAATAGTAGAACCAAAACCACAAAAAGCAGACCGGTGGATTATTTCCTATTAAATTATGCACCCAGGGAGTTTTTCTACAGTATGTGAAACCGCTTGCCGGTAATCTGGACAAACTACCTCCTCCTACATCAGTATTTTATTTGCCTTTCTCCAACAGATGCTACTGACAGTTTACTAAATGGTGCACCGGTTAATGTATTTAGGAGAGAAAAAAAGAACATTTATTTTCATACAAATTAGATCATGCACGAACCCACGTTAATTGCAGCATTTGGGGAAAAAAAGGCTTCAGTCCAGTAAATGAGTCCGGAAACATGATTCTTACTCTTTCTGATGTTAACACCAAGCAACTTCCAGTGCACTCCTCTGCTTTGCGGTTCCCCATAAATGCCATCCCGTGGCTGAATTCTCCAAAGCCAGCAATTTATATATCCATCCCTTGAAATTACATCTTTTGGTGGTGCAGCTGCCTGCAGCTGAGCAGCCTGACTTTGCCATAAGCGCGTGTTGTTTTAAACAAAACAGCGCGGTTTGCACACTGCTTTCTAACTGACTGTCTAATGTGAGAAAGCATTTCGGAGTGAACTTGTGCCGAAGGTTGTGTAAGCATTTAAAGGCTGGGGAGATCGTTTCCTGTAGCATATAACCTGCACCGCACCAGGCTAACTAATGAGTCAGAGAGTGCTGAAACCCTCCGGTCCCATAAACATCCACTAATGAGATGAAACAAGATCTAAAGTGCTCAAACGTTGATAAGTACGGAATGTAGCTCACAATGTACTCTTCACAAATTAGCCAAGGGTTGCTATGGCTCCTTAATGAAACGTTATTATGTTTTAAAACTGAAACCAGACATCTGGGAGGTGCCGGGAGGGGGGAGAAGGAAACGGGAGCGAGTGTTTGAACACCGTTGTCTAGGCTTCCTTTCATCAGCCAGCTGAATTTGCTTACTTGTCCTGAATGAGTGGATCCATTTCTTCAGCTGCCACGGTGCCTGGCGATGAAGCCGAGCAGTGTGTGCTGCCTTCCGCTCCCTGGGAAGTGAGAAGCTCGCGGCTCCGCGAGGGCAGGCGTCTGCAGGCACAGCTACGCGAGCTGCGAGCTCCCGGCCCCCCGCAGCAACAAAGAGCACCCGAAGGATTTGACTGACACCAGCCCACCAGTGGTTTTAACGAAGCTTCCTAGTCATTAAAAAAAAAATTAAGCCCCAAAGTATTGAGGATCATCTATTTCAAGGTAAACTAGGACATGAAAATATTTATTTTAAATAGTTCCTTGTATGAGACTGTATCGATTCCTTTCCTTAGCAACCTTGATATACGTGTATATAAATACATATACATATATATATATGCACCAGCATATATATATACACATATACACACACACATATACACACAGACATGTATATACAAAACTTCAGTGAGAAACAAGGATGGATCTGGCTCCATCCACAGCAAGCCCCAGGACTCACCACCTCCTGGAGCACCCAGACTCTTTAAACAGCACACGCACAGCTCTTTCCTCCTGAGTTGCAGAGCAGGCACTGCATTACAACACAGGCTTCCACGAGAACTCCACGCTCCAACAGTGGCCTTAGAGGTGATGCTGAGATCACCTGGCTAGTGAGTAACTGGTTAAACAAACACTGGCAATGCTGAGCAGCCCCCATAGAGTGAATCTTGGAAACATTTTTAAAATACATCCTTTTAAATGTCTTTTTGAGAGGCTGAATTGAGGGAGGACCGTGCTGACAAAGATTAAATGAGCTGACATTCACTCTGCAGCACTCTGGGATGCAGAAGTCCGCTGCAGGTCCTGCACATCTACCATGCACATGGGCAGCTTGCACAGCCCTGAAACAGAATCCTAGAACGGCTTGGGCTGGAGGGGACCTTAAAGACCATCTAGTTCCAACCTCCTGCCATGGGTCAGGGACACCACCCACTAGATCAGGTTGCTCAGGGCCTCATCCAACCTGGCCTTGAACACCTCCAGGCATAGGGCAACCACAGCTTCTCTGGGCAGCCTGTTCCAGTTCCTCACCACCCTCTGAGTGAAGAACTTCATCCTAACCTCTAATCTAAATCTCCTCTCTTTTAGTTTAAAGCCATCCCGCCTTGTCCAGTCATTGTATGCCTGAGCAAAAAGTTGCTCTCGGTCTTTTTTTATAAGCCCCCTTTTAAGTACTGAAAAGCTGTTATGAGGTCTCCCCAGAGCCTTCTCTTCAGGCTGAAGAGCCCCCGCTCTCTCAGCCTTTCTTCAGAGGAGACCTACTCTAACAGGTCCATGTTCTTCTTGGCCTGGGGGCCCAGACCTGGACGCAGCACTCCAGGTGGGGCCTCATGAGGGCAGAGCAGAGGGGCACAGTCCCCTCCCTTGACCTGCTGGCACCCCTCTGTTGATGCAGCCCAGGACGCAGCTGGCCTTCTGAGTTGGCCAGCTCATGTTAGGCTTTTCGTCCAGCAGAACCCCCAGGTCCTTCTCTGCAGGGCAGCTCTCAATGAGTTCTTCTCCCAGTCTGTGCTCATGTCTGGGATTGCCCCAGCCCAGGTGCAGCACCTTGCACTTGGACTTGTTGAACCTCATTCAGTTCACATGGGCCCACTTCTCCAGCCTGTCCAGGTCCCTTTGGATGGCATCCCTTCCTTCTGCTGTATCAACTGCACTGCTCAGCTTGGTGTCCTCTGCAAACTTGCTTGGGGTTCACTCAATCCCATTGTCTATGTCGCTGATAAAGATTTTAAACGGCATTGGTCCCAAAACAGACCCCTGAGGGACACCACACATCACCGGTCTCCACCTGGACACAGAGCCATTGACCACCACTCTCTGGGTGTGACCTTCAAGCCAATCCTTTATGCACTGAACGGTCCACCCTTCAAATCCATCTCTCTCCGATTTGGAGATGAGGATGTCATGTTGGACCTTGTCAAAGACCTTACAGAAGTCCAGGTAGATGACATTAGCTGGTCTTCCCTTATCAACTGATAAGGGCGGCTTGGAGTCCTGATTCCATCTTTTCTAGCAAACAAGCACGTAAAATATATCAATTTTAAATTTAATTCCATTTAAATCAGTTTAACTGAATCATTTTCAGTCTCCTTCAAATCTCTCCTGCCTTACCTGTGGCAACATTTCCCAACCAAGTCCCCTTTCGCTACTGTGGACAGTACTTGGTATTCCCTGTTGCTGTCTCCTTTCCAGGGTGCCTATTTTCACAACTAAGGAGAGCTTTAATATTTCACACTTATTCTGCTGGCAACTCTGGTAATAGCTCTCTAGGGAAAATATTTAAAAATTTAGAATACAGCTGTACAGTTCAAATGCTTGATAGCTATTCCCGGGCTTGGCACCACTACAAATGACAGGTGAGGGCCTCTACGTGCACTTAATGACTGCCAGCCCAAATTGCAGGACTGGGTTCAAATACCTTTGTATCAATCATTCTGGCTGCTGAATCAATTGAACTGATGTATCGAAGCAGAGGCCTGACCCACTTCTTATTACAGTCAATGAGATATTTTTCACATTAATTACTGAACCTCCCCTACAGATGCAAAGCAAGCAGATGACTTTCCATGGCCCACATTTTCCTGGATGCCATTTTAGGGTACTCTGGTGATTTCTTCTGACCTTAAAAACTTGAGTATGACTTAACCATTTAAATATAACTATAAAGTAAAATGTATCATTTATTTTCTCAACAGGAGACTTGGCTCTCAATCATGGGCAGTAGCCCACCACCCCCTGGTACCTATGATATTACAACAATGGTGTCAAGAAAAATATATCAGCATTGCCAACGGCGGTGGATCTGATGAGACTTTAACATATAGCTTCCTGGGGGAAAAGAGCTGTGCGAAAACAAGCACTTCATGATGCAGAGTGAGGAATAAATCTTGCCACTCAAACTAATCATTGTAGTAAAAATAATAGGTTGGATTAAAATCAGCTCTGCTCTTTACTAATTATGGTATTTTCTCTCTCTAATTAGAGTTTAAATCATATAGTTCTACAGATGCATTTGCAGCATTTTAAAAGAATGATAAAGAAATGTAAAGAAAAAAATGTTTAATTACAGTTGTTTATATATATATGTGGTCTAATTATCTTCAAGTCATTCAAATACTGATCTCAACAACCTGGTACTGGAAAATTCAGGCTGATATTACAGTTCTGTAATCAATATTCCCAGAGTAATTACTTTACACTTCTATAAGAAAAAAGACTCAAAGTGATTTTGAAATAACTGTTACAGATGATACATTACGTGATTTTTGTTTATTACTACCTACTCTTTCCAATTTTTATAGAGGTCTTAGGACAACACAGAGGTCTCAGGACAAGATTTTCAACTAATCTGGTCATCTTCCATTTGGCGAACGTGGTGAATAATAGAGATTGAAATTAAACCAGCTTTTCTGGTTATTTTCTGTTTTGCAAAAACTCATCAGTGATGATGGGCTCTCCTGTTTTTGTGCTGCAGCAGAGGATACCCAAAAGAATAAAGCATTCTGCTGTCACTAATGCAGAAGTGCCGCTCTGTGAGGTTCAGGTCCATGAATGAGGTCAGTAGGAGCTACTACTTTAAAAATGGTACCACTTAAAAATACATGGCAGTATACAGTATTTTGTTGTTGGCTGGAAGGAGAAATAGATGTGAATTGGCTATTTTCTTCGTCTATGTTGAGACAAATGCAAGTGATAAGCAGCCATGCTAAATGCCAAAGTAGTAGATGTTGCTACCACCTCACTTGGAATCTGACAGTATCATCCAGAAAATCCTTCTTTCACTAGATTAGGAGTGTATATAACTTAATTAAGGAGAGTTCTTCAACTCTTATCGAGTGTCTCAGTCAGTCAAATAAACACACTCACAGATCTGTTTGTCTTTTTCTTCTTAAGTGTACCTGATCTTTTCCTGCATCCCAGAATCTGTTTGGACAGAATTTGCTCTGAGAGGTGAACAGTTATGCAAGTCATTTTTTGAAACGTTTAAGAAACACCTGACAGCCACAGTCTGGACTTTTCCCTGTCCGTGTGGGCTTAATAATTAGTTTTACTCCAGATTTTTAGTTTTCACCACAAAACTAACAGTAACATCTGCATACTTGTACCGGCTACAGCTACACAGGATATCTCACTTTGATTTACGGTTTGGCAATAGGAAAACTACTTTGATGATTTGTTTCCTCCATGCATCTGTTAATTCTGCATGAATACTTCATTTCACTGTTTCCTAAATTGCAAATGTCTCCCTCTCATGCAGCACCCCATGGTTTAGTGTTGCGAAGGGGCTGGGCTTTGCCGTAGCCATGCCTCATGGAAAACAGTCCGAGAGTCGCTGAATTGACCAGCTGTGCTCTTTCAAACAATAAAAATCTGCTGTAGGGCAATGACAGATTGACATTGTCCAAAATTTATGCTCTATTTTCCTACCATTCACTGTAAGATCATGACCTTGTTGTGGATTTTCTTGAGGGAAAAAGATTATAATTATTAACTTTACATGATATGTAAATATATGGATCAATGCTTCTCTCAGCACACAGCTGACAGACTATTCAATGACTTTCCTTTTTTTTTTTTTGTGAAAAAGATACTGTCAACTCTTTACTTTCCTGAAAATTTCCTCATAAATGTGTCTGATGGCACATCATTAAATGCTGAGCTGTGGCATTTCCCTGAAGATATAATTATAAAGCTGTGGTAGGGAAAGAGACAACTCTTTAGACCACTCTTCCTTCTTTTATGGCTATGTAGTTTGGTGCCTAATGTGTATATTGAATTTAATTTAATCACTTCTGTTATTTTTTCTTGTTAGACAGCAGTCATTTCGTACAGGAGCATTATAAAATTATTTAGATGGGACCTTCTAGTAGCTCAACTTCATTAAGCTGGAGCTAACTGTTTATAAACTCAAAAATAGCATGTGTATCTGAGGTAATGGCAAGAAAGAGCCAGTCCAGGAAGTTTAAATGCCCATGCCAACATGCAGACAGCTACTACATATGAGCCAGACGCCTAAAAGCCCATTGCTGCTGGAGACCCAGTGCACGCAAGCGGAGGAATTTGCAGAGCACTGGGCTGAGGAGCCGAGCCGATCGCTCCCCAGGGCTCATTGGCGTTATTGATTAGGTCCCCACCGGCTCTGCAGATGAGATGTGCTGGCTGCATGTAGATACGGACAAGTTAGCCTCATGCTGACTCTCACCAAGAGTCTGGAGTTAAGTCACTGCTTAGAATTTTTTTTTTTTTTTTTTTCTGGAAGAGTCTACTCTTTCCACTGAAACTTTCTGAACTCCTATTTTTTTTTTCTTTCTCCATATTAACCTGCAGACACATGCAGAGACATACTGGGACATCGTCATCCATAACAAGTGTTTGAATTCAGGAGGAGTGTCTGGGTAATACTGCTGCATTCATTTTTGCTGGGGGCATCACAGTCTGTTTTTAGAAACTTGTAAAGACAAGTGTACTAATCCAGGGATGCTAATCCATCCCACTCACCTCTACCATACAATTAATGTAACACAGGATTACTGATCTTACCCAGTCAGCCTTTTGTGATAGATCTCCCAGCTTTCCCTAAATAACCCATGCTATTGGCTACTTTCACTACCCGCTTCTTAAAAGCTTAACAGCGGGATCTGAAACCCCAGAAGCACCTCTCTGGTACCCCCTGCCCTGGGAAGCCAGCCTGAGAGCATCCCAGGCTGGACCAGTGCACGCCACGTGCAGTGCTGAGACAGACCCCGTGCTTGGCACTTCTGCCCAAGCTAAATGAAAGCCTCTTCTCAGCAAAGAGCAGCGTGATCAGCCCTATTCTGCACTGATACCACTATGTGCAACTACCTGTGGGTAAGATCTATTCCAGAATTACCTCCTTCTAAAGCTTTACTAAAAGTCAGCTAGGCTCAGTTCACAGTGATTTCATATCCAACCATTTATTTTCACTGTATTAGAGATTCAGTGATCATCTGTGTCACAGCCACCTTCTTTCCATTACGCATGCATTAATTTGATAAAGTGTGCAAACATCCCCAGAAATGTGAAGTTTGTGTATCAAGTTTCCACCCATAGATCACGCACTTGAGCAACGACCCTGTTAAGCAGAAAACCTATTTTCATTCCTAAATGTGGTATTGCTGAAGTCAGTTAAGTTACACCCAGCTGCCATAGCAAGAACAGACTTTAGTGCCCTGCATTTTCGGTTTCAAAGACGGAGACGTCTCCTAGCCATTTAGTTGACTGGGCATGTGGTTAGTTTCCACGATGTTTAGGTACTATAAAAAGCACTATTATGACAGTGAGCTGCAAGTATCTTCTTTCAAAAACCTGGCCATCTCCTGCAGCTGCTGGGGAAAGAGCTCAAAAGTTCTTGTTGTTGACTTATACCAAAATGTGTCATATGATATACATAGTCATAAGAGATTATAAGAACAAGGAACATGTGAACAAGAAAGACAGGAGAAGAATAAGAGCTTATCTACCCCAAGTTTTTCTTTGACTTAGCATGATTTTAAATGAATCTAGCTAAACTAGCGAAAAGAATTTGTAAACCTTATAAACCAATTTTACTGTGGTTTAAATCAATTTAAAAGAAAGATTAAAGTCTTGGACACAGGAACTTGTTACCATGAGTAACAGATTTCTGCACCACAGGCAATCTGCGGTAAAGTGGAATATGTCATAAAAACTGAAATAACATTGTCAGCAAAGGCTTTTGTTTTAATTTTTCTGGATCGCATAAGCCTGTATGAAATGGCGACCTCATGTAAAAAGAGACTAGGAGAGGTGAAGCCATGAATGTGCAAGAAAAAAAGCATTAGAAATGTTTCAAATAATAATCCATGCACATAGAGGTCACGCAATAAACATTCATGTAATGCCAATTTATAACCCTACTGAGGGCTCTTCATAGTATTATAACACCAGGAGAACAAAGCTGGAGTGTTTTCTTGCCAAAACAGGATTTTCTAGCACTTCTTTTCACAGAACAATCGGTTTATCTGACTAGTTTCAGTCTTTCTGCACTGCAGCTTCTGAACACAACCTGCACCAACAACCGCATGTAAACCCAGTTGAATACTGCCAGCCACAACAAAGACCACCGCAGCCAGCTAAAGATTGTGATTAACCTCGGTGATCCTTTGCACATGTGCTTACTGTACTCCGCTGTCCACCATGGGAAGCTGCCACTTTGTAAAGATCTTGGGGAGATCAGACAAGAGAGCATGAGAAACAAGCCGCTCTCCAACCCAAAGAGAGCGTCCCCAAATTAATGGTAATCATATTTACTGTGCAGGGTGGAGAGAAGTAATCAAAGTGAATTATTTATTTGATGATCAAAAGTCTTCTGTAGGTCTTTATAAAGTGTCACTAATATTCTGTTAAAATTCTTCTAATAATAGTCTTAAGAACAAGTGAGCAGTGCTATTCGGAAGAAACAATATTCTACACTGCATGCACAAATACCTTAGATTTCTGGACCTTTGCTATTTATTTCCACTGCTATTTATACTCTCATTTTATAAATAATACCGATTTACCACAATTATCATCTCAGGAACCTGGCATACCTTCTGCTTTCTAATTGCACGACAAGCTTGAAGAATTAGAAACAATTTGTAATGGGGCAATGCCAACACACGCCACGGCAATTTTTTCTAAGCAACCTCTTTCCCTCTTTGCCATAAAACTGCACGAAAAGTGCAAGTACTACGAATGCCAACAGAGGAAGTTATTTCATTAAAAAGTTTGCAAATACCTTTTCTCACATCCCCCTAACTACGCTCCTAGCCCTGACCCCAGTTCTCCAGGGAATTCAACGTGCCTCCTCTGAAACCAGCATTGCATGCAAGTTTTTTAAAAACTAGTGAAATGCTATGGGCTGGCTCACTGCCATGAAAGCAGGGACATTGAAAATTAAAAATGACATTCCTGGCTTTCTTTCACACTACCCGTTTCTTTCTCGCTTTCACGCAGCAGCCTTGTTTTGTCACTGACCTTTGTGGCGCTGTAAGAAGATGGAAAGGTTTGACACAATAAATCATAATGCCACCTCCGGTGTAATTGTATAATTCCAGACCATTTTTTTTTCCTTTAATCAAGGTGAAATATAGTGCTTCACTTTCTTTAGCGGGTTCAAATAAACCCTAAGTCCCAGTAAAAATTAATTTTCTTGTCCTAATTGAATCCTTGGTTGATCTGGGATTGCTCATGGCCAAGATGTTTGGCACAATAAAAAACAGAAAATTGGGTGCAGGGTGTAGCAGAGAACAAGATAAAACTTTGTACTGTTCAAGCCCAGTCTATAACAGCTACCCGCAGTACCATGTATTTTTAAATAAAATCCTTATACGCTTAGGGCTAAATTATGAGTAGCTTCATCCTCGGTATGGTTAGTCCAACCCTTTTTGAAGCTAATTATGTTATTTCTGAGTCACAGCTCTGCTAAATCCTAGAGGAATTTCACCTTTATGGGATTAAATGAATTGGCATAAAGGTTGGGACCAGGACTAAATGCAATTTGTCCTTTAACATCTTCTTAAGTGTTTTATCCTATGAATATTTCACACTTACTGCTCTCCCAGATGAAGAAAAGCATTATTTGTGCAAGCCAGAAAATAAAGGTCTCAGGGATCTGCCACCTAGCCAAGAAAAGGAGGAAAAATTTAGAACTCCTTGAGAGTGAGAAGAGGCAAATTCAGCTCTCCAAGCAAGAGCCAGGACGATGCTTGAAACCCCTTCATCCTCCTAAATTTATGTTGTCAGCCAGCAGAAAAGCACATTGCTGCTGCGCCACCAAAGCCTGAGAAGATCAATAGTAAGTGGGTAATTAAAACCACAGCGGTGCTTCAGGAAGCGTGGGTCTTCTAAAGACGAGTGGTCGTGTTGCTTGCTTGTACGTCAGATTTCAAAACTCTGAATCTCTGTACTTAAACCTCGTGTGTTTTTGTTTAATCATGAAAAGACGAGCAATAAGAAGAAAGCTTTCTGTACCAGCCGTCCAGTGAATTCCTATGGATACTTGACAGTGCTGGAAGAAGGGCAAGGGAGCCATCCTCAAATAAAGGAGAAACCAAGAGCTAAAAAAGAGGAGCAGGACCAACCACTGACTTCACCACTGACACTGCTTTTTACAAATTGACCCGAAGTGTCCAGGTTACCAACCATTTTGCAATTATTATTTATGACTTTACTTCACTTTCACAAAATTGTCATAAGTTGGTTTATTTTCCAGCCTGTGTACAGATGGAAAATTGCACTGAAATTCAAACTCTAGCTCATATGGCTTTGATTGGAGTCCATCATCTAGCCTCATAGTTTTGCTTGAGATAGCCTGATGCTGGGGATTACACTTTACTGCCTTTTAAAAGATTCAAAACTCTTTTTTTTTTTTAAATCTCAATTTACATCCTGTTTAAAGAATATTTCTAATAGCACCAAGTACAACCAAACATAATTTCAAAGGCAATGGAGCTTTTGTTGTTTGTTTTGTTTGTTTTTCATAAAAGTAAAAGGCTGTAGATGTCTGACTGCCTCAGCCATCAGTCAGAACTCGCACGTTAGTGTGAGCTCCTTGCACACCTCCTTCAGGACAGAAATGAGCAGCACTCACGGCAAAGGCAGTTCAGCGCTGTGCAGTGACTCCAGCTCTCCTGAATTCGATCCTGCTTCAGTATTTAAATACTACTATGGTACTCTCTCATCCCCTTCCTAATAAATATAAAACACATACGTTTTTATACTAATTAGAGAGGGGATATGAACATTTATTACACATTTTTGGAGAGCTGTTTATATATTTGTTAAGCCAGCAACCTCCATCATTCTTTTTAATTAATAATGTGTGTCGTGGCCTTGATATTTATATGTACTTTTCTTTTTTTTTGCAAGAAAATATTAATTATATTCACCAGACATGAGCAGAATATGTAAGAAGCCATTTATAAATTAAACACAGTAGTTTGTGGTTTAAGGAAAGCAGAGCTAACCTGAAAATATGCTTAGGTTTACGGATCAGAAATACGGGTTTTGTTCACTACAACATATCAAAATATAATCGACAGATGGCAGAACACCATTGGGGTTTGGTTTTTTGTTGTTTTGTTTTCTTAGCACACATTTATCTACATTAGACTTATAAGACAACAATGACAGAGCTCAACGAGGATTTGGGAATATATTTTTGTGTTATAAATGCTTCAGTTAGAACAGAAGACAGAAGAAAGAGGTTAACCTGTGTGCTGAGGGTCTGAAAGAAGAAATTTCTAATTCAGAGAGATTTAGGGGTTACTCAGGACTAGAAGCTGGAGATTTGGGTTAAGTTGCAATAGGAGAGCCCGTAGGGGTAATTTGCTTTTAAACCGAAAACACTGCAAACGAACAGAGAAAAAACCTGCAGCCAAGCCTAATTCCTGTCCACATTTCCCTAATTCAGTGAAATGTAGTAGAAATGCACAGGAAAATGAGCTTTGGAAGAAAACTCTCTATGCTGAGGCTAGAGGTAGCACTCCTTTAAAGTGCGATATCACCTCCACTCGTGTTTGTGAAGCTACATTTCTCCTGTGCATGTAGCTGTGATACTGCTGGGTTAGCATCTAGCAGGTTTTCTACCTTCATCCCTTCATCTCCACAGCTCTGGGCACAGCACCAGGGTGGCTGACGGTGGTCCTTGCATCCTCGGGAGCACAGCTGCCAGCCTCTGCGGCTGATCCCTTCCTGGGTTTTGGGCCCTGGGGTTTGAGGAACATTTCTTAACATTAGCAAGTTATCTGCCATGCTTGAAGTTCAGCAAGTATCCTGCTGTGGCTAAAAAAAAAAAAAAAAAATACTGAAGCAAACCTGAAATGCTGAGCCTGAAAAGCTGTTCCACAGCATTATTTTTTTTAAGTTAAGAACTTAGAGAAAACAAACATTGGCGTTTGAGGAAAGCGCTCAGCAGAGCTAAATCCCTCATCTGATAATATTCATTGGAACAAAAGACAAGAGATTAACCCACCTGCTTTGAACAGACTTGCTACCAGACAGGCAATTGCAGGTAAATTGACCTGCTCAATAGGAATGAATAGGAAAGGATAATGAAGAAAAACACTTTTTTTGTCTCCATCTATTGGCCAAAAGTCCATTTAGCTGCTGTTTGGGTATGCATTTTGTAATGCTATTACAGAAAGGACATCTGTGCAGCGAATACCCCAACATCCCCATCTTTTCTGTCTTGTGATAAGGCTTTTTGATGCCCTGGAACACATTCTCCATCTGCCTGATAAAAGCCTTTTTGTACAGAATGCAGGTGTCCAACTTTATTATTTGCTCGTGAGGCTGAAATAATGCAGCAGTCTCCGACAAGGCCCTTTCCTCCCCGAGAAATAAAATATGTGCCTTTACAAAAGGAGAATATTGCAGGCAGTATTATATAGCAAAGAGGCAATTTGGGTTTTTAACTAAACACTAGAGTTAGAATAGCATATTGACAGCACCGTCTTGCTTGCTGGTGACCTGGAAACTGGAATAATATCTTTAGTATCATAAACAAATGTACAGGTCTGAACTGAGGGGAACTAATGATTTAGGAATTCTGCAGTCGGGAAAGAGACAATAACACTCCAGGGAGAGAAGGTGCAGCGGGAATAAGCAGCTATTTAAATGTGAGCAGCATCTCGGCCTCCCTTTTTTTGAAACATTAGCATCCACAACAAAACAACCTGTATGTAAGTTAATATTGGCATACTGTCCCTGCTCAGAAAGCATTCCCGCTGCATTACAGAAGGCAGCTGGGCGGCACAGTAAATGTGTCATTTGCTATTTAACATCTCTGTGACCTGGATTTAAATTCACAGGAGCACAAAATGAGGCTTCAGTTCCCGCGGAAGGCTATTAAGGCACACACAGGAAGGCTTGTGAGGGATCCAAGGCTGGCGGGAACGCGCTCCCCGTGCTCACCCCTGCGGACGCCCACCCTGGGGCTGCGGGAGACGGGGAACTGGATGGTGTTTGTTAAAAGGACGCCTTCAGTTTGGTGGAAAGGCACCCAACTACTGTGAATAAATCTTCTGTTTATTTACAAGTTTACCCACGATGCTTTACCCTCCCCGTGAGAAAAGGCGCTTGGCGTGTCGCTGCCCATCCTAGCGCCTCATCGGAGAGCTTTGGGAGTCTAAATGTTTTCCTAGCCACAAAGAATAAAAAGGAGAGCTGGGGAAAAAATCAAAAATGTCACAGTCTCTCGCTTAAAGCATCATTACCCACAAGCTACTAGCACACCACCGGCCTGGCTGCTGCATCCGCGGATGAGGATGAATTGCCTACCTTACCCTTACGAGGCAGGGCAAGCGTTCATGATGAGGCTTAGCTTTAAATTAAGCTCAAACTATTCCTTCTTTATTAGGATTATGGGGAATAATTGCTAGAGGTGACTTACTGAGACTCAAGGTATGTCCGTATCTTAAGAGAAGGTTACAGCGCTGAGGGAGCTTGCAGGGTGAGGTGCTGGGATAGGGCAGGGATCTGGTCCAGGAGAGTCCCCGGGGAACAGAACCTGCAGCCCAGTGCTGGCAGCACCACGGGAACTCGGCGTGCTGGCTCCGAGGGAAACAGCACAGAGGGTGGAGCGGGGCACGGCCACCGCGGCCAGGCTCTGCGGTGTCACCGTGGGGACGGGAACTTGGTGGTACTACAGGACAGATAAACTGCATAGCCATTACCTTGAGCCAGCCCTCAGCTGGCACTTTTCCATTTTCTCTTGAAATCGTGTCCTCTGGGTGAACTTTGCTCGTTATAATGCCAAAACACAACTCCACCCCAAAGGCCACCTGCCTCCAAGGTGTGACCACCCC